>NC_064621.1:220179520-220844520 GCF_023898315.1 Schistocerca nitens
AGCAGTGGAATTGACATCAAAATACGTGTGTTTTACACCATTACGCAAAGCAACAGCTCGTTCAGTATCTAATGCTTTCATCAAACATTTTCTTAAAGAAGTTGGTCATGTTGATAAGGTTATATCAGATAATGGATCACAGTTTCGCTCTAAAATTTGGCTTCGTACTCTACGGCGTCGTAAAATTAAACCAATTTTTATTTCACTTTTTCACCCTCAGTCTAACGCTTCAGAAAGATGGATGAAGGAAATCAATAAATTGTGTCGTCTTTATTGTCATCAGAATCACAGAACGTGGGATCAGTATCTTCATATTTTTCAAAACATTCTGAATGAACTTCCTAATGACTCAACTTCTTTACCGCCTATACTGATATTAAAAAATAAAGCACCGATAAATCGCATTTCTGAAATCGTTCCTTTTCCGCCTTCACGGAAACTGCAGCATTCTGAAGTTGTCAACCTGGCTCTACGAAATATTGCGTCTGCGGCTGCTAGAAGAGAGAAATCAGCGAAACGTCCTGGTCGTTTAAAAATCTTGTCAATTGGCCAGAAGGTGTTAATTAAGTCCCACCGTTTGTCTCATAAAGGAAAAGGCTTGTGTCGCAAATTTTTTCTGCTTTATAACGGTCCATATAGAGTTCGCAAAATTATTCATGATAACACTGTTGAAGTAGAAACTCTTAAATCACGACGCTCTAAAGGAATACATCATATATCAAACGTAAAAATTTTTGTGGAATGACCTACTTGTGAGAAACCAACAGTTTACGTAAACATGGAGAGAGTACAAGGATACCACGCTGTGTTTTGGCGGCGGCACATACTCAAAGCAACAGTCAAGTCGGCGCGCCGCACAAGGCAGTCGTTGACCGCAAACAATCGCTTCCTACGTCACGCGCCTACAGTTGATCGAGCGCTCAGTGCGAATGCACTGACAGACGTAAACAAATACACAGTCTAATTTCTCCGAATAAATTCTGTATAAAGCTATGATGACTTCATAAATTATGTTATTAACGTTCAGTATTTTTCAGGATACGGTTGTGTAAAATATTTAAGACCTTCAGGTAAATTCTGTGCGTGTCCGACGTTAAGACGACTTGCTTTGGAGAAAATTTCAGGAAGAATGTAATTTCGAAAAAAAAAAGTAATAAACTAAAAAGGGTAACTATTAATTGAGTTTATTTTTCAGGTAACATAATTCCACTTAGGTACGTACTTTAGACATAATTTGCTGCTTGCGATTACGTGATTCATACTTTGTGCTAAATTTCATGTTCTATGAATTTACTTGTGAAGCGACGTGCTTGTGTACATTTGCTGATTTTGACAATTATTGATTAATGAACAGTGTTATTACTTGTGTATATTATGCATCGCTTGGCTGCTATGCTTTTTCACTGATGTCATATTTTTCTATTATGTGCCTGCTGTGCTTATTTATTTAAATTATAATTGTCACCTGATTAATTGTGCTGATGTGGTTAGATATGTAAGTTATACTTTGTGATTTATCTGCTTGCGCCTTCATGTTTACTTATTAAGATTACATATAAACATTTATTTGCTTATGCCGATGCGATGCTAATGACCTGTTTATTGTGTAAGGCATGTTTGCTGCTGTGCGTATGGATTTCACATTTACACATTTCTGTTTTGTTGTCATAACTACTCTTCAATTTAGAATATAGCAATGCTGATGTACAGTGTACGAACATAGAGTTTAGGTTACACTGTGGTATTAATTATAGATTTTTCGCTTGGCAGAGCCTCGTTATAGGGATTGTGCTGCATCCACTTGTTGACATTCTGTTCTCTACTGGTATATTTACTCGCTATTGCATGTTTTGCTTACGCTCAGTGCCTTATATTTTTAAGATAAGAAAATGAACTGCTATAATTCGACGAACGACATTAGTAAAAGAAAGTCATAGAAGTCACATGAGCTGAGGTTTTATGGAAGCTGTATAAATTTATGCTAATAGGAAGGAAGCTAACGACATGACAGACCAAAACTGGGTTTAGACCATTGACAGTATTACACTGCATTTTCGTGAGCAATTGAAATAGGAAGTGACAATTGACACAAAAAATACTCCACATGTTTGCTTCTGCTTTGATTCTTGAAGTGGTGTACACACTGTGAAATGTTATGATCATTCACACTCCGTAATCGTACTTAATTACTGAGAGTTATTCGAACTAAGGTCTGTTAGAGGTCATGTATGCATTTCTTTTATTTAATGATGGACAAGGAACCAAAATGTATCTTATAATTTATAATGAGTAGAAAATTTGGGTCAGATGGATTACACAGAGGTTGTGTGTGGACACTGTGTCTTCGGATTGTATGGGATGATGAATTGAAGTTGCACTAGGATTTTGTCTGTACTTGTTCGAGGAGACTGACTAGAGGAAAGAGTTGTTATGGAAGTGAAATGATATTGGTGCTGAGGTTTATATGTATCGACGTATTATTGAGGTATTGAGATTAGGTGAAGTTGATGATTATTGGAGTTTTGGTGGATAAGAGGTAAAGTAAATGAGGAGCATATTGTTTTGTTGGTTTATATGGAACAAGGAGGATGAAGATGGCAGACTAGAACACTAAAGTGGAAGGAAGATTGTCTATACACACACTTTGTCAAATCACTAAGCAGTATACACTTTTTTTTTGAAGAGAGGAAGTATTTGCATATCTTGGCTCACTGACAGTTGTTCAGCAACAGTACAATTTGATCTGGCTTGGCAAACATTGGTCTAGACATGATGACTATGACGTTGACTAACTATTATTGACTGTTATACATTGCTGCCACTACTACTTGATACACATAATGAACATAAAATTTCGACAGAATTGCATTTACACAGTTAACACTATTCAATTACACAGTAGCACTAATGTGGATGAAAGATGAGTGAGTGTGTTTTGTGTGTTTTCCTTTTATAATCCCAGAGAAGTGATCCCAACCTATCTCCTAAACATTATTTCACTTGTTTGTTGTGGCTTGCACTGACACCCATAAATATTATAGGTTAACTGTTATTGTGTACTGTAATAGTTAATGTGACAATTACCTGATATCATTTGTGTGTTTATTATGATTTGTATGTTTAGTGTAAGAGCATTGATAATAATTTGTTAAAGAAATTGTATGTGCATTCAAACTATTGTTCATGACTGAACTGTCTCAGTAGTTATGGTGAATAGTATGGACTGTTACTTGCACTTTTTCTACATGATTGGTGCCACAAGGACATGTTTAATTTCTGCTGATGAACTGTGTGATCAGTGATTGTAAAAAATTATGGACTGATACTTGTACCTTTTCTACATGATTGGTGCCACTAGGACATGTTTAATTTCTGCTTATAAACTCTGATGAACAGTGTGATCAGTGCTAGTGAATTTTATGGAACTGCTTCTGCTGAGAAATGTGACTTGTTGCTGTGTGCACCTGATCAACATTGCTGGTGCCACTAATGGACTGCTTCTACTGAAATGGTGTTACTTGTTGCTGTCTGCACCTGCTCAACATTGCTGGGTGCCACTGATGGATTGCTTCCACTGAAATGAAGTCACCTGTTGCTGTGTGCACCTGATCAACATTGCTGGTGCCACTAATGGACTGCTTCTACTGAAATGGTGTTACTTGTTGGTGTTTGCACCTACTCAACATTGCTGGGTGCCACTGATGGATTGCTTCTACTGAAATGAAGTCACCTGTTGCTGTGTGCACCTGATCAACATTTCTGGTGCCACTAATGGACTGCTTCTACTGAAATGGTGTTACTTGTTGGTGTCTGCACCTGCTCAACATTGCGGGTGCCACTGATGGACTGCTTCTATTGAAAAAATGTTACTTATTGGTATTTGCACCTGTTGACCATTGCTGGGTGCTACTGCTGGAACTGTCAACTTCTTATTCTTGGGCTATGGAAAGCGTTTATGTGAATATTTGTATAAACTGATTTTTGTGTATTACTGTTTGTGAAAAGTTAAGAGACTCTTACCTGCACATATTCGTCATTGCTGACGCTATTGATTGAACTGTTTAACCACATAATACTTGTATAAACTGTTATGTAAAGTCACATGTATGAAAGAATTTGTATTGCTTACAGTATTCTATATAATAGGTTATTGAAAGGTCAGTGCAAAGCCAAAATTTTATCTAGTTATATGATATTTACGTATTAATATTATCTTTTATTTTTGTCTATATTTTTTTGACGAATTTGGTCGTATTTTCACCACCAATGCTGGCAAAAATACCATCAAATTCTAGCCGTGGAGGAAGGGCATATGAAAGGTGGCTACACTGAGCCACAGCGCCAGAGATCGCTAGAGAGCATTGTTCCGCCGCCTCCACTGGCACAGTGATTATTGAGATGTCGTAGTGGGCAGTGCTTGTCCAGGACTCGTAGTAGTCAGTTCGTGTTCAGATGTGCTAGTAGGGAGTGCTTGCTGAGATGTGATACTGAAAAGTTCTTGTTGAGATGTGGTAATAGCGAGTCGGTGTGGAGATATATTGTCCAAAATCTCTCTAATCATTACAATATATCTCCACACCGACTCGCTATTACCACATCTCAACAAGAACTTTTCAGTATCACATCTCAGCAAGCACTCCCTACTAGCACATCTGAACACGAACTGACTACTACGAGTCCTGGACAAGCACTGCCCACTACGACATCTCAATAATCACTGTGCCAGTGGAGGCGGCGGAACAATGCTCTCTAGCGATCTCTGGCGCTGTGGCTCAGTGTAGCCACCTTTCAATATGGAATATCATAATTAATCGCGTAAACGCATACAGTCTCAGTAAACGTAGGGTCGAAACGCACGCCTCAAGAGCTACGAGCAATTTTTCACCTACGATACTGTGGAAAAAAATCTCTTCTACTGCTAGTTCTTTGTTTTCCATATTTTGGGAACTGATAGTATAGACCAAAAAAGAAGAAAACGTCCAGCAAACATGTGCTCTAAAACGCATACCATAAAAGTTACGAGCACTTGATCATTAGAAGAGTTGTGTTTCAAAGTAGCAAAGATGAACAAGTGCCCATAGCTCTTAAGGAATGCATTTTAGAGCACATGTTTACTAGACTTTTCATCTTGTTTTTGTCCATACTACCAGTTCCCAAAATTTGGAAAGCAAAGGTGTTTCATTTGCTGTCACGGCTAATCCGCACATCGGTAGCAGACAAATTGCGAGACAATCGGGAATCTCAAAAACGTCGGTGCTGAGAATGCTACATCAACATCGATTGCAGCCGTACCATATTTACATGAACCAGGAATTCATTGGCGACGACTTTGATCGTCGTGTACAGTTCTGCCACTGGCCACAAGAGAAAGATTTTTTGCACGCGTTCTATTTAGCGACGAAGCGTAACGTAAACCGGCATAATATGCACTATTGGGCAACGGAAAATCGACGATGGCTGCGACAAGTGGAACATCAGCGACCTTTGCGGGTTAATGTATGGTGCGGCATTATGGGAGGAAGGATAATTGGCCCCCATTTTATCGATGGTAATCTAAATGGTGCAATGTATGCTCATTTCCTACGTAATGTTCTACCGATGTTACTACGAGATGTTTCACTGCATGATAGAATGGCGATGTACTCCCAACATGATGGATGTCCGGCTCGTAGCTCGCGTGCGGTTGAAGCGGTACTGAAAAGCTTATTTCATGACAGGTGGATTGGTCGTCGAAGCACCATACCATGGCCCGCACGTTCACCGGATCTGACGTCCCCGCATTTCTCTCTGTGGGGAAAGTTGAAAGACATTTGCTATCGTGATCCACCGACAACGCCTGACAACATGCGTGAGCGCATTGGCAATGCATGTGCGAACATTACGGAAGGCGAACTACTCGCTGTTGAGAGGAATGTCGTTACACGTATCGCCAAATGCATTGAGATTGACGGACATCATTTTGAGCATTTATTGCATTAATGTGGTATTTACAGGTAATCACGCTGTAACAGCATGCGTTCTCAGAAATGATAAGTTCACAAAGGTACATGTATCACATTGGAACAACCGAAATAAAATGTTCAAACGTACCTACGTTCTGTATTTTAATTTAAAAAACCTATCTGTTACCAACTGTTCGTCTAAAATTGTGAGCCATATGTTTGTGACTATTACAGCGCCATCTATCACAAAGCGAAAAAAGTGGTCCAACTAAAACATTCATATTTCTTTGCGTGCTGCACGAATATGTAATAAAAAATGCGGGTTCCTATGGTTTCCTATTTAAGAAAAACGCAGTTGATATTCGTTTGACCTATGGCAGCGCCATCTAGGAGGCCAACCATAACGCCGTCTGGTTTCCCCCTTCAAGCTAGACAAGTTTCTTTCTTTGTAGTTTTTTCTATAAGTGCATATTTTGTAAAGCGTATATATATAGTGTGATGCTTGTATAAGATTCATAAATAGCAAGGAAAAAATCCACTTATGTCCTTCCACAACATATCGCTACAAGCCGTTACAGCAGATCAATATTGTAGCAAAATACTCCCTTAAAGTACTGTTTAATACGAAAATGCATTCTTTGACGTACCTTCCGTAAGCACGCTGATGCAAATGTCGTCCCTGCGTTACCAATAACAATTTAGATGATTCTCCAAAGCCTCACAGGATATTACAGTTAATCTTCCATAAGCAGCACATGTACAGCTACTGCTGGAAAAACGGCCTGTACATACCCGATAAATGTAGGATGCAGCATCACCATCATTCCTTCTACATTCCGGGGACCACTTCCCACGAACGCTGCGATCTCTCTGAGATGTGAATCGAAGCTGTACTTTGAACATATACAGCGACTGGCCCAGTGGAGTACAATCAGATCATTGATTCCAAGTAACAGTGGGAAATCTTCTTAAATGTCATATCACCCGTCCTATGTTTTGGTCGAATTTGTTCCCCCTAGCTCGCAATAGCTAATAAATAACTGTTAAGCAGAAATTAGGTTCGTTGCCCCGTTTCCTAGTTAATTAGCATTGAAGATAGACAATAAGGTGACAGAGCAAGCAAATTCAGGCAGCCTGTCACCGAAAGTGTTCTTCATTTGGTTCCCTAAAACCAGACAACAGAATGGTACAAAAATTGTACATGGGACGGTGGTGGTAATGATCGAACCCAAGCGAAAGTTTGAGCTGTCCCGCGCACTATCATCTGCATTATGAGAAGAACTGACAGCAATTGTATGTGGCGGGTCACTTGAATTTGCATATGCAGTGGCCTAATATGCTAACTTCTCTGCTAACTAACTCAGAAACGGCGCAATATACAGGGTGATTCAAAAAGAATACCACAACTTTAAAAATGTGTATTTAATGAAAAAAACATAATATAACCTTCTGTTATACATCATTACAAAGAGTATTTAAAAAGGTTTTTTTTCACTCAAAAACAAGTTCAGAGATGTTCAATATGGGCCCCTCCAGACACTCGAGCAATATCAACCCGATACTCCAACTCGTTCCACACTCTCTGTAGCATATCAGGCGTAACAGTTTGGATAGCTGCTGTTATTTCTCGTTTCAAATCATCAATGGTGGCTGGGAGAGGTGGCCGAAACACCATATCCTTAACATACCCCCATAAGAAAAAATCGCAGGGGGTAAGATCAGGGCTTCTTGGAGGCCAGTGATGAAGTGCTCTGTCACGGGCTGCCTGGCGGCCGATCCATCGCCTCGGGTAGTTGACGTTCAGGTAGTTACGGACAGATAAGTGCCAATGTGGTGGCGCTCCATCCTGCTCAAATATGAATTGTTGTGCTTCTTGTTCGAGCTGAGGGAACAGCCAATTCTCTAACATCTCCAGATACTGTAGTCTAGTTACAGTAGCACCTTCGAAGAAAAAGAGACCAAAAACTTTATTGGCTGAAATGGCACAGAAAACGTTCACCTTAGGCGAGTCACGTTCATACTGAGTTGTTTCCCGCGGATTCTCAGTGCCCCATATACAGACATTGTGACGGTTGACTTTCCCGTTAGTGTGGAAAGTTGCTTCATCACTAAACACAATCTTTGAAACGAAAGATTCATCTGTTTCCATTTGAGCAAGGATAAAATCACAGAAATCGATTCTTTTAATCTTATCAGCTGCAGACAGTGCTTGAACCAATTTCAGACGATAAGGTTTCATAACTAACCTTTTTCGTAGGACTCTCCATACAGTTGCTTGTGGAATTTGCAGCTCTCTGCTAGCTCTACGAGTCGATTTTCCTGGGCTACGAACAAATGCTTGCTGGATGCGTGCTACATTTTCATCACTCGTACTCGGCCGTCCAGAACTTTTCCCTTTGCACAAACACCCATTCTCTGTAAACTGTTTATACCAACGTTTAATCCACCACCTATCAGGAGGTTTAACACCATACTTCGTTCGAAATGCACGCTGAACAACTGTCGTCGATTCACTTCTGCCGTACTCAATAACACACCTTATAAGGTATAACAACACTATGAATCACGTATCTCTAACACTTTTCAGAAATGTATGTATGTAAATGCTGGGTTGGCAGTAAAATAGATTTCTATGGACGAGCTGCGTTATAGTTCTCGCGAGAATAATAGACGACATATATTAACCTAAACTGGTAAGCACTCAGACTGATGAGCAATTCCCACATGATTCTACACAACACACCACAAAAACCCTTAACATGTTATGCACGTGATAAATCATTAAAGGTGTGCTTGGTATTCATAGATACTTATTTGTGACATCATACTGACCTAGTGCTGTGTGGTGGAACCGCAACAAATTTTCATATATACAGCTATATGTTGTAGCGTTAGAGAAACGCATATGGAGAGGCTTATGGCTCTGACACCCATAACTGCCAGTGCACAACAAAACATTCTTCCCAGTTTTGATCCTACATTAAGTATCCGACGTCAGTAACGAGGGAGACGCAATGGAAAGAATAGTAAGATGTATGATTATCTGAAAGTGGACAAACGAACTGTTTGTGCATAAATATGATTTTCAGATAGACAATATAAATGTAACGTATTTATATGCAAAGTGGAAAACATTTAAAACGAAATCCAATACATTAAAGCAGATACAATCATGATATGATAAAGGCTGGTGTAGTATGTGGTATGTAATTAATTCTGTTCTGAACGCACTACCTTAACTAGACCCATCGTCATAGTTCAGAGTGAACCTGACAATTTCCAGTTTACGGAGTTCAATCAATTTGGAGACAACCTGATTCTTTATTGAACTTTATGCAAGTGCCTTGGATGTGGAAATGTACAAATATGGGGATGAGCACAGACTGAATTGTTGATGTCTGTGCAGGTGGCATACAAAAAAAAAAAAAAATGCACTGAGGTGATAAAAGTAATGGCATACCTCCCAACACCGTGTCGGAACTGCTTTTCCCGGCGTAGTGCAGCAACTCGACGTGGCGTGGACTCGACAATTTGTTGGAAGTCCCCAGCAGAAATACTGAGTCACGCTGCGTCTATAGCCGTCCGTAATTATCAAAGTGTTGCCGGTGCAGGATTTTGTGCACGAAATGACCTCTCGATTGTGTCCCACAAGCGTTCGGAGGGATCCATGTCGGACGATCTGAGTCCCCAAATTGTTGTTGTTTTTGTGGTCTTCAGTTCGGAGACTGGCTAGAAGCAGCTCTCCAACCTACTCTATCCTGCACAAGCTTCCTCATCTCCAAGTAACTACTGCAACATACATCATTTTGAACTGCTTAGTGTACTCATCTCTTGGACTTCCTCTACGATTTTTACCCTCTACGCTGACCTCCAATGCTAAATTGGTGATCCCTTGATGGCTCAGAACATATCCTACCAGCCGATTTCTTCTTCTAGTCAAGTTGTGCCACAAACTCCTCTTCTCCCCAATTCTATTCAGGGACTCCTCATTAGTGATGTGATCTACCTATCTAAGCCTCAGCATTCTTCTGTAGCACCACATTTCGAAAGCTTCTATTCCCTTCTCGTCTAAACTATTTGTCGTCCATGTTTCACTTCCATACTTGCTTACACTCCATACAAATACTTTCAGAAAAACTTCCCGAGACTTAAATCTATACTCGATGTTAATAAATCCATCTACTTCAGAAACGCTTTCCTTTCCATTGATCTACTTCGACCAAAATAGCAAAACTCACCTACTACTATAAGTGTCTCATTTCCTAATATAATTCCCTCAGCATCACTCGATTTAATTAGACTACATTCCAGTATCCTCGTTTTGCTTTCATTGATGATCATCTTATATCCTCCTTTCAAGACACTGTCCATTCCGTTCAGCTGCTCTTCCAAGTCCTTTGCTGCCTCTGACAGAATTACAATGTCATCGGCAGACCTCAAAGTTTTTATTTTTTCTCCATGGATTTTAATTCCTTCTCCGAATTTTTCTTTTGTTTCCTTTACTGCTTGCTCAATAGACAGATTGAATAACATCAGGGATAGGCAACAACCCTGTTTCACTCCCTTCCCAACCATTGCTTCCCTTTGCTTGCTCAATAGACAGATTGAATAACATCAGGGATACGCTACAACCCTGTCTCACTCCCTTCCCAACCACTGGTTCCCTTTCATACTCCTCGACTCTTATAACAGCCATCTGCTTTCTGTACAAATTGTAAATAGCCATTCGCTCCCTGTATTTTACCCCTGCCACCTTCAGAATTTGAAAGAGAGTATTCCAGTCAACATTATCAAAAGCTTTCTACAAGTCTACAAATGCTAGAAACGTAGGTTTGCCTTTTCTTAGTCTAGCTTCTAAGATAAGTCGTAGGGTCAGTATTGCCTCACGTGTTTCCATATTTCTACGGAATCCAAACTGATCTTCCCCGAGGTCGGCTTCTACCAGTTTTTCCATTCGTCTGTAAAGAATTCGTGTTAGTATTTTGCAGCCATGGCTTATTAAACTGATAGTTTGGTAATTTTCACATCTGTCAAAGCCTGCTTTCTTTGCGATTGGAATTATTATATTCTTCTTGACGTCTGAGGGTATTTCGCCTGTCTCATACATCTTGCTCACCAGATGGTAGAGTTTTGTCAGGACTGGCTCTCCCAAGGCTGTCAGTAGTTCTAATGGAATGTTGTCTACTCCCGGAGCTTTGTTGCGTCTCAGGTCTTTCAGTGCTCTGTCAAACTCTTCACGCAGTATCGTATCTCCCATTTCATCTTCATCTACATTCTCTTCCCTTTCTATAACATTGCCCTCAAGTACATTGCCCTTATATAGTCCCTCTATATACTCCTTTCACCTTTCTGCTTACCCTTCTTTGTTTAGAACTTGGTTTCCATATGAGCTCTTGATATTCATACAAGTGGTTCTCTTTTCTCCAAAGGTCTCTCTAATTTACCTGTAGGCAGTATCTATCTTACCCCTAGTGAGATAAGCCTCTACATCCTTACATTTGTCCTCTAGCCATCCCTGCTTAGCCATTTTGCACTTCCTGTCGATCTCATTTTTGAGACGTTTGTATTTTTTTTTTTTTGCCTGCTTCATTTACTGCATTTTTGTATTTTCTTCTTTTATCAATTAAATTCAATATTTCTTCTGTTACCCAAGGATTTCTCCTAGCCCTCGTCTTTTTATCTACTTGTCGAAGCTTGGCACTTTGAATAAATACACCTAAGATTCCGCTTATGCAACCACACAAGTCACTCTCTGTGCAATGCAGAATAGCTGAAAGCTTTGAGAGATGAAATAGTGTAGGCAGCAGAGGATCAAGTAGATAAAAAGACGAGGGCTAGTAGATATACTTGTGTTACAAAAGAGATATTGAATTGATGAAAGAAGTATGTAATCTTACAGTGTGATGTGCCTTATAACTCTGTCTGATGAAGTTTAGTTTTGACAGTCATCAATTATCATTTTCTTGAAGTGACGTAGAATAGTCATTGCCAGAGATTAACATCAAATTCACCTACCAATAAAGTCAGCTTTATTAAAGAATATTTTCAGCAGATAGGACGAGCAGTGTACAATTCCATGTATTCTGTTTGGTTAACGCAAATGCGCTCTATAGACTCAACAAAGGAACTTAATTATAAACCTGTATCATTACTGTGTTTGGACTGCTCAGACTGCTGCAGTATATAAGAAATCTCTAATTTATTCGTATGTGGCATAGAAAATTAAAAACGTATTCTCTGTACAGTGCAAAAAGAAACTCATGCATTTACTAGAACTCTCCACTACTAATTATGGGGACGCTATTTGCAGGCAGTTTGTATGAGAAATAAAGGTGAAGCTAGTGATAAATATTTGAATGTGAATCGCCTTTCACTTCATTCCATAGCTTCACTCTACGAACAATGATCTTGCCAAAGCGCAGTAAAGCGTAAATTCTTGTACCGTCTACACGATTTGTCTTTCCCTTCTCATCTATCTCTGATTCCAGCACTCTATTTGAATAGTATACCAGAAAAATTCGTTCTCGCTAGAGAAAGATCATTTCTCTACCATGCAATGACATTGCAACTTTCTCAGAATATTTCTTTGCGTCGAACACCGGATCCCGCAACGATTTTTTCCATATATCTGAGAAAATTTATGCACATGTTTAAGTTCAGGAATAGTTAATGTGGCGCCTCCTATCTCAACACATGCTCTTCCGTAAGCTCGTCTGCAGCTCTTTCATTCTTTTTCCCCTTTCCTCCTCTTTATCAGCAGAAAACTATTCATTTTGCCACACCACCTGTTTTCTTCTTCTTCTACTACTACAAATACCACGACTAGTGTTATTATTACAACTATTACTACCACTAATTCAACTGCTTAATTGTCATTGTTATTATTACTCATGTTGTTAATATGAAGTATCATTATAACCACGTCGTCAACTTATACATAACTGAATCACAAAAATTTACAGAAACTAAGAACCCTGAGATACTATATTTTTAAAGTTTTTATACATATAATCGCTGCTGCATTTATAAGAAAGGACAAGAATTAAACAAACCAATAAGCGTTTGATAATAATATAACAAACGTATTTAAGATTCATTATACTTAACTATTTGTTTCATTTACATAAATATACAGTCCTTATTCTTGTTGATGTGCCTTATCACAAGTGTTTGATGTTTTCTGTGTGTGCGCTGAAACCTATTTCAGTCGAGGTCGATAACGTGCTTTACTACGTTGCTATGAATCCAGAAGGGATATTTGGGTGTAGCGCCCCGTCGACGTTAAGTTTATTATAGATGAACCTCAAGGAAAGGAAATTGGTGGTGTCCCGTACAAAAGAATCAACCTGTCTTTTGTCATAAGCGATTTGGAGAAACTACAGAAGAAATAAATCTGCATGATTGGACGGAGATCTGAATTTTCTGCTTATCCGGACGCGAGACCAGTGTACTAACAACTGCGTTACCCTGGGCGGAGTTTGGTCAGAGGTTGCCGGCCTGAATCCCGGTGGATAAAAAGTTTACCACATAACTATCTAGCTATCAATGGAAAGGGAGAAACTGGCAGAAATTTTCCAGTCACCATTCCTTATGAAATCGTTCAGGGCTGAATTCTAAATCCCCTCATAATGTCTCATGTAGTACATGCACATAACACTATTGATAGTAGTACAGCTCTTTAATGTTATAAGAAGCCCTTCATCCCATACTGAAACTAACACATAAATAACGGACATAGTAGTGGTTATATTCGAAAGAAATCATTGATTATTTTTGTTTGTGAGAAGTATAAAAGACGAAAGTCACAGAAAGGCAGATTTCAACTGAGTGCATTGGCTGCAATAAAGGTGTGAGAGTGAGGAGCGTGATAGAAAAAAAGTAATCAAAACAGGACGTAAGAAGCTTGAATGATCGGTTAAAAAAGGAAGCAATAAGAAGCTTAACTGGGATGTACTTAGTAGTATATACTTCACAGTTTAAACTGGCCATATATGTTAATTTGTTTGGAAAAGTTGTGAGTTTGAGACAAGGGAACATATCAGCCTTTTTGTAAAAGCGAAGGGGTACTGCATTCTGAGCAATACACAGGGAAGCCTGCTCTTTCAGAAGCAGAGAGAAGCAACAGAGAAGGAGTGGCCGATGATTTTGAGCTATGGATGTGCATAGGCAGGATAATAGATAAGACAATGTGTTTCAAATATGATAAGGTGTAGGTTCTTTGTCTCTGGTGCAGGGTACATAGCTACATGTGGACTGAGGAGTACATGAAGTACACTACCGGAAAAATAAATTAGTACACCTGGAAAATCGACGTCGATTTTGAGGCGACGAAGGCATATTCCACCTGGAGAATACTAGATGTAGTGTTAATTGTTTCAATGTCGTCCGTCAACAGACAGCGTAGTGACATAGCTACCAGAGCACCATCTATGTGTGCCTTTTAATAGTGAATGGTCACAGCCGGAGGGCTGCTGCAAGCGTGTGAAGCAAGCAGGAAACCATGCCATGGAGATACTCTCTTGCTTCCTACAGCCAACTGAGGGAATTTGAAAGGGGGCAAATGGTCGCCTTCCAGGTGACAGGATGACCCTTTCGGAGAATTTCCACACAAATTGGACTCGCTGCGTCAGTTGCGCAACTATGCTATTATCAGCGATCATGTGAACACTCTCACAACCACAGAAGAGGTTCTGGACATCACGAAGCACAGACGCCCACCAGGATCGTCGTATTGAAAGGGCAGCAGTGGCAGATTGTACAGCTACCACACCGCAGATAAGAGGACTTGTCAGCCCAGACGTGTCATCATAAACTGTTATGAACCAGTTATTAGCAGTGTGACTACAGGGATGCACGCCACTAGCCTGTCTTCCACTCAAGCTACAGCATCGACGTGCACGTCTCGACTGGTACCATCAGAGAATCACTTGGAAGATGAATTGGCATGCCATGGTCTTCAGCAATGAAAACAGATTCTGCCTGGATGCAAGTTATGGTCGTTTCTGCATACTACATAGACCTGGTAGGCACTATCCCTTAGAGTACATTCGTCCAACACACACTAGCCCCACACCAGACCATAGGGTGTGAGGTGCTCTAAGCTACAACTCTTGTTCACCTTTGGTGTTTCTGTAGAAGACGCTAACCAGTGCTCGGTAGGTGGAGAATATTGTTAGACTGTTCTTTTGCTGTACTTGCAACAGGAAGGTGACGTGTTGTTCCAATAGGATAACACTCACCCATACACTGCCTGTGAAACTCAACATGCTCTACAAGACGTGCAGCAACTTCCCTGGCTAACACAATATCTGACTGAGCATATGTGGGATGTGATGGGATGAGAAGTGACTCGTGTGACTCATCAACCAATAACTCTTACATGATAATAACATGAAGAGGTCGGGCAGGCGTGGCACAACATATCCCAGGACAGAATTCGCCATCTCTACAACCATCTTGATGCCAGAGACAGCACTTGCATTGCTGCCTCTGCAGGCTACACCACATACTAGTATAGGTGCCTCAGCATTGGTCCATACCTGCTACTTCAGAACCTCTTGTGCTATTGATCTGTAAAGTAATCATTCCATGTATTCCACATGTGCTGTTCCAACAATAGATCTTGAGTGAGTTTGAAACCTCTAAAAGGGTGTACTATTTTTTTCTGCCAGTGTGGATGTAGTCAACAGTAGCGGAATTGTCTGGCTTTAATCGTCCTAACTGGTGTATGACGATACGCTCATGTAGATGTTGCAGACATTGTGCACATAAGTGTTCATGGTTACATTTAACCATCTACAGTTTTCGCACTACTGATGCAATGTTTGATTGTAACAAAGTAGTGGATGGATGACAGGAAGTCACAGTAAATATAAATCTGTTGTTTGTTGCTGCATCGAAATTATCGATCTCCACTCTATATCTATATTCTTTGTACTGTATTTAGCAAATGGAGATCTCTGAATAAACTGTTTATGTTGCTGAGATACTAGTTTCATTAGCTGTGAAGAGTTTGTGGAGGTGACGACCACTCTGTAGAGTGCATTTGCAGTTTGGGCGGTGAGCAAGAGGTGGTGACAGGCCAGCAGCCCTAGTGGAAACAGTGAAGACAGTAAAGAATGCCTTTGTTCAAGTCCAGTAAATGATGTGTTGCGGCTCAACGAGGCTAACATGGCCCACTCTGTTGTCCCCGACCGCCACTGACATATGGGTGGCGGCTTCTGCCCTAGATGCTGAGAAGGCACCCTGCAATGCTGACAGCAGCCCATGGCAGGCTGGCAGTCTTTTGGAGGCCACATCTGTGTCGTCACTGGCGTCCCACATCCCCCAATGGTGTGGGGCACTGGCAGCTCTCGGCTCAACGTGCGTCTTCTGCAGCAACATGTGGAGACAGCTGTGTGCGGGATTCGACTTGCTGCCCTCTGGCAGGAGTTGGACTGAGGATTGTACTGAGGTAATCATTAGGAATTGATTGAAGGCTGCAGTAGGTATGGATGGCAGGTCGGCAGGCGTGGGTGCCAAGCCCCACGAAGAAGTTAGAGCTAGCACCAGCAGGCGGTCTTTAATGCATGGCTGCTGCTGGTGCCGAGTCATCCTGCTGTTGGGTGTGGCTACTGGTGTTGTGATGGTGACTACGGTGATGAGTGAAATACAAGGATGGTTCTGATACAAAATCCAGACATATACTGATGGAAAACCCCATACCCAAAAATAATTAATGTAGAGTAATGAAATTTATAGTTTACATTTGTCTTGCTAACATACTTAAGTGATTAACGTTGCAATATCACAGATTAATGTAAGTGTGAGATACTCCAAAGCAAGTGTGAAATACTGTAGATTAATAACCAGTGTAGCCACCAGAATGTTGAATACAAGCATGAAAATGTGCATGCATTGCATTGTATAGGTGCCAGATGGCAGTTTGTGGGGTGGAGTTCCATGCATGTTGCACTTTCTTGGTCAATACAGGGTTGTGGATGGTGCTGGAGTTGTCGTCCGATGATGCCCCATATGTGCTAGATTGGAGACATATTTGGTGATCGAGCAGCCCAAGGTAACATGCTGACACTCTGTAGAGCATGTTGGGTTACAACAGCGGAATGTGGGCGAGCGTTATGCTGTTGGGAAACATCCCCTGAAATGCTATTCATGAATCTCAGTATAATAGGTCGAATCACCAGCTTGAGGTACAAGTTTGCAGTTAAGACACATAACCACTAGAGTGCTCCTGCTGTCATATGAAATGGCTCCCCAGACTGTAACTCCAGTTGTAAGTGCAGTGTATCTAGCACAGCAACAGGTTGATTGCAGATCCTCAACTGGGTTCCTTCTAACCAACATATGGCAATCGCTAGCATCGAAGCATAACCAGCTTTTATTTGGAAACACAATAGACCTCAACTCCGTCCTCCAGTAAACTCTCTTTTGGCACTGCTGATGTTACAAATTGCGGTGGGCATCTGACTCACAGCTATCCTTGAAGTAACCGGTTTGTAACAGTTCATTGTGCCACAGTGCTGCCAACTGCTGCTGCAGAAGCAGTAAAATGTACCAGAGCCATACGTTGAACACAATGTGGTCTTCCCTCTCAGTAGTGCCACGTGACCGTCCAGACCCCAGTCTTCTTCTGACCGTGCATTCTTGTGACAACTGTTGCCAGCAATCATGCACGGTGGCTGCATTCTGGCCAAGTCTTTCTGCAGTATGGCAGAAGGAACATCCAGCTTCTAGTAACCCTATTACAGGACCCCTCTGAAACTCAGTGAGGTGTTGATAATGGCATCTTTGTCGCATTGAAGGCATTCTTGACTAACATCAACTTACCACGTCCAGTCTCAAAGATAATTAACGCTCACGACCATTGCATCGTGTATTTAAAGCAAACCTGATTTGCATCCCCTTAGTGGGGCTACTAACGCCACTCTAATGCGACTGGTGCTAAATCTGAACAGAGATGTAGAAACACGCCTGCCAACTTTCGTTTATGTCGCACAACTCCTTCTTGGTACTCTGATTTTTTTTTTTCCCTTCAGTGGATTTACATCGCTGTTAGGCGCATTTGTTTCACTAAAACATAGCTCGAAGCAGCGTCGCCTATAACATACTTGGTCTGGTGTTGTGGCATCGGACCACCCGCTACGACAGTTACGAATGCGTGACGCATTTTTCAGCTGAGGGCAGCTAACCTCGTTTCAGAATCCTCTTATGTGCATGTGACTCTGACCCATAAGTCGCCACACTTGCAGCTACCATCGTGAAACTACTAAAATAATACTTCACGGTGGCTTTCTCATTTCTACTTATCACATTTTGGTTAAACCTGTGTAGTGGCATTACATCTCTACAAGTTCGCAGTTTATTCACTGGAATTTGCATCTGAACTAATATGGCATCAACATTTAGGTCGTGCGAGGTCTGTAAGGCTCTGAGCACTATGGGACTTAACTTCTGAGGTCATCAGTCGCCTAGAACTTAGAACTAATTAAACCTAACTAACCTAAAGACATCACACACATCCATGCCCGAGGCAGGATTCGAACCTGCGACCGTAGCGGTCACGCGGTTCCAGACTGAAGCGCCTAGAGCCGCACGGCCACATCGGCCGGCGAGGTCTGTAAGCTTTGACAAGGCAGCATAACAACAGAACACAAAATGTTCACGGATGTTATCACTCAGAACACATCCAGTGGTGTTCCCATTGGAGGAGAAATATAAGGATCATGTCAGTGCGTTACAGTCAGTCAGGAAGTAAACTCTGAAAATAAGTTGCTCATGTTATTTGAAACAATATTTGCACTTGGTATTTCATCATTATAAGAACGCAAACAAATATTGATATCTCGTGTTGCATCCTACCTTCGTGTGACAGCAGCAAAACGGAAAATGGTGCACCATTTGTCTGACACAGTATCCGCTTCTTCAGTACGTCCAGGCTGTGCTCCAAGTCACCGAGTAGGCACACAAATTGCCAGACCAAGACTATTGTGCATAAAACATTCAAATATCCCATAATGATGTCGGGTTCACGTGAAGTAAGTTCAGGGTGACGAACAGAAGCGAAACTACAGAAAACCAAAGTGACCAGTACCGCACATAGGAACTCGTATTTAGTGCACCAGATTCTTCGCTTGCCTGTGGTTTGGTTTCTAAAACAGCTCAAAATGATGGAGGCATCTATTAATTTTGCGTAACCTGTGAAGGCTACTTTCCACAGAAGTACTGAGGAAGTTAAGTATACTGTGTACGCAGACAAAAAGAAAGTAATTGTATTGAACGATAGAGCCTTTCCAACACACAGTTCATCCGCAACAGCATACACAAGGTGACAGATGGTGACTACTATCCAGATAAAAGCCACAGCGCGTTTCTTAATCGTTTGCGGGAGATGATTCTTGTACAAAGGCAGGAAGCCAAAAGCTCGCCACACCAACAGCGTGAGTGGGTGATGCCACTCAAGCACCCCATGTACTCTTCCACTGCCCCAAGCACACATGCCTTCCGGTAGTCGACACGTATTCGCCTGCATATTGGAGACAAGCCCTGCTGGGAACTAATCAAAATTGCTCTCCGTCATTGACCTAAAAGGACTGTGCGCATTTGTTTATTTTTTTCCCCCTTATATAAAGTGATCTAATTTCTAGAAATGCCCAGTAGATAAATACGCATTGGCTGCTTTCTTATTTATAATGCTTTTGTGTTACACGGATGAATCACTCTGAGCGATATCGGAGATCATTTGTACTTGTCTGTGGAGTGCTGTGAGAGAGATAATTCAGGGGCACTTTCTTTGATTAAAGTGAAAATATACGTCGAGTATATAAGCACAACAAACATTTCAACAGGAGAATTTTCACTCGTTTATTTCATAAGTAGATAACCCGAAAATGCTTCACAATTGCTAAATATGCACGTCTAACAATACCACCACTTGGAAAGTAGGTTAGAAATCAGATTAATAATTTTGCTCACGCAGCATATGTTCGCTTTATCGGGCCACAACAAAGTTATTGACTGTGGATGGTTTCGTCAGAATGGAAATAATGAGGCCACTGTAAAAAAGTCATTAATTTGGCACATATCTTGAATGGATTCCCACATAGATTTCGTCGAAGTTGTTATGGCTCATCTTGTGGATTCTAGGGTGATTCCACTTTGACTGCTAGAAGCTCCAGATCTGTATTTTAGCAATATTTGAAGACCTAACAAATGCGTTTTTCAGGAAATTCTTAATGATCAAACAATCCCATATCAGAACAATGTTATGGTAGAAGTAATTTTTGACTTGGTGTTCACGATCCACATTTTTATTAGACTTCTTGTAAAATCACATACTTCTTAATTGTCACATCATCAAGAAAACAGTTTTGTATCAATCTTCTTATATTTAATTTCCACTTTAACCGAACACAAAACTTGACTGTTCTTTTAGAAAGCGAAATAGCAACTTAACTTCTGCCGAGGTGAACCCAAGACAGCTGGCGCCAAAACGGTTACAAGTAAGTCAAACATTATGACAGTCTCACAGAAATGAATACACCCAAGAACCATATCACTGTAATATATCGATACATCGGAGTACCTATATATTAATAAAACCAAATGTGAATATTGTCAAAGAAATATGTCTGTTACTTCGCAGAAAAGTAGTACGATATTACTGGTATCGAGAACTGGGGTTGGAGTGCCGTAAAGGTCACGTAAATAGAGAACCATTACAACGGGAATCGCATATACATCCCAGGTTCCTTACCCATCCCCTCTCTGCCCATCTTCTCATCCCACCTGCCTCCCCGCAAATCTCTTCCACCTCCAATTCTCTCTGTGCATAGCGCCCCCTCCCCTCTGTCCACCTCCTCCTCCATCTATCCATGTCCATTTTGGCTGAAAGTCCTTCAGAGTACTATGTAAAAATTTGACTTACATCCGTCAAAAACTTTTCGAAATTTATGGTAATTACTCTCCACCTTTACATAGTGTAAAGTTCTTCAAAAATTATAACTTTGTGTTATTCAAATTTACTGGGTGTTGTGTTATTGAGCAAATGGTGTGCTTAATCAATTTTACTGTAATCCAAAAAAATTTAAATAACTTAATCTGGAAAACCAGTATGCAATGCCGACAATGAAATCAATCCCTCTGAAATTTACTCAGTCTCGAGAGCACCGAGTTACATGGTCCTGTGCAATAAACTGATAAAATTCCCGATGCAAATAAACATTAAAATAAATATTTCTTAGCTCTTGCGTCGCAACGGGTGTAATTTTGTTATTCTGTTCTCTCCACAGGAGGCATAGGAAATATTCAATATTGGCACAGCGAAGTGCAATGCCGGCCGTAAAATAGCTACATACAAATGATGTCAGTAAATTAGTTGATAAATGAATAACCTTGGAAATGTTCAGTGATAATTTTGGATATTGTCTCAGCGCTGTGCAATGGTGCCCACACTGAAACTGTAACAAACATTAATACTTTTCTGATTCTGGCACGCTAATATTTTTCGGACTCTGATTGAAAAATCATTTCTTTTAAAACATAGTCATTGGATTTAAATAAACACGACATGGAAGAGGATAAGGTACTGATAACGGGATATGCTGTGACCGAATGCTTCAGATCGAAAATTTTATTCAAAATAAAGTTTCTCCTTCACAAAATCTAATATGAAACATTTTACATTAACTTCAAAATCAGTCAACCTCTCAATTGTTCTACAATTATCACTTACTGACGTAATTAAACAGACCTGGATTGTTACATGACAAAACTCTAACATCGTTTAACAAAATAGGTTCCAAAATTTAACTTTCCTGTATCAGGATTACAAATCACACAAAATATTACGAATCAGGTATATCTAATCGACCTATACATTAAACCTAATGGCAAATATTTGGTCCCTACATTCGAGGGTCGGTGCTTTTACAATTAGCAAACTCCACATTGCGTTGCTACATACTTAAAACTAAATATACAAAACTTCATCACCCTACAACACAGTATTATGCTGCGTCCATAGGCCAACAGCTAAATTCTCTCAGCTAGCCACTAGCTTAAAGTCTTACATCCCACCTTTAACAGAGCGCAACGGCAACTGCTACTGCGTCCTGCGCGCCCCTACTTACAATCGATTCTGCCACTCAGGCAACAACTTTGGTTCAGTGGTGTCAAAGATACAATCTCTTCTACATGTGATAACCATTTCATTTCACTTTTCATGAAACATATTACAAACTCGGGCACCACGTACAAGTGAACCTCTCACAATAGTACACATGAATGTAACGTTGATTAGAGTGTCGAGTATAAATTTGTAGTAGATCGATTAAGAACTTTACAAGATGTTCGGTAACAACGTGTTCCGTATATATTTTTTCTTTTTCTCCTGAAGGCCTTCTTTCTTTCTTCGGTCCACTATGGTAGGTATGGTTTTGGTTCGTACTCTGGAGTAAACTTCCACTTATAAAAATTGATTCTGAATATATTCCTGTCTGATGTGTTTGTTGCGTCAATTTTTGCTTTTGTCAGATCCTTCTTAACTTCAGTTGCCCAGGATAGTGATGTTTTAAGTGATGTCACGTAGTCCAATAGACGTTTAGTTAGTTTGTTTCCAGGTAAGCTGTCTAGGTTTCCATAGAACTTCATTCATTTTCTTGGGTCGACAGAAGCGTCCGATCTCACCCGTCGGCTTTGACCGTGACGTAAGGGTGTTGTGGCGTGTGACGTCATGACGGCGCGGAGTTTGGTTTATGAGTGTGGCGTGTTTGTAGATGTCGTCGTGTTATGGTTTGTTGTGCCCTCTGGTGGTGTGTTCAGGGCTTTCGTTTGTGTGGTGTAATGGGCTCAGTTTGGTCTTGCTCATTATACAGAATTGTTCGAGTGTTGGCTGTGTTTATAGTGGAATTCGTTTCAGTGAGTTAACGATTTAGTGGTTTTGTGTGGAGGTTAATTTAGTTTTGTTCGCTGTGATAAGAAATACCGCGTTGAAGCTGATAAAGTTTTTACAGCTGTTTGGGAAGTGTTCGATCCCAATTTATGGGATCGGGAGCTTCTGTTGAGCTATATAGGTCAGGGGAAGTGTTCGATCCCAATTTATGGGCTCGGGAGAGAGTTGTTGATGAGCTATATAGGTCAGGGGAAGTTTTCGATCCTAATTTATGGGATCTGGAGCTGCTGTTGAGCTATATAAGTCAAGGGAAGTGTCCGATTCCAGATGATATTGTGTTTAGTGGAATTTGGGGAGTTTTGTATTGTCGGTTTTTTTCGTCGTTTTGCGTGGTTTTGTATGGGGGTGGGTGTCTAAATTTGTTTATATTTAGTTTGCCCCCCCCCCCAAAAAACCCCCAATTTCCCGCGCTTGTCCCGTTAGTGTCATTAGGCTTTTTGTGGAACGTGTGTGTGTTTCTTTTTCGATGTGTTTTCGTGTTTATAATGTGTACGTAACGACTTTATATGCGCCATATTGGAATCGTGGTTTATGGTCGTTTCCGCCATATTTGTGACGTCATGGGTCAAAGCAGACGGGTGGGGTCGGACGCTTCCGTATTTCCCATTTCTTTATCATATCAGTTTCGATGTTTGACACTTCTTATGTTGTCTCGATGGTTTGTAGTCTGTATCTATGTTTTGTGTATCGTGGTCCCAGAATTTTTCTAATAATCTTTCTCTCTACCTTCTTAATTGCCCATACATCTAATTTTCGATTCAATGTGAGTGCTTCACTTCAATATCTGACTGTCAGTTTAATTACTATGGTATGGTGTCTGATCTTAGCGACATTTCACAGGCATTTTTTGATATACAAATCTGGAACAAGTCCAGACGTTTTCTTGATTTTCTGCACTCTGTTTTTTATGCTGTTTTTTTCAAGTCTTGTTTGTTCAATAATTTCATTGAGGTACTTAAAGTGTTTGACTCTGCTGATTTCACCATATTTTATTTTAAGTTTCGGAATATCTAACTTGGAATACATGAAATCAGTTTTCTCAAAGGAGATTTTCAGGCCCACCTTCTCTGCACATTCTGTGAGGGTCTTTATTTGTTTTACTGCTGTTTCTTGACTGTTGGTTAGAATCGCTAAGTCATCTGCATACGCTAAATATGGAAAGTTCAATTTCCCTTGACCTCTTCCTAGTTAGATTGGCTTCTAAAAGTTCTGTTTTCTTAGTTCCATTCCCCATTCTTTCATTACATTGCCTAAAACTATGTTGCATAATAGTGACGAGATCTCAGCTCCTTCTCTTATCCCTATTTTAACTACGAATTTCATCTATGAATTTAATTTTTGATTTGGTTTCTGTCAGTGTTTGTTCGATCAGTTTTAGAGTTCTACTGTCTAGACTGTGTTCTTCTAGAATTTTGCATAGAGATTGTCTATCTACAGAATCGTATGCTTTTTTTAAAATCAAAGAATATGCAGAGTATTAGTTTCGAACTGATTGCTTTAATTGTTTAATTAGTTTTAAGGTCAAACATCTGTTCCATTCACAATCTGTTAGGTCGAAAGCCTGCTTACTAATCTAAAATTGTATGTTCTAGTTGTTCTTGTGCCCTCTTTAGGAGACACGTGTATAAAATTTTGTAAGTGACCGACAAAAGTTAAATGTCTCTGTAATTGTTTAATCTGATCTCTGTCCCTCTTTGTGCAATGGATTAATTAGTGCACATTTCCAATGCTCTGAAATATTTTTTGTCTGCCAAATTTCTTGGATGTTGTGACTGATCTCTTAAACCGAATTTTTTTATCGAAATATGTGACAGCAGAACTGTCAAACTGAACCAAAGTTTATTTTATTTTAATTTTCATATCATAAATTCTATTACAATCCACGATTGCGAACATACACAAAAAATCAGCCAAATTGGCCCAGCCGCTCTCAAGTGATGGTCATTGCTTTCTCTCTAATGGGATTTATTATGATGCTAGTATTGCCCGCAAGACGTATGAAACATGCTTGTTGAATATTACGTGGAAGATCATTCACATACATAAGGAATAGGAGTGGACCAAAAAATGGAACACTGTTGTGCTTCCTTTGTCTTTTCTCCCCAATCACTAAAGCTTTCTACCTTTCCAGCACTGTTTGAATTATTCAGCACAACTTTTTGCATTCTGTTTGTTAAGTATGATTCAAACCAACTGTGTGTAGAGCCATGAATTCCACAACACTGCCAGCCGCTGTGGCCGAGCGGTTCTAGGAGCTTGAGTCCCGAACCGCGCTGCTGCTACGGTCGCAGGTTCGAATCGTGCCTCAGGCATGGATGTGTGTGACGTCCTTCGGTTGGTTAGGTTTAAGTAGTTCTAGGAATAGGGGACTGATGACCTCAGATGTTAAGTCTCATAGTGCTTAGAGTCACTTGAACCATCCACAACACTTGAGCTTTTCTATCAGATTAATATCAGAATGAAATCACTTAAAGCATTTAGTGCTTTATTCAGACTGAAAGTGGATTCATGCACACTACGTTGATAAAAAATGTTTTTCAGACTATGATGTGTGTGTAGTACTGTCGAAATCAGTGTTTAAATTTGTGCTATGGAGGCGATGGTGTGTGAGAGTTTCAGTGTATTACGGGGCTCCACTCGTAAAAATACCGGTATATGCCCTTACTACTACCAATTTTGCAAATGGAGGCTCCAACAAAATGCAAGTAGAGCAGTTTTAGCACCGTTCCATCGCAATAACAAAGAAGCCGCAGGAAATTACACGTGTTGCTGGATGGGGTGCAAGTTTGCCTTAAATATGTCCTTAAACACACGTCCTTAAACGTCTAGTTGTGACTCTTGATCGAACACGGTCATTCAGCATCACTGCACGAATTTGTTAAAGAGGCGGTCTCAAAAGTAAGTGAAGTCCATAAAATGACCAAATCAAGCTGGGAACCCAATACGTACACACTATTGAAGAATGCAGTTTCATCTGTATATTCAGCTGCTGAATGTCGTGGACCTGCTTGGGAAAACAGCGAAATTACAGCTAAAATAGATATACGTCTTAATAAAGCCATAAAAATCATTATGAGAGTTGTCAGATCTACTCCCTTCCAATGGTTCAATATTTTCCTTCCAGAACTCAGAAGAAAAGTGCCAATGTACAATTTATTAAGAAGGGTAGTCGTGAAAGACCCCAGTTCTCAGTAACGCTTTTTGAATTCAGCTGCTGCATGCTTCAAGTCACGCAGGCCACCTAATGGAAAGAACGTTGGGATAAACTTTCACCTCATTCAAAACCCAAGACGTTGATCTTTCCCATCGTGACTGAATCTCACACGAACGCGACAAGCGCTATGGGGAGACCTGTAGAAGTGTGGTTATTGTGGAAGTACCAAGTGTAACTTTTTTTCTCAGGAACACACGATAGGACATAGCACGAAGATGTGTCCACTCCATGCTTTTCAAAGACATCTCAAAAACTAAGAAACACCAACTGCTGCAATCTCGTTATGAAATTAAACGCTACGTAATCTGTAAATTAACTGTGTATGTACACTGAGGGGCCATACATCATGACTCTGCGAAATCACATGCTGCCTTGTAGCATCCTGGGCATGTGACACTGTAGGGGAAGTATGCAGCTTGATTCAGATGCCCCTACCTATGGGTTTTATGGAACACGCAACATGTTCAAATATCTCGCACAAAATTTTCATATTCTCTTGCTCTCGACACACAAACTATCAGCTCTACAGAGAAGGCAGATAAGAGGTTTTTGTAGGAAATTTAACGTAGTTTAATTTTATGCTGAGATACGTTTTCCCTAGAGACTGTCGTTTTAGAATTATTGAAGATAAACATACAAAAGTGACCCACAAACGCGTTTTTCTTGAATAACTCGGTAACTGTGGGCCCCAGCGAAAACGTATCTGAGTAAAAAATTTAACTACATTAAATTTACAAAAACAGGTCCTATTGATTTTTTTGTGGGGCTACTACTTTGCGTGACGAATGGAACAACTGGTGGAATGGAAGATCAATTTGTATTCTGTAGAAATGCTGGAACACGTAAAGCAATACTGACCCTACGACGTATCTTAGAAAATAGATTAAGGAAATGCAAACCTACGTTTCTAGCATTTGTGGACTTAGAGAAAGCTTTTTACAATGTTGACTGGAATACTCTCTTTCAAATTCTGAACTTGACAGGGGTAAAATACAGGGAGCGAAAGGCTATTTAAAATTTGTACAAAAACCAGATGGCAGTTATAAGAGTCGAGGGGCATGAAAGGGAAATAGTGGTTGGGAAGGGAGTGAGACAGGGTTCTAGCCTATCTCCGATGTTATTCAATCTGTATACTGAGCAAGCAGTAAAGAAAACAAAAGAAAAATTCGGAGTAGGAATTAAAATCCATGGAGAAGAAATAAAAACTTTGAGGTTCGCCGATGACATTGTAATTCTGTCAGAGACAGCAAAGGACTTGGAAGAGCAGTTGAACGAAATGGACAGTGTCTTCAAAGGAGGATATAAGATGAACATCAACGAAAGCAAAACGAGGTTAATGAAATGTAGTCGAATTAAATTGGGTGATGCTGAGGGTATTAGATTAGGAAATGAGACGCTTAAAGTAATAAATGAATTTTGCTATTCGGGGAGCAAAACAACTGATGATGGTCGAAGTAGAGAGGTTATAAAATGTAGACTGGCATTGGAAAGGAAAGCGTTTCTGAAGAAGAGAAATTTGTTAACATCGAGTATAGATTTAAGTGTCAGGAAGTCGTTTCTGAAAGTATTAGTATGGAGTGTAGCCATGTATGGAAGTGAAACGTGGACGATAAATAGTTTGGACAAGAAGAGAATAGAAGCTTTCGAAATGTAGTGCTACAGAAGAATGCTGAAGATTGGATGGGTAGATCACATGACTAATGAGGAGGTATTGAACAGAATTGGGGAGAAGAGGAGTTTGTGGTACACCTTGACTAGAAGAAGGGATCAGTTGGTAGGACATGTTGTGAGGCGTCAAGGGATCACCAGTTTAGTATTGGAGGGCAGGGTGGAGGGTAAAAATGGTAGAGGGAGACCAAGAGATGAATACACTAAGCAGATTCAGAAGGATGTAGGCTGCAGTAGGTGCTGGGAGATGAAGAAGCTTGCACAGGATAGCTGCATGGAGAGCTACACCAAATCATTCTCTGGACTGAAGAGCACAACAACAACAACATTAGTTAGCGTGTAGCTAGCGAGATATTATGAACATTTCGCGTGCTGTTTTTGAAGACGTTGTGGGTTTCTTTCATCCTATCGGTAAGGATAGCTGAATCATTGTGTATAAGCGGAGCAGGTACGACTGGGGAGTAATTTTAGTGACGAGAAGGGCCGCCGATGGCGAAATTCACTGAAAGAATGTGGGTTCTGACAAGGACGGGTTGTCGTGTCACGGAGCCAGGAAATAAGCATCTCGTAAACAGCGAAGCTGGTGGACTGTTCAAATCCTAATATCATGGTATCCATGGAAAGTGGGTGACAAACGGTGAAACCACGAGTAGGCAACAAGATGTTCCAAGGTTAGACATCATCACAGAACATAAAGGCCGGAAATTTGACTGATGTACAAGAGCAGGACAGTTAGTGATCTGTGGCAGATGTGATGACAGAGTACAGTGCTTGTTTAGGTGCAAGCGTTTCAGAGTACACCGTACAGCTCACAGTGTTAAACATGGAGCTCCGCAGTAGATTATCCCTACTCTTTCCTATGTTGGCGCAACGACAATGTCAGCCACAATTGCAGGGAGCACAGGGGCTTGGCTTCATCGACGTTGGACAGTGTAACAGTGGAAGCGTGTCGTCTGATGGGACAATCACCTTTCTTGTCACACCAGAAGCGGGTACGCCGTGGTCCAAGCGAACGGCTGCCGGAGGCATGCACCTTGCCAAGAACGAAGGCCGGTGGAACAGAATTAACCTATGAGGGGCAGTCACCGGAGCTTCTAAGGGAGCTGTGGTAGTAATTGAAGGCCACGTGGCAACTGTAGACTACCACAGTCTAACAAAGCAGTCGCGATACTCCGTGTCATTTTTGTTACCCGCTGCGATAGCAGCGCGCTAAGCGGTCAGAAAGCGACACATGAATTCGATACCGGATGAGCGCGAATTACATCGTTTGTATTGATTTGTAACATAGCTTTTACAATAGGGAGCGTATCCAGTGCCAGAAAATTTGACAATAACTGAAAAATAACAGCACATTTTCATTCTTTAATTTCCTACAGGCCATGGGACGTATGAAACGATAGATAACAGGTCATAGTTCATTTACAATTGTCCTGTAGTCTACAGAAACTTAATGAAGAATGTCGTTCTCGTTTAATAACAAAAAAATTGCCAATAAACACTAGGAGACCAGACTTTTTGAGCAAAGACGTCATATATCCATCCAGCAACGCCATGTTTTGCACGTTACACTTTCATCAAAATCAGTGAATGTGGAACGTAGAAAGCCTGTATGCAACGTAATACCTACATTGCGTAACGTACCAAATAAACCATCACACCTGTAGCTGAAGGGAAACACCACAGATGTCACAATAAAATTTCAGAAAGTAATAAAACTGTTTCCCAGCAGAGAGGAAACCAAATCCATAACTGTTGCTACATCTGAGCCACAAACGGCAACAATTTTCGACATATTCGCTTTTGAAACAAAATTAATTACATTTTAAAAAATATTCGTGTATATGAAAGTCGAGTAAAGTGTAGAAATTGACCAATCAATAGACTCCATAAATTATTATTTTTACGTGTCAAAGAACATGGTTATCATAACAAGAAAAACAACAACAGAAAGATATACTTCTCATGTAAGAAATATATATTTATATTCTCTTGCTGTCAGTGGCGTTAGTTGCCATTATGCACATATTAGAAAATATTTCTTCAAGAATTAGTTGTAGCTTATGTCATATAATCTGTGAAAATCGAATTCATTACATTTATTTCACGATAATTCAAATCCGTTGGTATTTTAATAGTGCTGGGAGGCAAAAATATAACGACTATTTCGTTAACTAAGCAGAAAACGAATAAAATGTATATTATCCTCACGACACATGTCGCTGGCCGCTTTCTCGTCACTTGGGGCGCTATTGTTGCTCCATCTGCCAAACGGTAACAACTTTCCCACCGGAGAGTGTAGCGATGTATGAGACTACTCAAACGTTATTGCAGACTCACGTTGACGCCTTGGCCAAGAAAGTCACCTGCTCTGAAGGCGATAAAACACATCTAGGACGCCTAGAGGCACTATATGCTTGCTCATAAACCACAACTAACTGACCTAAGACTTCTCGAAATCTTGCCATGCAGAATCACTCTGTGTTGTATTCCAAACACAGACCGATACCCAATTAAGCCAGCGGTCAGAATGTTTCGAATCATCAGTTAACATGTGTACTTTCTGTAAAACCACATGTCAATAATAATAACTTACACTACCAGTTTCTCAGGTAGCTTGCTTTGCCGGGTAATATTTCTATTTCTACCTAACTGCGCGGGCCTCAGTGGCCAAGCAGTTCTAGGCGCTTCAGTCTGGAACCGCGCGACCACTACGGTCACAGTTCGAATCCTGTCTCGGGCATGGATGTGTGTGGCGTTAGCTAGGTTTAGTAGTTAGGTTTAAGTAGTTCTAAATCCTACGGGACTGATGGCCTCAGATGTTAAGTCCCATAGTGCTCAGAGCCATTTGAACCATTGTTGAACCTAAGTGCAGTCTCAGAGACGCTTTGTTGACAATCAACAGCTGCATTCAAGTAAGAATAAACTCGCAAACTGCAATTATGCTTCCGCATAAGCTGTTGAACATTGCAGAATAAATGAAAATTTCTGCCGAACGAAGACTCGAAATCAAATTTCCCATCTGGCGCGAGTAAACATATTCATCTATCCGAGAAGGCTTCCAGATGCGGTCCAAATGTCCATTAATCCTGGCTGATACCGTCCCTTGTGCTCGCATTTGTTTTGAAATATTCTACAGTTGATGTGGAAGCATAGTCGCAGTTTACGAGTTGATTCTTAATGGAATGCTGCTGTTTGTGATACGGCGCATCCGTGATATATATATATATATATATATATATATATATATATATATATATATAACTTTTGAACGCTATTAAGGTAAATACATTGTTTGTTCTCTATCAAAATCTTTCATTTGCTTAGTATGCCTATCAGTAGTTAGTGCTTTCAGTAGTTTGAATCTTTTATTTAGCTGGCAGTATTGGCGCTCGCTGTTATGCAGTAGTTCGAGTAACGAAGATTTTTGTGAGGTAAGTGATTCATGAAAGGTATAGTTTATTGTTAGTCAGGGCCATTCTTTTGTAGGGATTTTTGAAAGTCAGATTGCGTTGCGCCAAAAATTATTGTGTGTCAGTTTAGTGTTGATCAGAATAGGTAAAGAGCGAAAAGTCTGAGTACGTTCAGTTCTGCTCACCTGTTTAAAAATCAAATAACGTAAAAGGTTTACCAGCACAGTAATTCATAAACTTTTCTATGGGGACGTTTCATGGTTTGTATGCGGTGCAAAATTCATCGACGAATCTCTCTTGCTTATGAAGAAAAGTGTATCTACAGCAACAAATGCAGCCAATAGTAAGTGAAAAAATGACGAAATTTCACATGCAAAAAAGGTTATTTTGTTATGTTTTTGAACTTCCACCGCTATGAGTGTGAATCCTGAATCCTTCCTGATCATTCTGACAAAGTTTTATGAATTTATTTGTAAAAGTATAGACAGTGGAAATTAAAATGACCTGTAGTGCCTCTCCTGCTTCAACTCGGCCCGTTTGACGTCCTACCCAGCTTAATGTGAACGGATCTGGTACAGGACGGTTCCGTAAGTAAAGGCGATGCTGAGGACCGAGACGAGCAGCGACCTGTCTACAGAGAAAAAGCCGGCGGCACTGAAACGCAGGGGTGGAACATCCTCGGCGTCTCGTTCAGTCAGCAGACAACAGACTTCTTCAGCACGGCAAGCCGCAGACCAGCACGACTCCGCAATCAGTAATATTCGCAGCAGCGCATACGCCAGCAGCAGGGTGACGGCTGCGACCGCTTCGTTTCGTATAGCCTCCAATCTGCCTGAGGCGATGTGGATGAGCAAGTCGACGTTGTAGAGCACTCCGCTGAGGTCGGCGGCCAACTCGCAGGCGACTACGAGGCCAAAGTGTGCCTCCAGCAGGTGTGCGGCGCGCAGCAACGCCAGGTACTGGGAACGCGCCCCCCAAATATCCGGCATCGTTTGCGATGCTCTGAACGAACCGGCGGAGCTGTCACAGCCCAGAGCTGTACCTGAAACAAGTTCACTAAGAAGTTAAATCACTGTAGCTGAAGCTTGCTGGAAAAAATTATTACACTACTTGGCCATTAAAATTGCTATACCAGGAAGAATTGCAGATGATAAACGGGTATTCGTTGGACAAATATATTATACCAGAACTGACATGCGATTACATTTTCATGCAGTTTGGGTGCATAGATCCTGAGAAATCAGTACCCAGATCAATCACATCTAGCCATAATAATGGCCTTGATACGCCTCGGCATTGAGCCAAACAGAGCTTGGATGGCTGCCCATGCAGCTTCAACATGATACCACAGTTCATCAAGAGTAGTGACTGGCGTATTATGACGAGCCAGTTGCTCGTCCACCACTGACCAGACTTTTCAATTGGTGAGAGATCTGGAGAATGTGCTGGCCAGGGCAGCAATCGAACATTTTCTGTATCCAGAAAGGCACGTACAGGACCTGAAACATGCGGTCGTGCATTATCTTGCTCAAATGTAGGGTTTCCCAGCGATCGAATGAAAGAGCCACGGGTCGTAACACATCTGAAATGTAACGTCCACTGTTCAAAGTGCGGTCAATGCGAACAAGAGGTGACCGAGACGTGTAACAAATGGCATCCCATACCATCACGCCGGGTGATACGCCAGTATGGCGATGACGAATACACGCTTCCAATGTGCGTTTACCGCGATGTCACCAAACAGTGATACGACCATCATCATGCTGTAAACAGAACCTGGATTCATCCGAAAAATGACATTTTGCCATTCGTGCACCCAGGTTCGTCGTAGAGTACACTGTAACAGGCGCTCCTGTCTGTGATGCAGAGTCAAGGGTAACCGCAGCCATGGTCTCCGAGCTGATAGTCCATGCTGCTGCAAACGTCGTGGAACTGTCGTGCAGATGGTTGTTGTCTTGCAAACGTCCCCATCTGTTGACTCAGGGATCGAGACGTGGCTGCATGATACGGTACAGCCATGCGGGTAAGATGCCTTTCATCTCGACGCCTAGTGATACTAGGCCGTTGGGATCCAGCACGGCGTTCCGTATTACCTTCCTGAACCCACCGATTCCATAGTCTGCTAACAGTCATTGGATCTCGACCAACGCGAGCAGCAATGTCGCGATACGATGAACCGCAATCGCGATAGGCTACAATCCGGCCTTTATCAAAGTCGGAAACGTGATGGTACGCATTCCTCCTCCTTACACAAGGCATCACAACAACGTTTCACCAGGCAACGCCGGTCAGCTGCTGTTTGTGTATGAGAAATCGGTTGGAAACTTTCCCCATGTCAGCATGTTGTAGGTGTCGTCGCCGGCGGTAACCTTGTGTGAATGCTCTGAAAAGCTAATCGTTTGCATATCACAGCATCTTCTTCCTGTCGGTTAAATTTCGCGTCTGTAGCACGTCATCTTCGTGGTGCAGCAATTTTAATGGCCAGTACTGTATTAGGTTGGTGCATAAGTTCGTAGCGTTTTTGTTTTACATGTTGGTATTCCATTTTATATAGGTTTATTTAAAGATTGCCTTTTTTATATGTAGTTCACCGTTGCTATTTGAGTTTACGTATTGTCATTTTGTCACTTAGTGACGGTGAGTAGAGCTGTGGACGCTAGAATATGGAGTGCCAAGTTGAGAAATCGGAACGTTTCCGACATATTGTTCTGTTTGAGTTCAGTAGAGGGGTGACAGCAGCGGAGCCACCCAGCAACATTCGCGCCAGGTATGGGGACAAGGCCTTCCACACAGTGCGGCGAGAAAATCGTGTCGGCCGTTGTGGCCGAGCGGTTCTAGGCACTTCAGTCCGGAACCACGCTGCTGCTACGGTCGCAGGTTCGAGTCCTGCCTCGGGCATAGATGTGTGTGCTGTCCTTAGTTTAGTTAGGTTTAAGTAGTTCTCAGTCTAGGGGACTGATGAGCTCAGATGTAAGTCCCATAGTGCTCAGAGCCATTTGGACCACTTTGAACCTAGAAAATCGTTTACTCGTTTAAGGAGGGTCGTTTCGACATTGGTGACTCTCCACATTCAGGAACACCTTTGAGCAGACACAGGTGGGACAACCACAACTATGAGTAGTCGTCTTGGGTTTTAATAACCGCCTAAGTTGTATTTAGCCCTTTATTACTGGATCACAACCAGTTTCGCGGCACAAAAAGCCACGTCTTCAGGTGAACGTACGACTGAAACATTAGAGCGGAAAAGCTCGGAATCTTTTTACCCAACATTCGTTGTCCGTCAAAAGAAAACACCGCTAAAAGACGGTATGTCATAGAATAAAATCTTCCAGATTCCAACATAGCCGATGGTTCTGCTTCTCCAATACGCGCTTCCGTATAGATCGGAGAAGTGGACCCATCTACTACATTGGAATCTGGCTGTTTTTATTCTATGACATACCTTCTTTTAGCTGTGTTTTGTTTTGACGGACAATTATTGTTGGGCAAAAAGATTCCGAGCTTTTCCATTCTAATGTTTCAGTCATATGTTCACCCGAAGATGTGGCTTTTGGTGCCACGAAACCGGTAGCGAACCAATAAAGGACTAAATACAGCTGGAGCGCATATTATTATCTAACAATACCTTTGGGGTTTGATGAAGATCGTTTAAAAACATTAGTCTACAGTGAGCCATGTCACTGTACTCGAGCACTGGCAAATGTGGTAAACTGTGATCATTCCACCATAGTGGGACGTTTGCATGCAATGGCGAAAGGTTCAAAAATCGGGTGTGTGGGTACCGCATGCTCTAAGTCAAAATTACAAAAATCAGCTTCTGGCCATACGTGCATCTCTGCTTGCTCACCATCAATTCGTTCGCGAACAACACCGACCATTCATGTACTGTATCGTTATTGGTGACAAGAATGGTGTCTTTATACTAACATAAGAAAAAGAAAGGAGTGGTTGAGCCCAAACAAAGCATTTACTCCCCATAGTAAGACCAGCGTGCATCCGCAAAAGATAATGTTACGCATCTGGTGGAGCAGTGTCGGTGTGGTGTACTACGAATTGCATCGCTGTAACCACCAGTGTTGACATTTATGAGGCGCGTTTGAAAAGGCTGTACAAAGTTTGTGAGATGGCACCACCGGTGCGAATCGAGGCCATGTTTAGTTAGTAGCATCTTTGGAAAGAACGCACACAAAGTTTCAGCAATATTGGTCTGTTTCTTTGTGTTTGGCATTTGTGTGAATCAAGGAAGTCGAGTGAATGTCAAAAAATGGACGAAAAATAACTTAGTGTAGTGATTAATCATTAATTTATGAAAGGCAAAACGGCTCAGGAGACTAAAGAGAAGCTTGATAAACATCACGGTGACTCTTCCCCTTCGATTAGAACAGTTTATAAGTGGTTTCAAAATTTTCGGTGTGGTCATATGGGCACAAATGATGCTGATTGTTCTGGACGCCCTGTGGAGGTGACAACTTCAGAAATCGTTGATAAAATGATGACGGATGACAGAAGAGTTAAGGTGCGTGAGATTGCTGGTGCTGTGGGCATCTCGAATGAACGGGTACCTAATATTTTGCATAAACATTTGGACATGACAAAGCTATCTGCAACATGGGTTCCGCGATTGCTCACGCTTGACCAAAAACGGAATCGTGTGAAGTGTTGCAAGGATGGTTTTCAGCTGTTCAGGAAGAATCCGCAGGACTTTAAGCATCGTTTCGTCACTGTTGATGAGACATGGATACATTAGTATACTCCTGAGACCAAACAACAATCTAAACAATGAGTTACCAAGGGAGAATCTGCACCAAAAAAGGCGAAGACCATTCCTTAGGCTGGAAAGGTTACGGAAACTGTCTTTTGGGATTCACAAGGGATAAACCTCATCGACTATCTGGAAAAGGGTAAAACTACACTCCTGGAAATTGAAATAAGAACACCGTGAATTCATTGTCCCAGGAAGGGGAAACTTTATTGACACATTCCTGGGGTCAGATACATCACATGATCACACTGACAGAACCACAGGCACATAGACACAGGCAACAGAGCATGCACAATGTCGGCACTAGTACAGTGTATATCCACCTTTCGCAGCAATGCAGGCTGCTATTCTCCCATGGAGACGATCGTAGAGATGCCGGATGTAGTCCTGTGGAACGGCTTGCCATGCCATTTCCACCTGGCGCCTCAGTTGGACCAGCGTTCGTGCTGGACGTGCAGACCGCGTGAGACGACGCTTCATCCAGTCCCAAACATGCTCAATGGGGGACAGATCCGGAGATCTTGCTGGCCAGGGTAGTTGACTTACACCTTCTAGAGCACGTTGGGTGGCACGGGATACATGCGGACGTGCATTGTCCTGTTGGAACAGCACGTTCCCTTGCCGGTCTAGGAATGGTAGAACGATGGGTTCGATGACGGTTTGGATGTACCGTGCACTATTCAGTGTCCCCTCGACGATCACCAGTGTTGTACGGCCAGTGTAGGAGATCGCTCCCCACACCATGATGCCGGGTGTTGGCCCTGTGTGCCTCGGTCGTATGCAGTCCTGATTGTGGCGCTCACCTGCACGGCGCCAAACACGCATACGACCATCATTGGCACCAAGGCAGAAGCGACTCTCATCGCTGAAGACGACACGTCTCCATTCGTCCCTCCATTCACGCCTGTCGCGACACCACTGGAGGCGGGCTGCACGATGTTGGGGCGTGAGCGGAAGACGGCCCAACGGTGTGCGGGACCGTAGCCCAGCTTCATGGAGACGGTTGCGAATGGTCCTCGCCGATACCCCAGGAGCAACAGTGTCCCTAATTTGCTGGGAAGTGGCGGTGCGGTCCCCTACGGCACAGCGTAGGATCCTACGGTCTTGGCGTGCATCCGTGCGTCGCTGCGGTCCGGTCCCAGGTCGACGGGCACGTGCACCTTCCGCCGACCACTGGCGACAACATCGATGTACTGTGGAGACCTCACGCCCCACGTGTTGAGCAATTCGGCGGTACGTCCACCCGGCCTCCCGCATGCCCACTATACGCCCTCGCTCAAAGTCCGTCAACTGCACATACGGTTCACGTCCACGCTGTCGCGGCATGCTACCAGTGTTAAAGACTGCGATGGAGCTCCGTATGCCACGGCAAACTGGCCGACACTGACGGCGGCGGTGCACAAATGCTGCGCAGCTAGCGCCATTCGACGGCCAACACCGCGGTTCCTGGTGTGTCCGCTGTGCCGTGCGTGTGATCATTGCTTGTACAGCCCTCTCGCAGTGTCCGGAGCAAGTATGGTGGGTCTGACACACCGGTGTCAATGTGTTCTTTTTTCCATTTCCAGGAGTGTATTACAGGCCCATATTATTCATCGTTATTTGACCGTTTGAAAACCGAGCTTCAAGAAAAACGCCGGTGATTGGACCGCAAAAAAGTCCTTTTCTTTCACGACAGTGCACCAGCACACACCTCAGCAGGTCTGGTTGCATGTTGTTGTTGTTGTGGTCTTCAGTCCTGAGACTGGTTTGATGCAGCTCTCCATGCTACTCTATCCTGTGCGAGCTTCTTCATCTCCCAGTACCTACTGCAACCTACATCCTTCTGAATCTGCTTAGTGTATTGATCTCTTGGTCTCCCTCTACGATTTTTACCCTCCACGCTGCCCTCCAATGCTAAATTTGTGATCCCTTGATGCCTCAAAACATGTCCTACCAACCGATCCCTTCTTCTAGTCAAGTTGTGCCACAAACTTCTCTTCTCCCCAATCCTATTCAATACCTCCTCATTAGTTACGTGATCTACCCACCTTATCTTCAGCATTCTTCTGTAGCACCACATTTCGAAAGCTTCTATTCGATTCTTGTCCAAACTGGTTATCGTCCATGTTTCACTTCCATACATGGCTACACTCCATACAAATACTTTCAGAAACGACTTCCTGACACCTAAATCTATACTCGATGTTAACAAATTTCTCTTCTTCAGAAACGCTTTCCTTGCCATTGCCAGTCTACATTTTATATCCTCTCTACTTCGACCATCATCGGTTATTTTACTCCCTAAATAGCAAAACTCCTTTACTACTTTAAGTGTCTCATTTCCTAATCTAATTCCCTCAGCATCACCCGACTTAATTTGACTACATTCCATTATCCTCGTTTTGCTTTTGTTGATGTTCATCTTATATCCTCTTTTCAAGACACTGTCCATTCCGTTCAACTGCTCTTCCAAGTCCTTTGCTGTCTCTGACAGAATTACAATGTCATCGGCGAACCTCAAAGTTTTTACTTCTTCTCCATGAATTTTAATACCCACTCCGAATTTTTCTTTTGTTTCCTTTACTGCTTGCTCAATATACAGATTGAATAACATCGGGGAGAGGCTACAACCCTGTCTCACTCCCTTCCCAACCACTGCTTCCCTTTCATGCCCCTCGACTCTTATAACTGCCATCTGGTTTCTGTACAAATTGTAAATAGCCTTTCGCTCCCTGTATTTTACCCCTGCCACCTTCAGAATTTGAAAGAGAGTATTCCAGTCAACATTGTCAAAAGCTTTCTCTAAGTCTACAAATGCTAGAAACGTAGGTTTGCCTTTTCTTAATCTTTCTTCCAAGATAAGTCGTAAGGTCAGTATTGCCTCGCGTGTTCCAACATTTCTACGGAATCCAAACTGATCATCCCCGAGGTCGGCTTCTACCAGTTTTTCCATTCGTCTGTAAAGAATTCGCGTTAGTATTTTGCAGCTGTGACTTATTAAACTGATAGTTCGGTAATTTTCACATCTGTCAACACCTGCTTTCTTTGGGATTGGAATTATTATATTCTTCTTGAAGTCTGAGGGTATTTCGCCTGTCTCATACATCTTGCTCACCAGATGGTAGAGTTTTTTCAGGACTGGCTCTCCCGAGGCCATCAGTAGTTCTAATGGAATGTTGTCTACTCCCGGGGCCTTGTTTCGACTCAGGTCTTTCAGTGCTCTGTCAAACTCTTCACGCAGTATCTTATCTCCCATTTCATCTTCATCTACATCCTCTTCCATTTCCATAATTTTTTCCTCAAGTACATCTCCCTTGTATAAACCCTCTATATACTCCTTCCACCTTTCTGCCTTCCCTTCTTTGCTTAGAACTGGGTTTCCATCTGAGCTCTTGATATTCATACAAGTGGTTCTCTTCTCTCCAAAGGTCTCTTTAATTTTCCTGTAGGCAGTATCTATCTTACCCCTAGTGAGACAAGCCTCTACATCCTTACATTTGTCCTCTAGCCATCCCTGCTTAGCCATTTTGCACTTCCTGTCGATTTCATTTTTGAGACGTTTGTATTCCTTTTTGCCTGCTTCATTTACTGCATTTTTATATTTTCTCCTTTCATCAATTAAATTCAATATTTCTTCTGTTACCCAAGGATTTCTATTAGCCCTCGTCTTTTTACCTACTTGATCGTCTGCTGCCTTCACCACTTCATCCCTCAGAGCTACCCATTCTTCTTCTACTGTATTTCTTTCCCCCATTCCTGTCAATTGTTCCCTTATGCTCTCCCTGAAACTCTCTACAACCTCTGGTTCTTTCAGTTTATCCAGATCCCATCTCCTTAAATTCCCACCTTTTTGCAGTTTCTTCAGTTTCAATCTGCAGTTCATAACCAATAGATTGTGGTCAGAATCCACATCTGCCCCTGGAAATGTCTTACAATTTAAAACCTGGTTCCTGAATCTCTGTCTTACCATTATATAATCTATCTGAAACCTGTCAGTATCTCCAGGCTTCTTCCATGTATACAGCCTCCTTTCATGATTCTTGAACCAAGTGTTAGCTATGATTAAGTTATGCTCTGTGCAAAATTCTACAAGGCGGCTTCCTCTTTCATTCCTTCCCCCCAATCCATATTCACCCACTATGTTTCCTTCTCTCCCTTTTCCTACTGACGAATTCCAGTCACCCATGACTATTAAATTTTCGTCTCCCTTCACTACCTGAATAATTTCTTTTATCTCGTCATACATTTCATCTATTTCTTCATCATCTGCAGAGCTAGTTGGCATATAAACTTGTACTACTGTAGTAGGCATGGGCTGTGTGTCTATCTTGGCCACAATAATGCGTTCACTATGCTGTTTGTAGTAGCTAACCCGCACTCCTATTCTTTTATTCATTATTAAACCTACTCCTGCATTACCCCTATTTGATTTTGTATTTATAACCCTGTAATCACCTGACCAAAAGTCTTGTTCCTCCTGCCACCGAACTTCACTAATTCCCACTATATCTAACTTCAACCTATCCATTTCCCTTTTTAAATTTTCTAACCTACCTGCCCGATTAAGTGATCTGACATTCCACGCTCCGATCCGTAGAACGCCAGTTTTCTTTCTCCTGATAACGACGTCCTCTTGAGTAGTCCCCGCCCGGAGATCCGAATGGGGGACTATTTTACCTCCGGAATATTTTACCCAAGAGGACGCCATCATCATTTAATCATACAGTAGAGCTGCATGTCCTCGGGAAAAATTACGGCTGTAGTTTCCCCTTGCTTTCAGCCGTTCGCAGTACCAGCACAGCAAGGCCGTTTTGGTTAATGTTACAAGGCCAGATCAGTCAATCATCCAGACTGTTGCCCCTGCAACTACTGAAAAGGCTGCTGCCCCTCTTCAGGAACCACATGTTTGTCTGGCCTCTCAACAGATGCCCCTCCGTTGTGGTTGCACCTACGGTATGGCCATCTGTATCGCTGAGGCACGCAAGCCTCCCCACCAACGGCAAGGTCCATGGTTCATGTGGGGGGTCTGGTTGCATAATTAATGGAAATAGGATTCCAACTCGTTTCACATCCCCCCTATTCCCCAGACTTGGCTTCCTCGGACTACTATTTGTTCCCCAATTTGAAGCAATGGCTGGCAGTACAACGATTTTATTCAAACGAGGAGGTGATTGCAGCAACTAATAGCTATTTTGCAGACTTGGACAATTCCTATTATTCGGAAGGGATCAACAAATTAGAACAGCGTTGGACGAAGTGTGTAAGTATAAAAGGAGACTATGTCGAAAAGTAAAAAAAGGTTTACCCCAAACACGTAAGTAGTTTTTATTTTTGCACGGACTTTTCAAACGCCCCTCATAAAGTAACAACTGAGACTGAATGAAGTAACGCCACGCCAAGATAACGCCCGCCCGCATCCTGCTAGACAGGAAACACGACATTCGGGAAATGGGCTGGGAAGTCTTTTCGCACCCACCTTTTTCACCTGATCTTCCGCCCTCAGATTTTCACGTTCTCCGCTCTCTAGCGAACACCCTTCAGCGAACTTCCTGTCCGGAAGAAAATGCGCTCCTAACACGGCTGGACGAGCTCTTCGCCTCAAAACCACGTGATACAGACGCTGAATCGTAAAGTCACTACCGAGTTGGCAGACTGCTGCAAACAGTGAAGGAGAATATGTTGCTGACGACTTAAGTCTCTGTTATGTGCATTTATTGTTTTTATTAAACTTACGGAAAAACACTGCGAACTTAAGCACCAATCCAATAGTAACCCAGTCGTCTGTCATCACAAGCAGAAGCAACAGCAAGGAACAATTTATCTCTACCTCGATGATTTGGATATTCATTGTCGAAGTGACAATACTTAAGATGAAAATAGGAAACACGTTGAACCTGAAAGATGTTTGGGACAGCGACAAGGGAGTTCCTAACCATAGAATCAATATAACAGGGATTTTTGAGATTCCCGACTTTTGCGCAATTTGTCTGCTACTGATGTGGGGATTAGCCGCGACAGCTGCTAAAACACCTACTTGGGCATCATCATTTGTTGCAGGTCGCGGTTGACGTTTCACATATGTCTGAACACTTCCTTTTTCCTTAAATAACGTAACTATCCGGCGATCGGTCCGGACACTTGGATGATGTCGTCCTGGATACCGAGCAGCACACATAGCACACGCCCGTTGGGCATTTTGATCACAATAGCCATACATCAACAGTATACCGACCTTTTCCGCAGTTGGTAAACGATCCACTTTAACACGGGTAATGCATCACGAAGCAAATACCGTCCGCACTGGCGGAATGTTACGTGATACCACGTATTTATACGTTTGTGACTATTGCAGCGACATGTATTACAAAGCGAAAAAAGTGGCCCAACTAAAACATTCATATTTCTTTACGTCCTACACGAATATGTAATAAAAAATGGGGGTTCCTATTTTTTTTAAAAAAAGCAGTTGATATCCTTTTGACCTATGGCAGCGCCATCTAGCGGGCCAACCATAGCGCCATCTGGTTTCCCCCTTCAAGCTAGACGAGTTTCGTTCTTTGTAGATTTTCGTTTGATGTTTATTTCGTGAGATATTTGGCCCGGTCACTATCAATGGAGCACCCTGTATATTATGCAGTCGCATAAGCGACAGATAACACAAATTTGCTGTGAAACGGCATTGCGACACCATACAGAAAGAATTTAAAGATCCAGTTGACAATAAAAGAACAGAAAATTACCGCTATCGATAGATGGGATTCATTATTCTGTACATCAAGAAGCACTTTGTACTAAATTTTCATACATGTAGCACATGAGGAAATTGGTGGTGCGAACAGTAATAAAATTTGTAGAATCGCACGCATTATTTCACTTTCAATCGTAACAGTTTTTGATGGAAGTGAACGAAAAGTAGAGGGACTTTATATTTTGCTGGAAAGTACGTTGGTTAAACTAAGGGGCATGCCTGGAAGGATTTTTGGATTTACAACTGGCTGTTGTTGATTTTATGAAGGGAAAATGAGAGCTGAAACGAAAATTATTATACGCGGAATGGATGAAGGCCTTACATTTAAAGTGTACTTGACTGCACACTGAACTCTGTAAGGGATTGCAAGGCGAGGAAAAACTTTCTTTTGCAGAATGAGATTTTCACTCTGCAGCGGAGTGTGCGCTGATATGAAACTTCCTGGCAGATTAAAACTGTTTGCCGGACCGAGACTCGAACTCGGGACCTTTGCCTATCGCGGGCAAGTGCTCTACCAACCTTTTTTTTTTTTTTGTTAAATCTCATTTTTGTTCTCTTTTGTTCGTTGCATTTGCTCGGGGCGGACTCCGTAAGACATCCGTTTAAGTTCGGTTAACTCAATTTTTTATTACAGTGGGCAGCTAACCCTCTGACCGAACACGCTGAGCTACCGTGCCGGCGCAAAATGAGCTACCCAAGCACGACTCACGCCCCGTCCTCACAGCTTTACTTCTACCAGTACCTCGTCTCCTACTTTCCAAACTTTACAGATGCTCTTCTGCGAACCTTGCAGAACTAGTCTCGGTCCGGCACACAGTTTCAATCTGGTAGGAAGTTTCTTTTTCAACTTTCTTCTGATTTGAGGGGGGTGTATTTTTAAAAAAATCGCGTGGTTCAAGGGATACAATCTGTCAAACACAATGCAGTTCCCTATGGTCCCGTACTTTAAAGACCACACAAGATTTAAAGAAGTCATTTGACGTTGAAAGAATTACAAGGATAGTTTCTTCACATTTTGAAGAGACTGCCAATCTTACATCTGTTTTCGAGCTGTTTTAGAGACCATTTGCTGTTTCAGTTGAAAGCCTCCCTGAGCACGGGCATATATAACTGTCAGATCTACAAGCTATCTCCCGTTTTAAAAACAAACCATTTTACGTTAAAACTGTCCAGGAGCTCTATACTGCTTTCCTCCTATCCATAATGATGTTGCCACGTATGTGTGTGAAAGACCTTCCTTTCGATCATGAAACTAAATAAATCAAGATTACATGGCGTCCTGTTTGCGAAAATATGTGATATTGTCTGCATCTATCGGTATGACGACAGTTCGTACCATATAAAAATAATATCACATCTTCAGCGCCCCAAGACTAATTACAGAATACTGAAAATTTATTTTGTTTATGATCCGAGTTGTTAAGTAATAGGAAATATACACTACTGGCCATTAAAATTGCTACAACAAGAAGAAATGCAGATGATAAACGGTTATTCATTGGACAAATATATTGCATGGGGGCTTAATTATAATGTAATGAAAATGATTTTGATTTCTTGCTTTAGCAGCTGTCTGTCCGATTACGAAGTCTCGTAAACGGTTGGCCCTGACTGTTATTATTACGCTATCTGACTGCTTAGAACAACAACAAGGAATGAAATGGAAATTTTCATTAACACAATTAATTAATTAAGTCCCCAGCAACTATAAAACCAACGCAACAACAAGCACAAGAGTAACTGTTCTGTGTGTGGGAGTGTGACTCAACGTACGCATCTGGCACGGTTCTTCTTCAACAACACAAGAATTTTTAAATAACATTTATACTGAATTAATTAAAGGAAATAAAAATACCATAATTACTCAAGAGAACCACAATTACACTCTAATCCAAGAACACAAGCCAGATGCTTTGTTGACTGAACCTGTTATGACACATTATTTAAAACATGGAAATAATGAAAAATAAATCAAGTTTCGTTACCTTCATATATTGACCAAAATCACTCTCATAATTACAATATATCTCCACACCGATTCGCTATTACAACATCTCAACAAGAATTTTTCAGTATCACATCTCAGCAAGCACTCCCTACTAGCACATCTCAACACGAACTGACTACTACGAGTCCTGGACAAGCACTGACTACTACGACATCTCAATAATCACTCTGCCAGTGGAGGCGGGCGAACAATGCTCTCTAGCGATCTCTGGCGCTGTGGCTCAGTGTAGCCACCTTTCATATGCCCTTCCTCCACGGCTAGAATTTGATGGTATTTTTGCCAGCATTGGTGGTGAAAATACCACCAAATTCGTCAAAAAAATACAGACAAAAATAAAAGATAATATTAATACGTAAATACCATATAACTAGATAAAATTTTGGCTTTGCACTGACCTTTCAATAACCTATTATATAGAATACAGTAAGCAATACAAATTCTTTCATGCATGTGACTTTACATAATAGTTTACACAAGTATTATGTGGTTAAACAATTCAATCAATAGCGTCAGCAATGACGAATATGTACAGGTAAGAGTCTCATAACTTTTCACAAACAGTAATACACAAAAAATCAGTTTATACAAATATTCACATAAACGCTTTCCATAGCCCAAGAATAAGCAGTTGACAGTTCCAGCAGTAGCACCCAGCAATGGTCAACAGGTGCTGACACCAACAAGTGACATCATCTTAGTAGAAGCAGTCCATCAGTGGCACCCAGTAATGTTGAGCAGGTGCAGACACCAACAAGTAACACCATTTCAGTAGAATCAGTCCATTAGTGGCACCAGCAATGTTGATCAGGTGAACACAGCAACAGGTGACTTCATTTCAGTAGAAGCAATCCATCAGTGGCACCCAGCAATGTTGAGCAGGTGCAGACATCAACAAGTAACACCATTTCAGTAGAATCAGTCCATTAGTGGCACCAGCAATGTTGATCAGGTGCACACAGCAACAGGTGACTTCATTTCAGTAGAAGCAATCCATCAGTGGCACCCAGCAATGTTGAGCAGGTGCAGACATCAACAGGTGACATCTTTTCAGTAGAAGCAGTCCATCAGTGGTACCCAGCAATGTTGAGTAGGTACACACAGCAACAGGTGACATCTTTTCAGTAGAAACAGTCCATCAGTGCCACCCAGCAATGTTGATCAGGTGCACACAGCAACAGGTGACTTCATTTCAGTAGAAGCAGTCCATCAGTGGCACCCAGAAATGTTGAGTAGGTACAGACACCAACAAGTAACACCATTTCAGTAGAAGCAGTCCATTAGTGGCACCAGCAATGTTGATCAGGTGCACACAGCAACAGGTGACTCATTTCAGTAGAAGCAGTCCATCAGTGGCACCCAGAAATGTTGAGTAGGTACAGACACCAACAAGTAACACCATTTCAGTAGAAGCAGTCCATTAGTGGCACCAGCAATGTTGATCAGGTGCACACAGCAACAGGTCACATTTCTCAGCAGAAGCAGTTCCATAAAATCTAGTATCACTGATCACACTGTTCATCAGAGTTTATAAGCAGAAATTAAACATGTCCTAGTGGCACCAATCATGTAGAGAAGGTACAAGTAACAGTCCATAAATTTTTTACAATCACTGATCACACAGTTCATCAGCAGAAATTAAACATATCCTTGTAGCACCAATCATGTAGAAAAGGTGCAAGTAACAGTCCATACTATTCACCATAACTACTGAGACAGTTCAGTCATGAACAATAGTTTGAATGCACATACAATTTCTTTAACAAAATATAATCAATGCTCTTACACTAAACATACAAATCATAATAAACACACAAATGATATCAGTTAATTGTCACATTAACTATTACAGTACACAATAACAGTTAACCTATAATATTTATGGGTGTCAGTGCAAGCCACTACCAACAAATAAAATAATATTTAGGAGATAGGTGGGTAGGATTAGGAAAGGAAAACACACAAAACACATCCACTCATCTTTCATCCTCATTAAGTGCTACTGTGTAATTGAATAGTGTTAACTGTGTAAATGTAACTCTGTCCAAGATTTGATGTTCATCATGTGTACCAAGTACTAGTGGCAGCAATGTATAACAGTCAATAATAGTTAAGTCAACGTCATAGTCATCATGTTAAGACCAATGTTTGCCAAGCCAGATCAAAATGTACGGTTGCTGAACAACTGTCAGTGTACCAAGATATGCAAATGCTTCCTCTCTCAAAAAAAAGTATATACTGCTTAGTGATTTAACAAGTGTGTGTATAGACAATCTTCCTTCCACTTTAGTGTTCTAGTCTGCCATCTTCATCCTCCTTGTTCCATATAAACCAACAAAACAATATGCTCCTCATTTACTTTACCTCTTATCCACCAAAACTCCAATAATCATCAACTTCACCTGATCTCAATACCTCAATAATACGTCGATACATATAAACCTCAGCACCAATATCATTTCACTTCCATAACAACTCTTTCCTCTAGTCAGTCTCCTCGAACAAGTACAGATAAAATCCTAGTGCAAACTTCAGTTCATCATCCCATACAATCCGAAGACACAGTGTCCACACACAACCTCTGTATAATCCATCTGACCCAAATCTTCTACTCATTATAAATTATAAGATACATTTTGGTTCCTTGTCCATCATTAAATAAAAGAAATGCATACATGACCTCTAACAGACTTAGTTCGAATAACTCTCAGTAATTAAGTACGATTACGGAGTGTGAATGATCATAATATTTCACAGTGTGTACACCACTTCAAGAATCATAGCAGAAGCAAACATGTGGAGTATTTTTTTGTGTCAAGTGTCACTTCCTATTTCAATTGCTCACGAAAAATGCAGTGTAATACTGTCAATGGTCTAAACCTAGTTTTGGTCTGTCATGTCGTTAGCTTCCTTCCTATTAGCATAAATTTATACAGCTTCCATAAAACCTCAGCTCATGTGACTTCTATGACTTTCTTTTACTAATGTCGTTCGTCGAATTATAGCAGTTCATTTTCTTATCTTAAAAATATAAGGCACTGAGCGTAAGCAAAACATGCAATAGCGAGTAAATATACCAGTAGAGAACAGAATGTCAACAAGTGGATGCAGCACAATCCCTACAACGAGGCTCTGCCAAGTGAACAATCTATAATTAATACCACAGTGTAACCTAAACTCTACATTTGTACACAGTATATCAGCATTTCTATATACTAGATTGAAGAGTAGTTATGACAACAAAACAGAAATGTGTAAATATGCAATCCATACAAAAAGCAGCAAACACATATCTTACGTGATAAACAAGTCATTAGCATCATATCAGCATAAGCAAATAAATGTTTATATGTAATCTTAATAAGTAAACATGAAGGCGCAAGCAGATAAATCACAAAGTATAACTTACATATCTAACCACATCAGCACAATTAATCAGGTGACAATTATAATTTAAATAAATAAGCACAGCAGGCACATAATAGAAAAATATGACATCAGTGAAAAAGCATAGCAGCCAAGCGATGCATAATATACACAAGTAATAACACTGTTCATTAATCAATAATTGTCAAAATCAGCAAATGTACACAAGCACGTCGCTTCACAAGTCAATTCATAGAACATGAAATTTAGCACAAAGTATGAATCACGTAATCGCAAGCAGCAAATTACGTCTAAAGTACGTACCTAAGTGGAATTATGTTACCTGAAAAATAAACTCAATCAATAGTTACCCTTTTTAGTTTATTACTTTTTTTTTTTTTTTTCGAAATTACATTCTTCCTGAAATTTTCTCCAAAGCAAGTCGTCTTAACGTCGGACACGCACAGAATTTACCTGAAGGTCTTAAATATTTTACACAACCGTATCCTGAAAAATACTGAACGTTAATAACATAATTTATGAAGTCATCATAGCTTTATACAGAATTTATTCGGAGAAATTAGACTGTGTATTTGTTTACGTCTGTCAGTGCATTCGCACTGAGCGCTCGATCAGCTGTAGGCGCGTGACGTAGGAAGCGATTGTTTGCGGTCAACGACTGCCTTGTGCGGCGCGCAGACTGACTGTTGCTTTGAGTATGTGCCGCCGCCAAAACACAGCGCGGTACTCTTGCATTCTCCGCATGTTTACGTAGCTGTTAGTTTCTCTAAAGTATGTCATTCCACAAAAATTTTAACGTTTGATATATGATGTATTCCTTTAGAGCGTCGAGATTTAAGAGTTTCTACTTCAACAGTGTTATCATGAATAATTTTGCGAATTCTATATGGACCGTTATAAAGCAGAAAAAGTTTGCGACATGAGCCTTTTCCTTTATGAGATAAACGATGGGACTTAATTAACACCTTTTGACCAACTGACAAGATTTTTAAACGACCAGGACGCTTAGCTGATTTCTCTCTTCTAGCAGCCGCAGATGCAATATTTTGTAGAGCCAGGTTGACAACTTCAGAATGCCGCATTTTCCGTGAAGGCGGAAAAGGAACGATTTCAGAAATGCGATTTGTTGGTACTTTATTTTTTAATATCAGTATAGGCGGTAAAGAAGTAGAATCATTAGGAAGTTCATTCAGAATGTTTTGAAAAATATGAAGATACTGATCCCACGTTCTGTGATTCTGATGACAATAAAGTCGGCACAATTTATTGATTTCCTTCATCCATCTCTCTGAAGCGTTAGACTGAGGGTGAAAAAGTGAAATGAAAATTGGTTTAATCTTACGACGACGTAGAGTACGAAGCCAAATTTTAGAGCGAAACTGTGATCCATTATCTGATATAACCTTATCAACATTACCAACTTCTTTAAGAAAATGTTTGATGAAAGCGTTAGATACTGAACGAGCTGTTGCTTTGCGTAAAGGTGTAAAACACACATATTTTGATGTCAATTCCACTGCTACGAAAATGTACGCAAAACCATTAGTAGAACGAACCACTGGACCGAACAAATCAACTGCAGCCATCTCCCTTAATTTCGCTGGAATGATAGGAAACAACGGTGCTCTGTGAGAAACCGTTGGCGGCTTAGCCTTTTGACATAATTTGCATTTGGCAAGAACAGATCGAATACGTTTTTCCATATTACTGAAGTAACAATTTTCTCGTAATTTATGAAAGCATTTTCTGGGACCAAAATGCGCATAACTGAAATGTGTGTACCAAATCAATTTATTGACCCACTCATCAGGAATACAAACTAACCAAACAGAGTTGTCGACAGATTTTCGTTTGAAAAGAATGTCATTGCGAACTAAATAATGCTGTCTAATCGCTACGCTTTCCTTTCTCCTCCACTTCTCCTTAATGTCCTTCCAGATTGGATCCTTATTTTGCTCCTTAGCGATGTCCTGGAGCGAAGACGAAATAAAGTTCTCAAACGCAACACCTTGAATGTACATCAAACAATAATGGTTTTCTTTGCAGTCCTCTTCAGCACATTGTTTCAAACCCATAGGTGCACGTGATAAAGCATCAGCAACAATATTTGAAGATCCCTGTATGTAAACAATACGAAAATCAAATTCCTGTAGGTACAACGCCCATCGTGACAATCTGCCATGAGTTAATTTTGTCGACATAAGAAATTCCAGAGCTCGATGATCGGTGTAAACCTTAGTATGTCTGCCAAGCAAAAATGTGCGAAATTTTGTGAAAGCCCAAACAACAGCCAAAGCTTCAAGTTCCGTAATCGAATAATTCTTTTCGGATTTAGAGAGAACACGACTTCCAAATGCAATAGTCTTCTGTACTACAACGCCGTTTTCTTCTATCTCTTGAAATAAATGTGCACCTAGGCCTTTGTATGATGAGTCCGTCGCCAAACAAAAATCTTTAGATAAATCCGGATGTGAAAGAAGTGGGGCAGCAACTAAAGCATCACGAAGTTGTTCAAATTCTGACTGAGCTTCCTCATCCCAACACCAATTAGATTTCTTTCCAGATAGTTCACATAAACGAGGTGTGGCCAAATTGTCCAATCTAACAAAGCGTCTAAGAAAATTACAGACACCAAGGAAACTACGTACATCACGTTTTGTGGTAGGAACAGCATAATTACGAATAGCGTCTAATTTTTCTGGATCAGGAAGAATACCTTCTGTAGAAATAATGTGACCGAGAAATTTCACCTGAGATCGACCAAATTCAGATTTTTCCAAGTTCACTGTCATGCCAACTCGTGCAAAAATACGTAATAATGAATCCAAAATTTTGTTATGCTCACTCCAAGAACGTTTAGCAATAAGAATATCGTCAACATATGAAGTAATATTGTCACGAAGATAAGCAGGTAAAATTTCATTTAAGCTACGAATGAATGCTGCTGAAGATACAGTAAGTCCAAATGGTAATTTCCGAAACTGGTAACAGTTACCGAAGGCTAAAAAGGCAGTATATTTTCTACAATCAGGGTGGAGTTCTATTTGCCAAAAACTTGCGCGCATATCAATGGTGGATAAAACTTTAATTCCATGGAAATGTTGAAGAAGTTCATCTAAATTTTGTGGACGGTCAGTTTCAGGAATAATAATATTATTTATCTGTCTGGAATCCAGAACCAAACGAATTGATCCATCCTTTTTAAGAACAACGTGTAATGGGCTGGTATAAGGACTGACTGCTGGCTCAACAATGCCCTGATCTAACATGTATTGAAGTTCATTCTTAACCTTGTCTCTGTAAGCCAAAGGAATAGCATACGTTCTTCCTCGAAATGGTGTGTGTTCTTTAACTTTAAATAAATATTGTAAGCCTTGTATAGTTCCTGTGTGACGACTAAACACTGTAGCATGTGAAGTCAAAATATGGTGCAGCTCTTCTCTTGCAACGTCATCTGGCACTTCAGCTTTTTTTAACCTTTTCATTAATTAATTCTTCGCTACTAATTATATCCTCCATCGCGTCTCTGTATCTATTGTCATTGTCATGAATAAACACACTGTCGTCATAATGCTCAACGAAAGCATCAGAAGTAAGAAACCTTAAACATTTTGTATCTGATTCAGATCTTGCTAAACACTCGAAAAATTTCAAACATTTCGGCATTCCGGCAACAGTCAAATTCACACTTCCTTCTTTAAAGTTCAAAATTGCCTTATGTGCGTTAAGAAACTCCATACCTAATATAATCTGTGTACTGAGTAATGGAACAATAATAAAATTAGCAGAAAATTCGTATCCTTGACAAATGAAATTTAGGTTGGTCTGTTGTTTAACTTCCACACCTTTTCCAGAAATCGCTCCTCGAATTGTAGTTTTAGAAATAGGTAACACAGGACAGGCAATAGTTCTTTCACATATACGAAAAACCGATTCACTAATGACGTTCAATGGGCTCCCAGAATCTAAAACTGCAGTGAACTTATTCTTACCCACACATACTTCAATAACAGGATGTAAAAATGCGTCTACATTATTTTCCTTTTCATCTAGCAAAATGTCTCTCATGTCTTCCAGGCGTACGTAGTGTAAAGTCGTAGTGTCATTACTTTCTGAACCGTCTATATTGCTGCCAGAAGCCGAAGCTGCTAGTCATTGTCGATTGTTTGCGTCACGTCTTTGATTATTCCCGACATTTCGCGGATCAATTTCTACTATTTCCACTTGTCTCTCTGAATTTCTGTCACGCGGAGGATGCCAATTAGGTCCTTCCTGTCTGTTAGATGCAAATTCTTGGTTGTGTCTGTTATTAAAATTTCTGTTTTCCTGTCTGTCTGCATAATTACTTCTTGTATAATTTCGACTGTCACTTCTGAAATTATTGTTAGACCTACTACCCTGGTTATTTCTGTAGTAAGAGTTTCTATTATTGTATGAATAATTTCTGTCTTGATGATACCGATTACTGTTTCCGTATGATTGATCATTCCGGTACGAATTACCGTTATTATAATTGTCTGTGTAATTTCTGTTAGAACGTCTGTTATTGTCATAAGGCTGGTATCTATTGTCCTGTCTGTTACGTCTGTCATTCTCAAAATTACCCATATAACGCCCGTTCCGATCACTATCCCTTTTCTCTGAAAATCTATCGTAATTACTGTTACTGAAAAAGTTACAAGAAGTCCCGTCGTCGTTGTCATACTCAAGTTCTTGTAACAAAGTCTTGAAAGTCTCAATGTCGTCTTTACATCTTCCAGCTAAAGCAATTTGTCTTATGGATTGTGGCAGCTTAGTTAAACAAATGCGAATTAATTCAGTCGGGCTATAAGGGTTGGAAAGGAACTGATTCTTTCGAATCATGTCTTCAAAATATTCCGCTGGCGTGCGGAACTCAGACTGTTTGAAATTACGCTGCATAATAAGACTGTGTTTGACTCTGTCTTGCGTGTTTTCGGACCAATATGCCGATAGAAATGCATGATAAAAATCATTTAGGTTATTACAATCTCTAATGAGTGCGCGCATCCGCGTCGCCGGTTCGTTTTCTAAATATCCACACATAAATTCCAGTTTGTGACTTAATGGCCAATTTGGTGGGAGTGCATACATAAATTGATCTAACCATGCACATGGATGTATGTCATTTTTAGAATTGCGGAAGATCTTAAATTTCCGAACAGTCAAAAAGTGTTTATAGTCAAAGTTTTCGCCTCGTGGCGACAAAGACCTACCGCGTCTGTCCCAGTCCCAATGTTGATTATTGTCAAGTTCGCGCGCCTGGCGCTCTCTTGTTACATCCCGTAAATGAAACAAATTACTTTCTTCAAAGCCCTCTGCTGTCTGTGATACTAAATTTCGTCTGCTGTCTTTTCCTACGATTTCGCTTTCAATATATTTGTCTTGCTTTTGTAATGCCTCAAATTCCCTTTTGACGCGTTCATTAACTTTTCCCTGATTTTCAACATGCTTATTTATGTTCTGGTACTTTTCGGTTTCTGCAAATGGCAATGGTGCTGTATCATCTGAATCTCTGTCCCCATTTAAGTTAAGACTTGTCAATTTATCTGGAATCTCCTCAACTCTTTGCGATAAGTTTACGTCTTCCGTCAGTGTCGCAACTCGGGTTTCGGTATTGTCACATTTAGTAGTTGACTGTTCACACTGTTGCGTTAAGTCATTTGTTACGGATTCCTCGATTCTCTCAAATATTTCTTCCTTATCGTGTGCACGTTGTAAATTTAACTCTGAAAATTTTTGTACTATCACGCGATCTTTTTCTTCCCGTTCTCTGTCCTGTTCCTCTTTTCTGATTTCTGTTGAAATTAAGCTATTATTGTGAGCAGTCCAAACCGGTTGTACTTCTTCTCTAATTTCTTTCTTTGATTCGTCTTTCATGTTTTTGAAACATGTCCCTGTTCGTGAGCCTAACTGTGTTTCCATTGTTCCCATCGCGGTTTTAATTGTTCCTATTTGTGAGCCTAACCCTCTTATCGCTGCTCTTAATTTAGATTCTCGTGAGTCTAACAGTGTTCCTATCTCTGTTTTAATTGTTTCCATTCGTGTTTCCATTGTTCCCATCTGTGTTCCCATTGTTCCCATTTGTGATCCCAGATTTAATATTGCACCCATCAACTGCTCCATAGTAGCCGGTTCGCAATTCTTTTCGCCCCTAACATTTCCCGCAAAACCAGTTTCCTTCGTCATAGCTGTAAAGCTATCTGTGTTCGATACTATTTCAGAATCTTCTATCGTTAATCTCATATTCTGTAAATTTTCTGATTGAGAAAAATTTTGAAATGGTTCCGGACTATTTTCCCGACTTATTACATTGTTTTCCACTTCATTATTCATCACACTGTTTTCCTCTGTTGGCGAGTTCGCCATGTTAACAATTTCGTCATTCTCACTATTCATCATTTTTGCCTTTTTCATTGATCGCGTAATCATTTACAAAATATACAAAACTCGTCACTATATGAAAATTGCACACAATGACACTTTATCTCCAACAATCATTCACTCGAAATGTTTCCCTCAAACACGATTAACGAACAATTGAAATAATTGCACTAAATCGTCAAACGCGTATACAAGGCAATAAAAATTAAATTTTGAAAAATACCATTAGGAGAATGCTAATTACCAAATCTACACATGCAATATAGACTACAATTACTAAACTACAAATTACTACAACAATACTACTGTCTACACAATCAGAAGAATTCCAAGGGACGATCCGAAGCAGCGGTCGCCACGTGCATGGGGGCTTAATTATAATGTAATGAAAATGATTTTGATTTCTTGCTTTAGCAGCTGTCTGTCCGATTACGAAGAACAACAAGGAATGAAATGGAAATTTTCATTAACACAATTAATTAATTAAGTCCCCAGCAACTATAAAACCAACGCAACAACAAGCACAAGAGTAACTGTTCTGTGTGTGGGAGTGTGACTCAACGTACGCATCTGGCACGGTTCTTCTTCAACAACACAAGAATTTTTAAATAACATTTATACTGAATTAATTAAAGGAAATAAAAATACCATAATTACTCAAGAGAACCACAATTACACTCTAATCCAAGAACACAAGCCAGATGCTTTGTTGACTGAACCTGTTATGACACATTATTTAAAACATGGAAATAATGAAAAATAAATCAAGTTTCGTTACCTTCACATATTGACCAAAATCACTCTCATAATTACAATATATCTCCACACCGATTCGCTATTACAACATCTCAACAAGAATTTTTCAGTATCACATCTCAGCAAGCACTCCCTACTAGCACATCTCAACACGAACTGACTACTACGAGTCCTGGACAAGCACTGACTACTACGACATCTCAATAATCACTCTGCCAGTGGAGGCGGGCGAACAATGCTCTCTAGCGATCTCTGGCGCTGTGGCTCAGTGTAGCCACCTTTCAATATTATACTAGAACTGACATGTGATTACATTTTCACGCAATTTGGGTGCATAGATCCTGAGAAATCAGTACCCAGAACAACCTTCCCTGGACGTAATAACGGCCTTGATACGCCTGTGCATTGAGTCAAACAGAGCTTGGATGGCGTGTACAGGTACAGCTGCCCATGCAGCTTCAACATGATACCACAGTTCATCAAGAGTAGTGACTGGCGTATTGTGACGAGCCAGTCGCTCGGCCACCATTGACCAGACGTTTTCAATTGGTGAGAGATCTGGAGAATGTGCTGGCCAGGGCAGAAGTCGAACATTTTCTGTATCCAGAAAGTCCCGTACAGGACCTGCAACATGCGGTCGTGCAGTATCCTGCTGAAATGTAGCGTTTCGCAGCGATCGAAGGAAGTGTAGAGCCAGGGGTCATAACACATCTAAAATATAACGTCCACTGTTCAAAGTGCCGTCAATGCGAACAACAGGTGACCGAGACGTGTAACCAATGGAACCCCATGCCATCACGCCATGTGATACGCCAGTATAGCGATGACGAATACACGCTTCCAATGTGCGTTCACCGCGATGTCGCCAAACACGGACGCGACCATCATGATGCTGTAAACAGAACCTGCATTCATCCGAAAAAACGACGTTCTGCCATTCGTGCACCCAGGTTCGTCGTCGAGTACACCATCGCAGGCGCTCCTCTCTGTGATGCAGAGTCAAGGGTAACCGCAGCCATGATCTCCGAGCTGATAGTCCATGCTGCTGCAAACGTCGTCGAACTGTTCGTGCAGATGGTTGTTGTCTTGCAAACGTCTCCATCTGTTGACTCAGGGATCGAGACGTGGCTGCACGATCCGTTACCGCCATGCGGATAAGATGCCTGTCATCTCGACTGCTAGTGATACGAGGCCGTCGGGATCCAGCACGGCGTTCCGTATTACCCTCCTGAACCCACCGATTCCATATTCCGCTAACAGTCATTGGATCTCGACCAACGCGAGCAGCAATGTCGCGATACAATAAACCGCAATCGCGATAGGCTACAATCCGGCCTTTATCAAAGTCGGAAACGTGATGGTACGCATTTCTCCTCCTTACACGAGGCATCACAACAATGTTTCACCAGGCAACGCCGGTCAACTGCTGTTTGTGTATGAGAAATCGGTTGGAAACTTTCCTCATGTCAGCACGTTGTAGGTGTCGCCACCGGTGCCAACATTGTGTGAATGCTCTGAAAAGCTAATAATTTGCATATCACAGCATCTTCTTCCTGTCGGTTAAATTTCGCGTCTGTAGCCTGTCATCTTCGTGGTGTAGCAATTTTAATGGCCAGTAGTGTAAAATCAAAGAGTATGCGGTGCAACGTGATTGCCATTTATATGTGGCGCATTTCCAGTTTTCCTCTCATCGTTCTCAGACGGTGCACTGTGGCACTAGGGGAAGTGCGCAGAGAAGCTGAGCGCTACAACACTCATGCCATGGCATGGCTCTTGAGCGGGATTCTTGGCCACCCCTGGTCTGGAGCTATCGCAATATTTTTGCAGTGTTGAATTATATCGCAATAGTGAAGTTATATTATCTCTATAAATCCAGAGTTGATATCCTATCACGGGGGTCTGAAATTAGTGGGCATCGCCAAAGTGCGAAATTTGTAAGCCTCATCACGGCAATGTAAGAACAGAACATCAAATAATCACAGACATAGTCCTTTATAACACTCCCAGCACATTCCTGGTTTCGTTCTTACTTAAGAAATAGAATACAGAAAGTTGCTCCAGGGAGTCTGGGTAATACAAAGAGGGATGTCATATATCTGCATGGTGCGGAACTACAATAGCAGTTCGTTCATTAGCTTTCTATTGTGCATACTTTTTATTAATGACGTACGATCGTATTTCAGTCAGGAGGTAGAATTGGTCCTCTTTGAAGATGATAAGCATTTGTTGTGAAAGTGAGCAAAAAAGTATCAAGAGAGAAAATAGTAAATGGCATTTATTTGAGGAGTACCTCATTGGTCCTGTATAATTGGGAAAGAATTGAAACTTGATAACACATAGCTTATGCAGTTTTATGCTATTAGAAATATCCTACCTCCTATTAACCTAGTACACCAAACAAGAAGCGGTCGTCAGATTGCCTATCGATAAATACGAGAAAACAGTGTGGTAGATCAGTTAAAAAACTTTAGCCTTAGCTTCTTTTGCCATAAAGGTAATTGCCAATTTTGGGATTGTAGAAGATATAAGTCAACATAATTTGATTCTCTGATACAGCATAATATTTTTGGGTAACTCCTCATACACGTAAAATGTGTTCATTGCACAACGTAGAGTAATTAAAATTACTTGTGTGGTTATCACATGCACATTTTTCAGGCATCTGCATAAGAAGCTGGAAATATTAATCATAGCCTCACAGTACATCTACGCAGTTATTAAATTCGTTGCAACAATCTGCCTGAGTTTGAAAGTTACAGAGATGTAATAAGGAAACCCTAGGAGGACAAATTCCCTGCATTTACCTGCAATGAAGCTAACTTCGTCACAATAAGGGATGAAGTAAGCGGCTATAAAATCCTTTGACAATCTACTCAATGAAATTTTCTGACAGACAACAGAAGCACTTTCAAATACAGATGAAAGGAGTTCCGCCATAACAACTCATTCTACACAGAAATTGTTGAATTTAAATAGTCATTCACATACGAGAAGTATAAGTAGCCAGCGTGTAATCGTTTAATATTTTTCTTATTTTTAAAGTGTTTACGTTTATTCAGGTAGCCACCATAAGATTTATCATGAATATTATCTACGTTTTTATGGTCTTCATGCTGAAGACTGCTGTGATGCAGTTCACCAGTTCATCTCTGAATAACTACTGCAGCCTACATCCTTCTGTATCTCCTTATTGCATTCATCTATTGGTCTTTCTCCACGATTTTTAGCCCCACACCTTCCTTCATTACTAAATTGGTGATCCCTTGTTGTCTCAGAATATGTCCTCTCAACCGAACTCTTCTTTAAAGCAAGTTCTACCACAAATTTCTTATCGCCCCAATTTAGTTCAGTACCTTCTCATTAGCTGGGCGATCCACCCATCTAATTTTCAGCATTCTTCTGCAGCACCACATTTCAAAAGGCACTATTCTCTTCTTGTGTAAAATGTTTATCGTCCATGTTTTACTTCTGTACATACGAGAAATCTTCCTAGAAATCTTCCTACCATTTAAATCTATATACGATGTTAACAAATATTCCTTCTTCATAAACACTTTTCTGCCCTCTGCCGGTGTACATTTGATACCCTCTCTACTTCGGCTATTCGGCTTCATTCCATTGTCCTTGTTTTGCTTTTGTTGATGTTCGTCTTATATCCTCCTTTCAAGAAGCTGTCCTTTCGGCTCAACTCCTCTTTGAAATCCTCTGCTGTCTCTGACAGAATTACAATGTTATTGGCAAACATAAAATTTTTATTCTCCCTGAACTATAATTCCCACTCCAAATTTTTGTTTGGTTTCCTTTACTGCTTTCTCAGTGCACAGACTGAATAACTTAGGGGATATGCTACAACCCTGTCTTATTCAGTTCTCAACCACTGCTTCCCTTTCATGCCCCTCGACTCTTACAACGGTCATCTGTTTTCTGCACAAATTTTTAATCGCCTTTGCTCCCTGTATTTTACCCCTGCTAGCTTCAGAATTTCAAAGAGAGTATTCCAGCCGACATTGTTAAAAGCTTTCTCTAAGTCTACAAATGCTTAAACCTTAACAGTGCCATCGCATTCCATAACGCTCATTACCAAGGTGGGGGAAGGATTCAAGTTCACCATAATAAAAATTGGAAAAGACAAAATTGGTTACTTGTTATTGAATTATTTTAAAAAGATACTTTTGAAAGAGGTACTGATTTGTAAGTAGGCTCCAGAATAATTATGGTCCAGAATAAGTAGGGTCCAGAACCTGAAAATATCTTTTAGCACACTCTTAGTAACAATAACGCGCTCTCAACAACATGGACTATCGACCGGTGGCAGGGGGAGGGGAGGGGGGCGGGGGGTGAACGCTACTTCATGGCCACAGAAAGAAACAATTTCAACTTGCAAAATTGTTTAATTGTTGTTGAATTTTACTCGCGGCACAATTTCTTAAAGAGATATTGATGTGTAAATAAGGTCCTAAATCTGAAAAGTTTGAATATAACATTCACTGGAGAATGTGGCATTTGTTTTAATTGTAAGACTTAAATTTTTTGGTTATTTTTAACCAACAATATAAAAACATTTATGAAAGCTCATAGAAGAATTCATCAAAGGCAATAAATTTTTTCTCAAAATTTTTATAATATAAAGTAACTGACTAGATTACAAAACTTTCAAAGTTTGGCACAAAGTACTCCTCACCTTCGTATTTCGTGGGTTTAACGTAGGTTTGCCTGTCCTTAATCTACATTCTGCAATAGGTCGTAGGGTCAGTACTGCCTCGCATGTTCCTTCATTTCTCCGGAATCCAAACTGATTTTCTCCAAGATCAGCTTCTACCACTTTTTTCGATTCTTCTGTTAAGAATTCGTGTTAGTATTGTACAAGCATGACTTATTAAGTTAAGAGTTCGGTAATATTCACACGTCAGCAGCTGATTTCTTGTGAATTGGAATTACTGCATTCGTCTTGAAGTCTGAGGGTATTTCGCCTTTCTCATACGTCATGCACACCAGATAGAATACTTTTGTCGTGGCTGGTTCTCCCAAGACTATCAGTAGTTCTGAAGAAATGTCGTCTACTCCACAGGCCTTGTTTCGACTAAGGTCTTTCAGTGCTCAGTGAAATCGTCAGTGCAGTATCATATTTCTCATTTCATCGTCATCTACATCCTCTTCCCTCATAACATTTTCTTCAAGTTTATTTCCCTTGTGTAGACCCTCTACATACTCCTCCCACTTTTATCTTTCCCTTCTTTGCTTCGTATTGGTTTAACATCCGATCCCTTGACATTTATACAACCGATGTTCTTTTCTTCAAAGTACTCTTGAATTGTCCTGTATGGCAGTATCTACCTTTACCCCAGTGAAATATGCTTCTAAATCCCTACACTTGTCCTCTAGTCATTCCTGCTTAGCCATTTTACACTTCCTGTCAGTGCCATTCTTTAGACGTTTGTATTCTTTTTCTTCTGCTTCTTTTGCTGTGTTTTAAATTTTTCTCCTTTCATCAATCAAAGTCAGTATCTCCTGTTGAGATCCAAGGATTTCTACTAGGCCTTGTCTTTTTACCCGTTTCATCCTGTGTTGCCTTCACTTAGACTGAATTGATTCTATTGTCTTTAAGAATTTTAATTGGTAGTTGTAATATATTTGATTTTATATTTCGTCTTTCAAACCTACTCATTGGTCTTCTAGTGTACACTATGTGGTCAAAAGTATCCGAACACCTGGCTGAAATGACTTACAAGTTCGTAGCGCTCTCCATCAGCAGTGCTGGAATTCAGTATGGTGTTGGCCCATCCTTAACCTTGATGACAGCTTCCACTCTCGCACGCATACGTTCAATCAGGTGCTGGAAGGTTTCTTGGGTAATGGAAACTAATACTCCATGTAGTGTTGCATTGAGGAGAGGTATCGATGTCTGTCGGTGAGGACTGGCACGAAGTCGGCGTTCCAAAACATCTCAAAGGTGTTCTGTAGGTTTCAGGTTAGGACTCTCTGCAGGCCAGTCATTTACAGGAATGTTACTGTCGTGTAACCACTCCGTCACAGGCGTGCATCATGAACAGGTGCTCGATCGTGCTGAAAGATGCAAATACCACCGCCGAATTCCTCTTCAACAATGGGAAGCAAGAAGGTGCTTAAAACATCAATGTAGGCCTGTGCTGTGATAGTGCCACGCAAAACAACAAGGGGTGCAAGCCTTCTCCATGAAAAACACAAAAAACACAACCACACCATAAAACCACCGCCTCCGAATTTTAATGTAGCCACTACACACGCTGGCAGATGACGTTCAGCAGGCTTTCGCCATACCAGCACCCTGTCATCGGATCGCCACATTGTGTACTGTGATTCTTCACTCCACACAACGTTTTTCCACTGTTCAATCGTCCAATGTTTACGCTCCTTACACCAAGCGAGGCGTCGTTTGGCATTTACTGGCGTGATATGTGGCTTATGAGCAGCCGCTCGACCATAAAATCCAAGTTTTCTCATCTCCCGCCAATATGCCATAGTACCTGCAGTGGAGCATGATACAGTTTCGAATTCCTGGGTGATGGTCTGGATAGATGTCTGCCTATTACGCATTACAACCATCTTCAACTGTCGGCGGTCTCTGTCAGTCAACAGACGAGGTCGGATGTACGATTTTGTGCTGCACCTGTCCCTTCACGTATCCACTTCACTATCGCATCGGGAACAGTGGACCTAGGGATATTTAGGAGTGTGGAAATCTTGCGTACAGACGTATGACACAAGTGACACCCAATCATCTGACCACGTTCGATGTCCGTGAGTTCCGTGGAGCGCCCCATTCTCCTTTCTCACGATGTCTAATGACTACTGAGGTCGCTGATATGGAGTACCTGGCAGTATGTGTCAGCACAATGCAACTAATATGTAAAACGTATGTTTTTGGGGGTGCCCGAATACTTTTGATCACATAGTGTATTTCCTTCCCCTGTTTTAGTCAATCGCTGTCTCTGAAACTCTCGACAACCTCTCGATCTTTCAAATTATCCAAGTCCCATGTTCCACACCTTTTTGCAATGTCTTCAGTTTTAATCTACAGATCAGAGTCCACACGTACCCTTGCAGATGCCATAACTTTGTGCCGAAATCTCTGTGTTACCATCCCACAATCAAATTGGAATCTTCTGGGGCCTCCATGTATCTTCCACGTATACAAAATTATTTCATGATTCTTAAACCAAGTGCTAGCCATGATTAAATCATGCTTTGTGCAAAATTTTACGAGGCGGCTTCATCTTTCATTCCTTTCCCCCACTCTATACTTTCCTACTATTCACCCTCCTCTTCCTTTTCTGCTATCTATTTCCAGTCCCCCATAACAATTAAATTTTCGTCTCCTTGAACTATGTGACGAAATATTTCCTTTTATGTTCCTTTGGTTTCAGTCGTTCGCAGTACCACCACAGCAAGGCTATTTTTTTTTTCGTGTTACAGGCCAGACCAGTCAATCATACAGACTGCTGCCCCTGCAACTAGTAAAAAGACTCCTGACCTACTTCAGGAACTACTAATTTGTTTGGCCTCTCAACATATATTCCTCTGTTGTGGTTGCACCTACGGTACAGTTATCACTATCGCTGAGGCACAAAGCAAGGTCCAAGGTCCAAGTAAGGTCGATGGTTCAAGGCGGATCTATGGAACACTTAATTACACTACTGGCCATTAAAATTGTTACACCAAGAAGAAATGCAGATGATAAACGTGTATTCATTGGACAAATATATTCACGCAATTTGGGTGCATAGATCCTGAGAAATCAGTACCCAGAACAACCACCTCTGGCCGTAATAACGGTTTCATACGCCTGGGCATTGAGTCAAACAGAGCTTGGATGGCGTGTATAGGTACAGCTGCCCATGCAGCTTTAACTTGATACCACAGTTCATCAAGAGTAGTGACTGGCATATGGTGACGAGCCAGTTGCTCGGCCACCACTGACCAGACGTTTTCAATTGGTGACAGATCTCGAGAATGTGCTGGCCAGGGCAGCAGTCGAACATTTTCTGTATCCAGAAAAGCCCGTACAGGACCTGCAACATGCAGTCGTGCCTTATCCTGCTGAAATGTAGGGTTTCGCAGGGATAGAATGAAGGGTAGAGCCACGGGTCGTAACACATCTGAAATGTAACGTCCACTGTTCGAAGTACCGTCAATGCGAACAAGAGGTGACCGAGACGTGTAACCAATGGCACTCCACAGCATCACACCAGTATGGCGATGACGAATGCACGCTTCCAATGTGCGTTCACCGCGATGTCGCCAAACACGGATGCAACCATCATGATGCTGTAAACAGAATCTGGATTCATCCGAAGAAATGACGTTTTGCCACGTCGAACTGTTCGTGCAGATGGTTGTCGTCTTGCAAAGGTCCCCATCTGTTGACTCAGGGATCGAGACGTCGCTGCACGATGCGTTACAGCCATGCGGATAAGATGCCTGTCATCTCGACTACTAGCGATACGACGCCGTTGGGATCCAGCACGGCGTTCTGCATTACCCTCCTGAACCCACCGATTCAGTATTCTGCTAACAGTCATTGGATCTCGACTAACGTGAGCAGCAATGTCGCGATACGATAAACCACAATGGCGATAGACTACAATCTGACCTTTATGAAAGTCGGAAACATGATGGTACCCATTTCTCCTCCTAACACGAGGCATCACAACAACGTTTCACCAGGCAACGCCGGTCAACTGCTGTTTGTGTATGAGAAATCGGTTGGAAACTTTCCTCATGTCAGCACGTTGTAGGTGTCGCCACCGGCGCCAACCTTGTGTGAATGCTCTGAAAAGCTAATCATTTACATATCACAGCATCTTCTTTCTGTCGGTTAAATTCCGCGTCTGTAGCGCGTCATCTTCGTGGTGTAGGATTTTTAATGGTCAGTAGTGTAACTATCTTAGCGTGCAGCAACAGTTCTAAGGATGACATCACAGTAATATAGAAAGTCAGTAAACAATCTCAAAAATAAGTTGGGTGTGTTATTTAGTGCAATATTTGTGCGTGATTTTTATTATTTCAAACGAAAACTGATTAAACGTTGGTGTTTACTATAATATCTTACCTTCATATAACAGCAGTGAAACGGAAGGTGGTTCTCCACTCGACTGACGCAGTATCTGGTTCTTCAGTGTACCCAGACTGTGCTCCAAGTCAGCGAGTAGGCCCGTAAACTGCAAGAGCCACACCACTGTTGATAATACATTTACAAACCCCAAACTAATGACCGCTTCACAAGATGACGCTCCAAAGCCACGACCGGCATGGAAACCTGCCGCGAAGGAACACAAGACCAAAGTGATAAGCGCCACATATCCGAATCGGCATTTAGTGCAGAAGATTCCACACTTGCCCCTCGTTTGGTTTCTAAAACTGCTCAAAATGGAGCAGGCATCCATCAGTTTCTCGTAACCTGTAAAGACTATTATCCACAGCTGTGCTGCGTAAGTCAAGTCGATCGCACAGGCACACAGATAGAAAATAAACCTAGTAAGGAGGGGAACTTCTCTGCGGCAGAATGTATACACAGCAGTATGTGCACACTGGCTGGTGACGAATAGTATCCAGATAAAGGGGACGGCACGCTTAGTAAATATGTGGCGGTGATGATTCTTGCACAAAGGAAAGAAGCCAAATGCTCGCCACGTAAGCAGCATGAATGGATGGTGCCACTGAAGTATCCTTCGTACTTTTCCCTTCTCCCGGGAAAGTACGCCATCTGGCGGCTGACACGTTGTCGTCTGCATGTTGGACAGGAACCCTACTGCGAACAAATAATGAGTGACCTCCGTCATCGACCTGAAAACACTGCGCTTTACCTGTTTTTTTCAATTACATAAAGTGAATCACTTTCAAGAAATGCGGCGTTAATACATACACATTTGGTATTTCCTGTTTTTATAGATTTTCTGTTGCACAACTGAATTACTCTGAACGAGAAAGAGGTCATTTGTACTTGCCACTGATGTTCTGTAATGAATATAAGTCATTGTCACTTCCGTGAATTATAGAGAAAATACGCTCTCTACTAAGTTTACTGCCCCCGCCTTATCCATAACGCAACACACTTCCTTCCATTACGAAATTGAACATTTCTTAATGGCTCAGGTATGATACGGTTTCTAGTTGAACTGTGCTGTACATTTCTTTTCACCTAAATTAGATTCGTACATCTTCATTTGTTATACGATCTAACCAACAATTCTTCAGCGTATTTCAAATGTTTCTATTTTATTTATGTTTGAAGTGTTTATCGTCCACGTTTCATTTCGGTTAGAGGCTACACTCCTTCAGGAAAGACTTTGTAACACTTAAACTTATATTCAGGGTTAACAAATTTCTCTTTTTGAGCTGTTGCCACTCTGCGCTTTATACTCCCAACTTCGACGATCGTCAGCTACTGTGCTGCCTAAATAGCAAAACTCATCTACTACTTTTAGTGTCCCGTTTCCTCGTGTAAGTCCCTCAGCATCGCCTGAGTTAATCGTTTACCGCTGTTTTATTTTTTTTTATTTTCATACGTAGTGGTCCAGTCACATTATGTGACCACCGCCGATATTCGACGTCAGTACCACTCACTGACGACAGGTGGCAGCACTAGCAGTGGAGGGTATACAACGCGTTTGGGGGGACGCGGAAAACGTTGTAGTTGTTGTAATGAGGAAACGGAGCGATTTATCCCTGTCGATGCCTACCAGAACCTCACTGCCTCTCTCCCGGCACGTCTCGCATTGGTCCGCGATATGAAAGGCAGTAATCCATGCTCACGAGAGGTGGTCACATTAATTATAGCCTCTTTTTCTCTGCGATAAGTTTGATGGGCCATGGACTTGGTCGTTGGTGGGGAGGTTTGCGTGCCTCAGCGATACCGTACCTGCAACCACAGCGGAGAGGTATCTGTTACACGACAGGTAAACATGTACTTGTATGGATATGGTGTATGTTCTTCCGGACATGTTCGAAAGAACAGACACCATATCCATATAAGTATATACTTCTGGCAATACTGGCAATGACATTCTTCTTCTGTGCGGATGCACACATATTACCCGAACTCTTACGGGACTTGGTAAGAATATCTTCCACAAGTGTGTTGGGTAGGGACGCTACGAATGTCGTGTGTGGACATACAGGGTGAGTCACCTAACATTACCGCTGGATATATTTCGTAAACCACATCAAATACTGACGAATCGATTCCACAGACCGAACGTGAGGAGAGGGGCTAGTGTAATTGCTTAATACAAACCATACAAAAATGCACGGAAGTATGTTTTTTAACACAAACCTACGTTTTTTTAAATAGAACCCCGTTAGGTTTGTTATCACATCTGAACATATAAACAAATACGTAATCAGCGCCGTTTGTTGCATTGTAAAATGTTAATTATATCCGGAGATATTGTAACCTAAAGTTGACGCTTGAGTACCACTCCTCCGCTGTTCGATCGTGTGTATCGGAGAGCACCGAATTACGTAGGGATTCAAAGGTAACGGTGATGGACCTTAGGTACAGAAGAGACTGGAACAGCACATTACGTCCACATGCTAACACCTTTTTATTGGTCTTTTTCACTGACGCACATGTACATTACCATGAGGGGTGAGGTACACGTACACGTACACACGTGGTTTCCGTTTTCAATTACGGAGTGGAATAGAGTGTGTCCCGACATGTCAGGCCAATAGAGGTTCAATGTGGTGGCCATCATTTGCTGCACACAATTGCAATCTCTGGCGTAATGAATGTTCTTCCCACGCCCGGGTTCCCGGGTTCGATTCCCGGCGGGGTCAGGGATTTTCTCTGCCTCGTGATGGCTGGGTGTTGTGTGCTGTCCTTAGGTTAGTTAGGTTTAAGTAGTTCTAAGTTCTAGGGGACTTATGACCACAGCAGAGGAGTCCCATAGTGCTCAGAGCCATTTCGTAATGAATGTCGTACACGCCGCAGTACACCTGGTGTAATGTCGCCGCAGGCTGCCACAATACGTTGTTTCATATCCTCTGGGGTTGTAGGCACATCACGGTACACATTCTCCTTTAACGTACCCCACAGAAAGAAGTCCAGAGGTGTAAGATCAGGAGAACGGGCTGGCCAATTTATGCGTCCTCCACGTCCTATGAAACGCCCGTCGAACATCCTGTCGAGGGTCAGCCTAGCGTTAATTGTGGAATGTGCAGGTGCACCATCATGCTGATACCACATACGTCGACGCGTTTCCAGTGGGACATTTTCGAGCAACGTTGGCAGATCATTCTGTAGAAACGCGATCTATGTTGCAGCTGTCTGGGCCACTGCAATGAAGTGAGAACCAATGAGGTGGTCGCCAATGATTCCGCACCATACATTTACAGTCCACGGTCGCTGTCGCTCTACCTGTCTGAGCCAGCGAGGATTGTCCACGGACCAGTAATGCATGTTCCGTAGATTCACTGCCCCGTGGTTTGTGAAACCCGCTTCATCGGTAAACAGGTACAACTGCAACGCATTCTCTGATGCCCATTGACAGAATTGCACTCGATGATTAAAGTCATCACCATGTAATTGCTGATGTAGCGACACATGAAACGGGTGAAAGCGGTGACGATGCAGTATGCGCATGACACTACTTTGACTCAGTCCACCGGCTCTCGCAATGTCCCGTGTACTCATGTGTGGGTTCATGGCAACAGCAGCTATCACACCAACTGCACCCGCTTCTCCTGTGACGGGCCTGTTACGGACCCGTTTGCGTGCTACGACCATACCTGTTGCATACAGTTGGCGGTAGATGTTTTTCAATGTGCGGCACGTTGGATGCTCTCTGTCCGGGTACCGTTCTGCATACACCCTGCAGGCTTCAGCTGCATTTCGTCGACACTCGCCATAGATGAGTATCATCTCCGCCTTTTCAGAGTTCGAATACACCATGGTCACAGTTCCTACAACACTACACTATCACAGACGTCCGGTAACACGGTGTACTACAGTTGGTCCGCGTGCGTAGACGAATGCAGAATAACAATAGCAGCAAGCGCTACATGCGGACACTGCGACAGCTAGACCAAACCACAACAGTGCACTACAGCCACACTCGTAAACACGGTCGTCATCGTAAACATGTCCGTGCAGATGCTGCTCGCCGACCGTGGCCCGTGTTTGTCACAACACGCAACTGTACGTCGGAGGTTTCAAGCGTCAACTTTATGTTACAATATCTCCGGATGTAATTAACATTTTACAATGCAACAAACAGCAATGATTACGTATTTGTTTGTATGTTCAGATGTGCTAACAAAACTAACGTGGTTCCATTTTAAAAAACGTAGATTTGTGTTAAAAAACATACTTCCGTGCATTTTTGTATGGTTTGTATTAAACAATTACACTAGCCCCTCTCCTCACGTTAGGTCTGTCGAATCGGTTCGTCAGTATTTGATGTGGTTTACGAAATATATCCGGCGGTAATGTTAGGTGACTCACCCTGTATAAGGTGAGAATGTGGGTCTCGCGGGAGGCGTGCATGAAATAGTCCCTGCAGTCGCACTATTCTCTGTACCCTCGGTTGCTCAGATGGATGCCGGCACGGTAGCTCAGCGTGTTCGGTCAGAGGGCTGCGTGATCTCTGTAATAAACAAACTGAGTCAAGGAATCTACGATCAGCTTGCGCGGATGTCTTGTGACGTCCGCATAGACCAAACGCAACGAACTATATCGAACAAAATGAAAAAAAAATGAAAAAAAATAAACAAAAAAGGTGGATAGTGCGTCTGCCATGTAAGCAGGAGATCCCGGGTTCGAGTCCCGGTCGGGGCACACATTTTCACCCGTCCCCGTTGATATATATCAACGCCCGTCAGCTGAAGGTATTAATATAGAATTCTAATTTAGATAAACATGTGGTTTCTAAAAAGGGGCAACAGCCTTTGCAGTAGTTGCAGGGGCAACAGCCTTGATGATTGATTAAACTGGCCTTGTAACATCAACCAATACACCACTGCTGCGCTGGTGCTGCGAACGGCTGAAAGCAAGGGGAAACTACAGCCGTAATGCAGCTTTTTTGTATGGTTAAATTATGATGGCGTCCTCTTGGGTAAATATTCCGGATGTAAAATAGTCCCCCATTCGGGTCTCTGAGCGGGGACCACTCAGGAGAACGTCGTTATCAGGAGAAACAAATCGCGTTCTGCGGATCTGAGCGTGGAATGTCAGATTCCTTAATCGGGTAGGTAGGTTAGAAAATTTAAAATGGGAGGGGAATGGATAGATTCAAGTTAGATATAGTGGAAATTAGTGATGTTCAGTGGCAGGAGGAGCAAGACTTCTGGTCATTGTTATAAATACAAAATAAGATAGGGATAACGTAGGAGCAGGTTTAATAATGAATGAGAAAGACAGGAATGCGGATAAGCTACTACGAACAGCGTAGTGAACACATTATTGTAGCCAAAATAGACATGAAGCGCACACCTACCACAGTAGGACAAATTTATATACCAACTAGACCTGTAGATGATGAATTCATTGGAGAAATGTATGATGAGATGAAAGAAATTATTCAGATAGTTGAGGACGAAAATTTAATAGTCATGGGTGACTGGAATACGATATAAGTAAAAGGTAGAGAAGGAAAAGTAGTGGGTGAATATGGGCGAGGGATAAGGAATGAAAGAGGAAGCCGCCTGGTAGAATTTTGCACAGAGTGTAACTTAATCATAGCTAGAGACCGGATTATATGCATTTGCATGTTGCATATGCTTTTACATATTTGGCTCCTTTTCACCGGTTATTGACTAAAAACTAGTGACGATGCATATTTTCGCTCTATGTTAACAATATTTTAAAAATTTAGACGGGCGGGCTCTTGCTCGATTTGGTTTTGCTGTCTCACAGATTGACCGCGACCTAGAACTGCGTGCAATCGCTAACCTAGAAGCCATTGCCTAGCGAAATCATTACAGAAGATGAACAGGAACCGGCAGTCAGAATGTTCCTGCGCCAGCGACTCCGATTAATCCCCTCCGCTGTCATATCGTAAGCGTCGACGAATTTAAATTAAACTACGCAAGCTTTTAATCGCACGTCCATTGTTTCAGTTTAGCTTTCAATTTACTTGTACACAGTTAAACGTGTTTACGACGTGTAGTGAGTAACGTGTTGTGCGCCATGCCACCAGAAAAAAGAAACGTCGTTTCGTGGATAGCTGACCATCCTGGATCATTTATATATGACGGAAATGTTTTATACTGTCAAGTTTGCGAGAAAAACGTTTCGTACAAAACAAAAATGTTTCAAATACACCTGCATGTCAAGACAAGCCTTCATATCGCAGGAATGCAGAAGAAAGGACGACGACAACAAATTCTGACAACAACAAGTTGCAGTAGCAGGGATTTGTCCAAAGGTAACCAAAAAAGTCAGTTTAACATGGATCTACGTGAAGCATTCATTGCAAGCATTATTCCTCTTCACAAACATACAAACACTATCCTCAAAGCCTCCCTGCACAATTATTGCTTAAATCAAAATATACCAGATGAGTCAAAATTGAGTAAAAATTACATACCGACAATTCGCGTAAATGTTCTGGAAGAAACGCGCAGTGAACTCAAGGACAGCGTTATCTGGATTTCAGTTGACGAAACTACAAATACTTGTGGCCGTTATATTGCGAATTTAATTGTTGGTGCTTCAAAAGAAGAGCCTTCTTCATATTTGGCGGCCTGCAAAGAACTCGAAAAAGTAAGTCATTCTAAGATCGCCAGTTTTTGTGAGTGAGGGTATTAGAAAAATATTTCCAGAATCTTCTGCAGATGAAAGGGTTTTGTGTTTATTTAGGATGCTGCTCCCTATGATCAAAGCAGGTAAAGCCCTCGGAATATTTTATCCCAATTTGATTCATGTGACGTGCTTTGCTCATGGAGTACATCGCCTTGTTGAAGAAGTTCGTTCCACGTTTGTGAATGTAAATAAACTGATGTCAGCCACAAAGAAAGTGTTTCTAAAGGCTCCTGCTCCCGAAAGACCTACAAAGAAAAACTACCTAATGTGTCCTTTCCCTCCCGAACCAGTGGTAACTCGTTGGGTTACGTGGGTCGAAACTGTGTTGTTTTACAATGGACGTTTGGAAGCCATTAGAGGGGTAGTACACGACTTCGATAGTACAGTAGCAAGAAAGCTTTTAATGAGTCCCTTATAAAAAAGGCATTGCTGTGATTAGCACTCATTTTTCTCGTATACCTGCAAGTATTAATAAGCTTGAAACTCAAGGTTTGGCGTTGAATGAATCTATTCAGTTATGTATAAAATTATTCTAGTGAATTCCTCATTTCCGGAGATATTCCCAAGAAAACTTACAGAAAAGTTTAAATTATAATCCAGGCTTTTAACTCTTGTGCCAGATTGTTAGTTTTATTAATGGGTAGGGTGAACTTTTACCAGAAATAATAAGTGGCAACATAGCACCCAAATTCAAATACTGCCCAGTTACCTCAGATGTAGAACGGTCCTTTTCTACTTACAACAGTGTTTTGAGTGATCGAAGACACAATCTTACTACCGAACTTACTTGGTCGTTTATGTTTACAATACCAGAAAAATTTTAAATAAATTGTAAATGATGCTTTGGTAAAAATAGTATTAATTAAAAGTTAATGCCGTTCAAAAAATTCATGATTGTATGTTGTTTCTTAAATAAAATATTACAGAGGTTTTGAGCGTGCCCCTCTGCGTGCAAAAAATCTCGAAGTTGGTCCCGTACATATCGACTGTTTCTCTGCGACTCACTCGCATCGCATCATCTTGTTACCGACAACAATAGCAAAGAAGGAACAATTCTCGAAACATGGTATGGGTCCCAATTTTGCAAATTTTTCGAAAATAATTCCCGAAAGGTCTCCTTCAGAAAATGATACCAGAGTTCTAAATGTACCGTATATCGCGTAGCCGGCGCCCTTCCTCATAATTGATATACACAGGGTCGACTTTTAGATATAATGCACGCAGTAACTGTCATGTTTTTTTATTATGTGATCTTGCACATTTCGACACTTTTCATGCGTTTGTAACCATTTTATTCATATTTGCATGCAAATTTTAAGGTTTTTGTGATGTATATAATCCGGTCTCTAATCATAGCTGTGACACTTGGTACAAGAAAAATGAAAGAAAGTTGTGTATCTGGAAGAGACCTGGAGACGTCGGAAGGTTTCAAACTGATTATATAATGGTAAGACAGAGATTTAGGATCCAGGTTTCAAATTGAGACACATTTCCAGGGATAGATGTGGACTCTGACCACAATTCGTTGATTATGAATAGTAGATTAAAACTGAAGAAACTGCAAAAAGGTGAGAATTTAAGGAGATGAGACCTGGATAAACTGACTAAACCAGAGGTTGTACAGAGTTTCAGGGAGAGCATAAGGGAACAATTGACAGGAATGGGGGAAAGAGATATAGTAGAAGAAGAATGGGTAGCTTTGAGGAATGAAATAGTGAAGGCAGCAGAGGATTGAATAGGTAAAAAGACGAGGGCTAGTAGAAATCCTTGGGTAACAGAAGAAATACTGAATTTAATTGATGAAAGGAGTAAATATACAAATGCAGTAAATGAAGCAGGCAAAAAGGATTACAAACGTCTCAAAAATGAGATCGACAGGAAGTGCAAAATGGCTAAGCAGGGATGGCTAGAGGACAAATGTAAGTATGTAGAGGCTTATCTCACTAGGGGTAAGATAGATACTGCCTACAGGTAAATTAGAGAGACCTTTGGAGAAAAGAGAACCACCGGTATGAATATCAGGAGCTCAGATGGAAACCAGTTCTAAGCAAAGAAGGGAAAGCAGAAAGTTGGAAGGAGTATACAGATGGTTTATACAAGGGCGATTTTCTTGAGGACAATATTATGGAAATGGAAGAGGACGTAGATGAAGATGAAATGGGAGATATGATACTGCGTGAAGAGTTAGACAGAGGACTGCAAGACCTAAGTCGAAACAGGCCACAGGGAGTAGACAACATTCCGTTAAAACCACTGATAGCCTTGGGAGATCCAGTCATTACAAAACTCTACCATCTGGTGAGCATGATGTATGAGACAGGCGAAATACCTTCAGACTTCAAGAAGATTATAATAATTCAAATTCCAAAGAAAGCAAGAGCTGACAAGTGTGAAAATTATCGAACTATCAGTTTAATATGCCACGCTTACAAATTATTAACACAAATTCTTTACAGACAAATGGAAAAATTGGTAGAAGCCGACCTCGGGAGAGATCAGTTTGGATTCCGTAGAACTGTAGGAACGCACGAGGCAATACTGACAATACGATTTGTCTTAGAAGATAGGTCAAGGAAAGCCAAACCTAAATTTGTAGCATTTCTAGTGTTAGAGAAGGCTTTTGAAAATTTGGACTGGAATACTCTCTTTCAAATACTGAACGTGGCAGGAGTGAAATACAGGGAGCGGAAGGCTACTCACAATTTTTACAGAAATGAGACGGCAGTTATAAGATTCGAGGAGCACGAAAGGGAAGCAGTGTTTGAGAGGGGAGTGAGACAAGGTTGTAGTCTATTCCCGATGTTATTCAATCTGTATATTTAACGTTAACTAATGAGGAGGTTCTGAACAGAATTGGGGAGAAAAGGAATTTGTGGCACAACTTGACTGGAATAAGGGGTCGGTTAATACGAGTAGAACGTGTTCTGAGGCATCAAGCATCAAGCGTTCACCAAGTCAGTATTGGGGGGAAGCGTGGAGAGTAAGAATCGTAGAGGGAGACCAAGAGTCGAGTACACTAAGCAGATTTAAAAGGATATAGGATGCAGTAGTTAGTGTGGTGTCACCGCTAGACACCACACTTGCTAGGTGGTAGCTTAAATCGGCCGCGGTCCATTAGTACATGTCGGACCCGCGTGCCGCCACTGTCAGGATCGCAGACCGAGCGCCACCACAAGGCAGGTCTCGAGAGACGTACTAGCACTCGCCCCAGTTGTACGACGACGTTGCTAGCGACTACACTGACGAAGCCTTTCTCTCATTTGCCGAGAGACAGTTAGAATAGCCTTCAGCTAAGTTAATGGCTACGACCTAGCAAGGCGCCATTAACCATTTGTAACTTTGCATGTACCTCAAGATAGAGTCTCACTTGTATCATCCAGAATGCTGTATACCAAAGGACAATATAAAAGTTAAGTGTTCTAGTAGCTACGTTCTTTTCTTTATCACATTCATTACGAATCATGTTCCAGACTTAACGCCAGACGGCGTGAGTTGACGCGTGCCCTTTCGGCTACTTCACTGTGGACTGGCTGCCTTAACAGTCCACTACATTGATCCCATCCTCGTCACCTATGTTAAGTCTGGAACATGATTCGTAATGAATGTGATAAAGAAAAGAACGTAGCTACTAGAACACTTAACTTTTATATTGTCCTTTGGTATACAGCATTCTGGATGATACAAGTGAGACTCTATCTTGAGGTACATGCAAAGTTACAAATGGTTAATGGCGCCTTGCTAGGTCGTAGCCATTAACTTAGCTGAAGGCTATTCTAACTGTCTCTCGGCAAATGAGAGAAAGGCTTCGTCAGTGTAGTCGCTAGCAACGTCGTCGTACAACTGGGGCGAGTGCTAGTACGTCTCTCGAGACCTGCCTTGTGGTGGCGCTCGGTCTGCGATCCTGACAGTGGCGACACGCGGGTCCGACATGTACTAATGGACCGCGGCCGATTTAAGCTACCACCTAGCAAGTGTGTCTAGCGGTGACAGCACAGTTAGTCAGAGATGAAGGGGCTTGCACAGAGTGGAGTATCATGGAAACCTGCATCAAACTATTCTTCAGACTAAAGACGACAACAACAAAAAACAAGTTTGATGGCTCATGGTGGTTTCAAAATGTATAAATTTTATAAAATTTAAAACATACCGTGTTTTGCCTGCGAGAAGACGTGAGACGTTGTGTCACTAGTAACTCCTAGTGCAATTACTCGTATTACCCAAGAGCCATAAAGTATTGGACAAACCAGCTTAAACAACAGCTTCCGAAGGCTCATTAAAATTAGTCGCAGCTAAATCCAAGAGTAGTAATAACTTCTGGACAGCAACTTGTACGCATTCGGCAGTATGCAATAAGCTTACAATGATGTTAAGAAATTCAAGGAAGAAGAGTGACCTGCTTATTATGAAAATCGAGACTGACACTGTAGCAGGGGAAGAAATGAAAGACTTCTCCCTTTTAGAAGTGAAGATTACAGATGAGGCATGAAATAAAGATGATAATCTGAGTCCGATTGGTGCAGCTAAATAATGCTTTCTCCAAACATGGAGCCCTACGGTATAAAATTGTGAAACAAAGTTGGAGTGCTGAATGTGTTTGTCTGAAGCTGAACACTGTATCGAAATCAAACGTGGTAAATACGGAGGAGAAGAAACTGTACGCATCTGAGGTTGAGTGCCAGTGAACAGTGTGAAAGGAATGTCGACTGAGAAGATACACTACGTGATCAAAAGTATGCGAACATCTGGCTGAAAATGACTTACAAGTTCGTGGCACCCTCCATCGGTAATGCTGGAATTCAAAATGGTTTTGGCCTACCCTTAGCCTTGAAGAGAGCTTCCACTCTTGCAGGCATACGTTCAATCAGGTGCTGGAAGGCTTCTTAGGGAATGGCAGCCCGTTCTTCACGGGCACGCACTGAGGAGAGGTATCTGCGTCGCTCGTTGAGGCCTGGCACGAAGTCGGCGTTCCAAAACATCCCAGAAGTGTTCTATAGGATTCAGGTCAGGACTCTGTGCAGGCCACTCCATTACAGGGATATTACCTGTATTGTGTAATCACTCCGCCACAGGCCGTGCATTATGAACAGGTGCTCGATCGTGTTGAAAGATTCAGTCGCTATCCCCGAATTGCTCTTCAAGAGTGGGAAGCAACAAGTTGTACTAAACGTCAATGCAGGCCTGTGCTGTGATAGTGCCACGCAAAACAACAAGGAGTGCAAACCTCCTCCTTGAGAAACACCACCGCCTCCGAATTATACACTCCTGGAAATTGAAATAAGAACACCGTGAATTCATTGTCCCAGGAAGGGGAAACTTTATTGACACATTCCTGGGGTCAGATACATCACATGATCACACTGACAGAACCACAGGCACATAGACACAGGCAACAGAGCATGCACAATGTCGGCACTAGTAAAGTGTATATCCACCTTTCGCAGCAATGCAGGCTGCTATTCTCCCATGGAGACGATCGTAGAGATGCTGGATGTAGTCCTGTGGAACGGCTTGCCATGCCATTTCCACCTGGCGCCTCAGTTGGACCAGCGTTCGTGCTGGACGTGCAGACCGCGTGAGACGACGCTTCATCCAGTCCCAAACATGCTCAATGGGGGACAGATCCGGAGATCTTGCTGGCCAGGGTAGTTGACTTACACCTTCTAGAGCACGTTGGGTGGCACGGGATACATGCGGACGTGCATTGTCCTGTTGGAACAGCAAGTTCCCTTGCCGGTCTAGGAATGGTAGAACGATGGGTTCGATGACGGTTTGGATGTACCGTGCACTATTCAGTGTCCCCTCGACGATCACCAGTGGTGTACGGCCAGTGTAGGAGATCGCTCCCCACACCATGATGCCGGGTGTTGGCCCTGTGTGCCTCGGTCGTATGCAGTCCTGATTGTGGCGCTCACCTGCACGGCGCCAAACACGCATACGACCATCATTGGCACCAAGGCAGAAGCGACTCTCATCGCTGAAGACGACACGTCTCCATTCGTCCCTCCATTCACGCCTGTCGCGACACCACTGGAGGCGGGCTGCACGATGTTGGGGCGTGAACGGAAGACGGCTTAACGGTGTGCGGGATCGTAGCCCAGCTTCATGGAGACGGTTGCGAATGGTCCTCGCCGATACCCCAGGAGCAACAGTGTCCCTAATTTGCTGGGAAGTGGCGGTGCGGTCCCCTACGGCACTGCGTAGGATCCTACGGTCTTGGCGTGCATCCGTGCGTCGCTGCGGTCCGGTCCCAGGTCGACGGGCACGTGCACCTTCCGCCGACCACTGGCGACAACATCGATGTACTGTGGAGACCTCACGCCCCACGTGTTGAGCAATTCGGCGGTACGTCCACCCGGCCTCCCGCATGCCCACTATACGCCCTCGCTCAAAGTCCGTCAACTGCACATACGGTTCACGTCCACGCTGTCGCGGCATGCTACCAGTGTTAAAGACTGCGATGGAGCTCCGTATGCCACGGCAAACTGGCTGACACTGACGGCGGCGGTGCACAAATGCTGCGCAGCTAGCGCCATTCGACGGCCAACACCGCGGTTCCTGGTGTGTCCGCTGTGCCGTGCGTGTGATCATTGCTTGTAGAGCCCTCTCGCAGTGTCCGGAGCAAGTATGGTGGGTCTGACACACCGGTGTCAATGTGTTCTTTTTTCCATTTCCAGGAGTGTAGTATTGGCAGATGACGTTCACCGTGCATTCGCCATACCCATACCCTGCCATCGGATCGCCATATTCTGTACCGTGATTCGTCACTCCACACAACGTTTTCACACTGTTCAATCGTCTAATGTTTACGATACTTACACGAAGCGAGGCATCGTTTGGCATTTACCTGCGTGATGTGTGGCTTATGAACAGCCGTTCGACCATGGAATCCAACTTTTCTCACTGTCATAGTAGATGCAGTGGATCCTGATGCAGTTTGGAGTTCCTGTGTGATGAGCTGGATAGATGTCTGCCTATTACACATTACGACCCTCTTCAACTGTCGGCGGTCTCTGTCAGTCAACAGACGAGGTCGGCCTGTACGCTTTTGTGCTGTACGTGTCCCTTCACGTTTCCACTTCACTGTCACATAGGAAAGAGTGGACCTAGGAATGTATAGAAGTGTATGACGCAAATGACACCCAACCACCTGACCACGTTCAAAGTCCGTTAGTTCTTCGGAGCGCCCCATTCTGCTCTCTCACGATGTCTAATGACTACCGTGGTTGCTGATGTGGATTACCTGACAATAGGTGGCAGCACTATGCACCTAATATGAAAAAATAAGTTTTTGGGGGTGTCCGGATACTTTTCATGACATAGTGTACAAAATCAAGAGGTACTAAGAAGGATAGGCGAGGAAGGGATGTAGTAGTATTTCTGCTATTCACTGTTTTTATCACGTTGCACGTACACTGAAGTGACTTAAGTCGTGGTATACCTCCTAATATCGTGGTGGACCTCCTTTTGTTAGGTATAGCGCAGCGACTTGACGTGGTATGGACTCAACATGTGGTTGGAACTCTCCTGCAGTAAAATTGATCACGTTGCGTCTATGGTAGCACTTGATAATTGCGAAACTGTTGCCGGTGCAGGATCTGGTGCACGAGCAGACCTCTCGATTGTGCCGGCCGTAGTGGCCGTGCGGTTAAAGGCGCTGCAGTCTGGAACCGCAAGACCGCTACGGTCGCAGGTTCGAATCCTGCCTCGGGCATGGATGTTTGTGATGTCCTTAGGTTAGTTAGGTTTAACTAGTTCTAAGTTCTAGGGGACTAATGACCTCAGAAGTTGAGTCCCATAGTGCTCAGAGCCATTTGAACCATTTTGAACCTCTCGATTGCGTCCTGTAAATGTTCCATGGGACTCGTGTCAAGTGATCTGGATGCCCAATTCATTCGGTCGAATTGTCCAGAATGTTCTCCAGACCATTCGCGAGCAATTGTGGCCCACTGACATGGCGCATTTTCATCCATAAAAATTCCACCGTTGCCTGAGAACATGAAGCTCATGAATGGCCGCAAATGATCTCCAACTAGCGGAACATAAGCGTTTACAGTCAATGACAAGATGAGTTGGACCAGACGTCATAGTTCGTTAAGTGTAAATACAACCCACACCATTATGGAGCCACCACCACCTATGATAGTGCCTTGTTGACAACTTGGTTCCATTGCTTCACGGGATATGCACCACACCCGAACTATCACCAACTGCAATCAGGACTCATCTGGCTAGACCACAGTTTTCCAGTCGTCTACGGTCCAGCCTATATGGTCGCGAGCCTGGGAGAGGCGGTAAATGTTACGTCGTTCTGTTAACAAAGGCACTAGCGTAGGTCATCTGCTGCCATAGCCCATTAACACCAGATTCCACCGAACTGTCCTAATGAATACGTTCGTCGCACGTCCCACATTCATTTCTGCCGATATTTCTCGCTGTGTTGCTTGTCTCTTAGCACTGAGAACTCAATGCAAACGTCGCTGCTCTCGGTCGTTAAGTGAAAGCCAATGAGTTGTCCGTGGTGAGAGCTAATGCTGAAATTTATTGCTCTCGGCACAGTCTTGACGCTGTAACTCTCGAAATATTGAATTCCCTAAGGATTTCTAAATGGAATGTTCCGTGCATCTAGGTCCAACTAACATTCTGCGTTCAAAGTCTGTGAATTCCCGCCTTGTGACAATAGTGACGTTGGAAACATTTTCACATGAATCACGTGAGTACAAATGACAACTCCACGGATGCACTGCCATTTTATACCTTGTATACACGAGATTTTATACCTTGTGTACACGAGATACTATCTGTATATGTATCTGTATATGTACGCGCTATTCCGTAAGTTTTTTGCCACATCGGTGTATATGTCTACAGTATGGTGACGCAGGTCAAGGCATATGAATTACTAACAGACCACCAAGGCCTTAAGATGTATTATGGTCTAATGACAATACCTTTCCAATACATATTGAAACCAGCAAGAGGTAACATGCATCGCAGAATTAGTCCATATGATAATTCCACTTCCTTAGAGAGAATGTCCCTACATTCTAAACAATATTCATACTGTATACATTGCAGGTAGCAGGTATACTGTGTAATATAGTTCTCATAATGAATCTTACAGTTATAAAGAGAATGGGATAATTAGTACGGAATACCGGCACTGGTGAAAATATACGATATAAGAAGCAAAAAATTTTGCGGTAAACTAGGGTCTGCAATGAGCCATTTGCTAGATAATTACGACTGAATAGTTTCCAGTCGTCACCGAATTCATTAAGAAAATGGTGTTATAGTTAGTAGAGTTGTACCTTACATCTAACATTATGACTTAAGCCGCACATCTAATTGGCCTCGTGTGTTTGCATCTTTGCTCAAAAAAGACCGTAAATTGAGATCAGTAAGTATTTTTGAATTTCTTAAGCCCTAGCATGAGTCCTAATACAGTAGCGGCCAAAAGCATTTTGTAGTTACTGTGTAGGTTGTCAGTACTGTTTGCATTGTAAGTAGGCTGTTTAGGTTTTTATATTGGTAACGCCACGTAGCGCTCTGTATGAAAATCACTGGCCGTGCTGTGTGCAGTCTGTGGCTGGTTTGCATTGTTGTTGGCCATTGTAGTGTTGGGCAGTTGGCTGTTAACAGCCCGTAGCGTTGCGCAGTTGGAGGTGAGCCGCCAGCAGTGGTGGATGTGGGGAGAGAAACGGCGGAGTTTTGAAATTTGTAAGACTGGATGTCATCAACTGCTATATATATTATGACTTTTGAACACTATTAAGGTAAATACATTGTTTGTTCTCTATCAAAATCTTTCATTTGCTAACTATGCCTATCAGTAGTTAGTGCCTTCAGTAGTTTGATTCTTTTATTTAGCTGGCAGTAGTGGCGCTCGCTGTATTGCAGTAGTTCGAGTAACGAAGATTTTTGGTGAGGTAAGTGATTTGTGAAAGGTATAGGTTAATGTTAGTCAGGGCCATTCTTTTTTAGGGATTTTTGAAAGTCAGATTGCGTTGGGCTAAAAATACTGTGTGTCAGTTTAATCACAGTCTTGTATAATTGTTCTAAGGGGACGTTTCATATGTCGACCCTTAGCCGAGGATACCTCACTGGAATATTCTGATTTTTTTCTTGTAGTTTGAGCAATTAGTGCAGCCTTTGTTTATTGCTAGCGCGTAATTGTAGAGAGAATTTCCTTTGTAGTTGTAGTTTTTCATTCTTGTACAGTAAAACAGTTGTGGCATGCATGTAGATTTGCACCAAGTATATCGCAGCTGCGCTTGCAATTAACGAGATATTATTTTCAATGCTGTGTTAATGTGTTTTCTTATTTTGCTCTTCAAATTGTGCTTTTCTGTGTTGCCGTGTGAAATATTGTGACAATAATGGCGTGTGAAAAACGTAATACTAGACTCCAAAGTAAACTGAGAAATGACAGTGAAGACGAAAGCAGTGTGTTAGCGCCACCATGTAATGAATTAACTAATGTTCAAAGTAGTAATTTGGTAACTGTGCATAGGGAAATGGAGCGGGCTGAAACTAATGGTGTAGGCAGTGAAACAATTAGTGAACAGGGAAGCATTATCGATCGATCGGTCGGCAACAGCTTACCTCAGGAATCCGAAATGACAGGACACAATCATGCGAATACTGTAGATTCAGGTTTTGCGTCCTCGCCGTTTTCTCAAATAAGTCAAGACACATTTTCTGCTTTTCAAAATGCGAATATTGCCAGTTCAAATGCATTGCCGAATAGCACTGAGGAACATGTTTCAGACACCAGTGCATTGTTATTACAATTAATGCAACAAATGGGACAAAAGCTTCAACAGTTAGACACAATGGAACAAAATCTTCAAAAGTTATACACAATGGAACAACACCAGAGACAAATACAGCAACAGTTAGACACAATGGAACAAAATCTTCAAAATTTAGACACAATGGAACAACATCAGAGACAAACACAGCAACAGTTAGACACAATGGAACAAAATCAGAGACAAACACAGTAAAAGCTTCAAAAGTTAGACACCACACTTGAACAAACACGTGAAGATTTAACTACTGAGTTACATAACATTGAGTCGAAATGTCAAAAAGTCTGTAATCACGTAAAAATACAAATTTTTGAGCATTTTCAACCTATTTTTTCGCATCATGAAAATGCATTACAGAATCACGAAGCAGCCATAAAAGAACTGCAAAACTTTGTTCATGAAAATCATGAGACCTTGTGGGCTAAAATTGACTCAGTTGCATCTACCGATTCGGTTACGCTACTTTCAAAAACTCAGGAAAACTTAAAGGACGCAGTAGATACGATTTCAACACAAATGGACACTTTGAAACTTGGTTCAGAAAAACACATTGAGGAAATAAGTACACTATCGGAGAAAGTAGCCGAACTTTCGGAACAGTTCACTAACTTATCTGCAAAGGTAGATGATGTTCTGAATGTCACAAGACCTGTAGCCATCACTGACACAGAAGAGTATGAACAAATTAAGAAATTTAAACAAAATCAGAATCAAATTAATACGCAACACAAAAGAGAAATCCGGGAAGAACCAGATCAGTTGGCACAAGTAATACAAAAATTACATATTTCAGAGGACACTCGCGCTCCAACACGGGAAGAGGGACTTAGAAATACGGAAAAGCCACAAAATAATAACACAGGGCATTTCGGAAATTATGAAAGAAATTGGCAATGTGCACCGAATTTTGAGATGGAACCGCCGACACGACGTAACAATCACCGACATGCTACTCGCCGACACGATGATTTTGAGTATAAGCTGTTGATTACTGCACGTAAATTCAAAACATTTAAGAATTCTGGCAACGCCATTCATCCACAAGCATGGCTCCATCAATTCTCTCATTGTTTTCCTCCCAACTAGTCATTAGAGCACAGATTAGAATTTATGTGTGGCTATTTAGAGAATCAACCAGCTGTAAGTCATTCACAATTGCCACCGTGAAGGAGAATTTTATCATGCCTTCCTCTCAGCATATTGGTCTCAAGCTACACAAGACCGAGTAACACATAGCATCATAATGATGAAACATTACGAACAATCTGAATTTTCCAGTCTTGTGAAATATTTTGAAGACATGTTGCACAAGAATCAGTACCTCTCAAACCCATACAGCCTCTCAGAACTCATCCGCATTTGCTTAATCAAACTACCTGAACATTTACGACATATTATTTTGGCAGGACGTTGCAAAGATGACATTGAAGCTTTTCAGGGACTCTTACAAGAATTGGAAATTGACACTGACAATCGCGGAATGCGGAAACAGGAACACAACAATTACAGGTCTCATCCGTCACAATTCCGCGATGAAATAAATAATAACTGGACACGACAAGGCTATTCTCAGAACACAAATCGTGACCAAAACAGACACTACCCGTATGACAACCGTTGGCAGAGTAGTAATAATTACAGGGAAAGATCACCTCTCCGCTGTAGTGACTATCACAGAGACAATCAGAGAAACAGACATTATGGGAACCAAAATAATTATTATCAAGGGAGGCAGAATAACTTTAGAAGCAATGGTCCAGCGCGCAGTTACGATTCAGGGAGAAATTCTCCACCACGTGACCGACAAGAAAGAAACTATGGAATCTACCGACATGACGACAGACGATATGATCGTAACGACAGACCTGAATTTCATCAGAACTGGCGGGATTCAAACAGGGCGGGGCCCTCTCGACAAGGTGAATTCCAAATCCCAATAACGACGCGCGCCAACAAAGAGACAATAGGAAATGACTCATACCGCTGGCAGCCACAAATCGTACTTCTGAAACTGACGACGCAGCTGCCGTAGCTAGTAATTACGTAAAAATGGAAGACATTAGGGACATCTTACTCCAGGAACACGACGTCAAACATAACAAGATTGCATATCCTGTGATTCACATTACAGTAAATGACGTAAAATTTACGGCAGTACTTGACTCTCGCAGTCCCATTTCAGTAATTAGTGAAACAGCCTATAGCAAATGCAACAAATCGAACGATTTCCCCACACTTCCGTTACGTAAGATTAAGTTACAAGGTGCAATCGTTGGAAAAAGTGTAGATGTACGCCAACAAACCAACCTAGAATTCTTTTGTGAAAGTCACAGCTTCTCTATGAACTTTCTTATTGTTCCATTATTGTCGACGGAAATTATATTGGGAGTAGACTTTTTGAATGAATACAAAGCAATCTTAAACTTTCACGATGCTGAAATAAGTTTAGAGAAAGAAGGTAAGTCAATAGCTTTGAAATTTGAAGATTGGCTCTCAAACCATGACGAAGAAATTAATCGGCTTTACCTCCTGTTAAACAACAGTTCGGAATTTTCGACGGAACTTGACACTAACAATCACTCTGCAAGTACTGACAGGGATGATATCGACGGCGCATTTGATACTAATTAGTTAATTCAGAATAAAATTCAAACAATTGAGAATTGTAATGGCACTGATAGGCAAGACGTTTTTGAGATTTTACAAGCACATTCCACAGTTTTTACTCACAAAACAGGAACAATCAAGGGATTTCAATACGAATTTCGTGTTCGTGAGCATACTAAATTTTGTGTTAGACCATAGGTAATTCCGGCGCATTATAGGTTCCGTGTTAGAACAGAAGTACAATCTATGCTTGACGAGGGCATTATTGAGCCTGCAGTAAGCTCATACAACAATCCATTACATGTTGTTGAGAAGAAAAATGGATCGATCAGGCTTGTCTTAGATTCGAGACAAATCAATACTATCATCATTCCTGAAACAGACAGGCCGCAAACGTTAGAAGAACTTCTTCAAAATTTTAATGGTGTAAAAGTGTTGTCTTCTATTGATCTCAGATCCAGCTTTTATCAGATCGAACTTCATCCAGAATGTAGAAAATACACAGCTTTCCTTTGTTTCGGCGTTTGTTATCAGTTTCGGAAACTTCCTTTTGGTTTGAACATTTCTTCGGCAGCATTCATTCGCGGGCTAAATTCCATATTACCTGAGTTCTTAAAACGTCACATCACCTTATATGTGGACGATATTCTGATAGCAGAAGCCTCATGGGAACAACATAATCGCATCCTCAACAGCGTGTTACATACTTTTGCAGAATCTGGAATTACAATTAACTTGGAAAAGTCTGAATTCGGTAGGACAAAGGTGAAGTTTTTGGGACATATTATTTCTTCTGAAGGCATTCAGCCAGATCCTGAAAAGTTAGAAGCAATCAGAGCCATTCCAGTTCCATCCACAAAAAAGCAAGTCCACAGTATTCTAGGTCTCGTAAATTTTTACCGTCGTTTTCTGAATATGCAAATCCTAGTTACACCATAACTTCGTTCTCTCACTGGAAAAAATACGATTTGGAACTGAGACGAACAAGCACAGTTGGAATTCAGTTCTTTGAAAGAATCGCTACTAAACACGCCAATACTAGCTCATCCAGATCTGTCACAAGATTTCTGCCTTAGCACGGATTCTTCTAAAGTTGGTCTTGGTGCCCATTTATTTCAAGAAGCCACAGAAAATGACACTACTGTTCAGAAAACCATTGCTTTTGCTAGCCGAGTGCTAACAAAATCTGAAAAAAATTATTCCGTTACTGAATTAGAAGCTTTAGCTATCGTTTGGGCATTTAACAAATTCCGTTTCTTTCTTTCTGGTAAGCACGTAAAAGTATACAGTGATCATCGTGCATTACAATTTCTTATGTCTTCAAAATTAAATCATGACAGGTTAAAGCGTTGGGCATTGTTTCTCGACCTCACAATAGTGTACATTCCTGGCAAGAAGAACATTGTTGCGGACGCACTGTCACGCGCACCGGCTGGGCTTGAGAAAAGTAACACAGAAGGCAACCTCGAGAAAAATTTCAGTATTCTTTACATTCAGAAAGTCGCCTTTGAAAACTTCATCTCCACATCTTTAAAGGACATTGCTCATGAACAAGATAAAGATCTGATTTGGAAAGACATCAAAAACAAATGGCATGAAAAGACACACACAGATTCGGCATTATTATCTGGTTAGAAAGAACATACTGTTCAAACGCTGCACTGTTGATGACAAGCTATGGGTACTTTGCATTCCTGACGATTTTGTTAATAAGCTCATTTGGTACATTCATTTCAGCTATGCACATTTTGGCCCACGAAAATGTTATCATATTCTTCGGACGACTTGTTATTTTAACAATATGGAAAAGAGAATTCGAACAGTCTTGTCTACTTGTAAACTTTGTCAAACGGCGAAACCATCTACTATCTCACATCGTGCTCCGTTGTTTCCTATCATTCCTTCTGAATGAAAAGAATTTGCTGCTGTTGATCTCTTGGGACCCCTTGTCAGAACATCGAATGGATTTTCGTACGTTCTAGTGGCAGTTGAACTTACTTCAAAATTTGTTTCTTTCACTCCGTTACGTAAAGCCACTGGACAGTCTGTATCTATCGCCTTTGTTAAAAATTTCTTACGTGAAGGTGGCCACGTTGCTAAAGTCATTTCAGATAACGGACCGCACTTCAGATCTGCTGTTTGGTCACGCATGCTTCGGAATCATAAAATCAAACCTGTTTTTATTTCATTGTACTCACCACATTGTAACCCCTCCGAACGGATTATGAAAGAAATCAATAAGCTTTGCAGACTTTATTGTCACAGAAAGCATCAGCATTGGGACAGATATTTACACTTATTGCAAAACGTGCTGAATGAAATGCCTCATGACTCCACTGCTTTACCACATACTCTTGTACTGAAGAATGAAGAACCACCGAACAGAATCAGAGAGCTTGTACCTTTCCCGAATACACGTAAACTTCGACACAAAGACATAATTGATTTGGCTATTAATAATATAAAATCTGCAGCAGACAAAAGGAGAAAAATACACGGAAAAGCAAATGCAAAGAAATTATATATTGGTCAGAAAGTTCTCATTAAACCTCATTCATTGTCACATAAGAAGAAACACTTGAGTCACAAATTCTTTCTAGTTTACAATGGACCTTACAGAATCCGATGTATACCACATGATAATTGCGTTGAAGTTGAAACTCTGCGTACTAGGAAGAGTAAAGGTTTACATCACATTTCACATGTAAAACCGTTTATTGAAAGATAATCTGCTTTTTAACTTTGTCTTTGCCATATAACTTTTCACTTTACATTACTAGTATGCTTCGTCAGACAGAATCTGTTAACATGCAACAATGTTTGAAGTTAAATATGCAGTCAAGAACCAAGAGAACTTATTTAAACAGAAATTACGAATGCATTGTTATAGTGAACAGACGACACAGTGTTGTTATTTGTACATTCTTGCTTGTTAGTTGCACGATTACGTAACGACTATAAGGCTCACATACTTAAAACATTTACCAGTACTGCTAATGAGATTTTAATGCAACATTTTGGTTTACTTGAAAATACATTCTGGATTTAAAGTACTTTCTGTGAGATACCAGATGACACAGTGGTTAGTTTATGTGACAGCTACACGATTTTATCTCGACGCTGCTAATGAGTGACAATTTACATTGTTGCTTTTGCGGTGTTTCTGTTTTATATCTGCACAGTTTTTCTGAATTATTCTGGAAAGTAAAACATGTTTTAGTAGTAACTTTTGTTATATAGCTACAATGAGACAGCCTTTTCCCTAGCACAACAATACGTTACAGCACAGTACTTTCTTCATCACGGCAATAAGCGTAATAACTAAGATATCTATACGCAAAGCATTTCACTTTTGTTTATCATGAGGTAAGTACATTGACTTCTGCAGAACTTAGCTTTCGGAGGACGATAACTACGACACTTCCACAGAGATTATCTTACAACAAGACGCAGAGTTTAGCGCTACAGTACACGTATTTGAGTGATTAATTTTGTACTTAAAACATTTATTTTTAAAGATATGTGAAGTACAATGATACAAAGGTTTTCCGTGATACATTTCATTCCATTGCTGTAATCTGTAACACCTGAGGGTATAATTACATTAATCCTCAGGGGGTACACGCCTACTTTGTGTACCATGTGTTTGGCAAGCACAAGGAGCCCTAGCTAATATGGTATTTGCTTATACAACTTTACACATCGGTACCATATTTCTCTAACACATAAATTACACATGTATCTGATTATTTAACAGAGAAACAAACATTTTTTTACTACATCAGTGACACATGTTTACGCAATTACACAGATGGATAACTTCACACTTATGAAATTGTATTTTGTCTGTATTTTGTGAACTGTTCATATTTTTTCGGAACCATTGTGATACTATGAGGGCTTTGAAAGATATATTTGTTATGGGATCACGATTTTTGAAGTACATTTGAGGTAGATGACACTATTGAAATGAGCAGAGAATTTTTTTTTAGGTTTTGAAATTATTGCAGAAAGCTACGACGTTTTTGAGATTTGACTGAGGTGTTATGATGTTATTATTACAATGACGATGTGTATTATGCTGTTGAGGTATGTTTATGATCAATAAGCTGAGAATCGTACTTTAAGAGTTATGAAATGTGTGTAAATGCGTGAATGTATCACAATGCAGGCGAAAATTTTTTGGACACTGTTATATTTATAGGATTTTGTTTCTACACATTCATAACGCAAATTCTCGACCTGTGAAATTTTTTTTATATGAGACTGACACTGCTGTCGTAAATATTTCGGTAAGAAAGTTAGGTGACCTTCACGTAATGAGTCGTGGACGCCCAGCTGTGTCACCTGCCTGGAGAAAAAGCCATTAGGTGAAAAAAAAGAGAGAGACCATTAACCCCGCTATTGACAGTCCTTTGTAGAAAGCATCGCAAATACGATATGCTCATTACTTCGAAACATATGATTGTATTGTGGAGCGCGTACTTTGTGCTACTTACTGAAATGCTTATAGACTGATGGGAAATATTCTTACATCTGCACACCTGATTATGACAAGTGTCTTTCTATGAGGGTTGAGGGAATTTCTACTAACTTATTAAATGTCACATGACTATTGAATGATATTTTTATGCTTTGTTTTTCATAGTTGCTTATTTCATTTGATATCTGGTTTCCGGCTGTGTTGCAGCATTGGTTTTATAAAATAAAATTAAATGCATTTGCTAATGTGAACACTTTCTGTCAACAGATCTATTAAATAATAATTTTATGATCCATATTCTTCGAAAAAGGAGCACTTGGAAAGGAAAGAACAATAAGAAGGGATTAATAACAGTTGCTGCATACATGATTTTCTTTTCAACTACTTGGTAATGTTTTTGGCAGAATAACTTCTTGTGGTGCACCACTTTAATGATATAGATATTAAGATGGTTCAAATGGCTCTGAGCACTATGGGACTCAACTGCTGAGGTCATTAGTCCCCTAGAACTTAGAACTAGTTAAACCAACTAACCTAAGGACATCACAAACATCCATGCCCGAGGCAGGATTCAAACCTGTGACCGTAGCTAGATATTAAGATGTGAATAGACAATTACCTTATCTGCATTGTTGTCTTTAGTGTACTATTTTTTCTGTTTGAGCTTTGTCATGTTTAGGTATAAGTTATTGCATTTGCTGCTGCTGCTTGCCAGGTATAGTGCTAGTAAATTTCACTTTGTATTACTCTGTGAAGCCAGTTTTACTACTGATTTATTTTTCTTTTTACTGCACATTGGCTCATATTAGTGATAATGTTGCATTTGCTCTGCAAATTTAGATTTACTGCTGCTAGCTTTGCCAATTTGCATTTTTTTGTCATTGCTGTTTGTGTTAATTGTTTTGTGCTGCTGCATTGGCTCGTCCATTAGTATATATATCTGAGCTCAGTAGATTTAAGTTAGCTTAAGAGGGGGTAGACTATATAAGAACCTAACTATGGAGAATAGGGAAAGAATGCATTGAGAAGTTATATGAAAAAGATTTGGGCCAAAATGAGTATTGTGCAATGAGCAATAATTATTTTGAAAGAAATATGGTTAGAATACAGAAAGGAGAGATAGATAGGACTTTTTGGGAATAATGATGAACGAAGAGAGATCTCCAAGAACAAAAAAGGTTTTGTTTGCAAAATACTGCAGTACCAAATGTTTCACTGAAAACGAACCCTGTCGTTTCCATTGTGTTATCCCCCTATGTGTTTGTGTGCCCTTGTGTATTTGTGTTCTTCCCGTCTTTATGTGTTTAGTTAATAAGATTTATGTTGTGCAATTTTTCTAGTACTAAGCTACATTCACTATGATGAGGATATAAGAGGTCCGAGCAGATGTAATGTTATGTAAGAGGTCCAAGCAGATGTAATTTCGATGTATTGCTCATGCGCTGCCCATGATATGCAAGGTATAAGAGAATCTCTGACCATAAAGCAGTGTTGACTGCAGTAGGAACTGTGTAGCTGTAGCAGTAAGTTGTTGCTAGTCTGCAGTCTGCTCTGGTCTGGTCTGGTGTATCGTGTTGGGTGGCCGGTCGCAGTGCAGCGATGCCGGAGCCTAAGTATTATTGTATAAGGTAAAAAACAGCCTCGCGCATATGTAGTAATGTCATCTCAAGTCCCATGTAAATGTTTTAAAAATCTCGTAATAATAATCTTTCTCATAAAAAGTAACTTTAAACAACCATTCATTTCAATTTAAAGAATTTACTAATTTCTCCCATCCATGATCATCCCAATTGTTGCAAAAGAAAAATCAGTTGCTTCCTTTCATAAATGACAAATCTATCGGCCAGCATTGCACAGGGCTGTGCCAGAAAACATTATTTTAAGAGCAGATATATATGCGTTATCCGGCGACTTCATTGAGGTAAAAAGTTTTATTTTTTTATTCAGAATGATCTTTCAGGGCCATGACGCAGCACTGCTGACGTCCAAAATTTACCAGATTAAACTCACAGTCAATTATTGAAAAGTTATAAGTGAGCGACAATTTAATTGACAGCTTAGTTACATTGTACTATTAGCAGGTTACAGAAATTATTTTGTTGGGACATTACACTGAATGTGAACGACATAATTATATTTTTTACTGTTGAGAGGTTTAGGAATTTGTCTGTTTTGAGGTTACACTAAATGAGAATATTATTCATATTATTTATTTTATTTTTTAGTGTAACCTCCCCACAAAAAATAAAATAAATAATATGAATAATATTCTCATTTAGTGTAACCTCAAAACAGAAAAATTCCTAAACATCTCAACAGTAAAAAATATAATTATGTCGTTCACATTCAGTGCAACGTCCCAACAAAATAATTTCTGTAACCTGCTAATAGTACAATTAAATTGTCGCTCACTTATAACTTTTCAATAATTGACTGTGAATTTAATCTGGTAAATTTTGGACGTCAGCAGTGCTGCGTCATTGCCCTGAAAGATCATTCTGAATAAAAAAGAAAAATTTTTACCTCAATGAAGTCGCCGGATAACGCATATATATCTGCTCTTAAAATAATGTTTTCTGGCACAGCCCTGTGCAATGCTGGCCGATAGATTTGTCATTTATGAAAGGAAGCAACTGATTTTTCTTTTGCAACAATTGGGATGATCATGGATGGGAGAAATTAGTAAATTCTTTAAATTGAAATGAATGGTTGTTTAAAGTTACTTTTTATGAGAAAGATTATTATTACGAGATTTTTAAAACATTTACATGGGACTTGAGATGACATTACTACATATGCGCGAGGCTGTTTTTTACCTCATACAATGATACTCAGGCTCCGGCATCGCTGCACCGCGACTGGCCGCCCAGCACGATGCACCAGACCAGACCAGAGCAGACTGCAGACTAGCAACAACTTACTGCTACAGCTACACAGTTCCTACTGCAGTAAACACTGCTCTCTGGTCAGAGATTCTCTTATACCTTGCATATCATAGACAGCGCATGAGCAATACATCGAAATTACATCTGCTCGGACCTCATACATAACATTACATCTGCTGGCACCTCTTACAAGGAATACTGTTATCCTCAAATATAATTTGCATTTATAATATGTTATTTTCTTTGTAGAGATGTTTAGACATTATTTATTCTGGTCTGTTTTAATGCTCATGTATGAAATTAATGTTTAGGAAACTATTCTCATTATTTTATATATTTACTTATGTCATAATTCATGTAACACTGATGTATCTGTTTATTTCTATTCTTTTGTAAAGTCTGTTTTACTACAAATGTTATCTGTATTGTTATGTTCTTTAATGATGTATTTTTACCTTTGTTATTGTATTCTTATGTTATCTAATTGTAATTGACACCAGTTCATCAAATTAAGTAACTTGTAAGTTACATTTCACTGCACACATTTCTGTTGGTCATAGTATATGGACAATATGTGAGAAGTAGGGACTGATAGTGTTTGCACGTATGTTAATAATTCAGCAAGGGACTGGATAACAGCATTGCTGATTCTAAGGACAAAAAGAAAACTTTGTGAGTGCACAAGTGGTGGTTTATGGACTTGCTGTATAGTACAAGACTCTTCGATGGTGATTGTGCACCTGCACAGTCGCAACAGATGGCTGCTAGCTATCTCTACAAGGACTACAGTGGGTCTACACCTTTCATGACTCACCAACACCATTATTTCTACAAGTACTGCAGTGGGTCTGCACCTCTGGTGGCCCACCAATACCGTAATCTCTAACAAGACTACAGTGGTCTGATCTGTGATGACCTAACTACCAATATTCTTCAAAACTTCGACTGACTCTGCTGTGGGTTTGCTCTGTTGTGGCCCATTACCTGTCTGCATGTCAAGAGTCAGCACTGTCTTTCCATTGGAAGGACAATACTATTTCTGCAAGACTGCATGGAAATCCACTACTTCAGTGTGCATTTTCTTTTACTGCTCAGACTTTGAGAAAAAAAGAACACTGCAATTTTACTGTGATGAATGATCAGGACTGTCTTTATGGACTGTGCGAACATTTTAGCTTTTGACCAAAATTGTATCGATAAGTGTGTGGATTTGATTTCTTTGTTATTATAATTATGAAAATTTTTTTCAAATCTGTATTGGCCACTGCCCAAAACAATTTGTAAAATTTTTTGTGGGGAGCGTGGCGGCTATGTAAGTAGGCTGTTTAGGTTTTTATATTGGTAACGCCACGTAGCGCTCTGTATGTAAATCACTGGCTGTGCTGTGTGCAGTCTGTGGCTGGTTTGCATTGTTGTTGGCCATTGTAGTGTTGGGCAGTTGGCTGTTAACAGCGCGTAGCGTTGCGCAGTTAGAGGTGAGCCGCCAGCAGTGGTGGATGTGGGGAGAGAAACGGCGGAGTTTTGAAATTTGTAAGACTGGATGTCATGAACTGCTATATATATTATGACTTTTGAACACTATTAAGGTAAATACGTTGTTTGTTCTCTATCAAAGTCTTTCATTTGCTAACTATGCCTATCAGTAGTTAGTGCCTTCAGTAGTTTGAATCTTTTATTTAGCTGGCAGTAGTGACGCTCGCTGTATTGCAGTAGTTCGAGTAACGAAGATTTTTGGTGGGGTAAGTGATTTGTGAAAGGTATAGGTTAATGTTAGTCAGGGCCATTCTTTTGTAGGGATTTTTGAAAGTCAGATTGCGTTGGGCTAAAAATACTGTGTGTCAGTTTAATCACAGTCATGTATAATTGTTCTAAGGGTACGTCACAGCATATAGCCGCAACACACGACGTATATAACTGCGTCGGTCTATCAAGACTTTCAAAAATGGTTCAGATGGCTCTGAGCACTATGAGACTTAACTTCTGAAGTCATCAGTCCCCTAGAACTGAGAACTACTTAAACCTAACTAACCTAAGGACATCCACACATCCATGCCCAAGGCAGAATTCGAACCCGGGACCGTAGCGGTCGCGCGGTTCCAGACTGTAGCGACAATGTCCGCTCGGCCACTCCGGCCGGCTCAAGACTTTCACGCCGGTGTGGTTACATATTACACAGTAAACAAGCAAGATCATGAATAACACTGTAAGTATTCCTTTAGCTCAAAGGCATTTTATAATATGTTTTGGTACTGCGGTTGTAGTATACCATGTAATTGTACATTGAGCCGACAGAAATCATGGGATACCTCCTAAGATGGTGTCGGGCTTACTTTTGCCCGGCCTAGTGCAGCAACTCTACGTCGCATGGGTTCATCAAGTTGGAAGTCCCATGCAAAAATACTAAGCCATGCTGGCTCTATAGCCATCCAGAAATGCGGAAGTGTTGCCGTTGCAGGATTTTATGCACAAACTGGTCTCTCGACTATGCACCATAAACGTTCGACAGGGTTCATGTTGGGAGAACAGGTGGCCAAATCATTCTCTGGAAGTGTCCAGAATGTTTTTCAAACCAGTCGCGAACAACTGTGGTCCTGTGACATGGCGGATTTTCATCTATAAAAATTTCATTGCTGCATGGAAACATGAAACCCATGAATGGCTAAAAATGCTCTCCACGTAACCGAATACAGCCAGCCCAGCCGCGGTGGCCGAGCAGCTCTAGGCCCTATAGCCCGGAACCGCGCGACTGCTACGGTCGCAGGTTCGAATCCTACCTCGGGCATGGATGTGTGTGATGTCTTTTGGTTTAATTAGTCCTAAGTTCTAGGGGACTGATGACCTAAGATGTTAAGTTCCATAGTTCGCAGAGCCATTTGAGCCATAGTCGAATACAAATATTTACAGTCACTGATCGGTTCAGTTGGACCAAAGGACCCAGTCTATTACGTGTAAACACAGCCCACACCATTATGGAGCTACCTCCAGCTTGCACAAGGCCTTGTTGACAACTGGGTTCCATGGCTTCGTGAGGTCTGCGCCAGCGCCACACTCGAAGCCTTCCATCAGCTCTTACCGTCTAGGCTCCAACCGATATGGTCACAGGCTGGGAGAGGCGCGGCAGACGATGTCCTGTTAGCAAAGGCACTCTCGTCGGTCGTCAGCTGACATAGCCAAATAACGTCAAATATGGTCACACTGTCCTAATGGATACTTTCGTCCTGTGTCTCACATTGATTTCTGAGGATATTTGAGGCATCGTTGCTTGTCTGTTAGCACTGACAACTTTACATAAATGCCGATGCTTTTGGTCCGGTCAATGCGTTGCTCGTGGGGAGAGGTAGAGCCTGAAGTTTGGTATTCTCGGTACGCTCTTGACATTGTGGATCTCGGGATATTGAATTCCCTAACAATATCTGTAATGGAACGTCCCACGCATCTAGCTCCAATTACCATGCCCCGTTCAAAATCTGTTAATTCCCTACGTGCGGCCGTAATCACGTCGGAAACTTTTTTCAATGAATCACGTGAGTACAAATGTAGGCTCCGCCAACGCACTGCCCTTTTGTATGTTGTGTATAAGATTCTAGCGCCATCTACGAGGTGCGGCTAGAAAAAAACCGGACTGATGCTGGGAAAAACATTTATTTACAATTATTTACAATTTCATGTTATCTCCTTCAATGTACTCTCCTCCTCGGTCTCTACACCGCTCCATACGAATTTTCCACTGTTCATAGCAATGCTGCAGATCATTTTCGGTAAGTCCATACATTACTTCCGTCGCTTTTTCTTTTACTGCTTCAACAGTCTCAAATCTAGTTCCTTTCAAAGCTGACTTGACTTTAGGGAAAAGAAAAAAGTCACAGGGGGCCAAATCAGGTGAGTAGGGTGGATGATCTAAGATGGGAATGTTGTGTTTTGCCAAAAACGTCTTCACTGACAACGCACTGTGAGCTGGGGCATTGTCTTGGTGAAGAATCCATGACTTTTTTCTCCACAAATCGTTCCGTTTTCTCCGTACTCGCTCACGTAGGGTAGCCAGGACGCTAATGTAGTAATGCTGATTCACTGTTTGTCCCTCTGGTACCCAATCAATGTGCACAATCCCTTTGATGTCAAAAAAAAAAACAATCATCATTGCCTTGAATTTCGATTTTGACATTCGTGTTTTTTTTCTGTCGTGGAGAACCAGGAGTTTTCCAATGCATCGATTGGCGTTTAGTTTCGGGATTGTAAGTAAAAAACCACGATTCATCGCAAGTAATAACATTTTGTAAGAAGGTGGGATCACTTTCAATGTTTTCCAGGATGTCAGAACAAATCATTCTTCGGCGTTCCTTTTGTTCAATTGTGAGACACTTTGGAACCATTTTTGAACACACTTTGTTCATGTTGAAACTTTCATGAAGAATCTGCCTAACACTTGTTAACCTGCCTAACACGTTAACTCAGACACTGCTCCGATTGTTAAACGGCGATCTTGTCGAACAAGTTTACCGATTTTTTCAATGTTTGCATCAGTTTTTGCTGACAATGGTCTGCCAGTGCGAGTGTCATCACTGGTGTCTTCGCGGCCATCTTTAAATCGTTTAAACCACTCAAACACTTGTGTTCGCGATAAACAATCATCGCCGTACACTTGTTGTAACATTACAAACGTTTCACTTGCAGATTTTCCTAGTTTGAAACAAAATTTGATGTTAACACGCTGTTCTTTCTGTACACTCAACATTTTCCGACGCACACGGCAGACTGAGTGCAGGAGGCAGATGAAACTCGAGCAGTAGGCGGAGCGAGAGTCACGTGACAGGCCACGCGACTTTCAGCCTTGTTGCATTCGTTTTATTGTTTCACCAGTACTAGTCCGGTTTTTTTCTAGCCAAACCTCGTATAGTATATACACGGATATCGCTGTCCGTTGTCTTCTGTTATCTCGCTGTAATCGTAAATCCTAATATCTTGTAAATGAATGAAATACTTTGGTACTCACAACGTGGAGCAACATAAACATGCACCAAAGTATGTGGAATATTTCGTAATATATAAAGGAACATTATCGAAGTAATTGCGGGAGAGCTAGACACTCCTTAGCTCACAGCGTTACTCGTGAAGGAACGTTACTATCTACGTTACTGCTACGTCAACTCATTTTTATCTGAGAGCTAATATGAGTAGGTACATGTATCACGACTAGTCTCCTTTGTGTGATAAAACATTACTGGCAGGCTCCATTGTTGATATTTCGATTCATATACAGTTAGGTTGTCGGTATCGACGCTATTACTGTCAGAATAACTTCTTCGTACATGACAAAGAGTATACCTCCTTCAAGAATATACCCTGCTTAATGTTTGAAAGATACTTTGAAAAACTGTAGATTCGTTATTTACAACAGCCTATTACGACTCATAGACAGTCCAGATCAATGGTTAACGGATGTATTGTGAGAATCCGCACGCATGGTCGTAGTTTCTTTCGGGAAATATTATCAACTTTTCTAATGTTTTAACTGCTACGGAACTGGACTGTTATCATCTATATTTCATCAGACAGTCTGTAACTGCACACACAGAGATGCATTTCGGCCTATGGAAATCGAATAACATTTTTTTAGCTTCCAGTTACAAAATTCACTTTCAGCATCATCGCCGAGTAAACTACAAGATTCTGCACGATGAATTCCAGCACACTTAAGCTGTCGTAAGATGGATTGATATGTAGTCGTTAGCTAGCTATATCAGTGTGTTTCAAGTAATACAAAAATAATATTTTAATAATAACGTCCAGTAGTCCAAATCTCATCCAGTAATTGACCTTTAATTAAACAGATAAATCCAAAACAAAGAGACTAGTTAATTAATAAATTAATTTCTTTACTTATGTAACTATCATCCACTGTAACAGGACGAATTACATAGCTTTTAATTGTTAAATTGTATTGTATTGTCTTGTACTGTACTCTAATCAGTGCGCTGTATTTTGTTTCATGTATAGCGTTGGTGAATTACGGTGTTCGTAGCAGAGTATTAAAAAATTCCGACACATTAGAACTTCACGTCACTAGAAAACAGCGCACAGGCAAGTACATACAAGAATCTTCAATTGTTACACAGCTGTGTCACTCTGGGAATTCTTATTCTCTTCTAATAGAAGCAGATACGTAATTGTTTTCATTTTTCACTATTTTCCGTGTTGTGTCTTGCTACGTGCATAGAATAAGCATGTGTTAGTATTAAGAGAGGGGCCCAGTTAGGAATAATTACTGTTTATTTAGTGAATTCTTTTGCGTTATGGTGAAGACTCACGCAATTTCAAAATGAAGTGAGAGCAGCAGTTAAGCGTTCAAACTGTCAGAGGCGTTCAGGAAGTAGACGAATAAGCAGCATCGACTCAACGTGCAATTGATATCTTAGGTGAGATTTTGCGACAATTAACACATATGTCTATTACTGTTGCAGGTGTAGCACAAAGAAAGATGTCTACTAAAGTAGAAAGTGTAGTGTCTCAACGAACTGAAGCAGTCAGAATTGCTACCAAACAGGATTTTTAGAAGGTCGCGACACATGTGTCCACAGTATCGCAATACCAGATAGAAATCTCTAATCAAATCAATCAATTACTTAGGGCTCAAGAGTAATTCCCGCAGAAATTACAAAAAAATTACATAACAAGTAAAAGAACTGCGGACGAGAAAAGTAGTAGAAAAAACTGTACGACAAATAGCCAAAACAGTTAATAGCTTTCCAGAATGCGATTTTCACTCTGCAGCGGAGTGTGCGCTAATATGAAACTTTCTGGCAGATTAAAACTGTGTGCCCGACCGAGACTCGAACTCGGGACCTTTGCCTTTCGCGGGCAAGTGCTCTACCATATGAGCTACCGAAGCACGACTCACGCCCGGTACTCACAGCCTTACTTCTGCCAGTATCTCGCCTCCTACCTTCCAAGGCGAGATACTGGCAGAAGTAAGGCTGTGAGTACCGGGCGTGAGTCGTGCTTCGGTAGCTCAGATGGTAGAGCACTTGCCCGCGAAAGGCAAAGGTCCCGAGTTCGAGTCTCGGTCGGGCACACAGTTTTAATCTGCCAGGAAGTTTCAGTTAATAGCTTGTTCTCTGGTTGTGTTCAGCTCATTGAACAAATGTTTGATGATCATTAGGTAAAATTCTAAAATAAATTAGACAGATGGGCACAGGCTAAGGAGTAAGAAATTATTCATTGTCTAAATAAGACAGATGGGCACAGGCTAAGAAGTAAGAAGTTATTCATTGTCTAAGTAAAAGTATTAAAGATTTAGTAGAAAGTCATTCACTTGATAATTTACCCCAGTATAATCAAATTAAACAAAATCAGCAAGAAGTGAAAGGCCATTTGGCCATATAGTGGCAGGTAAAGATTGTCCATGCATATCAGATGTGTAATAATAATTTAGAAGAAACCTACCATTCCTCGGCCAACGAATCTTTATACTCCTAAGTTGATGGATGAGAACTAAAACGTAGACAGTTTCAGCAGGTCTCCCCGGATAAGAAAACTATAAAGTCTGTGTTTTCATACGAAGATTTAGAGTATTACAGAGATCTTGGATCGAAGCAAAAAATATCACTACGTGTCAGGCTACATTATAATGAGATCATGCATGATGGGCTATGCACAATCATGGAGTCATGATAAACATATGAAGAAATCGAAAGGGCATTCATAGTCAAATATTGGTTTCATGGCATCCGAGAACACCTGAGGATGGGAATACTCAGCCCTTCTCTTTCAAAACCATTAGGTTGCGGTGATACTTTGAAAAGCACATGAGTAAAGCAAGTGATTTTCAAGACCAGTACTCAAAAGTATGTACTTCGAATTCTCGAAGCAAAACTACTCACTGAGGTCCACGAGAAACTAAATCACACTTCAGAAGAAAGCTTGGAAGAATTTATGTCTCTACTCGACTCCACTGATTTAATACAGGAGGAAATAACACAGCGAACAGGTCAAAGTAACTTTTATGAGCACTGCACTAATCCACATAATGGTCACACAACAGGCCACGAAATAATTGATAGTGGCTGATACAACACGATTACAATACCGGGTAACATAATAACCAAAGACGAAATGGGAATGGTAGTAATTAATTCAAGCAGGCAGAATAGATCAGAAAGGAGATGTAATCCAGGAAATAATCCAAATGCGAACAATCAGCAGTGGATTTATAATCAGTCGCATCAGCCTCCATTTGAGAATAATAACTGATGAGAACAACCATCAGTGCTAATGGACGTTATAGGCAAAGCTCTTTATTCTAACGAACAACGTCCGTTAAACTAGAGTCGACTGAACCATGCCCCAGAGGGGTGGTAGTGGATTTGACTAGGGGCTATGCGTACATGGTACAGTTGGCTTGGAACAATGATGGAAAGAACATTATGGAGAAACAATGTACAAATTTTAATGGATGTGTGAGAGTACCCAACACCACCAATATCAGAAATTAAGGCTGTGGCGGAGGATACGCTAATTACAGTTGTACTGGACACTGGAGCATCATTGAATCTTATATCAAGCTCCTTCGTCCAGCAAGTATCACAAAGGACACAGTTAGCAATGTAAAATTATTGTAGTTGTAGGCACATCTTCAAATAGTATAAGAAGAAAGGCAACATAGAAGATTAAGTTGAGAAATGCACCGATTAAATGCGCATTTCTAGTGCTAAATAATTGGTAGTATAAGCCTTGAGAGAATCTGGGAGAGAGATGCTCAAATTGACTTCTCCACGGCGAAGCCTCTTTTTCTCGTCGATGGAGCCATCGCCTGATTTGGCGTGGAAGGAAGGTAATCATTGTAGGTGTACGAAGGGGCAAGGATACAATTAATAGTGAAGCAGATCTAACAATTTCGCACATTTCCACTAAAGGAATGAATGTACATGGATTCTCAGATCAAGAACAACAAAAGTGAACTGGGTGAGAGTACCTTACAACTGAGCAAAGAAGACCACTGTCTGATGTCCTGAGTCAATACTACAGGGTGGTCCATTAATCGTGACCGGGCCAAATATCTCACGAAATAAGCATCAAACGAAAAAACCACAAAGAACGAAACTTGTCTAGCTTGAAGGGGGAAACCAGATGGCGCTATGGTTGGCCTGCTAGATGGCGTAAAGAAATATGAATGTTTTAGTTAGACCACTTTTTTTCGCTTTGTGATAGATGGCGCTGTAATATTCACAAACATATGGCTCACAATTTTAGACGAACAGTTGGTAACAGGAAGGTTTTTTTTAAATTAAATTACCGAACGTAGGTATGTTTGAACATTTTGTTTCGATTGTTCCAATGTGATGCATGTACCTCTGTGAACTTACCACTTCCGAGAACGCATGCTGTTATAGCGTGTTTACCTGTAAACACCACATTAATGCAATAAATACTCAAAATGATGTCCGTCAACCACAATGCATTTGGCAATACGTGTAACGACATTCCTCTCAACAGCGAGTAGTTCGGCATCCGTAATGTTCGCACATGCATTCACAATGTGCTGACGCATGTTGTCAGGCGTTGTCGGTGGATCACGATAGCAAATATCCTTCAACTTTCCCCACAGAAAGAAATCCGGGGACGTCAGATCCGGTGAACGTGCGGGCCATGGTATAGTGCTTCGACGACCAATCCACCTGTCATGAAATTTACTATTCAATACCGCTTCAACCGCACGCGAGCTATGTGCCGGACATTCATCATGTTGGAAGTACATTGCCATTCTGTCATGCAATGAAACATCTTGTAGTAACATCGGCAGGACATTACGTAGGAAATCGGTATACATTGCAGCATTTAGATTGCCATCGATAAAATGGGGACCAGTTATCCTTTCTCTCATAATGCCGCACCACACATTAACCCGCCAAGGTCGCTGATGTTCCACTTGTCGCAGCCATCGTGGATTTTCCGTTGCCCAATATTGCATATTATGCCCGTTTGCGCTACCGCTGTTGGTGAACGACGCTTCGTCGCTAAATAGAACGCGTGCAAAAAATCTGTCATCGTCCCGTAATTTCTCTTGTTCCCAGTGGCAGAACTGTACACGACGTTCAAAGTCGTCGCCATGAAATTCCTGGTGCATAGAAATATGGCACGGGTGCAATCGATGTTGATGTAGCTTTCTCAACACTGATGTTTTTGATATTCCCGATTCTCGCGAAATTTGTCTGCTACTGATGTGCGAATTAGCTGCGACAGCAGCTAAAACACCTACTGGGGCATCATCATTTGTTGCAGGTCGTGTTTGACGTTTCAGATGTGGCTGAACACTTCCTGTTTCCTTAAATAACGAAACTATCCGGCGAACGGTCCGGACACTTGGATGATGTCGTCCAGAATACCGAGCAGCATACATAGCACACGCCCGTTAGGCATTTTGATCACAATAACCATACATCAACATGATATCGACCTTTGCCGCAATTGGCAGATGGTCCATTTTAACACGGGTAATGTATCACGAAGCAAATACCGTCAACATTGGCGGAATGTTACGTGATACCACGTACTTATACGTTTGTGACTATTATAGCGCCATCTATCACAAAGCGAAAAAAGTGGTCCAACTAAAACATTCATATTTCTTTACGTACTACACGAATATGTAATAAAAATGGGGGTTCCTATTTAAAAACACGCAGTTGATATCCATTTGACCTATGGCAGCGCCATCTAGCGGGCCAACCATAGCGCCATCTGGTTTTCCCTTTCAAGCTAGACAAGTTTCGTTCTTTGTAGTTTTTTCATTTGACGCTTATTTCGTGATATATTTGGCCCGGTCACTATCAATGAACCACCATGTATAGTTCTTCCACCTTTGACGAGTTTCGTTCTGTTTTTTTTTTCCGTTTGATGCTTATTTCGTGAGATATTTGGCCCGGTCCCTATCAATGGTCCATCCTGTATACAGCGCTTGAGGAAAAAAAGAGGAGTTATTAAAGGCTATACCTGAAATGTAGGTGTATCCCTTCGTCGCTTCATTGTGTGTACTGCTATAGCTTTTATCCAATTGCATGGAGACAATTTCAAGCAACGAATGAAAAGGTACAGAGAATGGTTAAGTGGGATGTAATAGAACTTTCAGCTGGCACCTACTGCAGCCCACTCCTAAATCTACCCGTCAGAAACTCTAAATGTATTATGCCTGATGGAAGAGAAGAAGTGACTTGTCTGATCCGAAAACATTATTAAGTTTGTCGTTGGTAATTATAGATATGTTGCGTTAGTTATAATGTGACGAGTTTTCTTTAATTTTTCAGCTCTTCCTGTATGTGTAATACATGAATATGTACAAATGAAGATATACTATTTATGTGTGTGTGTGTGTGTGTGTGTGTGTGTGTGTGTGTGTGTGAATGTCTGAATATGGACTAATGACTTTTCTTGCAAAGAGTATATGTTTCATTAATTGGTTTATATATTGTGAAATGTTGTCAAGAACGATGATTTTTTGATGTTTTGACACTTATCAGTAAATGATGTTAATAATGATGACGTAATAGTATTAAAGGTATCCAGTTAAATTTATTCAGAATGGTTTAATAGTATTAAGAAGTTCTGTTGTAGAGAACTATCTGGAATTCAGTTTAGATAACGATTCTCAGTTGAGACTAAGCCTTGGATACTTTTGCTGCACAGATTAATATTTTAATGTATTTCATGCTTAAGGCACATTAACTCACTCATTCTGAAATATCGATAGTAATGTTTTAATTTCACCTACCTAGTTAGTAACTATATCAAGCTGGTATGGATCAGATGAGTCTTCATATGTGATCTGCACTTGGAATATCCTTCTGCAGAGTCATTTTATAGAGTTTTCGGTGGTAGTGCTATTAATTGTTACATAATATATGAAGTATTACCAAAGACCATTGAAAGAAATGATGAGTGATAACTACCAGTAATGAACTTCATATATACTATGTGATCAAAAGTATCCGGACACTCCCTAAAACATATGGTTTTCATATTATGTGCTTTCTGCTGCCACCTACTGCCAGGTACTCCACATCAGCGACCTCAGTAGTCATTAGACATCATGAGAGTGCAGAATGGGGCGCTCCGCGGAACTCATTTGTGTCATACGTCTGTACGCGAGATTTCCACACCCTTAAACACCCCTAGGTCCACTGTTTCTCATGTGATAGTGAAGTGGAAACGTGAAGCTACACGTACAGTACAAAAGCGTACAGGCCGACTTCATCTGTTGACTGACGAGACCGGCAACAGTTGATGAGGGTCGTAATGTGTAATAGGTAGACATCTATTCAGACCATCACACAGGAATTCCAAACTGGATCACAATCTACTGCAAGTACTATGACAGGCTGGAGGTGAGAAAACTTGAATTTACGATTGAACAGTGTAAAAACGTTGTGTGGAGTGCCGAATCACGGTTCAGAATGTGGCGATCCGATTGCAGGGTGTCGGTATGGCGAATGCCCGATGAATGTCATCTGCCAGCGAGAGTAATGCCAACAGTAAAATTCGGACTTGGTGGTGTTATGGTGTGGTCGTGCTTTTCATGGAGGGGGCGTTTACCCCTTGTTGCGTCCCACTGTTGAAAAGCAATTCGGGGATGGCGATTGCATCTTTCAACACGACCGAACATCTGTTCATAATGCACAGCCTGTAGCGGAGTGCTTACACGATAATAACATCCATGTAATGGACTGGCATGCACAGAGATCTGACCTGCATCCAACAGAAAATCTTTGGGTTGTTTTGGAACGCCTACTTCATGCCATGCTTCACCGATCGACATTGATAACTTTCAGCGCAACACTCAGTGCAGCTGCCATTCCCCAAGAAATGTTCCAGCACGTAATTGAACGTATGGCTGTGAGAGTGGAAGTTGTCATCAAGGCTAAGGGTGAGCCAACTCCCTATTAAATTCCAGCAATACCAATGGAGGGCGCCTCGAACTTGTAAGTCATTTTCAGCCAGATATCCGGATACCTTTGATCACATAGTGTAGAGGTGTCATAAGGTATTATGTGGAAAAGTAGCAAATTCTTAACATGTGCATCTGGAATGTCAAATTGAATCACTCACACACATATACACCCATGACTAGTACGCAGCGTTTACATTGATTGATAATATATAACTTGTATCACAATGTACTCCCATCATCACCATGAGATGTCATTCCAAAAGCCAGTTCAATATGGAACACATAACATTCACGCTACTAGACAGCTTTCCTGGAGTGTGCTGCTTACAATGCATAAGTTATACGAAAATGATGGTGTTCTCTTACTTAACGCTGTTCTCTGAATTTCATTCTTCACCTCCAAACAAAATATGCTATGCCAGTCAAATCGTTTGGCCATAGATACTTCATGCTACCTGTAAGAATATTGGGCAGTTCGATAGTATGTTTACAATATTGTAATCATGAAACTTAAGACCAATCAGTTTGTGAGGGCTTCGTATTGTCATAAGGACTTGCAACAATCCACAAGAGTGGCTGTGCATTTAATCTTCGTAAGGCCGCACCTACAGAGACAGAGCTCTCGTGAAAGATAAGTAATTTAGGTTGTAATTAATTGTAGTTGAACACTTTCAACTAAATAAATACGTTCTTTAGTGCACTCTTCAAGCTCACCATTAAAAGTTTTTCTTTTATGTGCGTAGTGTTCCAGTAATAGCGAAAAATTCGTTTCTTTACTTACTGCCGCTTAGGCCTAATTTTTCGAGTGTGCATATTTGGCGTTATACCCCAATTGTAAGTGCATTTGCTATAGTTTAATTGATTAAAGTGGGAGGAGGGTAAACAGCGGTGGGAAGTGGTAGCTGGGAACAGGAGCCACAGAAAGAGAACAGTGTCTGACAGTTTCCCAATTGGCACAACCAATATATTTGACTTGCTATCAAAGTTAAGTAAGGAAGAGACTCCAGTAGAAGTAGATCTACTTAAGGTGCAACAGAATCTCACTAGGAAACCAACTGTTCCAAAAAAAGTAGAAAGTAAGAGGAAGGATCTGTTGCTAGGTAGCAGCCATGGAAGAGGTGTGGGCCAGATTTTGCAGGTAAAATTAGGTCACAGGTACCAGGTCACAAACATTTTCAAGCCAAGTGCATGTCTTAGCCAGGTGGTAGAGGATATAGGTTCCTTGTGCAAGGGTTTCTCAAAGCAGGTTCATGTGATGATAGTGGGTGGAGTGGGAAACAGTATTGATAGGGATCAGGGCTACAGTATTGAGTGTGACCTGGTGAAAATAGCCTCTGCAACAACCCATACCAATGTTGGGCTGGTGCCTGCTTTCATGCGGCATGATCAGCCCTAGTTGAACCTCTCTGTCAGGAGGGTAAATATGGAGTTGGATCAGTTGCGTAGGGCGGCCACGCTGTCAGACATTGGATTGGTTCCTGTCGAGGCTATTGATAGGGGGGATTTCACAGGGCATGGGCGACACATCAATAGGAAAGAGAAGGGTAAACTGGTAGGGTTGTTAGCGAAATCCACAAGGGGGGACACTAGTACTCATGGATGTACCTCTTTTTTAGACTAATATCAGTGTACAATGAAAAGTTCAGGCAGGCAGGTGCAAAAGAGGTCCAAAACTCACAAGATTCTCACAACAGTAAAGTAAATAATAATGTTACCATATTTAACCAAAACATTGGTGGATTAAAGAATAAAGTAGTCTCACAAAAGTAAAGTAAAAAATGATGTTACCATTTTTCATCAAAATATTCCGGAATTGAAGAATAACGTAGATGAGCTCCTGGTCTGTTTAGATGACATTGAATCTGATCATGTAATAGATATACTATGCCTGTCTGAGCATCAAATTGTGTCTGATATGGAAAAGGTAAATATCAGTGGTTATAAACTAGCTGCACATATGAGTAGGGAGAATAGGGTGAGAGGAGAAGTTCCACATATGCCAAAAGTTATCACTGTGTAAAAAGCTTAGATACAAAAAGTTTTGTTTAGAGCAAAGTATAGAAGCATGTGCCTGTCAACTTAAACTGAAGGAGGGCTCTTTTATAATTGTAGCAGTATATAGGTCCTCTTCAGGAAACTTTTATTTATTCCTGGAAAACTTGGATACCTTGTTGTACTATATGTCAGAAAGGGGAAAGCAAATTATTATTTATGGGGACTTCAATGTTGATTCACTGAAGGAGTGTGATAGGAAGACTGACCTAGAAATCTTGCTCGGTTCTTTCATTTTGACATTTGTCATTAATTTTCCTACTCGGGTAGTAAAGGACAGCAGCACATTGATAGATAACACTTTTAACGACCAAGACAAGTTTATAAACATAAATTCTTGTCCTGTTGAGAATGGCCTTTCTGATTACGGTGCTCAGCTAGTTACAGGATATGACATAGCTACATTCAGTAATTCAAAACTACACTCCAAAGTTATGAGTTCAATTAATGACTCAACAATTAGAAATTTCAGAGAAAATCTTCAGCATTTAGACTGGGATAAGGTGTACAAAGAACCCAACACTAATTTAAAATATATCTTATTTCATGATACACTTGTAAGAGAATTTGAAAACTGTTTCCCCGAGAAAGTAGTTAAATCTAATTATAAGAAACCATACAAAAAAACCTTGGCTTACTAAAGGAATAAAAATATCTTGCAACCACAAAAGGTAACTGTATCTAACAACAAGAAAGAGTAATGACCCAGAAACAGCCAAATATTATCAAAACTACTGTGTCACATTAAGAAAGGTTATTAAAAAGTCCAGAAGCATGTGCATAATGTCTGAGATTAATACATCTGATAAAAAAATCAAAACAATTTGGAATATTATTACAAGGGAGACAGGGCAACCAAGAGTACAGGATGACGGCATTACCATCAAAGTGAATGGAAACTTGACAAACAACAAGCCGGAAGTCGAAAACATTTGGAATAATCATTTTTTAAATGTTGTAGAGAAAATAGGATCTAAATGTTCGTTTGAAGAAGCAAGACAGTTAATGGAAGAGGCCTTACCCACACAATTTGATACAGTTGAAATTCCGCCCACCTCTCCTTCTGAAATTAGGAAGATAATAAACTCTCTCAAGAAAAAAAGCTCACATGAAGTTAAAGACATTTCCAGCAGGATAATAAAAGTTTGTTCCCAAGAGATAAGTGGGATTCTTAGACATATATGTAATATCTCTCTGAAGCAGGACATTTTCCCAGATAGACTGAAGTATGCCATTGTTAAACCAGTGCATAAAAAAGGGGATACATCTGATGTCTACAACTATTGCCCAATCTCTCTTCTGACTGCCTTATCCAAAATTCTTGAAAAGGTAATGTATTGTAGAGTAGCTTCACACCTTCGTAAAAATAAAGTTTTAACAAAATGTCATTTTGGTTTCCAGATAGGTTTTTCAACGGAAAATGCTATATATACTTTCACTAATGAAATATTAAATGCTCTGAGTAACTGGAAGTCACCCATTGGGATTTTTTGTGATCTCTCAAAGGCTTTTGACTGTGTAAATCATGGGATACTTCTAGATAAGCTCAAGTACTGTGGTATGAATGGGACAGAGCTCAAATGGTTTAAATCATATCTAACTGGAAGAGTGCAGAAAGTTGAAATAACCAGTTCACATAATATGCAAAAAAACTGGTGATTTCTCAAACTGGGGAACAATCAAGAATGGGGTACCACAAGGTTCAGTCTTGGGTCCTCTGCTGTTCTTAATATATATCAATGACTTGCCATTCTATATTCACGAAGATGCAAAGCTGGTAGTTTTTGCCGATGATACAAGTATAGCTATCACACCCAACAGACAAGAATTAACTGATGAAATTGTAAATGGTGTTTTTCAGAAAATCATTAAGTGGTTCTCTGCAAATGGGCTCTCATTAAACTTTGACAAAACACAGTATATACAGTCCCACACAGTAAATGGAATGACACCATTAGTAAACATAGAATTCGATCATAAATCGGTAGCTAAGGTAGAATATTCAAAATTTCTAGATGTTTGCATTGATGATGGGTTGAACTGGAAAAAACACATGGAAGATATGCTGAAACGTTTGAGTTCAGCTACTTATGTTATTAGGGTCATTGCAAATTTTGGCGACATACATCTCAGTAAATTAGCTTACCACGCGTATTTTCATTCTCTGCTTTCGTATGGCATCATATTCTGGGGTAACTCATCATTGAGTAAAAGAGTGTTCACTGCACAAAAGCGTGTAATCAGAATAATTGCTGGAGCTCATCCAAGATCATCCTGCAGACACTTATTTAAAGAGCTAGACATCTTCACTGTAGCCTCACAATGTATATATTCACTTATGAAATTTGTTATTAACAATCCGAATGAAGTCAAAAGTAATAGAAGTGTACGTGGTTACAACACTAGGAGAAAGGATGATCTTCACTGAACTAATCTAACTTTGGCTCAGAAGGGGGTAAATTATGCTGCCACAAAAGTCTTCGGTCAATTACCTAATAACATCAAAAGTGTGACAGATAGCCATATAGCATTTAAAAAGAAATTAAAAGAATTTCTTAATGGCAACTCCTTCTACTCATCAGATGAATTTTTGGATATAGTAAGTGGGTAATTTCCCCAACCCCAACAAAAAAAATTAAAAACATTAAGTGCCATGTAATGTTTAGTGTAATGTAATATCTTGTATTGACACCTTTTATTAACGTGACACGTTCCACATCATTACGAAGTGTCGTATTCGTGATCTATGGAACAAGTACTAATCTAATGGCATAAGATGGCATTTATAAATTGGCTCGGAATCCGTATAGAAGGGGCATTTGATACAGATGTGTTTTGAGGTAATATTTGAGAGTGTAGCGTAACTCACTTAAGGATCGATGTCACTGTCCTCCTGTGCATGATCTACCTTCTTGTCAAACTAACATGGGCCATCCTTCAGGTACGAACTTGAAAATAAGTATGTAGCGTTCTTATATACGTTACAGCATACTTTCATACTCTGCTACAATATATACAATCTCACCTTGCTAAATATGAGTTACCCATTAAAGAGCACACTAGTCGCTTTTTAACGCATTAAGTGGTGCGGAGGTGGCACCTGACGGCGATGGGACCCTCGAGTCCAATACGTTAGGGAAGTGAAGTGCTATGTACACGGCAGTAGCTTGTATGGGATCGACGCTGAGACGTGGTAGAGTGTCAGGAAAGAGCCATCATGTCTGGACATGCCTACGATGACAATGTAAAGCTAGTTACCTTATTTATTAGTGTAGCATCGTTGGCTGTGCAACACATCTGCAAGCATGGTGTGCTACTCGCCGTTGTGTAAGGCCCTAACTAAGCGGACTGGGAATGGCTGTCACTTCTTGTCAGTGGCAAACAGCTTCACACCCAACGAAAACGGCTGCTGTCACTGAATGCAGGCTACTCTCAACCAGATTCCTAGTGGCCGTTGTGAAAAGAACAGCATATAAAGGAGATCTGGAGGTGGGTACCTCGCAGGAGACAGTTGCTCACTGCGGCATATGAAATGAAAAGTTTTCAGTATGCGAAATAACACAGTAACTTGACATTAGCCGAGTGAATTCGTACGTGTGTTCAGTGAGTGAGGATTTTGCCTCTTTTCTCATTATACACTCCTGGAAATTGAAATAAGAACACCGTGAATTCATTGTCCCAGGAAGGGGAAACTTTATTGACACATTCCTGGGGTCAGATACATCACATGATCACACTGACAGAACCACAGGCACATAGACACAGGCAACAGAGCATGCACAATGTCGGCACTAGTACAGTGTATATCCACCTTTCGCAGCAATGCAGGCTGCTATTCTCCCATGGAGACGATCGTAGAGATGCTGGATGTAGTCCTGTGGAACGGCTTGCCATGCCATTTCCACCTGGCGCCTCAGTTGGACCAGCGTTCGTGCTGGACGTGCAGACCGCGTGAGACGACGCTTCATCCAGTCCCAAACATGCTCAATGGGGGACAGATCCGGAGATCTTGCTGGCCAGGGTAGTTGACTTACACCTTCTAGAGCACGTTGGGTGGCACGGGATACATGCGGACGTGCATTGTCCTGTTGGAACAGCAAGTTCCCTTGCCGGTCTAGGAATGGTAGAACGATGGGTTCGATGACGGTTTGGATGTACCGTGCAGTATTCAGTGTCCCCTCGACGATCACCAGTGGTGTACGGCCAGTGTAGGAGATCGCTCCCCACACCATGATGCCGGGTGTTGGCCCTGTGTGCCTCGGTCGTATGCAGTCCTGATTGTGGCGCTCACCTGCACGGCGCCAAACACGCATACGACCATCATTGGCACCAAGGCAGAAGCGACTCTCATCGCTGAAGACGACACGTCTCCATTCGTCCCTCCATTCACGCCTGTCGCGACACCACTGGAGGCGGGCTGCACGATGTTGGGGCGTGAGCGGAAGACGGCCTAACGGTGTGCGGGACAGTAGCCCAGCTTCATGGAGACGGTTGCGAATGGTCCTCGCCGATACCCCAGGAGCAACAGTGTCCCTAATTTGCTGGGAAGTGGCGGTGCGGTCCCCTACGGCACTGCGTAGGATCCTACGGTCTTGGCGTGCATCCGTGCGTCGCTGCGGTCCGGTCCCAGGTCGACGGGCACGTGCACCTTCCGCCGACCACTGGCGACAACATCGATGTACTGTGGAGACCTCACGCCCCACGTGTTGAGCAATTCGGCGGTACGTCCACCTGGCCTCCCGCATGCCCACTATACGCCCTCGCTCAAAGTCCGTCAACTGCACATACGGTTCACGTCCACGCTGTCGCGGCATGCTACCAGTGTTAAAGACTGCGATGGAGCTCCGTATGCCACGGCAAACTGGCTGACACTGACGGCGGCGGTGCACAAATGCTGCGCAGCTAGCGCCATTCGACGGCCAACACCGCGGTTCCTGGTGTGTCCGCTGTGCCGTGCGTGTGATCATTGCTTGTACAGCCCTCTCGCAGTGTCCGGAGCAAGTGTGGTGGGTCTGACACACCGGTGTCAATGTGTTCTTTTTTCCATTTCCACGAGTGTAGATACATTCGACTTCACCAGCTACCCAATTTGCAGGTTAACTCACAGTGTGTGGCAAATGTAGTTAAGGGTGGAAGTAATTCTGTTTGGTGATTATCATACGTTTTCTTCAACCCTGTCGATCAGCTTGTCGTGAACACGAACCAAGATTTTTTTCATCGTCCTCAATGACCAAGTATTGCCCTTTCTTCCACATCCTCATTATGAGTATGTCAGTGACACTTATCTTCCAGGCTGAGAACTGTCGCATTCACAAGGATGCATGTATAGGTACCAGCTGTATGGACACTCAGGCACCCTATAGCCCATATGCTGGTTCGATAAATCATCCGATATTAATCCTATACAATCTGTCTGGAACTATTTGGATTCAGCATACCTGCAATGTGATAGCTCTAAAGGATCTGATTGTCAATGACCGGCTACAACTGGATACAATGTATCTGACATAACTAGTGGATCCTCTTCAACTTCGAATTGAGGTCACTGTCGAGGTCAAAGGGGTTACTGTGTGGTGCTAACAATATGTGTCCTGTGAGTCGCTAATTTTATGTCCAATGTGCTTAACTTTAGTTTTGTTTTCCATATCAGTTACAGGAATTGGTGATATGTAAATAACTAAAATGTATTAAAAATGATATTTAGCTATTGTGTACGATAGCCTGTTCCAAATGGCTATAACCTACAAGCCAGAGCATGACATCAGTTACATTCAAAGTTTTACCACATGAAATAATTTTTGTCTAAAGTCGATAACAGATTTCTAAGAATTGAGAGAGGACAATCTACTCTCTCACCTATTTTTAGCATACTGAAAATTATTAAAGATTTTATTAGAACCTGACACACATTGAGTGAGACTCTAGAAAATTAATGGCCTGAGAAGACGTTGGTGGAGCTTAATACGGCGCTAAAAGCATGAGGTATTTTTATGATTCTTAGCTCATAGAAATGGCTTGTTGAGAGTTCAAAGCAATTGGCAGTGAGCCCATTCCCTAGTAAATCTTGCCAGACAGGCCCACAGCCATACAGGGCAGACAGGGCAGCCCTCTGTTGAGACAGGGCTCCAGCTGAACAATGCTGTGATACCTGCTGCAGCACCAGCAGAAACCCGGGCAGGGGCGACGGTCTAATAAAATGCGTCTACCCAGTGGAGTCGTGAACTGGACGTTGTATGCAGAGCAATGTGTAATAAAAAATCATATGTTTTTGTGTTTGTCGATAGTACAAGTAGGCCAGTGAGTCACTTCCCTCAGCCACTCATGTTGTATAAGAACACTATGGCATCTGAGAAACGTTTAGAGATAGAGTCTTTCTTACACCTCATAGCTGGGACTAACAAGCTCCAAGGCGCAGGCGATTAAGATAAAGACCTTTGAGATTGTATCTGTTCGCTTGTTGCCATGGGAAGAGACATGACTCTGGAGAGAATCATTTCTTTCCCCTCTGCAAAAACTTAAAAAAAGCCAGTAATGGGTGGTTTCTTTTTTTTCAGAGATGTGTGTTTCTTAATTCTTCCTCTTCGACATGAGTTTGAGCTGTCACATGAGAGGGGAGATTTAGCGCCTCTAGAGCCCTGTGACTGGCTCAAGACAGGGTGAAGACGGTGTCGTTCATGCACTTTGCAGGAAAACGGAATTTCTTTCTGGAGAGGTGCGAAGCACTCAGGTTCAGGACTTTGGTTTGGTAAGCACTTCTGGTCGAAGCTCTGGCATTTGTAGTTGGTACTTGGGACCTGTCTGGAGACTGACTTCACTTGCGAGTAGTTTAGACTGGCGAGCCTGTGGTGAAGTTCTTCCTACACCGACAGTGTGACTTCAAACGTCTCGGACTAGTCATTTTCTGAGGGCACATGTATTCCTGTTTGGTTTACCAGTCTTGATGTTTGGTATCCTTGTGTGCTCTGTCGTATGAGTGAGCCAAATTGGTCCTTGGTACGACCAGCGAATGGGTGTGTCACACACTGAAATCAACCATGATATCTGGGCTCTGGTAGAGACTAAATTTCAATCTGTCTGCCTGATCGCTAGACCGTGAGATTTTTGCATTTCTTTCATGGCTGCGATCGATTCACAGGTGCCGCCTCCACGTCTGACCTCCCCCGCTACACATATCTCGCCAGCTGCAAGTCACGTCACCACGCGAAGTAAACACGGTAACAGAAAGCGGTCTTCGCTGGGAATGCGGTCTATGTGGTACCACCTGCGGGAGGTGTGTTGCCTTCCAAAACTGGGTTAAAACCGAAAGGGTATCCTCTGATTCCCGGAAATCTTCAGAGTTGTTCTGAAGTGCTCTTGTGGTTCAGAGGAACGTAAATGGGGCAGGGACCACAACGTCCTATCCCGTGGCTTTGACATGACTCAGTAGCCCCTTTAGATGGGGTGAAGCTAACACAAGGGCTGTCCATGCATGACATTAAAAGGCTAGACCTTAACTGGGTGCAATCCTCACTGGTCCGCACTGGCCCACCGTGAATTATCAAAAGCAGGGGGTGACATAGTCAGTCATGATCCCCTAGTATGTGTGGAGGCCCTCCGGGGAACATAACTCGGGTTTGAGTGCCGCACCATCTCGATGATGTCACACTAGGCAACATAAGACCTGGGCCATAACATCATAGCATCACAACATCATCACAATATCATAACACCTCCGGGCTGTGGGACGGTGAGGGATGTCATTGTGTCAAGGAAGGACGTAAAACTCCCGTCAAGGTAGGACGTTAAACACCCCCAATCCGAGGTGAAAGAAATGGGTGTGTGGCGCAGGGGAAGCTGCGTTACGAGAGACACACTATCTGTCTCCTCTGAGTTGAGCACGGTGGTCGGTTGAGGGTATGAGGGTAAGTCTAATAACGATCCCGGAAACCTGCGGCCCGGCTGCTGTAGTTCCTCACATCATGGACGACGTTAAAAGCTCCCCAACCCTAGGCAAAAGAAAAGGTTGTATGGCGCAGGAGGAGCTGCACAACAGAGACAAAACATCTGTTCCTCCCAGGTTCTGGGTTGAGTGGTGGTGTAGGGCAGGTGGAGCACATTGCTGGCTTTGGCTACAATGTGCTGTGCCTGCTTGTTGCTGCTGCTCCCCAGAACGCAGGGCACGCCACCATCTGTGTCTCTGCTGCCGGTGGCCTGGTTTGCCGTCGTGGGATCTTGTCCCAAATCGGCAAGTGTGCCTCGCCACACCTCTTGATCTTCCGAGGCGTCTTCTGCTAAGCCCAGAAGGTGGTAACACATCCTGGGTCAGGTTAGATGGGTCCAGACCCCAGAACGACTGGGTGACCGGCCCACCACCTGAGTAGGAGTGGGTCCTTGGCCGCAAGGTGGAAGCTTGGGCTAGTAGGGGGCGAAGGGCGAGAGGTGCATCCGATGCAGGAGGAGTGAAATCGGCGGTGACCAGGTACTGTAGGGGACCAGTGGGCTGGAAACGGCGCGTTGAACCCAGTAGCTCTGAGGGATGCTTGAACTAGGGGTGAGGCCGGCGGATGAGCTGCATTTTTAGTCCCCCCATGCCAGAGGAGCCAGTCTGGGGTAAGAGAGGTGGCTCCCAATCTTTTTCGCTTGTCTAAAAATTAATGATGGCTACTGACGAGACAAGCGACTCTGGTGCGCCCACAAGGGCTTCTATGCTAGCCGATCCCTCGCCACAGGATGGCCTGGGTCAGCAACAGAAGAAAATATGAGGGTGAGTCAAATGAAACCCTTAAATATTTTTTTAAATGTTATTTATTGTGCAGAAGTGGTACAAAGCTATATCACTTTTCAACATAATCTCCTCCACGATCAATGCAAGTCCTCCAACGCTTACAAACTGAATAAATTCCTTTGGAAAAAAATTCTTTTGGTAGTCAGCGCAACCACTCATGCACCTCGTGGCGTATCTCTTCATCAGAACGGAACTTCTTTCCTCCCATTGCGTCTCTGAGTGTTCCAAACATATGGAAATCACTCGGGGCAAGGTCTGGTGAGTATGGTGGATGAGGAAGACATTCAAAATGCAGGTCTGTGATTGTTGCTACTGTTGTATGGGCAGTGTGCGGCCTTACATTGTCATGTTCCAACAGGACACTTGCTGACAGCAATCCACGTCGCTTTGATTTGATTGCAGGTCGCAGATGATTTTTAGGAGATCTGTGTACGATGCACTGTTGACAGCGGTCTCTCTTCGTCTCAAAATAGAGACAGCATAAGCTTCCCTGCTGATGGTTCTGTTCAAAACTTCTTTGGTTTTGGTGATGAGGAATGGCGGCATTTCTTGCTCGCTCTCTTCGTTTCCGGTTGGTGGAAGTGAATCCAGGTTTCGCCCCCGGTAACGATTCTTGTGAGGAAGCCATCACCTTCTCGTTCAAAGCGCTGAAGAAGTTCTTCACAAGCATCAACACGTCGTTCTCTCATTTCAGGAGTCAGCTGCCGTGGCACCCATCTTGGAGACACTTTGTGAAACTGGAGCACCTCATGCACAATGTGGTGTGCTGATTCATGACTAATCTGTAAAAATGCTGCAATGTCATTCAGTGTCACTCGGCGGTTTTCCTTCACTATGGCTTCAACTGCTGCAGTGTTCTGTGAAGTCACAACTCGTTGTGCATGACCTGGACGAGGAGCATCTTCCACTGAAGTCACACCATTTGCGAACTTCCTACTCCATTCGTAGACTTGCTGCTGTGACATACATGCATCACCGTACTGAACCTTCATTCGTCGATGAATTTCAATAAGTTTCACACCTTCACTACGCAAAAACCGAATAACAGAACGCTGTTCCTCCCTGGTGCAAGCCGCAAGTGGGGCGGCCATTTTTATACTGATACTGCGACGGTATGTGTGCATCTGCACTATGCTGCCACCTACAGACCATTCTGCACGCTGTTTGTAGCACGCTTACCAACTTACAGGATAACGGCGCAAATTTTCAATTTGTTATTACAAATTTAAGGTTTTCATTTGACTCACCCTCGTATCGTGGATAGGCATATGAGGTTAACTCAGTTCCTCGATCAGAACAATAAAAATGGAAAAATTAGTCAGGCAGCAGTGCAGGCAATTAAAAATGAGCTGGCGGCTTGGGCAATGGCTAACGCTAAGCTTGAGGGTAGATTAGAGAACTTGAAAAGGAAAATGAAAGACTAAGGAAACAACCAGTCAAAACATGGGCTGGCGTGGCTGCACAAGCAGCAACAAAGGCCCAGTCAACTAGGGACACCATAGTCAAAGTTTCCAAACGGCCAGACACGCCCAAGACATCAAAAAAGTTCAGGAGGTATTTGCCACCGCCATAAACCCGGTCAGAGAGAAAGTCAAAATTAATAGAGTTAAGGCAACAAAAAATGTAGTCATAGTTGATGTTGTCACAGAAAATGATAAAAATAAATTACTGGCAAACCAAAAGTTGTTCAAGTCAGTTAGGTGTGAGCCACCCCAAAAACGAAACCCACTTGTCATTTAGTATGATGTTCCCACTTCATTAACAAATGAAGACCTATGCGCAACTTTGTACCAGCATAAGTTAGTTGACATGGACATGGAGACTTTCATGGAAGATTTCAAGCTAAGATTCAGAACACGACCAAGTACCGAGATGTAGTCCATCATGTTGCTGATGTCTCGGGGGCCCTGTGGAGGAAGTTAACAGCTATGGGAAGGGTATACATAGGGTCTCACGCAATCAATGTAAAAGACTTCCTTGTGGTACCTCGTTTCCACAATTGTGGGGACATAGACCACATACATAAATATTGAAGTAGGAAGCTGGCATGCTCCAAGTGCAGGGCTGAAGACCACCTCAGAAAGAACTGTAGTAAACCAGGTGTCTGTGTACCATGCACACGCAGGGGCAAAAAGACCTGCGGTGAAAATGGAAGAAGTTGCCCAACATACAAAATGTTGGAACAGAGCCTTATATCTAGAATAGATTGTGGCTAATGCTGTCACTGGTATCACGACAGCCAAGAAAAGAAAGTCCCCAAGCAAGAGGAGGAGGGATGCTGAAAGAGTGTGAAAATGTAAAGACTTTTTGAAGTCTCTGCAAAAGTCAAAAGAACGAAAAATAATTATGGTCGATATATGTATTCAGACTGAGCCTGTGGCAGAGTCAAGAGAAAAAAGAGTATCTTGGCTTGGTATATGTATTCAGACTGAGCTTGCGACTCAGGCTCCCCCGAGTGTCCCTTCGTTATTGAACCTGGAGGCAGAAAGTTATGTCGGGTGTCCGACAACAATGAGTCGATCAATAATAGCTCAAGGCGGCCAAGTATCGAACAACAACCTGTGTGCTACCACAGTGAACAGCATCATCCCTGTGCAAGAAAGACCTTCACAACCAGTATTACAAGACAGCTCAGTCACGAGCATGAAGCATCTGCAGGTGACACGAAGAGATACGGGAGCAGACCCGAGAAGGGTGTACCCCAGCTTGGAGTTCGCCATGCAGTTGTCACGTTTGGAGCAGCCGGCTGTCCTCACAACAGCACTCTGACACGTCGTACGCGTAGGGCACAAATATGTAAGAAAGTTCACCTTCTCGATAATGGAAGCTGTGGACAGAATATAATTAAGGTCAATGAATCTCTCCACTGAGTTCGGAGCACTGCGTGACCTGCTTAGGACGGTCTTTGAAAGAAGAGCAGAAAGCTTTGATATGGAGGAAATTTATATACAGTCTGTCCTAGCAAATGGACGAATTGCGTCAGACTGGAGTAAGATCTGACCTGATTGCAACTTTCACACTTACTTTCCATAATGACAACTGAAATAATGATTGACAGATCAACACCCACAACAGTCGGCTAGTCATGCAGGAGCTCCGAAAGGTAGTGGAGGACTGGACACTGGATGTAATCTGCCTGCAGGAGCCATACTCTCAAGCTGGGCAAATTTCTTTTATGTCTGCCACCTGGCAGGTAATCTCCACTGGAGAAGAGCCTAAGGCAGTCTTAATTGTAGCAAACGAGGCCCTAAAGCCACCACAATAATGCAGTTATCAAGTAGACATTGCAACTCGTGGAGTTACAATCACCTGTTGGAACGGTATACATCATAAATATGTATTTCCAATATGGAGGTAATTTCACGGACTTCTTGGACCATCTTACAAGAGTCACCACGGCGTTGAGAGGTCGAAAGGTCATCATCACGGCCGATATGAACGCCAAATCCCCCTGTGGTACAGCGGCACTAGAGACTCAAACGGCGAGAAGGCCGAAGAGTTAATCATAGCGTCCCAGCTTGTAGTGGCAAATAAACCAGGGAATCCACCCACCACAGGAGGAGGCGGATCAGGGACAAACATAGACGTTACCCTGGCAACATCAGAAACTGGAGAGTTCTAGATCAAGTCACTACAAGTAATAACAATTTGATTGTCTTATGTCTTCGAGGAGTGCCGCTGGGACCTTGGGTGGGAAATTCAATACAATTTCAATAAGACGGATTGGAAATGCCTAGCTCGAGAGTGTGACGTTCCTCCATTGCCTGAGGGTGACAAACGTCGACTGATACGCTGACGAACTGGTAGGGTCAGTTGTTAGAGCGGCGAAAGCTGCTGTGCCAACTAGGAGCAGAGCTGTTGCGGCCTCCCCATCACCATGGACTGCCGACCTTCAGCGTATGCGCCAGTCTGTGAGATGGGCGAGGATGTACTACCAGCGAAGTGCCGTCTGGCGAGAAAAACAGTATTGGTTGCAGCATACAGAGAAGCGAGAGAAATCTTCCAAAAAGAAATGAAGGAGTTAAGAGTGAAAAGTTGGGAGAGATACGTACTGAATCAACTAGCCACAGACCCTTGGGGAGTCCCCTACAAGCTGGTGAGAGAGAAGATAAGATCTGCAGTCCACTCAACAACCAAAGGCGGTGGCCGAATGACATAGTCCTAACAAGAGGCTGCTGAAGTTCTCCTGCGCACTCTGTTAGCAGATGACGAGGAAAACTGGGAAAATGAACTCCAACAGCAAAATCCACAGGGAAGTTCAGGAAGAGTACACCAACGACACTATGGTGTACCCTCTCTCAGAGGAAGAAGTTGCTGCACACATAAAATCACTCAAAAGAGGAAAGGCACCAGGGCCAGACGGTGTAGCAGCGGAGGTTGTACAATTCCTAGCCCCTCAGCTAACGGCATCTCTCATGGGATTATTTAATTAATGCCTCAGGACTGGTAAATTCCCAAAAATTTGGAAAAGGGCAAATGTGGTCATCATAAAGAAGGACCCTATGGAACCCAAGTCCTACATGCCAATATGTCTCCTGGACATCTTGGGGAAATTATTAGAGAAGCTTTTGGCTGACAGATTGACAGCACACAGGATGCTTCTCGGGATGAGCGGCAGGCAGTTCGGCTTCCGGCCCGGGGGATCAGCATCTGACGCAATTGCCCTGGTGGCTGAGGTGTGCAGCTCAGCCCCGCGCAAGTATGTGGTAGGCATCATGGTGGACATCAGTGAGCCTTTGACAACCTGTGGTGGCCTTCACTCTTCTCCAACTTGAGTGAGGAGTGCCCAGGGCCTCTCTATGGCTGTCTAAGGAGCTGTTGTATGGGCAGGGAGGTCTGGTTATCATCGCCTAGCGGGAAGATATGTGAAACCATCACGAAGGGTTGCCCCCAGGGATCTGTTCTGGGGCCACTGATTTGGGATGTAAACATAGAACGATTACTAGAGAAATTCCAACTTTGCGAGGTCGTGCTAGACGTGATAGCCTATGCTGTCGACCTCCTCCTGTTGGTTGGCGGCCATAGCCGTGAGAACCTTGAACCAAAAGTGGAACGAGCAACAACGTCACATGCTGAGTGGAGCCAAGAAGAGAAAATTAAGGTCGCACCACATAAATCCACATATCTCTTGTTGAAAGGCAGTCTGATCAGAAATCCAACAGTTAGGATAGAAGGAACTCCAGTTCTTGAGCGCCATGAGGCCAGATATCGAGGAGTCATAATTGATGAGAAATGGAATTACATGTCACACACAGATACTACAACACAACGAGCCCCAGAAGTTTTAAATAATCTTATAAACATAGATCACAAGAGATTCCATTTACCACACAATTTCATCAAACTCTACCATAATAGCATTCTGATGTCAATAGTAGGATATGCGTGTGGTGTCTGGGAACACAGGCTCACGAGAGTGATGCCTGCCATGACTGTGAGAAGGGTGTAGTGGAACATGTTATTGCGTTCTGCTGGAGCATACTGAACGACTCCCGGAGGGGGGGGGGGCCTTACTGGTGATAATGGGACTATGTCCATTAGACATAAGATATGGGAGCAGAAATCATGGGGGTACAAGTAGGGGATAAGTTTGTTGTTAAAAGAAGGGGGGAAAAGTTATGGCAACAACAATGGGGAAATGAGGAAACGGGGAGAAGGGTATTCCAACTGCTGCCCAATATCTAGGAGAGATTAGAGATGAGTTATTTTGAGCCAAGCAGGGGTCTGCTGCACTTTCTCACAGGACCTGGACCATATCCAACATATCTATGTCGATTTGATAAACAGGTGACAACAGCGTGTTACTGTGGCGCTCAGGCCGGAACACCGGAACATATCATCTATGACTGATCGTAATATGATGATTTGGCGCATGAACTGAGAATACAACTACCGAATAGCGACACATATGCATTAATACGACGTACTGACACCTTTAATGGTTTAATCAGTTTGGTAGACGAGATATCACATAAGATCACGAGGGATTCTATTAGAAACCAAAATGGTTAACAACACAAGAACCGACGAAGACTGAGGTGCACCTGCCCAATACCGCCGGGCGCGGAATTGGCCGGTCGCTCTTACGACCGGATCCGCCGCGCTACAGGATTAGGCAGGCAGGTGTATCAAATTCTCAATAACAGAAGTCTACACTTCCAATTTAGGCAGTAGGTATTAGTAGTAGTAGGTAGAACTTAGAATACTAACAACACTAACAAGAGTAGGGACCGCAGCGATTTTAATTAATTCGGCCAGCTCAACGCCTGGGGCACGCTCACTGGGGTTAGATCGTTGAGCAGGCCTCAAAAGTAGGTTTGTAGATCATCTGGCACAACTGTAACGCTGCTGTGTAGATTAGCTTTAGAGTAGGTTAATAGATTAGATTAACTGTGTCCATAGCTTTGTGCCAATCAATTAAGTATAAACTGCTTTTGTTTCTGTATTATATAAAGACTCACTAATTAGTTAATCTGGTGGGTTATTTTGTGTATTATTATTGTATTGTATTAATAAAGAAATTTAAAAAAAGCAGGGTAACGTGCTGCCGCTTAGGCATTGCCAGGGCATACAGATCTCAATCGTCACTTGCTCTCAGCTGCACCTATGTAGAGAAAACTCAGTAGATTTGAACAATAAAACTCTGCTGAGTGTCTGATTAATTCAGCTTGCGTTATTCACATTTTTAAGGCCAGAGTACGTGACTCACTGATCACATAGTTGAACCGTGTTTGCCAAGCAGGATTCAGCCAGTGGGGAATTTAATCACCTGTTAGTTGTTTACGGTATACAATCTATAACTTGTTTAGAACAATTTATGTCTTGTTTGAAAAAATAAATGTAGTTAGTACACTAAATTTTACCAACATTCTCAATCACTTAAATAGTCCAAACAAGTTAACTTTCAAAATGCATCTATAGATATTATAAAAGTGTATGTATATGTGCATGGAGAGCTGCATCAAACCAGTCTCAGGACTGAAGACAACAACAACATCTATGTATGTATTGATAACATTTTCGTGGGCTTCCAGTCGCATCCAGTGGTTTAAAATCCACGAGCTTTTGTCCGAGTTCTCCTCGGTCATTGTCAAGTGGTAACTGTCGGATGATTGTTACTACCGTCCTTAACTAGTCGCGCTGTCTGCAGTGACAGCTCGCTCCAGCTCCGTATATGGTAGCGTTTTCATTACGTGCTTGCCGCGCCCGCTTAAACTTTCCGATGGCCGGGTTCCAAGCTGTGCATAGCTGCAGGCTGCCGTCTTTATTGAGGGTGTTGTCAGAAATTTTTAACTCGATGGCTTCTTTTATAACACTGACCCAAAAACTAGTAGTCCGCGTGATAACAAATGTCTCTGCAAATGCAATACCTTGTCCGTTTTCTAAAGCATGTAATGCCATCGCTGATGTCTCGGGATAAAATGTAGACTGGCAATGGCAAGGAAAGCGTTTCTGAAGAAGAGAAATTTGTTAACATCGAGTATAGATTTAAGTGTCAGGAAGTCGTTTCTGAAAGTATTTGTACGGAGTGTAGCCATGTATGGAAGTGAAAAGTGGACGATAAATAGTTTGCACAAGAAGAGAATAGAAGCTTTCGAAATGTTGTGCTACAAAAGAATGTTGAAGATTAGATGGGTAGATCACATAACTAATTAGGAGGTATTGAATAGAATTGGGGACAAGAGAAATTTGTGGCACAACTTGACTAGAAGAAGGGATCGGTTGGTAGGACATGTTCTGAGGCATCAAGGGATCACCAATTTAGTGTTGGAGGGCAGCGTGGACGGTAAAAATCGCAGAAGGAGACAAAGAGACGAATACACTAAGCAGATTCAGAATGATGTAGGTTGCAGTAAGTACTGGGAGATAAAGAAGCTCGCACAGGATAGAGTAGCATGGAGAGCTGCATCAAACCAGTCTCCGGACTGAAGACCACAACAACAATATTTCTTTCCACACGAAACACAGAAGTTATCGAGTTGGTGTCACTTGTGTGTCTCAACGATGCAGGTAGCCATACTGTAGGAGTAGCCGCAACGGAGGGGTGTTTGTGGAGAGATATGAGAAACATATAGTACATGAAGATTGGCAGCAGCCTTTTTAATAAATGCAGAGGTAACAGTCTGGATGACTTGACTGATCTTGTCTTGTCATATCAACCAGCATGGTTCTTTCTATGCTGATACTGGGAATGGCTTAAAGTAAGGGGAAACTACAGCCATTAGTTTCACCAAGGACATGCAGCTCTACCATACGGTTACATGATGATGGTAGTCTCTTGGATAAAGTAATCCCTCATTTGGGTCTTTGGTGGGGACTAACCATGAGTATGTCGTCAACAGGATGAACAAAACGCCCATTCTACACACAGAAGTGTGGAAAGCTAGAAACCATAATTGAGTAATTAGCTAACACTATTTTAAAAGGGAAATGGCTATTCTGAAGTCAGATGCAGTGGAAATTAGTGAAGTTCGGTTTCAGAATCACCTGGACACAAAGAAATAATAGACGTTAGCTGTCAGTGGACATTGCTGTATATCAATGGGGTAAGTTGAAAATCTGTGTCGGACTGGGATCCGAACCCGGATCTCGTGCTTACTAGGTAGATGTGCTGACCATTGTGTCATCTGGGCACAGTGGTCACTACGACCACGCGGAGTACCATAGCATACTTCTCGTCAGACCCAAATTCTCAACTTACACCACACTCTACTGATGTGGTGTCCCTGCTCTTTGGCCTCATTACTCACGGCATCCCGTGGATTCCCATATGTGTTCGAGCTTGGTGTGCATCTGCACTGAAGGGATCATTCGGCATCATCGCCGTAATTACATATGTGGTGTCTGTTCTTTTGGATGTGTCCGAAACAACAGACACCATTTGGATGATCGATGGACTTCTGGTCAGGTGGACACAGCGTTATAAATAAAAGTCAAATAGACTTAATGCAGAAACAGTACTAATAATGAATAAGAGAATAGGAATGTGGGTAGCCTGCTATGACCAGCATAGTGATCGAATTATAGTGGCCAAGATCGACAGGAGCCCAACACCCACCACTGTAGTTTATACAACAACTAGCTCCGCAGATGATGAAGAGTTTGAATGAATGTATCATGAGTTAAAAATATTATTCAGATAATTGAGAGAAACGAAAATTTGTTATGGTAATGGGTTTGGTAGCAGGAAGAGGAAGAGAAGAAAACATAGTCAGAGAATATGGACTGGCGAAAGAATAAAGAGGAAGCCGCCCGGTAGAATTCTGCACAGAGCAAAATATAATGATAACTATCACTTAATATAAAAATCGTGAAAGAAGGTTTGAATTAATTACATAGTGGTAATACAGAGATTTCAGAACCACGTACGGCAATGTAAGACATTTTCAGGAGCAAGTGTGGATTCTGGCCATAATTTGTTGGTTATGAACTGCTGGTTAAAACCGCAGAAATTTTAAAAAGGTGGGAAATTAAGGAGATGGCACCCGAATAAGTTGACAGCACTTGAAGTTGTTGGAAGTTTCAAATGGAGCGTTAGTTAATGATTGACTGAAACTGGAGAAATGAATACAGAAGAAGACCAATGGGTAGTTTTAGGAAATGAAATACTGAATGCAGCACAGGATCAAATAGGTACAATCACAATTCATAGTATTAACAGTTGTGGCGATTGGATATTTTCAAATAATAGACAGTTACTTACATTTTTCCATCTGTACTGTTTTCATTTGTCAGCCCCTCACATAACTAAAGCTGCACGCAATAGTGGGCTGCAAATAACTGTGTCACAGCGTATAAAACATTTAGATATTAGTCACGAAATTATGTTCGAAATAGCCTTCCTAGCGAGAGAAGAATTTGACTTTTCTTTATCGCTTCAAATATATGTCTTCTCAAATCGATAGAAACTTGCTAAGTATGTCGTGCATATAACAGGGCAGTATCGTCTGGGCCGTTTGTTCAATGACGTAACAAGGATTCTTAGGTGTTATAATATAATATACTTCCGCCAGGAGCCCATGTGTTGCATGTATACGTATCCTTGCTAAACAACATTGACTCCAGTCGTAGCGTAATGCAACAGCAAAGTATGTAAGAAACAGAATGACTAATGAAAATTTCAGTTTGGAAAGCATAAAGCTCTCAGTTCACAGCAAACAGCGTCAAGAGAGCACTTCTGTCTGTCTGGAGATTCATGTGCTACACCGCACATCTTATGTGAAATCGAGATACGGTACACTGTTATCATGTAACTTAAACTTTAAATACACCCTACTCTTCTCTGTAGAGTGAACGTTTGATTCTAGCAATATACTATGTTTATCTACAAGAAATAAACAGATCTATATGGAAGTTAAACAAATAAAACAACAGTATTCTTGCACATTAATCAAGTATTTTATTTTCAAATGGATTTAGGCGTAACATTAGGTGCAATGTAGTGGTAGTGCACTATCTAAATTACATTCTGTTTTAAGGTGTCTGAGAATTTTGTGATATTTGCGCATTTTTTGTACTGTAATGAAATAAGACTTCCTCAACAGAGTAGTAATTTTTAATGTTTAATACCTAAAATTATTACAATGTTTCATATAGCTAACAACTTGATCTAAAAAATGATTCAAATGGCTCTGAGCACTATGGGACTTAACTTCTGATGACATCAGTCCCCTAGAACTTAGAACTACTTAAACCTAACTGACCTAAGGACATCAGACACATCCATGCCCGAGGCAGGATTCGAACCTGCGACCGTAGCGGTCGCGCGGTTCCAGACTGTAGCGCCTAGAACCGCTCGGCCACCCCGGCCGGCCACTTTATCTATATTATTGTGTACTATAATGAAATAAGACTTCCTTAACGAAGTAGTAATTTTTAATGCATAATACATAAAATTATTACGTTTCATATAGCTAACAACTTGATCTACGTCAGTGCTTCATCGATGTTAAAAGTGCCTATACTAACAAGGGAACCTCCCCATCACACCCCCCTCAGATTTAGTTATAAGTTGGCACAGTGGATAGGCCTTGAAAAACTGAACACAGATCAATCGAGAAAACAGGAAGAAGTTGTGTGGAACTATGAAAAAAATTAGTGAAATATACAAACTGAGTAGTCCATGCGAAGATAGGCAACATCAAGGACGATGGGAGTCAAGGAGCACCGTAGTCCCGTGGGTAGCGAGAGCAGCTATGGAACGAGAAGTCCTAGGTTCAAGTCTTCCCTCGAGTGTGAAGTTTAATTTTTTATTTTCAGTTTATGTGACAAATTCTTATGTTTTCATCACTTTTTTGGGAGTGATTATCACATCCACAAGAAAACCTAAATCGGGCAAGGTAGAAGAATCTTTCTACCCATTCGCTAAGTGTACAAGTTAGGTGGGTCGACAACATATTCCTGTCATGTGACGCACATGCCGTCACCAGTGTCGTATAGAATATATCAGATGTGTTTTCCTGTGGAGGAATCGGTTGACCTATGACCTTGCGATCCAATGTTTTCGGTTCCCATTGGAGAGGCACGTCCTTTCGTCTACTAATCGCACGGTTTTGCGGCGCGGTCGCAAAACACAGACACTAAACTTATTACATTGAACAGAGACGTCAATGAACGAAAGGACAGATCATAACTTTGCGAAAATAAAGAAAGTAAAATATTCAGTCGAGGGAAGACTTGCACCAAGGACCTCTTGTTCCGCAGCTACTCACTATAGCCACGGGACCACGGCGCTCCTGAGCTCAGGACGACATTGATGTTGCCTATCTTTTGCATGGACTACTCAGTTTGTATATTTTACTATTTTTTTCATAGTTATGCACAACTTCTTCCTGTTTTCTCGATTGATCTGTGTTCAGTTTTTCAAGGCCTATCCACTGTGCCAACTTATAACTAAATCTGAGGGGGGTGCGATGGGGAGGTTCCCTTGTAAGCTCATAAATGCGAAAAAATAGAAGATACAACCTACAGAATAAAAGGCAGCTGCAGCATTCACAATGCAGTCGACAGACACATAGCACGTATGAAGATACGAATATATTCTTCCTTTTAAAGAATGGTGAAATCCTCAAACGCGTCTTGGCATACATAAATCGCTGTAAAAGGTGGCTGGTTGTTCTATTCCTTGTAGTAAGAGAAATTTGTACTCACACGGAGGGTTAGCAGTCCTTCCCACGCAGCGTTAGGGAACAGAAGAAGAAAAGGGAGGAAATGAAAGTGCTACTATTAGTACCCTCTACCACACGCCATAAGGTAGATTCCGGAGTACAGTCATAGTTGTAGATGTAGGTACCAGCATCATATACATCCATGCCTAGAGGAGAGGTGGTTTTATAGATTACAAAACTATCCTATGTATCCATACGTGTTTTTAAGCGACCCTTGTATGTTTTTCTATAGCTGTTATTTGACAGATACATAACTTGCGAATACATTTCTCGGCAAAGTAAACCGTAGACCCGGCCATAACAGATACTAACGTAGTCATGTGTCTATGGCTGCAACGTTCCACTTAAAAGAAGAGTACAGTACCCCGAGTAAGGAGGAAATAGTGATGCAGCGAACGCTTGTTCGCTAATTTCATGAAATTTCATGGAAAAGTAGAAACTGGTCATAATGTTGATAGCGACGTGTACGGTATGTGATGGCAGAATTTTAAACTTTATTTGCAGATCGATACAGGAGGGTCGAGGCGTTGATTGGTGTGGGATATGTCTACCCCTAAATATAATAATAAGAAGGACAAGAAGAAGAAGAAGAAGAATGCACACAATAAATATCTCGTTGATGATGTCAACAATTAGACACTAATATCCGTGATGCTACGATGAATACCAAGTGTATAAAAAGTTAGAAGATTATTTAGCACAGAACTAGTCTTCAAGGTAGCTAGGCAGGACCGAGATACATTGTTCTCTTTGTGGGATTTGATTTTAAAAGGTTCCAAAATAAAACAGTCATCATGTACGAATGTCGCGACGTGTTAAAAAAACATTTAATACAGTAGTTTTTAAGTATAAGTGAAACGTCCTCTTAGAAAAATTATATACGACTGTGCTTAAACTGACACACAATATTTTTAGCGCAACGCAATCTGACTTTCAAAAATCCCTACAAAAAAATGGCCCTGACTAACATTAGCCTATACGTTTCACAAATCGCTTACCTCACAAAAATCTTGGTTACTCGATCTACTGCAATACAGATAGCGCCACTACTGCCAGCTAAATAAAAGATTCAAACTACGGAAGGCACTAACTACTGATAGGCATAGATAGCAAATGAAAGATTTTGATAGAGAACAAATGATGTATTTACCTTAATATTCATAATATATATATAGCAGTTCATGACATCCAGTCTTACAAATTTCAAAACTCCGCCATCTCTCTCCCCACATCCACCATTGCTGGCGGCTCACCTCCAACTGTGCAACACTACGCGCTGTTCACATCCAGCTGCCCAACGCTACAATGGCGAGTATTACAACAATGCCAACCATCCACAGACTGCACACAGCGCAGCCAGTGATTTTCATACAGAGCGCTAAGAAAACCTAAACAGCCTACTTACATAAGTAGTTCATCAGAACAAAATGAATTAAAACGTTTAGTGGTTCATTCAGACTAAGCGTAAATACACGCACAATAGACTGTGAATAATTCTTTTACGTCGATGACGTGCGTGAGTATTGTAAAATCGGAGTTTAATTTTTGTGCTGTGCAGGAACTGGCGTGTGCGACTTGCAGTGTGTCACAGTGCTCCACTTGTAAAAATACTGGAGGGTATGCTATTACTGCCTCCAGTTTTGCAAACGGAGACTCTAACCAAACTCAGATAAAATAGCTGTAACAGGGTTTCATTGCCATAATACGGAGACTCATAGCAAGTAACATGTTTTGTCTGATGGGGTCGAAGTTTCTCATAACCACATCCCTTAATATTTAGGTGGTACACTTGACCGGACACCATCTGTTAAACAACACTGGACGATCATGTCAAACAAGCTTGACTCAAGGTCAAGTCTATTTCATAAAATAGCTGGAAACATTAGGTGAGCAAATCTAGGTATGGTGCATAACGATGGAATTTCACTTGTCTGCTCAGCTGCTGGACCCTGGCACTTTTCATAACGCTCTTTACCGAGGGAGGTATTTCATGCCAACCTTACAAGGAAAAAAAAATGCTGTAACTGTTGTTGACTTATATTAAGAACACATTTTAAAGAGGTGTTGATGCGTAAGGGGTGCACAACCTGATAGTATCCTTTACCTCACTCTTACCAGTATCGACGTAATTTCAATAACGTGTGCTACTAAAGGGGGCACTTTAAGACCACTACAAAAAAAGTCAGAAATGCAAATTTCGTACATTGCTGTTGACTTTCACTCACAATATGCTATTTTAAGAGATACTGAAGTGTAAGTAACGTTCTGAATCTGATAATATTGAGTATGACATTCACTAAAGAAGGTGACTTCGTTACAAAGACCTAAAGTTTTAGTGTAAGCTTTAACTGAAAAATTTAAAATTTTTATGCAGTCTGGAACAAGAATTCATCGAAAACAATAATTTTTTTCAGAATTTTAAAACATTAAGTAACTGAGTAGATTATAATACATTCAAAAGATAGGCTTGAAGTGTCTCCCCTCTTCCTCTAGGCATTTCGAAGGCTAGTATTGCGTCCTAGATGAGAAAACAGCGCGGAAGAATTAAGATAGATGTCGTCATGTAGTTGCTGGGGCCATTGCTGTCACTTTACGATTTATTTCCATTCAGCAGTTGCTGCACCTCCAGATCCCAGAGGACGTGTTGCCAAGGTACAAATTCTTTAAGGAAGGATTCACTTAAAACTCATTTCCAAGTTACACTTACCAGAATCAAATGACCATACGCTTGAAGTCACACAACTCACTCTGGGTGAATCTTCGGGTCACTAACGTTTTACATGTCATAGAGAAATGGGAAGAACACTGGAATGAATATCAACTCAGAAACCCCACCTACCTCAAAACCCTCAGACGAAGGTCGGAGAGTGTGATCTTCCCTGTCGCGAATGCAGCATCCAAATGGAACAAGAGAGATGTGGCCATACCTTCAAGAGTGGGGTTACTGTGATATTGCTGTGGTAGCCTTCGGTCGGAGGAGCAGACAATAAGACACAGTGTGCAGGAGTGGCTACCCTGGGCTTTTACGATGGGTTTGAGATACTTGTACGAAGCGACACCAAGTGCAGCGATCAAATTTAAACATTGATCTCGAAAGACATTCTGTATGTACAATGATGAGACAAAATGGAATGACTACTGTTCACTACGTATTTACGTGTTGCTAATGGCTTTCTGGCCACGTGACATGGTAAGATTGGATTGGATTGTTTGGGGGAAGAGACCAACCAGCGAGGTCATCGGTCTCATCGGATTAGGGAAGGACGGGGAAGGGAGTCGGCCGTGCCCTTTCAAAGGAACCATCCCGGCATTTGCCTGGAGCGATTTATGGAAATCACGAAAAACGTAAATCAGGATGGCTGGACGCGGGGACATGGTAAGAGAAGTACATAAGCAGAACAGACGTGATTGTAGAAGTATTCTAGTGTCGAGACGGGCAGTAAATGGTGACATCCACTGACACAAACGACCTTGACACAGGGTGGGTAGTTACGGTCCGGCGCCAGAAAACGACCATGTCGGAAACGTTGTAGCTTGTCGGCTGTTCACATGCTACTGTCATGGGCATTTACGGGAAGTGTTTGACGAACAGTGAACGCACGAATAGACGATAATGCGTTGGACGTTCAGAAATCTTCACGGAAAAGTGGAGGTCAGAGGCTTACCCACTCTTCGAAGCAGGATACGTGGAGATCTGTGGCTGATGTGACGAGAGAATACAATGCTGGCGCAGGTTAAGTACCTCAGAGCACACCATTCAGCAAACGTTTTTGAAAAAGTGGTTCCACAGCACACAAGTCTGCCTAGTATTAACTGAGTGAAAGCTGCTAACTCTTGGGAATAGGCTAATACGTCTAACAACAAACGACATTAAAGAAAATACGAGGGCGGTTCAGAAAGTAACCTCCAATTGGTCACAGTGCGGGTTGTGGGGGGAGTAGCGACGCCATCTGTGCGTTCACGCACTCAACAGGTCAGTCGGCATCAAGCCGTGGTCGAGTGAACGTCGTACCTGCGCTAGTTTAGTTTTTGTGGCAGTTCGAAATGTGTGCTGCAATAGAAAACCCCGCCAAATGTGAAGTGCGTGCTGTCATAAGGTTTTTTACAGCCAAAGGATATTCTGCAGCAGCTATTCATCGTGAGCTTTGTGCCGTGTACAGACCAAGAGTTATCAGTGAAGGAGTTGTCCGTGAATGGGTACGTTTATTTAAAAGTGGACGAGAAAACGTTCATGATGAAGAGAGGAGTGGTAGACCATCATTGGTGACTGACGAACTCGTTCAGACAGTTGATGCAAAAGTTCGTGAAAATCGACGTTTCTCAATGTCGGAGTTGTCTACTGGTTTTCCACAGATTTCTAAGACTCTCTTGTACGAGATAGTGACAGCAAGATTGGGTTACCGTAAGTTCTGTGCACGATGGGTGCCCAAAATTCTTACCGACCACCACAAAACTCAAAGAATGGCCTCTGCATTAGACTTTCTGTCACGTTATGAGGACGAAGGAGAACCATTGTTAAACAGAATCGTGACCGGTGACGAAACCTGGATTAAGTACGTGAACCCTGAGACAAAAGAACAATCAAAGATGTGGGCACATTCAAATTCGCCTACCAAACCAAGAAAAGCCTCGCAAGATTTTTCTGCCAGAAAACTGATGGCAACGGTGTTTTGGGATGCCAAAGGGGTGTTGTTGGTTGAATTCATGGAACGTGGTACGACCATTAATCAAGACGTGTACTGTGAAACAATAAAAAAGTTACGACGGGCTATACAGAACAAACGCCGTGGTATGCTGACTTCCGGTATCGTTTTTTTGCACGATAACGCCCGTCCTCACTCTGCTCGCAGAACAACGGCCCTTCTTGAGTCCTTCAAGTGGGACGTTATCAACCATCCACCTTACAGCCCAGACCTGGCGCCAAGTGATTATCACCTCTTCATGCATTTGAAGAAATGGCTCGGGTCACAGCGGTTTGATGACGACGAAGAGCTCAAAGATGCGGTCACAGGCTGGCTCCAGGCACAAGCGGGTGATTTTTATGCAGAAGGAATTTCAAAGCTTGTGAAGAGATACGATAAGTGCCTCAATCGCTATGGAGACTATGTAGAAAAATAGTGCAAAGATGTAGTTGTAAGATGTATATATTAAAATATTTTTATTTAACTTGGTGTATTTTTTTAAATCAACCGGAGGTTACTTTCTGAATGGCCCTCGTATATACTGTGAGGGCAATGTCAGAGTCTTTGGTGTGACGTCATAAGCGAGTGACTGCGTGTGAGATCGCTCTCCAAGTTTTTATATATTTTTAGGTTTCAGATACATATTTTAACGGTTTTTGTGATAATATTTACTATATAAGTGACTTATTAGTGGTTTCTTCATTCACCTCTGCCTTTCTTGTGTTGTGACCTGATATCGTATCGAGCAACGTAACCTCTTACCTGTGTTTACATTCCGCGCTGACCAGTTGCAGCTGTAGCGGCGCATCGAAAGCCAAGTACTAATTAATTGTTTGTGTATAGTGGTTTATTTAGGAACTTAAGTAGTCTTCAACCGGAGTTTTTTCTGTTTTCTGGTGAAATAATTTCAGAAGACCCTTTTGGGAACTGTTTTCAGCTTCGTTACTGTGTCATTAGACGTTTGATTCTCTTTCTGTATTAGTCTTTTGTTATATTCACATTTGTTGTTTATTAATACTGTTAATAATAGTAGTTACTTCCCTTGTAGAGTAAGTTTGTGATCATTGTAGTCAGGTTTTTAACATCTTCTTATTGTAGTAGCGGAACTCAGAAAAAGTAAAATTTTACCATGAGTGAGAAGTGTGGGCTTTGCCGTAGGTTCGTGAGTAGTGGATTGCCGTATGAGACTTGTTCGAAGTATTTTCACTGGGGGGAATGCAGTGGGGAAGCCAGTGGGCATTCAGGTTATGTAGCAAGAGTAATTGGCAAGAGATCTGCTAGGAGAAGAGGATTTTCAGATAGTTTTACTATTTGTGTTTACAATAGATATGACCAACTGTCAGAATCTAGTGGAGAGGAATCTCTAGTAGCTGTAGGAAGTATGCAGCAGACCTCAGTAGTTACGGTGGCTAGAACTGTTGCAAAGTCATGGCTCACTCCTATTCTGTCGAGGAGCTCCTGGAAGAGGGAAAAAATTAAGCAAATTCCAGTGTTACCTTGTTGATTTTCTTTATTTAAACTTACGACGTGCCACCTAAATATGTTTTTTTTTTTATATATTTCATTTTATCTGTTTCTAATATCGTGTTATAATTTCATGTATTGACTCGTTCCATGACCATGGAGACTTCTCCTTAATTTGGTTCCACGGAACAATAAATAAATAAATAAAATAAATAAACGAATACTACGCATTCCTATGGAGAACCCATTATCGATAGTTATGATTGGAGTCGTCACGAGGCCACAACGTCATCGAGGTTAGGCAGTGAATCAGTGGGAATGTGTTATCCGATCAGATGAATTACGTTGCTTATCACAAAGGTTCAGATACACTGTCATAACGGCGAAAGGCTATTGGAGACACGCACCGGTCCACGAATGCAGGTTGGTGGAACAGCATTACACTATGGGGGACATTCGCCTGGGCTTCCGTGGGACCTGTGGTAATAATCGAACCCACCATAGCTGCTGTGAACTACTTGCATCCCATCACATTTGATGTCTTCCCCGATGGCTACATTTTCGTGTGGCAGTCCACGTCATACCGGAAGAATCGTGCTGCAGTGGTTTGAGAAATATAATGGTGGACTGTCGTTGACGCCTCGGCGAGGAATGTTGCCTGTTCTGAACCCGATGAACCCCTCGTAGGAGGCTTCCTGGCGCCAGATCCTTGCCCACAAACTACCGACCCATTATTTAAGAACATTGTGTGAGCTGTGAGTAGACATCTGGTACATCTGGAGGCCTACCATAGACTTGCCAAGCAGAACCGCAACTGTGTTGCACTCCACACACGGACACACACACTAAGTAGGTGGCTGTTTTTTGTTATCAGTGTATATGTGTAATTTCAGCGACGCCAAACGATAATAATTGAGCCGTGGCGCGGCTGGCGCCAGTGTTTTCGCACTTAAAATGGCATCGCTGCCATCGATTATAGGGTCACGATCTTTGCCTTCCGCGATTCATGCCGGTGGTCGGGTGGTTAACGGGAGAGAAAAAGAGACAGCGGAATGGAGATTCGCAGGGTGGGAGGTGGTTTGTTGATGTTTACCGTGAGGCCCGCGGTACGACACCTGTACGCTATGGGCAGGGTCAGCGAGAGATCGCGGCATTGACTTGATGGGACCTCGGTTTGCTATCGCGGTGGTGCACTGTTGTGTTTTGGGGCTTTTCTGCTGCGAGGGCATGCATAGGTTCTTGTTACTGGCCATTGAAATTGAGATGTGTCTATGGCGTGACGGAGGAAATGTGTGATGCTCGCCGCTGTTGCATGTGAAAACGCTTCGTCTGCCCTGTGTCTATGCAGGAAATTATGGGAAGTAAATAGCTGATACCACGGCGACATCTTACTCTCACGCGTTGTTGAACATATTTCGGAATTACTGAATGGTGAAGATATCCCACGTGTAAAGCAAATGAAGCCATTTGCGCCATACTAAGGTACTGTTTTATTCTGCTTAAATCTATGTCAGTTATATGCCCATTTATATGCCCTTCTTTAGTTTCAGGAGTTATAGAAGTGTGTAAACAGAGAGCTATGTGGAAAGGGATGTAAAGTTGAAACCATTCCAGTAAGTGAATACACTCGAACTCTGTATTACTAAAGGTGCCTTTCGATACCGGCACCTACCTTGGGTAATAAGTGTTGTTCGGAGCTTGTCATGGTACTGTAATTATTATACACAAAATTGTTTATTCTGATTATACTAAACTGGAGATGTAAGGTCAGTTGTGTGCCGCTGTAAATTACTATTGTCTCCTCTGTGTGGCAGCCCAGCATTGTCAGTGGCTTCAATCATTATTCCTATCATATTTCGAGTTTTGTATTCGCGGGTTTGCTTAAGCTGACTGTGGTGTCACCGCCAGACACCACACTTGCTAGGTGGTAGCCTTTCGGCCGCGGTCCGTTAGCATACGTCGGACCCGCGTGTCGCCACTATCAGTGATTGCAGACCGAGCGCCGCCACACGGCAGGTCTAGTCTAGAGAGAGTCCCTAACACTCGCCCCGGTTGTAGAGCCGACTTTGCTAACGATGGTTCACTGTTTACATACGCTCTCATTTGCAGAGACGACAGTTTAGCATAGCCTTCAGCTACGTCATTTGCTACGACCTAGCAAGGCACCATATTCTTCAAGAATGTATTCTTAACTGATAATATTGTGAATCATGTACCGTCAAGAGCGACGTTCATCATTAATGGATTAAAGTTAAGTATCAAACTAATTACGTCCGCTTTCTGAATTCTAATTCCTTGTCATGTTCCAGACCTCACGTCAGTATAGTCCTTCCCTCCTCACGCCAGCCTGCGTGAGCTAAAACGCGTGCACTTCGGCCTCCTCTAGTAACACGGTGTTGGCTCTCCTGCCAACACCACACTGACACTGTTGAGTTGTAAGACCTATAAACAGGCAAGTCAAACTGAGTATTCTATGAGCTCAAGACGATATTCTATTACGTGGTACCTTAGTTTGTTGTAGGTTAGAAGTATTTTACGTGTTATTAATATTCTGCTGTTTGCTTTGTCTAAAGAGGAGCTAGTTCTGTGAAGTAGTCGTTTATACACTCCTGGAAATGGAAAAAAGAACACATTGACACCGGTGTGTCAGACCCACCATACTTGCTCCGGACACTGCGAGAGGGCTGTACAAGCAATGATCACACGCATGGCACAGCGGACACACCAGGAACCGCGGTGTTGGCCGTCGAATGGCGCTAGCTGCGCAGCATTTGTGCACCGCCGCCGTCAGTGTCAGCCAGTTTGCCGTGGCATACGGAGCTCCATCGCAGTCTTTAACACTGGTAGCATGCCGCGACAGCGTGGACGTGAACCGTATGTGCAGTTGACGGACTTTGAGCGAGGGCGTATAGTGGGCATGCGGGAGGCCGGGTGGACGTACCGCCGAATTGCTCAACACGTGGGGCGTGAGGTCTCCACAGTACATCGATGTTGTCGCCAGTGGTCGGCGGAAGGTGCACGTACCCGTCGACCTGGGACCGGACCGCAGCGACGCACGGATGCACGCCAAGACCGTAGGATCCTACGCAGTGCCGTAGGGGACCGCACCGCCACTTCCCAGCAAATTAGGGACACTGTTGCTCCTGGGGTATCGGCGAGGACCATTCGCAACCGTCTCCATGAAGCTGGGCTACGGTCCCGCACACCGTTAGGCCGTCTTCCGCTCACGCCCCAGCATCGTGCAGCCCGCCTCCAGTGATGTCGCGACAGGCGTGAATGGAGGGACGAATGGAGACGTGTCGTCTTCAGCGATGAGAGTCGCTTCTGCCTTGGTGTCAATGATGGTCGTATGCGTGTTTGGCGCCGTGCAGGTGAGCGCCACAATCAGGACTGCATACGACCGAGGCACACAGGGCCAACACCCGGCATCATGGTGTGGGGAGCGATCTCCTACACTGGCCGTACACCACTGGTGATCGTCGAGGGGACACTGAATAGTGCACGGTACATCCAAACCGTCATCGAACCCATCGTTCTACCATTCCTAGACCGGCAAGGGAACTTGCTGTTCCAACAGGACAATGCACGTCCGCATGTATCCCGTGCCACCCAACGTGCTCTAGAAGGTGTAAGTCAACTACCCTGGCCAGCAAGATCTCCGGATCTGTCCCCCATTGAGCATGTTTGGGACTGGATGAAGCGTCGTCTCACGCGGTCTGCACGTCCAGCACGAACGCTGGTCCAACTGAGGCGCCAGGTGGAAATGGCATGGCAAGCCGTTCCACAGGACTACATCCAGCATCTCTATGATCGTCTCCATGGGAGAATAGCAGCCTGCATTGCTGCGAAAGGTGGATATACACTGTACTAGTGCCGACATTGTGCATGCTCTGTTGCCTGTGTCTATGTGCCTGTGGTTCTGTCAGTGTGATCATGTGATGTATCTGACCCCAGGAATGTGTCAATAAAGTTTCCCCTTCCTGGGACAATGAATTCACGGTGTTCTTATTTCAATTTCCAGGAGTGTATTTTATTAGTGTGTTACGTGTTGTGCCTTTTCATGTTAATTGTTTGTAAGAAGCTACAAGTGACTCTGTGTATGTTGCAGGTAGCTGAAACTGACGTGTTCACGGGGGGTCGCGTCCTGACGGGGCTGACAGTGACCCTTTTTACTACGGCACATCCGGCTATCCTCCTTCACTACATTTGTCTCGCTTATATCGTTACTACGTTTGTCGAGTGGAATTAGGGCTTACTGTAATCACCTTATATGTTGAAGTTAAGTATCTCTCTTGCCACGACGCGAACCTTCGTGGATGTAATCGTGTTCTCATCTGTAAAGATTGATAGTGTTATTCATTTTTTCTCGTCACACTGAAACGCCCCCTTAGAAAATTTAATGAATTACTGTGCTGATAAACATCTTACATTGTTTGATTTTCAAACAGCTGAGCAGAACTGAACGTACTCAGACATTTCGCTCTTTACCTATTCTGATCAACACTAAACTGACACACAATATTTCTAGCGCAACGCAATCTGACTTTCAATAACCCTACAAAAGAATGGCCCTGACTAACATTAACCTATACCTTTCACAAATCACTTACCTCACAAAAATCTTCGTTACTCAAGCTACTGCAATACAGCGAGCGCCACTACTGCCAGCTAAATAAAAGATTCAAACTACTGAAGGCACTAACTACTGATAGGCATAGTTAACAAATGAAAGATTTTGATAGAGAACATACAATGTATTTACCTTAATAGTGTTCAAAAGTCATAATATATACAGCAGATCATGACATCCAGTCTTACAAATTTACTGCCTCTGATGGACACACGTCCAGATCATCCGTTCTCAAAACTCCGCCATCTCTCTCCCCACATCCACCACTGCTGGTGGCTCACCTCCAACTGCGCAACGCTACGAGCTGTTAACAGCCAACTGCCCAACACTACAATAGCGACTATTTCAACAATGCCCACCAGCCACAGACTGCACACAGCACAGCCAGTGATTTTCATACAGAGCGCTAGGTGACGTTACCAACATAAAAACCTAAACAGCCTATTTGCAACATGTATGATTATTTATCTTGTTATATTTAATGTCAGTAAAATGTAAGTGTTAGCGAGGTCCGAATTGGGACGTTGTATTCTCCTCTATGGTCCTTCTAGCCACAGGGGAAGAAGAATTACAGGATTTGGTGGACACCATTGCAACCAACGGAAAAAATATGGAATGAAAATTAACACAAATAAAACAAAAGTATTGGTACTAGGAGGAAATAAGGAAATAAAAATTATGCTGAATGGAGAAACACTAGAACAGGTGCAAAATTTTAAGTATATCTTGGAAGCAGGATAGACACCGACTGGAAGTGCACCACAGAAATTAAAATAAGGATAGCAATGGCAAAAGAGGCATTTTATAAGAAAAGGAGAATCTTCTGCAGCGGTCTGGACAGAGAACTCAGAAAGAGACTCATAAAATGTCTTGTATGGAGTGTTCTTCTATATGGCGCTGAAACATGGACTACGAGGAAAAAAGACAGACATAGGCTGGAGGCTTTTGAGATCTGGACATGGCGGAAGATGGGAAGAATAAGTTGGTTGGACAAAGTAAAAAATGTACAGGTACTGAGAAGAGTGGGAGAAAAAAGACAGTTACTAGATGTAATAAAGAAAAGAAAAAGAAATTGGATTGGGCATATATTAAGAAAGAATGACGGACTGATAAAAACAGTTTTAGAAGGTTATGTAGAAGGGAAAAGGAAGCAAGGAAGGAAGAGATTCCAGATACTGGATGACATGATGGACGGTACAACATACAGCAGCCTTAAGAAGGAAGCTATGGATCACAGAAAATGGAGAGGCAAAGGACCTGCTAATATAGCAGATAACTGATGATGAAGATGATTCTCCTCTTGTGGAAACAAATTTAAGTGATTTTATTCCTTTTTCAAGTAGCCTTTAGATGCGTGCATTTTGTCTCCGTGTTTGGTCTTTTTTTGGCTCCCACGTTAAGTAAAATTACAATAAAAGTAAATTTGGCAACGGAGGGTTTCGTGCATTTATTAGTTGCTAAGTGGATCCTAAGTTAAGTGCAGGAACCCTACCAATAATAATAAAATAACCTCCCCCTTAATGTTCTTCCGACGTAAGCACGACGCTGGCTAGATCTTCAGTTTGCTTTGCCAGTTAATACCTGTATTTCTGCCGTAATGGAACCTAATTGGCGTTGACTAGGCTGAACGGATCTGGTACAGGATTATACCGTATGTGACGGCGATGCTGAGAGCTGAGACGAGCAACGATCTGTCAACAGAGAAGAAGCCAGCAGCAGAGAACCGCAGGCACGGTACTCGATCAGCGCCTCGCTCGATCAGCAGGCAGCGAATCTCGTCAGCGCTGGAGGCCGCCGACCAGCACGACTCCGCGATCAGCGCGAGTCGCAGCAGCGAATAGGTCAGCAGCATGACGACGGCTGCGAACGCCTGGCCCCACGCTGACTGGAACCTGCCTGCGACGATGTGCATCAGCAGGTCGACGTTGTGGAGCACAATGCCGAGGTCGGCAGCCACGTCGCAGGCGACCGCGAGGCCAAAGTGCGCCTCCAGCAGGTGTGCGGCGCGCAGCAACGCCAGGTACTGCGAACGCGCCCTCCAGATATCTGGCATCGTTTGGAATCCTCTGAGCGATCCAGTGGCGCTATCACGGCCCACAGCGCCGTCTGAAAATGAAGAAGACCGAAGAAGTTGATTCACACTAATTGAAGCAAATAGGGGAAAAACGATTTTGGAAACCTCCTGGAGAAATTACGCTTGAACTCTGAAACATCAACTCTAGCCATTATAAGCGTGGCAAATCTATAAGGAAGATAGCTCACAAGCTTGTTCAGCTATGATTATATTATATTATATTATATTATATTAGTACTTGTTCCATAGATCATGAATACGACACTTCATAATGATGTGGAACGTGTCAGGTTACTAAAAGGTGTCTACACAAGATATTACATTACACAAAATATTACATGACACTTAATATTTTTAAATTTTTTTTTTTTTTGTAAGGGTTGGGGAAATTGGTTCAAAATGGCTCTGAGCACTATGGGACTTAACTTCTGAGGTCATCAGTCCCCTAGAACTTAGAACTACTTAAACCTAACTAACCTAACGACATCACACACAACCATGCCCAAGGCACGATTCGAACCTGCGACCGTAGCGGTCGCGCGGTTCCAGACTATAGCGCCTAGAACCGCTCGGCCACTCCGGCCGGCGGTTGGGGAAATTACCCACTTACTATATCCAAAAATTTATCTAGTGAGTAGAAGGAGTTGCCATTAAGAAATTCTTTTAATTTCCTTTTAAATGCTATATGGCTATCTGTCAGACTTTTGTGGTATTAGGTAGGTGACCAAAGACTTTTGTGGCAGCATAATTTACCCCCTTCTGAGCCAATCTACACTGCTATTGCTTTTGAATTCGTTCGGATTGTTAATAACAAATTTCATAAGTGAATATATATATATATATATATATATATATATATATATATATATATATATATAATTGTGAAGATCTCTAGCTCTTTAAATAAGTATCTGCAGGATGATCTTGGATGAGCTCCAGCAATTATTCTGATTACACGCTTTTGTGCAATGAACACTCTTTTACTCAATGATGAGTTACCCCAGAATATGATGCCATACGAAAGCAGAGAATGAAAATAGGCATGGTAAGCTAATTTACTCAGATGTATATCGCCAAAATTTGCAATGACCCTAATAGCATAAGTAGCTGAACTCAAACGTTTCAGCAGATCCTCAGTGTGTTTTTTCCAGTTCAACCCCTCATCAATGCATACACCTAGAAATTTTCAATATTCTACCTTAGCTACCGATTTCTGATCGAAGTCTATTTTTATTAATGGTGTCATTCCATTTACTGTGTGGGACTGTATATACTGTGTTTTGTCAAAGCTTAATGCGAGCCCATTTGCAGAGAACCACTTAATGATTTTCTGAAAAACATCGTTTACAGTTTCACCAGTTAATTCTTGTCTGTTGGGTGTGATAGCTATACTTGTATCATCGGTAAACAGTACCAACTTTGCATCTTCGTGAATATAGAATGGCAAGTAATTAATACATATTAAGAACAGCAGAGGGCCGGCCGGAGTGGCCGTGCGGTTCTAGGCGCTACAGTCTGGAGCCGAGCGACCGCTACGGTCGCAGGTTCGAATCCTGTCTCAGGCATGGATGTGTGTGATGTCCTTAGGTTAGTTAGGTTTCATTAGTTCTAAGTTCTAGGCGACTGATGACCTCAGAAGTTAAGTCGCATAGTGCTCAGAGCCAAGCCAACAGCAGAGGACCCAAGACCGAACCTTGCGGCACCCCATTCTTGATTGTTCCCCAGTTTGAGAAATCACCAGTTTTTTTGCATATTATGTGAACTGCTTATTTCAACTTTCTGTACTCTTCCAGTTAGGTGTGATTTAAACCATTTCAGCAGTGTCCCATTCATACCATAGTACTTGAGCTTATCCAGAAGTATTCCATGATTTACACAATCTAAAACCTTTTATAGATCACAAAAAATCCCAAAGGGTGACTTCCGGTTACTCCGGGCATTTAATATTTCATTAGTGAAAGTATATATAGCATTTTCCGTTGAAAAACCTTTCTGGAAACCAAAGTGACATTTTGTTAAAACTTTATTTTTACAAAGGTGTGAAGCTACTCTACAATACATTACTTTTTCAAGAATTTTGGATAAGGCAGTCACAAGAGAGATTGGGTGGTAGTTGTTGACATCAGACGTATCCCCTTTTTTATGCAGTGGTTTAACAATGGCGCTACTTCAGTCTATCTGGGAAAATACCCTGCTTCAAAGAGCTGTTACATATGTGGCTAAGAATCGCACTTATTTCCTAGGAACAAGCTTTTATTATCCTGCTGGAAATGCCATCAATTCCATGTGAGCTTTTATTCTTGAGAGTGTTTATTATGTTCCTAATTTCAGAAGGAGAGGTGGGTGGAATTTCAATTGTGTCAAATGGTGTGGGTAAGGCCTCTGCCATTAACTGCCTTGCTTCTTCTAATGAACACTTAGATCCTATTTTCTCTACAACATTTAAAAAATCATTATTCAAAATGTATTCGACTTCCGGCTTGATGTTTGTCAAGTTTCCAGTTACTGTGATGGTAATGCCGTCATCCTGTACTCTTGATTGCCCTGTCTCCCTTGTAATAATATTCCAAATTGTTTTGATGTTATTATCAGAGGTATTAATCTCAGACATGATGCACATGCTTCTGGACTTTTTAATAACCTTTCTTAATGTAGTACAGTAGTTTTTATAATATTTGGCTGTTTCTGGGTCATTGCTCTTTCTTGTTGTTAGATACAGTTCCCTTTTGTGGTTACAAGATATTTTTATTCCTTTAGTAAGTCAAGGTTTTTTGCATGGTTTCTTATAATTAGATTTAACTACTTTCTTGGGGAAACAGTTTTCAAATTCTCTTACAAGTGTATATGAACACATACAGCTGATTTCACTAATACGAGGGTCACTCCAAAATAAATGCACACTATTTTTTTTAAATCCATCTTTTATTCTACTTATATGAAAGTTTTACAGTGTGTAGATACATCCAATATTTTCATTTCTCCACATAATTTCCATCCCTCTCAACTGCCTTGCACTATCTTGGAACCAGCACCTGTACACCCGCACGCTAAAACTCTGGACCAACATGTTGGAGCCACTGTTTGACAGCGTGCACAAGTCAGTCATCATCTTCAAACTTTGTTCCACGAAGAGAGTCTTTCAGTTTTCCAAAGAGATGACAGTCACGTGGAGCTAGGTCAGGACTGTAAGGCGGGTGTTTCAGTATTGCCCTTCCTAGTTTTGTGATTGCTTCCATGTTTTTTTGACTGACATGTGGCCGTGCATTGCCGTCCAACAACAAAACATCCTGCTTTTGCCGATGTGGTCGAACACGACTCAGTCGAGCTTGAAGTTTCTTCAGTGTCGTCACATATGCTTCTGTCAGCAGTCACCAGTTCGTTAACTCTCTGCACATTGTCTGGAGTGTGTGCAGTACGAGGCCTGCCGCTGCGAGGACAATTCTCAATATTGCCGTGCCCGCTTTCATCACGTAACCTGCTTGCCCACCGACTAACTGTACTGCGATCGACAGCAGCATCTCTATACACCTTTTTCAACCTCTTGTGGATGCTTCCCACTGTCTCGTTTTCACAGCACAGGAATTCTATGACAGGACGTTGCTTCTGACGAACGGCAAGTGTAGCAGCCATCTTGAAGACATGCTGTGACGGCGCCACTCATGGGAATTTCCAAGATGCGGACTGCTACATTTCGCCCACTCTTCCATATAGTGTGTAAGGGACCCGTGATCCCACGAACATAGATATTAGTATCCGACACCCAGGTCGATAGCAAACAGGAGTCGATTGTCGAGCGCTGCAGGAGGCAGTGAGATTAGTGTCGAGTGAAAGCAGTACTGGGAAGACTGGCAAAAAGTAAAAAATGGTGGTCGAACTGAGTACGGTGTCAATGGCGGATGTGCCGAGTGAGTAGTAAATGGTAAATTCACTGACGTGTGACAAATGAGCGCTTCCTCCTTATCGTCGTGGGGCTGACCCTCATCAGTACCGATTCGCGAGTGATATAAAACCAGAAGTGACAGGTGCCGAATTACGTGATTCGCGTCAACAGCGTCGGCCAGCAACAACCATGGATTGCAGTGAGGTTTGTTGTGAATGTTAACCTTCATCATTGTGTGTGACAAAGCACTTAAAATCAGCTATCAATAAAAGATATAAACGTAATTAAACGTGTAAGGTGAAGGTAGCAACTGCCTCAGAATTTGTGTTAATAGAAAATACATATCAGTTTCTATATCGCAACCTTTGTGGTCTTTAATAATAGAAAAACTTTCTGTCTCAGGACAGCGGCACTCTGTTGAAATACCCCCGAAACCACAGCATAAAAACCGATGGCCTTTCATCCATTAAGCACACGGTCATATATTCATAATAATTAACTCCAGAATGAGATTTTCACTCTGCAGTGGAATGTGCGCTGATGTGAAACTTCCTGGTAGATTAAAACTGTGAGCCGGACCGAGACTCGAACTCGGGACCTTTGCCTTTCGCGGGCAAGTGCTCTATCAAAAGTTTGGAAGGTAGGAGACGAGGTACTGGTGGAAGTAAAGCTGTGAGGACGGGGCGAGAGTCGTGCTTGGGTAGCTCAGTTGGTAGAGCACTTGCCAGCGAAAGGCAAAGGTCCCGAGTTCGAGTCTCGGTCCGGCACACAGTTTTAATCTGCCAGGAAGTTTCATAATAATTAACTGTTTGGCGGCTTCGGTAAATCACACAAAACCCAATAAAGGACAGAACGGGAGTGTTTCACGTTTAAGACACTGCTGCACGATTAGGAACCGGTGATTTTATGAACCACTCGAGGTGTGTCACGGTGTCTGAGTGTTCATTAAATCAGGAACGTGTGTGAGCACTAGTGTAACCACGACTATTGTCAGCTTAGAAGATCGGAGCGTCCACAGACAGTTCATTATGAATAGGTAGAGCAAAGGGCAAAAATTTGTCACCAAATATGTTGAAATAAACCCCCTGCCTTACGTCCACGATAGACCAGATGAGCAGTCTCACGTCATGGTGTGCAAAACACTTCACAACATCACAAGACCACCCTGCGATCTGCACTACACCATCCACACACAGAAGGTTAACACCTCACTGAGGCGTCGGTGAATTCCACTCCACAAGAGACAAATTTGGCAAGTGTCGGACCACGATACATGTCTCCAGTCGGTTACTGTTGAGATTCTGTGTTGTTTGGGCCGCTGAAGACTTTCAGCTGTATTTGCTGCAGTGAGCAAAGCTATGTTTTGAGGTATTCGAGTTCAAATGTTCATGCATGCAGTTCCCTCCGCAGTGTACGCTTGTTAACTGGTTGACATGGACCTGCACTCCTGTCTCGTGGCTAGGCGGGATGCTCGTTTCCATTCTCCGTCGGTCAGGGTCCTTTTGCGACCACTGTTCCCAACCTGTGTCACATGGCTGAGAGTGTGAAAGTGGTTCATCTTTCCTTGGACCTGTTGGGATGTTCACGTTGATACACCAGAATTCTAAATACTTTCGTTCACGATGACCCACATACAGTAACAAGCGTTACATATAAAACCAGATCCAAAATTTCAAATTATCTATTCTGTGCTGCTACATTTAATTTATTAGGGAATTAACCTAAAAATTAAGATGAAAAAGCTGCCTCCCGACTTTATGCGTGCCTTACTGGTGGTCACCAAGATGGCGGCGACCGTTAGAGAAGGTCCTTGGTTTGAAGAAGGACGCCACAAGCGAAGGGTTAGCTTCCTGGAAGGTAGTTGGCGGCTTGTACACGTTAGCTAATGGCTAACTGATAGACTTGGGGAGTTCCCCCAGAACTCACTGATAAGACAGACGGAACGGCCGGACCGGCTGTTAAGGGTTGCTCTTGCCCCAGGCGACAGGAAAAAACCAGCAAAAGTTGCAGACCTATATCTGTAACATAGATTTTGCTGCAGGACGCTTCGAAATAATCTTAGTTCGAATGTAATAAATGTTCTTGGGACCGTGAAGCTTATGTCCACGAATCAGCACGGTTCTAGACAGGGTGCGAAACTCACACGATATACTGCGAACCATGGATGAAAGGCAAGAGGCAGATTTGCGTATTTCCAGATTTCTGGAAAGCATTTGACACGGTGCCCCACTGTAGATTGTTAACGAAAGTACGAGCATATGGTACAGATTGCCAGATGGCTCGACGATTTCTTAAGTAATAGAACTTACCTCGACCGTAAGTGTTTCGACAGAGACAAGGGTATCATCGGGAGCGCCCAAGAGAAGTGTGACAGGACCGCTATTATTTTCTGTATACATAAATGATACGAATGATTGAATGGGCAGCAATCTGGTCTTGTTTGCTGATGATGCTATGGTGATGGGTAAGTGTCGAAGTTGAGTGACTGTAGGAGGATACAAAATGACTTAGACATAATTTCTAGTTGGTGTGATCAATCGCAGCTAGCTCTAACAAGGGAACCTCCCCATCGCACCCCCCTCAGATTTAGTTATAAGTTGGCACAGTGGATAGGCCTTGAAAAACTGAAAACAGATTAATTGAGAAAACAGGAAGAAGTTGTGTGGAACTGTGAAAAAATAAGCAAAATATACAAACTGAGTAGCTCATGGGAACATATGCAACATTATGGAGAGTGACGTATCAGGAGCGCCGTGGTCTCGTGGTAACGTGAGCAGCTGCGGAACGAAAGGACCTTGGTTCAAATCTCCCATCAAGCGAAAAGTTTAACTTTTTATTTTCAGTTTATGTGACAAACTCTTATGTTTTCATCACTTTTTTGGGAGTGATTATCACATCCACAAGAAAACCTAAATCGGGCAAGGTAGAAGAATCTTTTTACCCATTCGCCAAGTGTTCAAGTTAGGTGGGTCGACAACATATTCCTGTCATGTGACGCACATACCGTCACCAGTGTCGTATAGAATATATCAGATGTGTTTTCCTGTGGAGGAATCGGTTGACCTATGACCGGGCGATCAAATGTTTTCCGTTCCCATTGGAAAGGCACGTCCTTTCGTCTACTAATCGCACGGTTTTGCGATGCGGTCGCAAAACACAGACACTAAACTTATTACAGTGAACAGAGACGTCAATGAACGAACGGACAGGTAATAACTATGCAAAAATGAAGAAAGTAAAATTTTCAATCCAGGGAGACTAGAACCAAAGACCTCTCGTTTAGTAGCCGCTCACGCTACCACGAGACCACAGCGCGCCTGATCTTACATTGTCCATGATGTTACCTATGTGTCCCATGGACTACTCAGTTTGTATATTTTGCTTATTTTTTCACAGTTCCACACAACTTCTTCCTGTTTTCTCAATTGATCTGTGTTCAGTTTACCAAGACCTATCCACTGTGCCAACTTATAACTAAATCTGAGGGGGGTGCGATGGGGAGGTTCCCTTGTAAGTATAGAAAATGTAAGTTAATACAGACGAGTAGGACAAATAAATTGTTATGTCCGGATACAGCATTAGTAGCGTCCCGATTGACACAGTTGTGTTGTTTAAGTATTTGGGCGGAATGCTGAAATGGAACGAGCAGTGAGGATTGTGGTTGGTAGGCGAATAGTCGACTAATGTTTACTGGGAGAATTTTGGGAAAGTGTGGTTCATCTTAAGGGAGTGAACATTTAGGACGCTAATGCGACCCGCCGTTGAGTACTGTTCGAGCTTTTGGTATCCTTACCAGGTCGGATTAAAGGTAAACATCGAAGCATTTCAGAGTCATGCTGCCATATTTGTTACTGGTAGGTTCGAACAACACGCAGATGTTAGAGAGATGCTTGGGGAACTCAAATGGGAATCGCTGGAGGGAAGGCGAAATCTTTTCGTGGAACACTACTAAAAAAATTTAGAGCGCCAGTATTTTAAGATGACTGCATAAAAGTTCTACTGACGTCAACATACACTGGCCGGCCGAAGTGGCCGTGCGGTTAAAGGCGCTGCAGTCTGGAACCGCAAGACCGCTACGGTCGCAGGTTCGAATCCTGCCTCGGGCATGGATGTTTGTGATGTCCTTAGGTTAGTTAGGTTTAACTAGTTCTAAGTTCTAGGGGACTAATGACCTCAGCAGTTGAGTCCCATAGTGCTCAGAGCCATTTGAACCAACATACACTGCCCGTAAGGACCACGAAGACAAGGTCAGAGAAATAGGACTTATACGGAGGCATATAGATAGTCGTTTTCCCTCTCTCTACTTGCGAGTAGAACGGGATAGGAAATGACTAGTAGTGGTATAAGGTACCCTCCGTCAACAACTGTACGATGGCTTGCGGAGTGTGAGTGTAGATGTGGATGTAGATGTATATACAGGGTGTTTCAAAAATGACCGGTATATTTGAAACGGCAATAAAAACTAAACGAGCAGCGATAGAAATACACCGTTTGTTGCAATATGCTTGGGACAACAGTACATTTTCAGGCAGACAAACTTTCGAAATTACAGTAGTTACAATTGTCAACAACAGATGGCGCTGCGGTCTGGGAAACTCTATAGTACGATATTTTCCACATATCCACCATGCGTAGCAATAATATGGCGTAGTCTCTGAATGAAATTACCCGAAACCTTTGACAACGTGTCTGGCGGAATGGCTTCACAGATGAGATGTACTGCTTCAGCTGTTCAATTGTTTCTGGATTCTGGCGGTACACCTGGTCTTTCAAGTGTCCCCACAGAAAGAAGTCACAGGGGTTCATGTCTGGCGAATAGGGAGGCCAATCCACGCCGCCTCCTGTATGTTTCGGATAGCCCAAAGCAATCACACGATCATCGAAATATTCATTCAGGAAATTAAAGACGTCGGCCGTGCGATGTGGCCGGGCACCATCTTGCATAAACCACGAGGTGTTCGCAGTGTCGTCTAAGGCAGTTTGTACCGCCACAAATTCACGAAGAATGTCCAGATAGCGTGATGCAGTAATCCTTTCGGATCTGAAAAATGGGCCAATGATTCCTTTGGAAGACATGGCGGCCCAGACCAGTACTTTTTGAGGATGCAGGGACGATGGGACTGCAACATGGGGCTTTTCGGTTCCCCATATGCGCCAGTTCTGTTTATTGACGAAGCCGTCCAGGTAAAAATAAGCTTCGTCAGTAAACCAAATGCTGCCCACATGCATATCGCCGTCATCAATCCTGTGCACTATATCGTTAGCGAATGTCTCTCGTGCAGCAATGGTAGCGGCGCTGAGGGGTTGCCGCGTTTGAATTTTGTATGGATAGAGGTGTAAACTCTGGCGCATGAGACGATACGTGGACGTTGGCGTCATTTGGACCGCAGCTGCAACACGGCGAACGGAAACCCGAGGCCGCTGTTGGATCACCTGCTGCACTAGCTGCGCGTTGCCCTCTGTGGTTGCTGTACACGGTCGCCCTACCTTTCCAGCACGTTCATCCGTCACGTTCCCAGTCCGTTGAAATTTTTCAAACAGATCCTTTATTGTATCGCTTTTCGGTCCTTTGGTTACATTAAACCTCCGTTGAAAACTTCGTCTTGTTGCAACAACACTGTGTTCTAGGCGGTGGAATTCCAACACCAGAAAAATCCTCTGTTCTAAGGAATAAACCATGTTGTCTACAGCACACTTGCACGTTGTGAACAGCACACGCTTACAGCAGAAAGACGACATACAGAATGGCGCACCCACAGACTGCGTTGCCTTCTATATCTTTCACATCACTTGCAGCGCCATCTGTTGTTGAAAATTGTAGCTACTGTAATTTCGAAAGTTTGTCCGCCTGAAAATGTACTGTTGTCCCAAGCATATTGCAACAAACGGTGTATTTCTATCGCTGCTCGTTTAGTTTTTATTGCCGTTTCAAATGTACCGGTCATTTTTGAAACACCCTGTACATTCCTGGAAGGTAATTGGCTGCTATTACAAGCTACCTAACGGCAAGATTCCGGGTGTGGAGAGTTATCTCAGAGCTCGCTGGTAAAACAGACATAGCTTTTTGTAGGAAGAGCTGTTCAACGCGGCAATAAAATGTAGCGCCTACACTGACAGTCTGCTCTTTCTTGATGGGACTGAGTTTTTGAAAAGAACCAGCGGGGTCACTCAGTCTCACTTGTGTAGGCGTGCAGGAGCAGACAACACGTAGAGTCCATCACGTAGGAAATCGTAGACAACCGCCAGCCGTCGAGCCAACTTGCCGAGATCGTACGGCCTACACCAAGCTAGGTAACGCCTCGTCATGCTCCTCATTGCTAGGATTTCTCTCTCTCGCTCGTCTCAACCTTACAGAGGCTTCGTTGATTACATTTTTCTAAATTTATTTATCTGATGCTTGATAACATGTGAAATTGATACTGAACATTAGTACTCTCTTTCCTCCCGAACTCAGCGCTTCATATTCGTTTTCAGTTACTTTATAAATCTTGAGCGCGGAATGTGTCGAATAGAATTTCGACTCTTCTCACTGTTACGATTGTGGCACTGCCCGTCCTTTTCACCTACAGCCCCATGATTAGCTTAGATTAATCAATATTCAAAGTGACTGCTTGATTCACCCGTGCGAGCAGGATCGAGTCACATGCTTCCAAGGCCAAACGGTATGGTATGACTTTCATTGTGTTCCATTTGCTAGCGAAAGCGGTGAGCAAGTGGAAACAACCATAACTATCAAACTTCCTGGCAGATTAAAACTGTGTGCCGGACCGAGACTCGAACTCGGGACCTTTGCCTTTCGCGGGCAAGTGCTCTACCTGGAGTGCTAGTTCGCAGGAGAGCTTCTGTAAAGTTTGGAAGGTGTAGTGGGACGAAATTGAAGCGTCAACCATCCACCAGTGTCAGCCCAGTTTGCAGATGAATATAAGTTTAATTTAGTTTTGTTTATGAATTTTTGTAATATTTGAAATGGTTGTGAAGTGTCTAAAGTTTTGTATTTTTTTTATGTTTCATGTACGGAGAGGGCGGCGCAACGAACGGAGACAGCATCTTCGTTGCCGGGACCGGAGAGAAAATTGCTGGCCACTATACGTCGCGGGTCGACAGCCAAAGAGCGACAGAAGATTCTGAAACCGATTTGTTGCGTCGTGCTTCTAAAAATTGGAAATGAGTAATTTGTAATGTTTTGTACAACAATGACGTCGTAGAGAGTTTAATCTTATTGATACTGTTAGTTTTGTCTTGTCAAGGCTCAGGTTCACGTCTGTATGTAGGAAGATAATAAACTAGTGGATGCTATTAAAGTTGAAATACGTGTTCCGAGGATTTATTTATGAAGAATTATGTGAATGAATTGATAATATATTTGACAAGATTATTGAATTTTGACAGCGTTCATCGCGACTTTGAACCTCAAAAAGTTTATTCAATGTGGTCCTAATATCGATTAAATCAGATAACGTGTATCAATATAATTTCTGAGGAGAAACAAACGACATCTAAAACTGAAAAAGTTTACGCAAACCAATTGGCCCGAGTGACGTAAATCTGTGCATACGACTCAAATGATGTTTTACAGTTTCGTTCAAGAACCATTCTGAGACAATTTAAAAGGGATATAAATAATTTTGAAGTGGGTTGTAACTGACGTAGGTGACGAAGTCTGCACATGGTCATATGTCGAAAGAAAATCATTGATAAGAAACTGACGTCGTTACACTACAAAGGTAGGAGTCGAGGTACTGGCAAAAGTAAAGCTGTGACGACGGGGCGTGAGTCGTGCTTGGGTAGTTCAGTTGGTAGAGCACTTGCCCGCGACAAGCAAAGGTCCCGAGTTCGAGTCTCGGTCCGGCACACAGTTTTAATCTGCCAGGAAGCTTCATATCAGCGCACACTCCGCTGTAGAGTGAAAATTTCATTCTAACCATAACTATCACTTATACGTGGTGACACGACAGCCGCGACGAATTCAATATAAGACACAATTTCCAGCAGGTTTTTACTTTTAAAATAAGTTTCACAAGCTGCAACATGGTCACTGAGTAGAACTGTGGTCCAGGAAGTGTAGAACAAATTTATTTTATTTTGGTCAGTGATGACAAAGCGTTTCGGCCTGAGACTAACGGTTTCAGCCATCAATAAACACCTGCAGATCTGCGCAAAGCACTGGAAATGAAATACAACTAGCAGACAAGTCACACCTTAAGCAATAAAACATGCCATAATGAAAGATCAGTACCTTCATAGATGTGAAAACACGCGCCTAAAATATGACGGGGCACACCTGTTTTAAACATGTCCTAATAGGATAAAGCCGTGGTGGCACTGTCGCAAAATGACTCCAACGGCACAGTGACCTAGTTTACACTACACTTTAAATATGTGTCTCAATGCTAATCTGATTTTGTGCATATTTTGTGACAATGCTACTACGCCTTTATTACATTAGGACATGTTAAAAACAGGTATCACTCATCATACTTTAATCGCATGTTTCCACATTGATGAAAGTAATAATTTTTTTGTTATGGCATACTTTGTTGCCTTTAAAATGTTATATGTCCACCAATTGTATTTCATTTCCCACGTTTTGCTGCAGATCTGGAGGTGGTCATTGCTGACCGAAACCGATAGCCTAAGGACCAAACGTTTTGTGGTCATTGATGGAAATAAAAGAAATTTAAAATAAGTACTTTTCTCAGCACTTTTGACCAATTTCGGGCTTCAGCTCATTTTAGGCGCATCTGCAAACATAATAACACGCCAAAATTGAATAGAGGTCAAAAACAGAAATGTTTTACTACCGCAATGGGTTTACCATTTTCTGAAAAACATATTGTGATAAGTTAAAAAAAATGGTTCAAATGGCTCTGAGCGCTATGGGACTCAACTGCTGAGGTCATTAGTCCCCTAGAACTTAGAACTAGTTAAACTTAACTAACCTAAGGACATCACAAACATCCATGCCCGAGGCAGGATTCGAACCTGCGACCGTAGCGGTCTTGCGGTTCCAGACTGCAGCGCCTTTAACTGCACGGCCACTTCGGCCGGCTGTGTGATAAGTTACCAATGGACATGTCCATGTACAGAGTGTCCCAGAAATGTTGCAACAAACATCAAGGGGTGGTAGAGGGTGCCTTGAGGAACAAATCGAGTATAGCAACCCATGTTCAGAAACGTGATACAACGACGCTGTAGGGCGTCGAAGTTATAGAAGCCAGCGCCTGCCACTAGACCACCCGTTCGACAGCAAAGGTGACTCTGTATGCTGACGGACTGTTAGCGGTACGCCTCGCGACGTTGCTCGTTATTCCGTGATCGTGACTCATTACCACTATCACCAGTCGGGAAGATGGAGCTATCTGCTCCGTGGACATGCCTTGTCTCCTATAAATGATCGACGGTTTCAGAAACAGGTTTCCATTTCCAGTTTAATTTTTTCCTGGAACTCTCTAGAATCTACAGTGTTTTTCGATATACAGAAGAAGAATAAACTGCAGATGGAGACCCACATCCAAACCGTCATCCACCAAGCCAACAGAGCATCGCATTCATAGCAGATATGGCCTGTCCATACAGCATCTTTTCCACTTGCGATAGTGGAAATCAGCCGCAATCTCTGAATAACAAACAACATTGCGAAACGTTTCTCCTACATGTAGTCCATCAGCATACAAAGACACGTTTGGTGCCAAAAGGGTGGCCTGGCGATAGGCGCCAGCGTCTATAACTTCGACGTTCTGTAGCGTCGCTGGACGACGTTTCCGAACAAGGGTTCCTACTCCCAATTTGTTCCTCAAGACACCCTCTACAACTCCATGTAGTTCGACACAAAATTTCTAGTACATCCTGTCTGTAGAGTACTAGCTGGGAATGGGAGAATGGTAAACGGAAATCAGCAGTTCCATTGTCAAAGGAACCATCCTAGCATTTTGCTTAGGTGACCTATGAGGAACACAGACACTCTAAATCTCGATGGTCGCATGGGAATTGGAAAAGCCACGCTTCCTAATGTAGGTCCAGTGTGTCAGTCATTGCATTGTCTCGCTTGGAATCTGGCAAGACGTATATAATATCCATCTGCAGTATTTAGCTATCATGAGGAAGGGAAAAAATCACTGGGAAAGTGGGAAAGTACCATAAATTTTCCAATCACAGTTACTTGTAGCACAATCCGGAACCCTTTCACAGTTTCTCATGGAGTAGACGAATATGACATTGTTGACAGTAACATAGCTGTCGGTTAGGGATAGCGATCTTGGCGACCCCTTGATGCTATTCGAAAGAAAGAACGAAGATTAGGGTTTAATGTGCAGTTGACGACGAGGTTATGAGAGACGAAGCACAAGCTCGTGAAGGTCTAGGATTGCACAGGAAACTGGTCACGACTTTGTCCAAGACCGTCAAGGAACTGATGTAAAGTGATTTATTTATATATCCTGGCAAGATTGTGGCCACTATACCCTCTCTTTCACCTAACCAGACATTATCCATTTACATTGACGGAAAAATATCACAACACCAACGAATCATTAATGTAGAGTAGTGAAATTCCGGAAATACCTTTGTCTAGGTTAATGTAAGGGCGTGATCACAGGTTAATGTAAGGGCGTGATAAACTGTTGCAAATGTGAAATGCTGGTACCTTAAATGCCGGTGTAACCGCCAGATTGTTGAATGCAAGCATGCAAAGGTATGCCCGCATCTCGTGGTCGTGCGGTAGCGTTCTCGCTTCCCACGCCCGGGTTCCCGGGTTCGATTCCCGGCGGGGTCAGGGATTTTCTCTGCCTCGTGATGGCTGGGTGTTGTGTGCTGTCCTTAGGTTAGTTAGGTTTAAGTAGTTCTAAGTTCTAGGGGACTGATGACCATAGATGTTAAGTCCCATAGTGCTCAGAGCCATTTGAACCATTTGAACCATGCAAAGGTATATGCATTGTGCTGTACAAGTGGCGGAGGTAAGTTGGTGGGAAGGAGTTACAGGCCTGGTGCACTTGGTCGGCTAATGCTGGTTGTGGATGACGTTCGAGTTGCCGTCCGATGATGTCCCATAAGTGCTCGATTGGAAACAGATCTGGTGATCGAGCACGCCAGGGCAATATGTCGAACCTCTGAGGAGTATATTTGATTACAGCAGCGGTATGTAGGCAAGCGTTATGCTCTAGGAGAACACACCCTGAATGTTGTTCAAAAAATGGTTCAAATGGCTCTGAGCACTATGGGACTCAACTTCTGTGGTCATTAGTCCCCTAGAACTTAGAACTAGTTAAACCTAACTAACCTAAGGACATCACAAACATCCATGCCCGAGGCAGGATTCGAACCTGCGACCGTAGCGGTCTTGCGGTTCCAGACTGCAGCGCCTTTAACCGCACGGCCACTTCGGCCGGCGAATGTTGTTCATGAATGGAGGCACAACAGGTCGAATCTCCAGACTGAAGTATAAATTTGCAGTCGGGGAGCGTGGGATAGCCACGAGAGTGCTCCTACTGTCATATCATATCGCACCCCAGACCGTAACTCCAGGTGTAGGTCCAGGGTGTCTAGCACGCAGACACTTTGGTTACAGGCCCTCAACTGGCCTCCTTCTAACCAACACACTGCCATCACTGGCACCGAGAATACGTTTCATCAGAAAACACAACAGAGTTCCTCTCTTCTCTCCAATAAGGTCCCGCTTGACACCACTGAAGTCGCAAATGGCGGTGGTTTGGAGTCAGTGGAATGCACGCTACAGGGCATCTGGCTCGGAGCTGTCCTTGAACTAACCGATTTGTAACAGTTCGGTGTGTCATTGTGGTGCCAGCTGCTGCTCAGATTGCTACTGCAGGTGAAGTGCGATGAGCCAGAGTCATACGCCAAACATGATTGCCTTCCCTCACAGTTGTGCCACGTGGCCGTCCAAAGACCGGACTTCTTGCGATCGTACATTTCCGTGACCACCACTACCAGAAGTCGTGTGCAGTGGTTACAGTTGTCCCAAGTCTTTCTGTAATATAGCACAAGGAACATGCAGCTTCTCGTAGTCCTATCACACGACCTAGTTCAAACTCAGTGAAGTTTTCATAATACCGTCTTTGTCGCTTTGAAGGCTTTCTTCACTTACATCGACTCATCACGTTCAGTCTTATAGATAACTAAGACTCACGATCGTTATAGCCTGTATTTGAAGCAAACCTGATTTGCATCCTTACGGTGGTGCTACTAGCGCCGTTTTTAGGCGACAGGCGCGAAAGTTGAATACACACCACCTTTCAGACGTAGAGACACGCCCACCAACTTTTGTTTATGTTGCACAATGCCCTGATGTTGTGATTTTTTTTTGTCAGTACATTTTACATTACATTGACTGTGACATAAATGTTGTAAGAAGTCTTATCTCTCATATGTAGTCTAACACATGTACACAAATATGAAAGAGACGCACTTTATACTCTTTCATGACAAGAACGACAACAAACGTTGCAGAACGGTAGAATTGAACTGTGCGAGCTGGCAGCAATGAAGGTACGAAAAGGGGTAGGACAGGGAGTTGTAGACAAACTGGATGGAACACAAGTAACCTACAGATTGAAAAAGAATGTTCTGTGTCTGATTGGGAGACGGAAATTGAAAGAAGCGTAACTGGAGAACACATAGAAGCACATGGTTTACCGTCTGGCAGAGAGATGTGGCCATATATGCCTATTTTTCAGATAAAAGTTATGAAGTTCAGAAAAACAACCGCGCGGATGCCATTAGTCGTGCCGATCGGCGCATCATAGCTCGACAATTGGCGCTACAGTTGTCGGTCAGCATTGGAAGTGTGTCTGTAATGATCGAGAATCTCGGATAGTCAAAGAGGTGCTCACGATGGGTTCAGCGAGTGCTCACAGAGGACCACAAGATTCAAAGAAAGGCCATTTCATCTGAATTGTTGGAGCGTTTTGAGACCGACGGAGAGGTGTTTGTCACGAACGTTACGTGCGACGAAAGCTGGGTGCACCACTTTGCGCCGGAAACAAAAAGGCTGTCCATGGAGTGGCATTACCTCACTCACCACAAAAGAAGAAATTCAAGACAATCCACTCTGCCGGAAAAGTCATGGTGACAGTCTTCTTGACTTGTGGTGGCGTCATTCTCGTGGATGTGTTGCCAAGAGGGTCAGCCACCAGTTCAGAGGCATACGTGAAGACTCTGAATAAACTAAAGAACCGTTTCCGACGTGCTCGATCGGACAAGAATCCAGCAGAACTCTCGCTCCAACACGATAATGAACGCCCACAGACATTATTGAGAATCCGGGAAGACATCGCCGAACTTAGTTGGACATCATTGCCTCATCCACCCTGCAATCCAGACCTGTACTTCCATCTCTTTCGGCCACTTAAGGATTCTCTACTGGGAACACACTTTGAGGATGACGAGAGTGTCAGTCATGCAGTGAAAACATGGCTACGCCTACAAAAGAAGAGGTTTTGCCAGCAGGGAATACATGCTCTTCAACGCGTTAGCGTATGACCACGTGATGGAGACTACGTAGAGAAAAATAGAACATGGACAAGAAATGTTAATGTATATTGTCACCAAATTCAGACTCTTCACAATAAATGTGGTGTGAGAAAAAACGTGGGGCATTATTTATTGAACGATTCTCGTACCATTGGATTGTGAAGTGTGCAGATGCCTGATCTGTGGTGTGAGATACAGGGCTGCAAGCCGACTGAAGAGCTGGTGAAATCAGTATAGCGGACAGCTGGTGGCAACCAAACCAACTGTCATACGAAACACTGCCGTGGTTAAGTAGACTGACGTTGCAGATGTAACGCACATAAGCAATCACAGTTATTTCCAACTGTCTAGAGTTTTCATGCTACTCTCGCAGTGTTGGGTCACATCACAGTAGCCATAAGAATAACTGCCAATTTGGGGATATAGAAGTCATAGGCCAACATATTTTGATTTACTAATATATAGCGGTTGATAGTCTGTCGTAACTCCTCACACAGGGAAAGTATTATTGCACAAAAGAAAATAAGTAGTATTATTTGTAGGAATATTACGTGTAAAATTTGCAAATATCTTTTTAAGAAGATTTAAATATTAAGCACAGTCATACAGTACAGGTATTCACTCATGAAATCAGTCCTCACCCATCCATATGAGTTTGAGAATAGCAGAGATATTCAAAAGTGCAACACTAGAGAGAAAAATGGTTCAAATGGCTCTGAGCACTATGGGACTCAACTGCTGAGGTCATTAGTCCCCTAGAACTTAGAACTAGTTAAACCTAACTAACCTAAGGACATCACAAACATCCATGCCCGAGGCAGGATTCGAACCTGCGACCGTAGCGGTCTTGCGGTTCCAGACTGCAGCGCCTTTAACCGCACGGCCACTTCGGCCGGCACTAGAGAGAAATTTCATGCCTGTTATTCTTTAAGTAACCTATCTTTGTTGCAGGAAGGGATGAAACATGCAACAATAAAACTCTTTGAGAACCTACATCTTGAAATAAAGTGTCTGACAGACAGCAGAAATATTTTCAAACACACATAAAATATTTGTTATGTAAATAAAACTGCCTTTTCCTGCTGCTAGTTACTTTATTTATCCCATACGCGTTTCGCCTTCTCCTGTTCTAAAGCAACATCAGTGAGATCTATAACGATACAGTTTTGTTAGTTTTGGATTATCAAACATTTCACTCCGCGATTTTTTTGTAAAAAAAGTAATTACTTACGATTTGCTGAACTGCGTTTCCTCACATCTGGTCTGGAGGTAGCATTACCAGTTTTATCAAAAAAAAAAAAATGGTTCAAATGGCTCTGAGCACTATGGGACTTAATATCTGTGGTCATCAGTCCCCTAGAACTTAGAACTACCTAAACCTAAGTAACCTAAGAACATCACACACATCCATGCCCGATGCAGGATTCGAACCTGCGACCGTAGTGGTCACGCGGTTCCAGACTGAAGCGCCTAGAACCGCACGACCACACCGGCCGGCCCACTTTTATCACTGCCGTATAATCACATCTTTGTGGTCTCGCCTTCCACATATTGTTCACCGTGTTTCGCACTCACTTTTGTGGTGGACTATTGTTCTTTTGCCACTCGATAAAACTATTTCGTCGTACACTTCTTTTCACAACGTAAATATTGCGACTTCATTACGAGTTTCATCTTCTTTGGTATGTTTACCTATTTGTTAGTCTCGAACATATACTTCGTTAGGTTGGCAACAAAAAGGTAAACATACCAAAAAAGATGAAACTCGTAATGGAGTCGCAATATTTACGTTGTGAAAAACAGTGTACGACGTAATAGTTGCATCGAGTGACAAAAGAACAATAGTCGACCACAAAAAAGAGTGAGAAACATGATGAACGATGTGTGGAAGGCGAGAACACGTGAGGAAACGCAAATCAGCAAATCGTAAGTAATTACTTTTTTTTACAAAAAAAAATCGCGAAGTGAGATTTTTAATAATCTAAAACTAACAAAACTGTTTATAGATCCCATTGATGATGCCTTAGAACAGGAGAAGGCGAAACGGGTATGGGTTAAATAAAGTAACTAGCAGCAGGAAAAGGCAGCTTTATTTACAAAACAGGTATTTATATGCTTTCTGCGGAGGATAGCCACACAAACAAACTTGTTACGCATCAAATATGTCTCTCCTTAACAATTTCTCCTGTACCATACAGGAATTCTTGAATAGAGGTTGGCCGTGCGGTTCTAGGCGCTCCAGTCCGGAACCGAGCGACCACTACGGTCGCAGGTTCGAATCCTGCCTCGGGCATGGATGTGTGTGATGTCCTTAGGTTAGTTAGGTTTAATTAGTTCTAAGTTCTAGGAGACTGATGACCTCAGAAGTTAAGTCGCATAGTGCTCAGAGCCATTTGAACCATTTGAATAGAGGTAATTAGTAATCTAAAGAGGTTCAAAATGGTTCAAATGGCTCTGAGCACTATGGGACTTAACTTCTGAGGTTATCAGTCCGCTAGAACTTAGAACTATGTAAACCTAACTAACCTAAGGACATCACACACATCCATGCCCGAGGCAGGATTCGAACCTGCGACCGTAGCGGTCGCGCGGTTCCAGACTGTAGCTCCTAGAACCGCTCGGCCACTCCAGCCGGCAATCTATAGAGGAAAAAACCTATAAGAGACTGGTGTGTAATCATACACGCATAAAAGTATTTTTGTCGTTTATGAGTGTTCTACCTTTGTGTTTAATCTCATGACACGTTGTACATTATGACTTTATCGTGAATGTAATTTATTGAACAAGTGGGCTGGTGCATAAGATCGTAGCGTTTTACCACAAGTTAAGTAAACACGACATATACACATAACACAGAATTTAGTCGTCAATAATATATTCTCTTTGACTATTTAGCAGAGTCTGCCGACACTGAGTAACTTTTCGATTCCTCGACTGTAGAAATCACGTGGTTTTGAGGCGCAGAACTCGTCGACCCATGTTCGGAACACATGTTCATCGGGAAAGGTAGTCCTTGAAGGATGTTCGATAGAGAGCGGAAATGGTGAAGATTTGAGGGCCCAAGATCGGGTGAATAAGGTGGGTACGCTATGGTATCCCTACCCAACTGCTGTCTAGAGTTTCTTGTCAGTCTAGCACAATGCGGCCGGGCGTTATCGTAGAGTAGCATCGCTTTACACATTCTTCCTGGTCGCTGTTCTTGGACTGCGCCTGCAAGAAGTCTCAGCTGTTGACAGTAAATGTCAACAGTGATGGTCACACCTTGGGGAAGTAATTCGTAGTACGCCGCACCGTCGCTGTTCCACCAAATGCCTAACACCATCTTTTGTTGGCGCGCCCTTGGCTTTGTAAGGGGAGTTGCTGCTTTGTTTGGACTAAACCATTCCTTTCTTTTCCTTACTTTAGCATATAGATACCATTTCTCTTCATCAGTAACGTCACAGGATAGGAATAGATGGCGTTGTTAACGAGCCATTTGATGGCGAGCAATCGGAGATGCACGTATAGCCACCCGCAGATTTTTGTGATTTTGGCTTGGAGCATGCAGTACCCATAAAACCGATTTTTGAACCTTCCCCACTGCATGCAAATGTCGTACGATGGTGGATGATCACAGTACATCACATTTGCAAGTTCTAGAGTACGCTTACGTGGATCGTAATGGTTTCATCCGTTTGGAGGATATTCATCAACCCCAGAAGGTCTTCCTGAACGTTGTGAGTCACTAACGTCAAAAGGATCCTTCTTAAAACTATAGGACATTTTTTCTTGCTCCGTCCAATGGCATTGTCCTCATACACAACGCAAATGTTCCTGGCTGTCTGCGCTGCTGTCACCCCTCTATTGAACTCAAACAGAATAAAATGTCAAATGTGTCCAGATTTATCCTCTTGGCACTCCATTTTCTGTCGTCCACAGCTCCACTCTCTATCTCCAAATGACCAAATGATAATATGGAAAGTCAAAAAACGATTTCGAATCACAAAAAAATGACAATTGATAAATAAACGCATAGGAACCGCAATACCATGTAACGTATTACTATGTTTACGACGTTTCTCATCGAGCGATATACATTATCTCGCATTTCTAGCTGCTTCTCTCACACAAATTCTGAAATTCAGGGTCGCCACCAGGCCAAGCCCTTCCTAACCTTTTAGAAAAAAAACTGAGCTGGAAAATTATTAGTTTAATTACTTTAATAATTTAATTACAAGTATGAAAATTTCTTTAAGTAGCCAGATAAATAGCATTCCATGTCGTGCATAAACCAACTTGATTAATTCAGGATTGGAAATCGGAGTAAGAGGGTAAGATCAACACCACAGAATTTATCTTTCACGTAGATTATTTATTGTATCTAAGTATTTGGTTGCACATCCCAACTACACGTAGTTGGTGCCTGACTAGAAATATTTAAGTAAGAATTACGTGAGAATGTAACAGAGCACAATTTAACTACAGCAAGAAGAAACACAGAAAACGGAGGTGGGAGACAATGATACTATCATCTCCCTTGCATTCATACCATAAAAATATCTCAGTGAGATTCACATTACGATTCTGCACATGCACTTTTCTGGACAGAGGTTTAACCAATTCACGAGGTTGTGCGATAATTATTCAACATACTAACTGCGTCTGCTGCTTGCAAACGGCCGAACTAGAGCACGTGGTGCATTCCGAATCAAACTGTTGTGCTGCTTTGTAGAAAGCGCACGAAAGAACAGATATTCTAGCAGAAATTATTGCTAATTAAACAAGTAAAGTGTTAAAATAAAGCCTACTGCGGTGCCGTGGTGGACCAGAAGGGTCATTGATTACCAAACACGTGGCACAAAATCGACACACGAAGACAAAAGCAACTTCCACAAAATATAAGATTAAAAATCGTACTCGCTTCGACACAGTATTACGCTCACGTACGGCTGAAGTGATCCTAACCAACTTTTCCTAATCAGATTTACCGTTTGAAATTCTACTTCATCGTTGTTCAAAATGAACAAAGTAGCTTCCACACTTTTAACTCAAACACACAAAATTCGCCTATTTAAAGCAGTATAATTATGGCACATATGAAAAAGTAACTCGCTTCACACGCTTCAGTTAAGCTGAAGTTCTTAAGTATTTCAACAGTTAAACATAACGAAGGCCTAACTCAACCTGCTTCCTATCACCTGAAAAGAGCTACGATCCGTGCTCACCAATCGTTCACCGAAGAGTGCCGCTTTCTCTTTCGATATTACCTAGCTCCCCATTCAGCGGAAGCTACCAGAGGGGTACGCCTCCGTCAACAACCTCACACACAAAAACAGCCTTCGACACAACCTTCGACTAAGATGGTAAACCTCTCTGTTCAGGTACTGGAAACCTCAGTTGGTCTCCCTGTGTTCTCCTTCGAACAAGAAGCAACATCGTCTGCTCCCAGAAGACGATGACCAACTCAGCGTTTCCCACAAAACAAAACCGAAACCCCACATTAAAATACACATATAATATTCAATAGACCTTATTTAAGTGCTCAGTCTTTCTGGAAGAGTTCATGAATTGGGCTAAAATCAGGTAGTAAAACGAATAAGTTGTACCGAATTTGACAAGCGTCTTATGAAACGATTTCGCAGAGACGTTTCAACCAGTACGCAAAACAAAAGGCTGCGAACTTATGCGCAACCTAATATTTAACCAGCTAAGGTATCGTACAAGGTGTGCAAGAAGTTAGGAAATAACGTGCTCATTTATTGTGTGTGATGTACGTAATTGTAATTGTAGAGGGTATATTGACTGAATCTTAATGTTAAATATACCATCCTACCTTCATGTAACAGCAATGAAACGGAATACGGTATCCCATTCGGCTGATCCAGTATCTGTTTCTTCAGCATGTCGAAGCTGTGCTCCAAGTCACGGAGTAGGCCCACAAACTGGCAGAGCCATGCTATGGTGGACAAGAAATTCAACAATCCTAAAATGACGCCCGGTTCACATAAAGACATTCCCAAGTGCCGAGCGGTGTAGAAAGTAGAAGAGAAGCCACAGAAGACCAAAGCGACCAGTGCCACGGACAAGAATTCGTATTTAGTACAACAGACTCCGGACTTGCCTCTCGTATGCTTTCCGACGCAGCTCAAAATGGAGTAGGCGTCGGCCATCGTCGCGTGACCTGTGAAGATTATTTTCCAGAGCAGCACTGCTGATGTCAAGTCGATCGCGCTGCCACACAGAAATAAAATAAATTTCGTAAGGAGGGGCATTTCTCCGAAACAGTAAGTATGCGTGGCACTATATACACAGTGGCAGGCGATGACTGCTATCCAGATAAAAGCTGCAGCACGCTCGGTAACGTTATGGAGGCGACGATTTTCGTGCAGAGGCAGGAAGCCAAAAGCTCGCCACACCAGCAGCTTGAAAGGATGGTGCCACTGAAGCATCCTCGGGCACTTGGTCCGTGTCCGGCACTTTGTGGTCTGCAAGTTGGAGAAATTCGGTACTGCGAACAAATAATGTGTGGCTTCCGTCATCGATCTAAAAACACTGTGCCCATTTTTTGCCGTTTTTCACTTAGAGAAAGTGCTCTGCTTTCAAGAAATATATACACACACATTTGCTATACTTCATTGTCATAAGGTTTCTGATATCTAACTGAATCACACTGAACGATAATGGGGATCATTTGTACTTGTTGTTGGTGTTCTGTTATAGAAGTAAGTCAGACTCTCTTCCGTGAATTACAGCGTAAATGTACATCCTACAAACTTTACCCCTGACCCTTCCCCCAAAACAACACACACTGCCACCCACCCCCCCCCCCCCCCGCCCCCTCCCCCATCCAGTACCAAATTGAATGTTGCTCAATGTCTCGTGATGTGTCCTGTCAGCAGATCCCTTATTAAGTTAAATTGAGTCATAAATTTCTTTTCTCTTACATTCGACTGATTACATTTCCATTTGTTATCCGGTCCACCCATCTGGTCTTCAGCTCGGCCAAATTTCAGGTGCTTCTATTCTCTTTTTGTCTGAACTGCTTATTGTCCACATTTCATTTCGGTACAAGGCTTCACTGCAGACAAATGCCTTCAGTAAGGACTTCGTAAGACTTAGATTTGTAATGTATATGTGCAGACTGAACCGAAGAATGAAAATTCATACCAAGCCGGGTTTCGAACCTGTGTCTGCTGCTCACTAGACAAATACGCTAATCGCACAGTGGCTTCACACAACTGCACGGACAAACTCAACACGCCCCCCTCATCAATCCAAAATCCCATTCACGCTTCAGCCCACTTCGTACTCCCACAAACTCGAATAGCATTGAACTGGCTACATCTACATCTACAGTCGTGCTCAAAAATATCCGAACGACCTGAATTGCATTTCGCCTGATTCGAATGCGACCCACATAGCGCAGCTGTCTAGCAGGTCCTCTAATCGCCCTTCGGTACAGTCGTTTGACTATTGAAAATGGTTCCAACAAGTCACCACTAGAAAACACTGCTCTGTATCGCAATAACTCAAGATGTAAAGTAATACCAAGGTACTACAAATATCAGGGAACATCTTATCACAGATAAGACGGTTCTTCAGGCTTGTAAGCTCACATTTGTTACAATAAATGACATACATGAAACGTTACCTCTCTCATTGTTACGTCAGATAGGTAATTCATTTAGTAAGTTCGTCGTATACATGATTTCCTCTTCAAAATAACATACCGTACTTATTGTTTAACACAAAATGACATTAAAAATTTAAGTTATTCACGAGCAGCTAGTTGAGAATGTGTATGAACTTCAAATGACACGACGAACCGTCTCGTTCTGCACATGGATTCAAACCCAGGTCATGCAGACTAAGCAAAGGCTTCGTGACTGACGGAAACTAACAGACATTCCTGACTAGGCATACAGAGAGTGATATACCTCGATTTTAGACAGTTTCAGTTAGCAAATATCAACTTTAAATTATTTAACGCAAACATTGATAAAAGACGCGAATTCCTACCCAGCATCTATTGTCCTTGTTAACGAACTACGAGAGATGTTAAATATTGCTTCTTCACAAGTAATTTACTTGAAATGGCGTAAGGTAAAGCTTCGTGTTGGACAGGGATTCGAACCCAGAACTTAATTGGATTGTCATCGAAGCACAATCAACTGTGACATATCGGATTTTCTCGGCAGTAGCTAGATGTTTTAACTGAAATGACGAGACGAAACATTAATTTTTTCTTTCCCAGGACTCCAACCTGGCCCTATCGCTGTTATATTCTAGAGAAAACGAACGTTACAAATGGGTTTGTTACACCAGCAGCGACATGTGAGCATGTTTGAACTAGAAATAATATGACGACGAGTTCAGTACTAACTGGGAATCGAACCCCACACATATCGTTGTTGACTGCACACAAAGAGACGTCATCTACCGAATTTTTGTCCACCAGCAGCTCGGAATAACATCCTTGAATTTACAATGATTTCGCAAACAGTTCTGTGTCTCACTGGTGCTCAAAAACGTCAGATACCGTTAGTGTTGACAAGGAGTGAAAATACATTAAAAATCAAAATATATTACCCACTAGCAGATAGGTGTTCTCATGCTAGAGCTTGATAATACATAATGAAAGCTTTAGTGCCGGGTCAGGATTCGAACCCTTTCACGTGCAATATGTGGAGATGTTGAGGAATCTGCAGTTTTGAACAAACAACAAATTGCAGTCGAGCTGTATTGTCACGTAGGGATCAAATTCCGCATTAAGGGCGGTCTGAGTTGCATTCCCAGATCAGAACCAATATTATCGACATAGAGAAGCTCAAATAAAAGATGGAATAAGTGTCCTATGACCCTACATAGCGTTTGTTTCGTCACTAGAAATAAATAACTAGTATAAGAAAGGTTACTGCTGATAGAGTTTCTACGTGTCGCGACTCCTGACTTTATTGTGGTTCAACCTAACGTCTAGTTGGTAGAGAAGGAATATCATGTTTAACATGAATGTAAGACCACAATGCCATTATACCTTCTTCACTTGGCTAGCCAGAAGAGAACAGAATCTGTCTCTCCTTATCAAAAATCATCAGCAGAAGTTGGAATCGAACCCAGACCATAAGTATATGAATCTAGCATCAATCCAAGTTTTTTTGTTTTGTTTTTGTCGGGCCTCATTCCTCCCCTACAGCCCGTCCTTCCGCTCGCTATTTGTGCCTTCTTCGGCTAGCTTCTGTGCTATGTTTGTTCCATAAGAGATAGTTGACCAAACGAAGTAAATGTGTACAAGTGAACAAAATCCCTTCTTTTGGAGTTGTGGAAAGAAAATAGGTCCGCTACATTCGTCTATCATTGTGCGGGAGCGATTTTTATAGGAGAGCCAGGCGTACTTCAGCCCGCTGGCGTCTCAGGTGTGCGTCAGCAACCTATTAGTGCTTCTACACGAGGGCAAAGGGTAAACGAAATAGCCACCTTGTTGGCGCAAAAGGAATGAGAAACTTTGTTCTGGCGTAACAAGCTAGTCACGCCACACTGAGGAGGAAGCCGAAAGGCACTCGTTCACACACGCCGACTGGCGTCAAGTCTGGAACAAAAAAATGGTTCAAATGGCTCTGAGCACTATGGGACTTAACATCTGTGGTCATCAGTCCCCTAGAACTTAGAACTACTTAAACCTAACTAACCTAAGGACATCACACACATCCATGCCCGAGGCAGGATTCGAACCTGCGACCGTAGCTGTCACGCGGTTCCAGACTGAAGCGCCTTTAACCGCACGGTCACACCGGCCGGCCAAGTCTGGAACAGGATAAGTTATGACTGCTATAAAGAAAATTCGTAGCTTTGGAATATACTTAACTGTTAATGCTTCCTTTGGTACATCTCTCTTGACTATACAAATGAGACTCGTAAGATACATGCACTGATACAATTGGCGCCTTGCTAAGTCGTAGCCATTAACTTAGCTGAAGGCTATTCTAACTGGCTCTCGGCAAATGAGAGCAAAGGCTTCGTCAGTATAGTTGCTAGCAACGTCGTCGTACAACTGGGACGAGTTCTCGTACGTCTCTCGAGACCTGCCGTGTGGTGGCGCTCGGTCTGCGATCACACAGTGGCGACACGCGGGTCCGACATGTACTAATGGACCGCGGCCGATTTAAGCTACCACCTAGCAAGTGTGGTGTCTGGCAGTGACACCACAAACTTAATATAAAATTTCATTAAAAAAAAAGTAATCCTGAGATTGTACAAAATATCGTTTAATCGTTCTTCAGCTCTGTCGGTAGGACAAAGTTCGGTTCAAGAAATTTGCCTAATTTTCTTTGTATTTCTTTTGTCGTTCGAGCTTTTGAAGTTCTGTCATCAGGTACATCCAATAGTCTGCTGCACTCTTCGTCATAGCCGTTGAGATGTAATGGACTGTCAGTCCTTTGAGCCAGTTGGCTGACCTTCTTTTAGTGTTAGGATATGGCACGTCATCTGGCAGAAGGACGTGTGTCGGTGTAATGGTGTTAGGTGACGTGCGGAGCACATGTGCTAGTTTTTGCCTGAAGAGATTCCACACGTCTTTCACATCGTCACAGACGAAACGATGTTCTTCGGTGTCGACGGCATTGCAGCTGGGACAGTTTGGTGTGTGTGCCAGACGTATCGCGTGCAGTTTAGAGTTGGTGGGGATTTTTCTATTGACTGCGAGGTACCACGTCGATCGCACATTGGATGGTAGATTGGGGTCAGATATGTTTTCCCATATGTTTTTCCAGTTATAATGTCGAAACTTGTTTTCTATTCGATTGCGCAATTTTCCTCCCAGCAAGGTGTTGTAAACCTCCTTAACCTGATATATGTCCTTCTCCGGTATACTATGGCGTACATAGCTGTATTCCACAAGAAAGTGTTTATAGTGGTACAGCTCGTGGGAGATGTGATGCACATCGATTGGTGGATCTCTGCTGACTGGGGTGATTTCACGTAAGAGATGAGCCACTAAGGTCCGCGGTGATCGTTGCCACTGTTTATAAGTTTTGCTAACGTATAGCGCTTGCGCTTTAAGGTAAATGTCTGTTAGATGTAGCCCTCCATTGCGTGTCGATAGCGTCAAGCTATCATAGGAAACCTTAAATATCTGACCTCTGCTGACAAAATAACCAAGCGCTGCTTGCATTTGGTGTGCTATGGTTCGTGGCAGAGGAAGCACTTGAGCAACATAGTTTACTTTGGAGGTTATATAGGTACTGGCTAGTTGCACTTTTTGTATTGCATTTAAATTACGCAAGCTGTGTTGTTTTATGCTTGCTCGTAATGTGGCAAGTAATTTTCTGTAATTGAGAGCGGCTGTGCGGCGGATATTATTCGTATATTCTATTCCAAGGCATTTTAGTTTTTCCACAGTGTTGATACGTCCAGTGGCTCTGATCTCTATGCCCCTACCAAGATTCATAATACCAGATTTATTGCTGTTGAGCTTAGCTCCTGACGCCAGTTCGTAGGTCGCCACAACTTCAAGTACTGTTGCCACCTCGCTTTCGTCAGTCGCAAGTACCCCTACATAGTCCGCGTAGGCTTGACATATGATCTTCTGTCCGTGTATATGTAGTCCACGGAGTTGCCGAGTCAGGGATACTAAGAGAGGTTCAAGCGCAATCGCGAAAAGCGTCATGGACATGGGGCAACCTTGTCTTACCGAACTGTGAATATTGATCGGGTGACTGAGTTGTCCGTTGACACTGATTCTTGACGTGCTATTCGTCAGTATGTTTTTCACGGAGGCTATAATTTTCTGTGGGAAGTGCATGGATGTCATACACCGGAACAGGTACGAATGATTAACTTTATCAAAAGCTTTTTCAAAGTCAAGCGACATCAGGGCACAGCGAATGTTGCAGGCTTCCGATATCGCTATAATGTCTCTGTAGTCGCATAAGGTCTGAAATATCGTTCTATCCTTTCCCACACTTGTCTGGTAAGCTCGTGTCACTGTACGAATAACTGAATTAAACCTTTGCATCATGATACGGGCGAAGATTTTATAATCACTATCGAGAAGTGTTATGGGTCGAAGATTCTCCACGGTTTTGCCTCTTGGTGTTTTGGGGACTAAGACCACTGTACCTTCACAGAATTCCTTCGGAAGGTCAGTGTCGGCATTTAGTATTTCATTGCAGACGAGTGTCAATTTAGCAATTATCTTTTCGCGAAAAGTTTGATAAAATTCAGCGGGTAGCCCATCTGGTCCAGGTGATTTATTCTTTGGACTCCTCGAGATGGCATCTTCGACGTCTTCATCCGTTATTCTTGCTGCGAGCACATCAGCTTCTTCTGGAGTGAGTCGCTCTGTCGTCCTAGCAGTGAGAGCTTGCTGCGCTGTTTCATCTGTCTGTGTATTGGCCAGCAACTCACTAAAGTGTCGATGGATCTCGTCTCGTATTGCAGCTTGATCTGTCAAGAGTCTCCCGTCTGAAGTTTTGAGTTCCGTCAGAATTTTCCGTTTTTGTCTTTTGTTCTCTTGGAGGATGTGGTACATCGATGTTGTTTCTTCTCGTGTACCGTTCTGCAAACGCGTTCGTATTTTACAGCCTTCGAGATGGTGTCTCTGCAGGGTGAGCAATTTTGCTTTTATTCTGTTGATTTGCCCATAGCTTGTTATGATTGTAGCATCCCGAACGCACAAGTCTCTCAGACAGCTGAAGTAAAAGTCTAATGTCCGCTTCCGCCAGGCGACTTTTTCACGGGAGTAAGTTTTCATTGTCTTTATTATTGCGGGCTTCGCGCAGTTTAGCCACCAATTCAGCGCCGTACCATACAAGTGGAACTTCCTTTCACATTCTGCCCAAGTGGTGTGGAAGGCGGCGTGACATCCAGGATCCGAAAGATGAGCAACGTTTAGCTTCCACTGACCTCTCGCCCTGTAAGTTCCTTGTTTCTCTAAATTTATCGTACATATGTACGCGATATGAACAGAGAAAATAGTGGGCCATAGTTCGGACTGTAAAACGTGTCGCCTTAACTTGGACGTTGCGTAAATCCTGTCGATACGACTGGCAGAATGGCTGGTGATATAGGTGAAACCGAGCTGATCACCATGTTTTGGTTCCCAAGTATCTAACAGATGGAATTCTCTGACGATGTTCTCCAGCTCCAGAGATTTGTTAAAATTTGGCGTCTGATCTTTGGGACTCAGCACGCAATTAAAGTCACCCGCAAATATTATTTGTTCAAATCGCACCGCGAAAAGGGGGGCGATGTCCTCCTTGAAAAATTCGGCCCTGCGGCGCTTGTTTCCGGTTCCTGACGGGGCATAGATGTTGATAAGCCTGGTGTTGTTTATCGTGACAGCGAGACCTCTACTGTTCGGCAGTTTCGTCACGTCTGTAAGTAGGATCCCCTCTTTAGTCATAATCGCTGTGCCGAGGCTATTGTCATTGCCAGGATTGATGACGGCGTTGTAGCCAGTGATGTCGTCCAAACGGATAGCCGTTACTTCTTGCAGCATTAAGATGTCAACTTCAGCGGCGTACAGAAAATCTTGGAGATTTCTCAGATTGAGGGTGCTGCTAATTTTATTTATATTCAAGGTCGCAATTCTGTACACCTGCAAGGACGTCATGTCGACTATACCGCGTCAGGTGGGATACTATTTGCCAGGTGAAGTGGATGTGTGCTCTACTTAGAAGAAATCGGCATCATCATCTTCTGCACGAGCGTCTTTGATGGTGGTTTGTTGCCGGGTGGACACATCTTGTCGACGGGAGGGTGCCGTCCGTCCTGAACGTTGTGGTATGTCAGCCATCTCTGCATCATGGTTTTGCTCCTCCATGTCATCCGCCCAAACTTGCGTGCACGTAACTTCCCGCGTGTCCGTTTTTGGTACAGGTGGAGGGTCGTTCCGACTAGCTGTACCGCCTGGAATGTGGATTCCACGGTCGGGTTCAGTGTCCTCGTTTCGGGTCTTCGTTTTTGTTGTTCGATCTTCCGGAGGAGCTGCTTGTGTCGTCTCCGCCAATTCTTGGCCTATCTGTTTCGTCTTTTCACGCAAGATTGGCGCGATTTCTGCTGCTCCCTGACGGGCTATTCGACGTTTCTCCCGTTTCTTTGGTGAAACAGTTGTAGGCTGCTGGTCATTATCCTCCGATGTTGCAGCTGTGTCCTCTTTGTGGTGCCCGACTTCTTCGAGTGGTTTGCACATGCCTTCTGCTGCCGTCTTAGCCTGGTCTTCTTCTGCACACCTGTCAGTTTCCTCGTCTTGTGAGTGTGCTGGACCTGTAGCTTCTGTGCTGCTAGTATCCATGGCTACGGTACCGTCGGGAACGTCGGCATAAGCAACGACCGCCCTGTCGAAACACATATCTGGGGCGACGTCACTGCGAATTGCGGCGGCGTACGTCACGGGTAGTGTGGCCATCTGACTAGACGGGTCTCGCTCCCCAGTCGGCAGTTGCGTCACACGCCGTTGAACACACTGCGCGCGGACGTGTTGGGTCGAACCACAACCCGAGCAGGTTCTCGGCTGGCCATCGTAAATGATGATCGCTCGATATCCACCAATCCAGAGATACGATGGGATATGTTTCAGCATGTCAATCTTAACTTGCCTGACTCCATTTAATACTGGATACTTGTGCAAGCTAGACCATTTTTCGGCGACATTGCTGATAATGGCGCCATATTCTCTCAGTTTGTTGTTAATCTCCTCGGGCGTTATTTCAAAGGGGAGCTCAAAGATTCGAACCGTTCTTATTCCCATTCCTGCACGCGAAAACGTGACCTGCCCTATGTGTCCGTCTGAATGTTTGAATTTTGCCACCCCACCACATGTTTCTACAATTTGGTCGCACTTGTCAGAACTCGATAACTTAAGGAACACGGTCGGACTGACAATCGACAGGTGAATTCCAATCAATTCATCCACTTTGATCTGAAAAGTTTCTTCGATAAATGCCTCTACTTCGTAAGATTCGGTCGGGCGTAGTTCGGATCGAAAATCAACTTCAAAGTATCGCGTCGCGTTGTCTGTTCCATTATGTCATTCTAGAATGTGATCGTGGACTACGACAAACGCAGAAAGCGCGCACTCACCACACAGCGCCGGCCGCTCGCAGCGACGATGTAAACACCGCAACAGCCGCTCCGCACGTCCGCACAGCACGGCCGCCGGCGGCGGAATATCCAAGAGACCACCAAATTTGCTTCTCTATCACTCATTTTTCTATCATAACAATGTTGCGCCACACTGGATGAGAATTCTGACTCACAGACTCCCTGTAGCGGTTTGCAGCATGTTCAGTACATTCATTTACTTGGTTGACCGAATCGCCATGAACTAGCTGCCTCGGCTACCCAGTGCATACATTCGACTCAATTTTGTAATCACCGAAATAAAATCACGTAACTGACACCTACAGAGAACTGCCGACAGTGTAGGATGCAAAAATTTAAACAGGAAGTGTTCCTTTCGACTTGAGCTACTCCTATTGTGCTATCTGTTTGTTAAAAACGTCGTGCAGTGCAAAAGAAAAGCTGTAACTGTCTGTCTCTCAGAAGTCTAGATCCGGCCATATGCATTATCCCACAGCACTGTGCAATGCGCAAGTTCTGGAGGAATTGTTGTTGAGTTCTGGAGGTGTTGTAGCTATGTGTCAGCTAGTAGCGTAACGGTAAGCATCGCGCGCTGTTGATAAGACGTCGCGAGTTTGGGTACATTCACTGCTACATTTTTTAAAACGCCATACTGCTGTCTGCTGAAGTTATCGATCTAATGGAACTTTAAACATAATTCCCTTCACTTCTCAACCCAAAATAGTCGCATGTGGAAAAAGGGCTAACTTCTGCGACATTTTGTTCTTTTCAGGTTTAATAGATGGCCAGGCTGCAGATGCATCACGAAACTTTTGTATTATGTATGGGGAGAGCGCATCGTGCCAAAATACGTCAGGAAAGTATATTCTACATTAGCTGTCGTGTGGCAGTGGCATTTTATTCTTCATAAAACCTTGTTTGACAGCTTTAACTCAGAACATGCATGTAATCAATAAACTGCATGTGCATTGTCAGACAGTTATAGATAACATCAGAGAATTCGCATTTATTGTTGATGATTAATTTCTCTCTCATGTTAACTAATGTTTTAACAACACTAAAAGAAACCGTACGAAAATTGTGCACTGTATTATAAGAAATGAAGTAAAACTACCCACGATAAACTTACGACGAAAGTCTGTTTCAATAAAACTGAGTATCTGTACACAAGCGTGCCTCTATCGGCACGAATTAGTAAAATGCTAATCACTTAGATTTCTATTGGATCTGTGTTTGATCGGTATGCTGTGTTATACTCAAGTGGTATGCAAATATGGCATTTCATAAATAAAGTTATGTATTCCTAGAAACCCAAAATTTATTTGTCAGCAGCGGAAACAGGCGTTACCTGTTGTGCAGCATTGTAAGTTTTCCACCACTGCACTCTGAGCCGAAAGTATTTCCTTATCGATGTGTGATCTGACTGCTTGTAGCTCTTTCATAGAAGGGATAAAAACGTTACAGTCAGCAGTACTAGAACCGTAAACCATAACATACGCTTTTTCTCAGGTTAGCACGCTCCCACAGAGCTAGAGAAAATACATGCGTTTAAGGCTCCTCTTACGAGAGCAGTAGTGGTTAGAAATCATAAACCGCTATTTAAAGGACGAGATGAGATGCGATTTTCACGTGCAACGACTTTCCAGGGCTGAAAACCGTAAATTTACAATCTTTTGTTACAGCTCAAGCGTTAATAATAACTCAATTATTCAATGGAAATGACAGGAAAAATCAAGTGAACTTTGAGACTTAATTCCGTGGACACCAGAAAGTAACTCGTCGATTACAGAGTTGCCAAATATACCTTGCCTTGTTGCCAAATCTCAGTTACATTACCAGCTGGAAGAAGACGAACCGATGTGATCCTACAGTGCGCTGGGAAGTGACCACAGCTGACGTCTCAAAGACGCGGCTGATACGGCCTGGAATACGTAATCCATCTGATTAACATTTCTACAACTGGGTTTAGGGACTGGAGCGTAGTTACTAATAATACTCAGAACTGACTGCAAACTAAGCTTCGTAAATCAGTAACTCTCATAGTTGTTTTTATATATCTTTCGTAAGTGTACTCAAAACTAAGAAAAACATTGACGAACGTTTTCGTGCCTCTCCGATAGTCGAGCACAACAAACAAATAAAAATTTAAAAAAGACTGTTTGCGTGTGTGTGTGTGTGTGTGTGTGTGTGTGTGAGAGAGAGAGAGAGAGAGAGAGAGAGAGAGAGAGAGAGAGAGAGAGAGAGAGATAAGAGATAGAGAGAGGGAGCGTGAGGGAGAGAGATAAAAATAAAAAAGAATGATAGAGAGAGAGTAAAAAATTGTTGCAAAGAAACTGAATCATGGTATGTAAAGAAATCTTTCATTAAAATGACGCGTTCTACATCATTACGAAATGTCGTATTCATGGTCTATGGAACAAGTATTAATCTAATCTAATCATATCATATTGCTGATTAGTCATGAAAAGGCACGAATTACAGAAATTTTCGCCAATATCAGTAACCAAATCTAAACTTGAAAAAAAAAAAAAGACGACAGTTTTGGTAATAAACCGGGACTCCTTTTAAGACCCTTTCGTCCCTGTTAACTAACCACGAAAGATGTGTGATATACCTCCATTCAGAAGGAACAAAGTGTTCATGCATTTAAAGATGAAGCGCATGACGTGAAGTTCTGTGACGGAGATACTAACCGAGCTGCTAGATGTTTGAGTCTAAAATAAGGATACAAATTTTTGTGCCTGAGCAACAATCGATCCGCACACCTACCGTCCTTCTTTATCATCCACGAACATAGCTTAAGTAACACGTGCTTACTCACCAACAGTAAGATGTGTGCGTGTTTGACTAGAAGTAAATGTCTGATGGGTGTGGGCAGAAACTAAAGGGCAGATGCGGGCACTGTGCACATCTGTAGTTTTCCTTCTTCCGATAAATACAAATAATGTATACAAATCAGCGTATGCATTGCTTTCATAATGTTTCCCTCTTGTTTAGTCCTCTAATGATGAAGTTGATCCACACCAATGAGTCTGATTGTTTCTTTGTATCCTTCCATCTACTATCTTTGTGTGTTACTGCTCCGTGTTCAAAAAACAAAATATTATGCCTGCTCCCACGAGGTATTAGAACGAGGTCGCAAGAAGGCTAACGAATTATTATCAAAATACAATGAGACGTCAATTTGTCTGTCGTCATGGTGTTAAGTCGGTAGAAATAGTTGGGTATTATTGCCTGCATCACCGGCATCACATTGCTTCTCTTTCGTTTGTGTGTTGCGCATGGTGCAAGAAATATTTGTGTTTTGCTTGCTTGCCCCATTAATGAAGAGGAGGTAGAACTGCAATTGCGGCACCTCAAATCCAAGAAAGCTGGCGGCCCCGATAAGCTGACGAATGCCCTCCTCAAGCAGCTACCCCCAGCTACTATTCCCATCCTGACGGCCACTTTCAATAACATCCTCACAACCAGGCAATACCCCACTGCCTGGAAACATGCTGAAGTGGTCGCCATACCCAAGGCTGGGAAGGATCTTCGTTCCCCTGCCAGCTACCGCCCCATCAGCCTCTTGCCCGCCATCTCCAAGGTGTTCGAGAGGCTGTACCTTAAACGACTGCTCATTCACATTGCCCGAGAACGAGTCCTCCCTGATGAGCAGTTTGGCTTCAGGCAGGGACACGCAACCACCCACCAACTCCTGCGCCTTGTGGAAGAGGCACTGGACGCCATAGAACGTAGGGAGTACTTCGGGTCCATACTCCTCGACGTGTCCAGAGCGTTTGACTCAGTCTGGCACGAAGGGCTGTTCTACAAATTATTCTCCCTTGGCTTCCCAGTGTCCCATGTACGGCTAATAGCCACATACCTGGAAGGTCGCACCTTCCATGTTAGGGTCCCAGACGGGAAATCTACACGACGACGAATCAGGGCAGGAGTACCACAAGGCAGCGTACTTGGACCGCTACTCTACTCCCTCTTTACAGCCGACCTGCCCTCTGCGCCGAGGGTACATTTAGCTCTCTACGCAGATGACACTGCACTCTTCTCTCGTTCTCGGAGTGCGGCAGGTCTTCAACAGCGGCTCCAGGGGGCTACAGATACCCTAACCGATTGGGCTAGGACCTGGCGTCTGGCATTTAATCCCTCCAAAACCCAAGCCCTTCTCATCTGCCGACGCCGTATTCCCATTCGGCTCCCTCGGGTGATGGTCCTTGGTACCCCAGTCCCCTGGACTCGTACTGCAAAGTACTTGGGTGTTACCCTGGACCAACGCCTCACCTGGCGCCCCCACATCGATGACGTGCGTCGTAAAGCAATGGGGCGGCTATGCCTGCTCTACCCCCTCATCAATTCAACCTCTTCACTCCCCACACCCCTTGCTGTTAGACTGTACACCTCCCTTGTTCGCCCCATCCTTGAATACGCGGTGGTGGTGTGGGGCAATGCTGCCCCCACCCACCTCCGCCGACTCCAAACCGTCCAGAACCGGGCTCTCCGGCGTGCCCTCCGCCTCCCCTTCGACTTCCCAACCCAACAGCTCCACATCCTGGCCGAAGTGCCGCTCCTTCGTACCCGCATCCTATCCGCAGCCAATTCCTTTTACCAACAAACCCGTCACTCTCCTAATCCCTTAATCCTTTCCCTCGGTACCCGTGTTCACCGTCTAGCCACCACTCGATGGCCTGACCTTTTATTTCGCCCCCCATGACTTCGCATGCACTAGCCACCTCATCTCATGACAATTACTCCATCACACCATAGATCATCCCCCCCAACATGTCATGTATTCACTCCCCTCAACACCCCCCCACCCACCCACACTTTCCCCAATGTTGGCCTAATCATGTCAGGCCATTCCTTTTTCTACTTCTTCTTCTGTCACCCTCTGACTTCTTTCTCTTCCCCCCCCCCCCCCAACCCACCACTCCAAGACTGACTGCCGGCACCATCAAGACACCGCTATGAAGAAGAAGAGGCCAGGATAATGGCCTTTCGCTTTCACAACTCTCACTATTCCTCCTCCTCTCCTTTATTCTGTAATTTAGTCGTAATTCCCGGCTAGTCAATGGGCCGTTCGTTTTCCCCCACTCTTCTACTGTCCCTTCTACTGTCCTGTCTTCTAAAAAAAAAAAAATTTGGCCAGTCAATTGCGCCATTCGTCTTCCCACTTCTCTCACTATCACTCTGACTATCCTTTCATCTTAAAAAAAAAAAAAAAAAAAAAAAAAAAAACAGCAAAACAGCACAAAAGTCAAGTAACAACCACAAACACCATGTCATCACTTATCCTCACCACACCATTTAAGAAGGCGAAGCGCAATAAGCGCTAGAACTTCATCCCCAGCAGAGGGTTCAGCCCTCAGTCATGTGCGTCTGCCTGCTCCTGTGACGGGTTTCAGCCCACTGAATGCGAGCAAGCTCACGAATAGACTGTCAATAATTGGAATTACGCAATAATACACTTAAAGCGTGTGTTTTTGCATTATGTATCCCGATGAAAATAACTGTAAATAGATTATATGCCTACTTGCTTATTACTCGCGCTTCTCGATACTTTCCTCAGAAAATAAAAAGAAAAATAAAGAGAGGGAGAGAGACAGAGAGAGAAAACAGAAATGTATTTCAAATGTCAGCTCGGTGACGCAATGTTCGTCTCGTGATGTAAAGCAAGGATAGTTGATAGGTAGTATCTCGTTGTATTAGCGATATGTGTGGCTACAGGGGTCTTTCTTTTCTCTCTGCAAACAACCAGAACAGAATTTAGTAACAAAGAGGTAAGAAGACCTATGCAGTGCGACAATTAAACACTCAGGCTTTCTTGGTTATTTTGTTAATCCTCAACAATCGTCTGTAATGCAGTAAACATCTTTGATTACTGCTTTTCTATTACTACCATTGTCACTGTTATTCGTCACCTCACAACAGATTTCCTATCACTCACTGCTGCCGATGCACGTTACGAATGGATCAGGATGAATGGGACGTGGGATGTTTCGTCACGGAGAATATACACATTTCTTCGGCGTCTTATGTTCAGGGTAATATGAAAACCTCAGTAAGAGCAGACTACAACGAGATGCCGGTGATACAGGCAATAATATCCAACTATTTCTGTTGACTTAACACCATGACGACAGACAAATTGGCGTCTCGGTGTATTTTGATTATAATTCGTTAGCCTTCTTGCGACCTCGTTCTAATACCTCGTGGGAGCAGGCATAATATTTTGTTTTTTGAACACGGAGCAGTAACACACAAAGATAGTAGATGGAAGGATACAAAGAAACAATCACTCATGGGTGTGGATCCAGTTCATCATTAGAAGACTAAACAAGAGGGAAACATTACGAAAGCAATTAATACGCTGATTAGTATATATTATTTGTATAGATCAGAAGATGAAAAAGCGAAATCTGCACTTTACTTTCTGTCTTAATGGGCATGATTTTTAGTTTCTTCTCTTCTGAATTTTCAAATGAATTGGTTATTACATGGCACAGGATAATTAGTTAACTGTGTTTCTTACAGCTTCCATTCGCACCAACATTTTTCTACATTCTCGTTCAATTCATGAAATTCTACCTGTATGATCACAAGACTGCATATAGATGCAATCAATCTCGAGGTTCATAGTGTTTGTTATCTTACTTTTTGTGACAGGTGGGCAAAGTTTATTTCCAAAAAGTTTTTATTGTACTGAAATAATCTTTTGTCCCAAAGTAACAAGGTAACCGTTTTATTTGTATATATTTTGTTGGAAACTGTAATCGTTATGGAAGATTATACACCTGAATGTTTGACACAACTGGTAGGAGAAAACGCTGCATATTAACCAAACCACATGCCTCCTCTCCGTATTCTGCTATGACATGAGCATGGGATTCTCCTCACATACCGCTACAGAGCTGTTCCTAGCACAGCTGAGAATTGGCAACACCGTCAGAAACATTTGCCAACACCGTGACAGTGCAATCACTTCCACGTATGGTACTGAATTGACTCGCTAAATTCGCTTGATATTCACTTTCCATTTGAGTGACTCGAGCTATATAATCCTCGTGTAAACTAAGACACTGAGACTGAAAATTCATTTTTTTGGCTAAAGAAATGCTGTTCTTCACATAAGTGACAACTTTTATCATCTTTCACGATGTGTTATGAGGCTGAGCGACCAATACCATGACGAGAGTGGCGTTCTGGCAGCAGTGTGTCCGTAGCCCCGTGGTACAGCCCATGTCTCGTGTTGCAACGGCTTCCTGAATCGTCAGTTCTAAACGTGGTAGGAGCCAGCGTGTGCGAGCTTTTTTTTCTGATTTATTTTATGGAGCTACGAATTTCCAGAAAAAATTCTGTAACGAAATCGGAAGAAAAACCTTTACACTTCAAGTCCTCTTGGTAGCTCGACCCAGTAAGTTGTGTTAATGGTGATAGTTCTTGGCTTTCTGACTGTCAAGCTGCTTCACAGTACAAGCGTCTCTGAAGAAATTCGAATGGACCGTCAACGATACGCATTTCAATCTTGTTCTTCACATAAGACTCACATGCCAGGGTGATAAGTATGAAGAAAATGAACCTCTTGATTTCTGTAGGGCCTCTATGCTAAATTTCCACAGTAGCAGTTAGGAACTCTCTGCAGACATTTACTAACAGCGGCTCTAGAGACTTACTTTTTCTCTGGGTTGCTTCAAATATGGGCAATTTTGTCGCCTTAAATCCAATTGAATATTTTAAATATCACATCTGATCAGCGTTCACTTCTCAATTAATTAATGTATAGACCTCAAAACAAGCAATATGCCTGAGTAGCTATGTAGCGGGTTCTGACAGGTATTGACACTATGTTTTGCATCCATTTACCAGAGGGAATCAAAGAAAGGAACACATTACACTGCATTTACTCTCTGTGCCTTGACTAACACATATGGATCCATGAAAAAAAATAACTTATTTGAAGAATCTCTTGCGAAAAGAAAAAGAGCAGGATATGACACTTTAATTATAGCGCACTGGATCACAACGAAATTAAATCTGTGCCACATTGATGTATTGCATACTAGTGTAATAAAATACTCACCAAATAAAAACAGTTTTGTGCCTCCGTAGCAATAGAGTGTGAAACACAAATTGTAGACAGATTTTATGGGTCACCATTCAACAACATTAAAGCATTTTACGCCGTCGAGAGTGAGGAGTGGAGCAGACGTTGCCGGCGGAAGGCAGCGCAGTGCCTCAGTCCCCGCCGGTAGGCAGCAAACGGGTCCCAGACAACTCACAAGGGGAGGCCGCCAATTGTGAAATTCAGATTCGATTCATACTGCGCATAATAAAAGCTCATGGCCAGAGGTGTAATGTGGCAAAGCACCAAGATGCACTTCTCAGCCGTTGTCGAGAAAATCGAGTTAAAAGAAACCGTTGCGGTGAAATATTGTCTACGATTAACAATTTTCTACAGCGTCGTGGCGCAGCGGTAAGCGCTCGGGTTCGTAATCCGGAGGTCACCGGATCGAATCCCGCACCACGCAAATTTTTTCATTATTAGTTTTTTTGTAATTCAAATATATATATATATATATATATATATATATATATATATATATATATATATATATATGTGTGTGTGTAAACTATTAATGAATTGCTTATGCATGTTGATGAAGGCGGATCGCTGTCCAATTGCACCGCCTCCATTTTTCCGTTTGTTTAACAGGGTGTACCAAAACTCTCACGTCCGCACTGATTTTCGACGATGTTATAAGTTGCGCTAGGGACCGCATCTACCTTCCCGTACACCATAGCATCACCAGCAAACAGCCGCACATTGCTATCCACCCTATCCAAAAGATCATTTATGTAGATAGAAAGCAACAGCGGACCTACCACACTTCCCTGGGGCACTCCACATGATACCCTCACCTCCGATGAACACTCACCATCGAGGACAACGTACTGGGTTCTATTACTCTCCACCTGTATTGGAATAGCACCTCAGCAACGAAAGAAACTGGGGATCCTACCTGAAACCAGGCATAGGCGCTTTGATCAGATCAGACAAGATGGTACCAGAGACCTTCCCAAGTCTCATCCTTTTCCAGTCTCAGACATCTGTGATGTACATGTGCAGCCACGGAAGAAAATTTGTGTCAAGGCCGGGATTCGAACTTGGGTCTCCTGGTCACTAGACAGATGCATTAACCACTACGCCACGCTGGCTGGCACAGTGACTTTGCACGACCGCACGGACTAGAGGTATATTAGGCAGAATACCAAGTGGGACGAAGCATGAATGGGTATTTGGATTGACAAAGGAGGTGTTCTAGGCTAGCCTATGCAACTATGTAAATCACTGTGCCAGAGTGGCGTAGTGGTTAGGGCATTTGCCTAGTGGCTAGCAGAGTGGGGTTCGAATCCTGTTCTTCGTAGAAATGTTCATTCGCCACCTCAGTCTGCATCATAGTTGCCTGGGGTAAGAAATGAAAGAGTTTTGCTATTTGGGGAGCAAAATAACTGATGATGGTCGAAGTAGAGAGGATATAAAATGTAGACTGGCAATGGCAAGGAAAGCGTTTCTGAAGAAGAGAAATTTGTTAACATCGAGTATAGATTTAAGTGTCAGCAAGTCGTTCCTGAAAGTATTTGTATGGAGTGTAGCCATGTACGGAAGTGAAACATGGACGATAAATAGTTTGGACAAGAAGAGAATAGAATCTTTCGAAATGTGGTGCTACAGAAGAATGCTGAAGATTAGATGGGTAGATCACATAACTAATGAGGAGGTATTGAATAGAATTGGGGAGGAGTTTGTAACACAACTTGACTAGAAGAAGGGATCGGTTGGTAGGACATGTTCTGAGGCATCAAGGGATCACCAATTTAGTGTTGGAGGGCAGCGTGGAGGGTAAAAATCTTAGAGCGAGAACAAGAGATGAATACACTAAGCAGATTCAGAAGGATGTAGGCTGCAGTACGTACTGGGAGGTGAAGCAGTGAAAGGTGGCTGCACTGAGCCGCAGCGCCGGGGATCGCTAGAGAGCATTGTTCCGCCGCCTCCACGGAGAGTCATTATTGAGATGTGCTAGAAGTCAGTGCTTGTCCAGGACTCGTGGTAGTCAGTTCGTGTTCAGATGTGCTAGTAGGGAGTGCTTGCTGAGATGTGATACTGAAAAGTTCTTGTTGAGATGTGGTAATAGCGAGTCGGTGTGGAGATATATTGTAATGATTAGAGTGATTTTGGTCAATATATGAAGGTAACGAAACTTGATTTATTTTTCATTATTTCCATGTTTTAAATAATGCGTCATTACAGGTTCAGTCAACAAAGCATCTGGCTTGTGTTCTTGTATTAGAGTGTAATTCTGGTTTTCTTGAGTAATTATGGTATTTTTATTTTCTTTAATTAATTCAGTATAAATGTTATTTATAAATTCTTGTGTTATTGAACAAGAACCGTGCCAGATGCGTACGTTGAGTCATACTTCCACACACAGAACAGTTACACTTGTGCTTTGGTTTCGTAGGTTTTATAGTTGCTGGGGACTTAATTAATTAATTAATTGTGTTAATGAAAATTTCCATTTCATTCTTTGCTGTTGTTCTATGCAGTCAGATAGCGTAATAATAATAGTCAGGGCCAACCGTTACGAGACTTCGTAATCGGACAGACAGCTACTAAAGCAGAAATTAAAATTATTTGCATTTCATTTTTAATTAAGCCCCCATGCACGTGGCGACCGCTGCTTCGGATCGTCCCTTGGAATTCTTCTGATTGTAAAAATAGTAGACAGTAGTATTGTTGTAGTAATTTGTAGTTTAGTAATTGTAGTCCATTTTGCATGTGTAGATTTGGTAATTGTCATTCTTCTAATGGTATTTTATTTTGTAAAATTTAATTTTGTTATTTTGTATACGGGTTTGACAATTTTGTGCAGTTAGGAAGATTTCAATTGTTCGTTAATCGTGTTTGAGGGAAACATTTCGTGTGAATGGTATTGTTGGAGATAAAGTGTCATTGTGTGTAATTTTCATATAGTGACGAGTTTTGTATATATTGTAAATGTTTACGCGATCAATGAAAAAGGCAAAAATGATGGATAGTCAGAATGACGAAATTGTTGACATGGGGAACTCGCCAACACAGGAGAAAGGGATGATGAATAATGGAGTTGAAAACAATTTAATAAGTCGGGAAAATAGGCCGGAAACAGTTCAAAATTTTTCACAATCAAAAAATTCTCAGATTGCGTGGTTAACGACAGAAGAAATGGAGCAGTTGATGGGTGCTATACTAAATTTGGGATCAAAAATGGGAAGACTTGAAACAACAATAGGAACAATTATAACTGAGATGAAAGCAGTGGGATCACGGTTAGGATCTGAATTAAAAACAGAGATAGGAACAAGTAAAACCGAGATGGAAACAATGGAAACACAGTTAGGCTCACGAACAGGGACATGTTTCAAAAACATGAAAGATGAATCAAAGAAAGAAATTAGAGAAGAAGTACAACCGATTTTGAATGCTCACAATAATAGTTTAATTTCAACAGGGATTAGACAAGAGGAACAGGACAGAGAACGGGAAGAAAAAGATCGCGTGATAGTACAAAATTTTTCAGAGTTAAATTTACAACGTGTACACGATAAGGAAGAAGTATTTGAAAGAATCGAGGAATCCGTACGAAATGACTTAACGCAACAGTGTGAACAATCAACTACTAAATGTGACAATACCGAAACCCGAGTCGCGACACTTACGGAAGACGTAAATAATCAGAAAGAACAAATAGGTGACTTATCGGAAAGAGTTGAGGAGATTACAGATAAATCGATAAGTCTTAGCTTAAATGGGGACAGAGATTCGGATGATACAGTTCCATTGCCATTTGCAGAAACAGAAGAGTACCAGAGCATAAATAAACATGTTGAAAATCAGGGAAAATTTAATGAACGTGTTAAAAGGGAAGTTGAGGCATTACGAAAGCAAGTCAAACAAATTGAAGGGGAAATTGTAGGAAAAGACAGCAAAAGAAATTTAGAATCACAGATACCAGAGGGGTTTGAAGAAAATAATTTGTTTCATTTACGGGATGCAACAAGAGAGCGCCAGGCGCGCGAACTTGACAATAATCAACATTGGGACTGGGACAGACGCGGTAGGTCTTTGTCGCCACGAAGTGAAAACTTTGACTATAAACACTTTTTGACTGTTCGGAAATTTAAGATCTTCCGCAATTCTAAGAATGACAGACATCCATGTGCATGGTTAGATCAATTTACGTACGCACTTCCGCCAAAGTTGCCACTAAGTCACAAACTGAAATTATGTGCAGCTATTAAGGTCCTCAGGGGATTCACTACACTAAGTGAATATGTGCAGTAGCGATCACAGGGCCCCCAGCTGTAGTGGTGCTATTTCCCTTTTAGTTTTCTGCACCGCTGCCTGCTCTTTCACTATTCTTTGTATCTATAAAAACAATTCTTCTACTATCCATCTATCTAGACAGTAGGTAAACAATAACCGGATTTGACTGTTTTACCCAAAAGTGACTTCGGAAATTACCGTTCGTACTTACTGTAACTTCTGCAGCATTCATTCGTAGCTTAAATGAAATTTTACCTGTTTATATTCGTGACAATATTACTTCATATGTTGACGATATTCTTATTGCTAAACATTCTTGGAGTGAGCACAACAAAATTTTGGATTCATTATTACGTATTTTTGCAAGAGTTGGCATTACAGTGAACTTGGAAAAATCTGAATTTGGTCGTTCTCAGGTGAAATTTCTCGGTCACATTATTTCTACAGACGGTATTCTTCCTGATCCAGAGAAACTAGACGCTATTCGTAATTACGCTGTTCCTACCACAAAACGTGAGGTTCGTAGTTTCCAAAATTTTTGTGGAATGATATACTTTAAAAAAAAAAATTTTGTGGAATGACATACTTGTGAGAAACTAACAGCTACATGTAAACACGCAGAGAATACAAGGATACCGCGCTGTGTTTTGGCGGCGGCACATACTCAAAGCAACAGTCAAGTCGGCGCGCCGCACAAGGCAGTCGTTAACCGCAAACAATCACTTTCTACGTCACGCGCCTACAGCTGATCGAGCGCTCAGTGCGAATGCACTGACAGACGTAAACAAATACACAGTCTAATTTCTCCGAATAAATTCTGTATAAAGCTATGATGACTTCATAAATTATGTTATTAACGTTCAGTATTTTTCAGGATACGGTTGTGTAAAATATTTAAGACCTTCAGGTAAATTCGGTGCGTGTCCGACGTTAAGACGACTTGCTTTGGAGAAAATTTCAGGAAGAATGTAATTTCGAGAAAAAAAAAAAGTAATAAACTAAAATGGGTAACTATTAATTGAGTTTATTTTTCAGGTAACATAATTTCACTTAGGTACGTACTTTAGACGTAATTTGCTGCTCGCGATTACGTGACTCATACTTTGTGCTAAATTTTATGTTCTATGAATTTACTTGTGAAGCGACGTGCTTGTGTACATTTACTGATTTTGACAATTATTGATTAATGAACAGTGTTATTACTTGCGTATATTATGCATCGCTTGGCTGCTATGCTTTTTCACTGACGTCATATTTTTTTTATTATGTGCCAGCTGTGCTTATTTATTTAAATTATAATTGTCACCTGATTAATTGTGCTGATGTGGTTAGATATGTAAGTTATACTTTGTGATTTATCTGCTTGCGCCTTCATGTTTACTTATTAAGATTACATATGAACATTTATTTGCTTATGTCGATGTGATTCTAATGACCTGTTTATTGTGTAAGGCATGTTTGCTGCTGTGCGTATGGATTGCATATTTACACATTTCTGTTTTGTTGTCATAACTACTCTTCAATCTAGTATATAGAAATGCTGATATACTGTGTACAAAAATAGAGTTTAGGTTACACTGTGGTATTAATTATAGATTGTTCACTTGGCAGAGCCTCGTTGTAGGGATTGTGCTGCATCCACTTGTTGACATTCTGTTCTCTACTGGTATATTTACTCGCTATTGCATGTTTTGCTTACGCTCAGTGCCTTATTATTTTAAGATAAGAAAATGAACTGCTATAATTCGACGAACGACATTAGTACAAGAAAGTCATAGAAGTCACATGAGCTGAGGTTTTATGGAATCTGTATAAATTTATGCTAATAGGAAGGAAGCTAACGACATGACAGACCAAAACTAGGTTTAGACCATTGACAGTATTACACTGCATTTTCGTGAGCAATTGAAATAGGAAGTGACACTTGACACAAAAAATACTCGACATGTTTGCTTCTGCTATGATTCTTGAAGTGGTGTACACACTGTGAAATATTATGATCATTCACACTCCGTAATCGTACTTAATTACTGAGAGTTATTCGAACTAAGTCTGTTAGAGGTCATGTATGCATTTCTTTTATTTAATGATGGACAAGGAACCAAAATGTATCTTATAATTTATAATGAGTAGAAAATTTGGGTCAGATGGATTACACAGAGGTTGTATGTGGACACTGTGTCTTCGGATTGTATGGGATGATGAATTGAAGTTGCACTAGGATTTTGTCTGTACTTGTTCGAGGAGACTGACTAGAGGAAAGAGTTGTTATGGAAGTGAAATGATATTGGTGCTGAGGTTTATATGTATCGACGTATTATTGAGATATTGAGATTATGTGAAGTTGATGATTATTCGAGTTTCGTGGACAAGAGGTAAGGTAAATGAGCTATTATTGAAGTTAAGTGATGATTATTGGAGTTTTGGTGGATAAGAGGTAAAGTAAGTGAGGAGCATATTTTTTTTTTTGTTGGTCCATATGGAACAAGGAGGATGAAGATGGCAGACTAGAACACTCAAGTAGAAAGAAGATTGCCTACACACACACACTTTGTCGAATCGCTAAGCAGTATATACTTTTTTTTTTTGAGAGAGGAAGCATTTGCATATCTTGGCTCACTGACAGTTGTTCAGCAACAGTACAATTTGATCTGGCTTGGCAAACATTGGTCTTGACATGATGACTATGACGTTGACTAACTATTATTGACTGTTATACATTGCTGCCACTACTACTTGGTACACATGATGAACATCAAATCTTGGACAGAGTTACATTTACACAGTTAACACTATTCAATTACACAGTAGCACTTAATGAGGATAAAAGATGAGTGGATGTGTTTTGTGTGTTTTCCTTTCCTAATCCTACCCACCTATCTCCTAAATATTATTTTATTTGTTGGTAGTGGCTTGCACTGACACCCATAAATGTTATAGGTTTACTGGATTTGTGTATTGTAATAGTTAATAGGACAATTATCTGATATCATTTGTGTGTTTATTATGATTTGTATGTTTAGTGTAAGAGCATTGATTATATTTTGTTAAAGAAATTGTATGTGCATTCAAACTATTGTTCATGACTGAACTGTCTCAGTAGTTATGGTGAATAGTATGGACTGTTACTTGCACCTTTTCTACATGATTGGTGCTACAAGGATATCTTTAATTTCTGCTGATGAACTGTGTGATCAGTGATTGTAAAAAATTATGGACTGTTACTTGTACCTTTTCTACATGATTGGTGCCACTAGGACATGTTTAATTTCTGCTTATAAACTCTGATGAACAGTGTGATCAGCGCTAGTGAATTTTATGGAACTGCTTCTGCTGAGAAATGTGACTTGTTGCTGTGTGTACCTGCTCAACATTGCTGGGTGCCACTGATGGACTGCTTCTACTGAAAAGATGTCACCTGTTGATGTCTGCACCTGCTCAACATTGCTGGGTGCCACTGATGGATTGCTTCTACTGAAATGAAGTCACCTGTTGCTGTGTGCACCTGATCAACATTGCTGGTGCCACTAATGGACTGCTTCTACTGAAATGGTGTTACTTGTTGGTGTCTGCACCTGCTCAACATTGCTGGGTGCCACTGATGGATTGCTTCTACTGAAATGAAGTCACCTGTTGCTGTGTGCACCTGATCAACATTGCTGGTGCCACTGATGGACTGCTTCTATTGAAAAAATGTTACTTATTGGTATTTGCACCTGTTGACCATTGCTGGGTGCTACTGCTGGAACTGTCAACTTCTTATTCTTGGGCTATGGAAAGCGTTTATGTGAATATTTGTATAAACTGATTTTTGTGTATTACTGTTTGTGAAAAGTTAAGAGACTCTTACCTGCACATATTCGTCATTGCTGACGCTATTGATTGAACTGTTTAACCACATAATACTTGTGTAAACTGTTATGTAAAGTCACATGTATGACAGAATTTGTATTGCTTACTGTATTCTATATAATAGGTTATTGAAAGGTCAGTGCAAAGCCAAAATTTTATTTAGTTATATGATGTTTACGTATTAATATTATCTTTTATTTTTGTCTGTATTTTTTTGACGAATTTGGTGGTATTTTCACCACCAATGCTGGCAAAAATACCATCAAATTCTAGCCGTGGAGGAAGGGCATATGAAAGGTGGCTGCACTGAGCCGCAGCGCCGGGGATCGCTAGAGAGCATTGTTCCGCCGCCTCCACGGAGAGTCATTATTGAGATGTGCTAGAAGTCAGTGCTTGTCCAGGACTCGTGGTAGTCAGTTCGTGTTCAGATGTGCTAGTAGGGAGTGCTTGCTGAGATGTGATACTGAAAAGTTCTTGTTGAGATGTGGTAATAGCGAGTCGGTGTGGAGATATATTGTAATGATTAGAGTGATTTTGGTCAATATATGAAGGTAACGAAACTTGATTTATTTTTCATTATTTCCATGTTTTAAATAATGCGTCATTACAGGTTCAGTCAACAAAGCATCTGGCTTGTGTTCTTGTATTAGAGTGTAATTCTGGTTTTCTTGAGTAATTATGGTATTTTTATTTTCTTTAATTAATTCAGTATAAATGTTATTTATAAATTCTTGTGTTATTGAACAAGAACCGTGCCAGATGCGTACGTTGAGTCATACTTCCACACACAGAACAGTTACACTTGTGCTTTGGTTTCGTAGGTTTTATAGTTGCTGGGGACTTAATTAATTAATTAATTGTGTTAATGAAAATTTCCATTTCATTCTTTGCTGTTGTTCTATGCAGTCAGATAGCGTAATAATAATAGTCAGGGCCAACCGTTACGAGACTTCGTAATCGGACAGACAGCTACTAAAGCAGAAATTAAAATTATTTGCATTTCATTTTTAATTAAGCCCCCATGCAGCAGCTTGCACAGGATAGAGTAGCATGGAGAGCTGCATGAAACCAGTCTCAGGACTGAAGACCACAACAACAACAACAACAGCTGCCTGAGAACTGAAAAGGTCTCTGGAACCATATAGTTTCAGTTGACTTAGATTTATATTCGATTTCAACAAATTTCTGATATTCAGGAACGCTTTCTTCGCTGTTGCCGGACTGCGCTTTATACCCTCTTCTTTGACTATCGTCCGTTATTTTGCTGTCTGCACAGCAAAACCCATCCGCTTGTTTCTTTGCCTAGTTCTTAATCTAATTCTCTCAGCATTGCCTGATTTAATTCGATTACAATAAGCTGCCCTTGTTTTACTTTTGTGATTTTTACATTAGTCTCTCTTTTCCCGGCGACAAGGCCCTTGGTTCGTGGGAGCTAAAAACTGCATAAATTTTTTTGAAAGTTAAAAAATACCTTGACATGCCTTTAGAAAATTGTGGGACATTGGATGACTTGTAACTCTCCATGTCGATTACTGCACAAGGCCGAGGAACTATTGGACAACTGAGCTGATCTAACAGCTGCGTACAATGCAGTAAAGTTAGTCGGAGTCGAATCCAACGGGAGCAGGAATGTTTCGACAGCACTTCATACATTTTTAATAGTATAAAATAAGCGTACCATGACATTAGGAGATATAAGGGAGAGCAGCGACTTGCTGGATATTAAAATTGAAAATGGTACTGCCGTAAAGGAAGTGAAGAAATTCTCCCATCTAGAAATGAAGATTACACAGAATGTATGAAGGAATGATTGCATTTGATGCTATTGATGTAGATAAATATGGCTTTCTTGAAACGTAGGTTCCTTTAACTATCATATTGTGACGTGGAATTGAATGTAAAGTGCTGAATGTGTATGTTTTAAGCTAAGAACGTAGGAAATCCGGAGGAGAAGAAATTACAAACACTTAAAATTGAGGACTAGTGTACAATGTTTAAACAATGTGGACTGGGCAGGCTTGAAATGAAAAGGTAGTAAGAAGGACAGACGAGGAAGAGATTCATTTCATTTAGCAGTACGATGCGACACTGTCTCTACCGACATTTTGCGGTCGGCAAGGCTTTCTTCAGTTCCGCAGAATCGTGGTGTCAGCGCTGTTGTCCTTAGCTATTAATTTGTGGGACAAAGCAAGTTCAGAGGTACAGTTGGTATTTGCACAAAACGAGATAGTGTCTTATGCTCAGTCTGGAACCACCAGGGACCGTTCAAAACCATTCGACAAAATATGAACGTGAGCCAGATCAGCAAAGGATATTTGTGCCTTTTCATCCCCTCCTGTTTTCCGTCATCCTGCAACGTGATCACGCGGGAGTGCAACATTGACATGTGTGTGAATGAAACTGTAACAGACCCCTGCTCGGAAATACCTTCGGTGCCACACAAGCACCTTTGTTGAGACTGTTAAATAAGTACTTTCAGCAATTTTGACACCAAATCAGTCTTGAGCTGCTTTAGCGCCTAAGGGTAGGCAAACCCATCAACACCCCTTCGGTGCGGTTTGCCTACCTTAAGGTGCTAGAGCAACCGCCAGGCTGAATTGAAGTTTCTGGCAGATACACAAGTAACGTGATCAACAAAGTTGCGTGGGCGTCACCGAGGATGTTGCCGAACTGGTAGGTCTTAGAGGAACACTTTATCATTTAGCATTTCATTCAAACACATGATATTGCTGCACTCACGCGTGATCACGCCACAAGAGAGAGGAAAACAGGAATGCTGAAAAAGCATAAGTATCCTTTGCTGTTCCAAATCACGTTTAAATTTATTTGAATGATTCTGAGTGGTCTCTTGTGGTTCCAGCCTGTACACAAAAGCAATAATTGTAGTCGCACTGCATTCCAAAGTGGTTCGATCACCGTGGATGCAACCCCACAATCTCCTTGTAAGGTGGCAGAATAAATGAAGGTCAGATTCGCACCATACATGAGCGCTATATACATCGCAGCGGGAAGGTAAATATGACACCTAACTTAATTCGGCCGTAATGAGCAAATTTGCCTAGCAGTATGTAATGCAAAAAGGGATGACATTCAATCGACAGTAATTAACACACCGTTCCTATTATGCGTGTTTGAGCGGAAGGTGATACAAGCAGCAAGAATTGTTTTAGTTTGGAATTCAGAGGGATGACGCAGAGGCAACGCTGCGCTACAGGGGGTACCACAGAAACCTCTTGAAAGGGGTCCCAGGTGTAAAGTCAATGACCGACCAGGTGACTCAGACGGGGAGAGTGAGTGTAACGGCCCATCTGAGCGAGGACAGGAAAGAAAGCTTTTAGAAAGCTGTGTTTCGGAATTACAAATGGATACGAAACAAGACCAGTGACGCATTTTCGATCAAGTGTCCAGCGAGTGGTGCATGTGGTGTCACCGCTAGACACCACACTTGCTAGGTGGTAGCTTTAAATCGGCCGCGGTCCATTAGTACATGTCGGACCCGCGTGTCGCCACTGTCAGGATCGCAGACCGAGCGCCACCACACGGCAGGTCTCGAGAGACTGACTAGCACTCGCCCCCAGTTGTACGACGACGTTGCTAGCGACTACACTTACGAAGCCTTTCTCTCATTTGCCGAGAGACAGTTAGAATAGCCTTCAGCTAAGTTAATGGCTACGACCTAGCAAGGCGCCATTTGTACCATTGCATGTATCTCAAGATAGTCTCACTTGTATCATCAAGAATGCTGTATACCAAAGGACGATATAAAAGTTAAGTGTTCTAGTAGCTACGTTTTTTTCTTTATCACATTCATCACGTATCCTGTTCCAGACTTCGCGCCAGTCGGCGTGTGTGTACGCGTGCCCTTTCGGCTACCCGTCTCTGTGGACTGGCTGCCTTGTCAGTCCACTACAGTGCACATGCGAGAGAGTCAACGTATGCATTGTCTGGAATGAGCACAAAACGTCCGATTGGCGAAAACGCGCTAGGAAGGAGAAAAGAGCCAATGTGATTTAATGGTAGGGACCTTGCGATTGGTAGAGAGAGTTACCACAAAATAAGAGGAACGCTCCTATTGGTGGAAAAAAGCGGTGCCGTGAGGAACGAAAGAACCCAGGTGGAGAGACAGTTCGGCTATGAGTAGAAAAACTGGAAATTTTCGAGGACCCTTCTCTGAACTGGCGTCAAGTGCAGAATGGAGCGCATAACGACCTGTACGACACAGAGGAGTAATGTGTGTGAACACTGCGTTCACAGAGGCTGACATCCAGCTATAAATTAGCTGTAGCATCGGGGTTAGCTCCAACTGTGAAGAAACAAACCAGCGAATTAGTTAATTTGTCTTGTGAGGAATGAGAGGGCATTATAATGTGCATGCTGCTCCAACCATGTGCTTGTATATCGCCACATTCTAAGACTACGGATGAGTACATGTCCTCTCGCATAACGAGAAACATAGGGACAGTTTCTGCCTGTTTTGTAGGAATTTCAGCGGAAGAGAGTGGCCTAGCAGACGACAGCTGGCTTCAAATGGTTCAAATGGCTCTGAGCACTATGGGACTTAACTTCTAAGGTCATCAGTCTCCTAGAACTTAGAATTAATTAAACCTAACTAACCTAAGGACATCACACACATCCATGCCCCAGGCGGGATTCGCACCTGCGACCGTAGCGGTCGCGCGGTTCCAGACTGTAGCGCCTAGAACCGCTCAGCCACCCCGGCCGGCAGACGACAGCTCACCGTAGCTTAAGGTAAATACCGTGTGCAGAGGCGTAAACTTGTTGGCTCACCAGCTTGCGTCCACTGTAAACTCGAACGACCTTGTGTAATCTTTTGCTCAATTTGTCACATAACTAACCATCCACCATAGCCTTGATTATCATCCTAGAAATAGTACCGGACTTTGAACCGGAATCGGACGATTTTTGTAGTATTAACCAATATCATAATGTAAGTGTAGGAACAATTCTGTAAAGAAATTTCTAGTTAAACTTTAATATTGTTGTGCCGCGCGGGATTAGCCGAACGGTCTTAGGCGCTGCAGTCATGGACTGTGTGACTGATCCCGGCGGAGGTTCGAGTCCTCCCTTGGGCATTGGCGTGTGTGTGTTTGTCCTTAGGATAATTTAGGTTAAGTAGTGTGTAAGCTTAGGACTGATGACCTTTGCAGTTTAGTCCCATAAGATTTCACACATATTTGAACATTTTTTTGGATTATTTCACTTTTTGATGTTGACAAGATGCGTTATCCTGACAACTGTTTTTTGTTGTCACATTGAAAACTGTGTAAAAGCGTGTATTTTGTGGTAATATTGCGACATTAAACATGTCATTGCAAATTACACAGTTGTCTACAATCCTAGAATAAGTAAACCACAAATATTACACCTTACATCCTTAGAGAAGGACTGAGACGTCCCAGGATGTAGCAGTGTCAAAGGTTGTGAAGAACATCTTGTTGCTCATCAACCTGCGAACTGCCGGATTGGACCGCGAAATGTGTGGCAATCAATGCCCCAGGGAAAGAGCTATTTTTATTGATGCCCTTTATGCCACCACGTGAGGCCTTTTAATGTCAGTTCCGAGCGGCGTTGGGTCTGAAATGTTTTCCTCAATCGTCCATAATAAAATCACAGGATTTAAGTTTCATCGCAAAGACGTTAAACGAAGGGGTGAAACGAGTGTGAGAGGGGCTGTGACGATCTTCTCATCGCGTGTAACTTCCACGGTGACGTTGGGCAGAATTGTGGTGAAATTCCATGCCATTGTGATACCATTAACGCACATTAGAGCTCACACAAACTTCCGAGCTGCGGCCTTGCTGCTTGACGCGTCGCCAAGCCCGAGAGTGATGTAGAGCGCCACGCTTTTGCGCCATTACAGACGAAGGGTGAACCACCTTTAAGCCAAATTTCAAACTTATACTTCTCAGTGGGAGATAATTACGGGATTCCGAAAAAGTATTCCTATAATTTTGTTGAACGGTGTATTATGCTGTCGCGTAATTGACGGATACTGCAAATTTGCTACGGAACGCCATTACAGCTACATGCAGAAAGAATTTAAAGATTTACTTGTTGATGAAGCAGCTAAAAACTACAATGATCAATATATAACTTGTACGGCATTCATTGTTCTGTATATCGAGAAGCACTTCGTGCTAAATTGGCAGTACGGACAGTAAATTTTCTGATGTCGCATACATTATTATATCGTCAGTTGCAACAGTTATCGGTGGAACTGATCGAAGTGTATGGAGAAGTTAGAAACTACTACAAAGTATCCAGAATGAGATTTTCACTCTGCAGCGGACTGTGCGCTGATAGGAAACTTCCTGGCAGATTAAAACTGTGTGCCGGACCGAGACTCGAATTCGGGACCTTTGCCTTTCGCTGGCAAGTGCTCTACCAACTGAGCTACCCACCATCCTTTCTTTCAGGAGTGATAGTTCTGCAAGGTACGCAGGAGAGCTTCTGTAAAGTTTGGAAGGTGGGAGACGACGTGCTGGTAGAAGTAAGGCTGTGAGGACGGGGAGTGAGTCGTGCTTGGGTAGCTCAGTTGGTAGAGCACTTGCCCGCGAAAGGCAAAGGTCCCGAGATCGAGTCTCGGTCCGGCACACAGTTTTAATCTGCCAGGAAGTTTCATACTACAAAGTATGTCTGTTAAGTCTAGGGGTATATCTCGAATATGGAATGATTTTTCGATTTGAGACCAGCTAGTGTTGGGTTTCTGAAGGAAAAAGGAAAGTAGGAACTAAAATTACAACATACAGAATGGATTGCACACCCCTCTCTTTTAAGTGTGCTTGACTGCACACCACCCGCTATAAGACATTGCAAGGTGAGAAACAACTTTTTTTCTTTATTTGCTGGTAGCGGTGCATTTAAAAAGAACATCGCGGTGAGGAAAGGGCAACTTCTGACAGAAAGCTGTCCATTTCCCTGATCTCACTGGCGTCAAAGGATACGCGAATTTGAAGAATTCGTTGTGGCACTCAAAAACTTACACAGGCCGTTTGCCGTACCAGCTGGAAGCACCCCTGTACATTTAAAGACGGAACTAACCGATCTGCAATGTAGTTCCAGTTTAAAACACAAATTCTTTTCCAGTAACACTGTCCAGGAGCTATACTTTGTTTTCTTCATATCTCCATAACGTGGTTGCAAATGTGATATAATGTTTCGACCAACGAACATGTGACAAAGCCGTTTTACGATTATGAAACTAATTGATTCACGATTACATGACAACCTCAGTGACACAAATCTGCGAAGTCGTCTGAGTATGTCCGTATGCCGACAGTTTGTACCAGATATAGATTTTACGTCTCCAGCGCAATAAAAATAATGAAAAATATGGAAATTTTTGTTTGTTTGTGGTCTATGTTATTAAGAAATATGAAACCATGCCGTATGAAAGACATTAGTGTTCCTCATGTGATTGCATTGCCATCTAACTGCTCCTCTTCCTGCTCAGGCCCGTGACGTGATAGTGGGGAAGTATACAATGAGGCGACAGAACACACACGGCCAAGAGAACTGCGCACATAAACAACTCTTTGCCGTCCCTGGCAAGACAGTTTCTTCCCAGTACTCTTTGAAACCAGTAAGAGGAAACACACATCGCAAAACTAATACAGATGACCTTTCCTCGTCCTTGGACCGGATATCCTCATGTCCTAACCAGTATTCATACTTCACTATTTCCTATGTACCTTGTGATATGCTTGTCCTAATGGGTCTTAAAGTTGTACAGAAAATAATATAATTAGCGACACTGCTGAAAATATACGATGGTAAAAGCAAAAACACTTCAGGATGAAAAGGGTATTTACAGATGAGGAACGACGAAAAGCATCGGAACGAATGAAGAGATACTGGGCCACTCGGAAGGGGAAAATACCAAAGAAGAGGACCAGAAATGATTGACTGAAGTGGTCCAATGAGGCCGTAAAAGCAGAAGAAGAAGAAGAGGACGTACTTAATAACACATGCCATTCGTGTAGGTGACAGCGGTGGATGATCTGTAGTTAAAATATTTTAGAAAGGAGTAGTGATTCTGAAGGACTGAAAGCTGAAAATACAAACAGGTGAAATGGTGATAAATACGGCCTCTTAATTTAGCAAGGAAAGGGAAACAGGGAAGGGCTGGACTGGACCAGAGGAGATTTTACACACTTCATTCACTGGCAGAACACAAACTTATTTTACACAGTTGCAGTTACATATCAGCCAATTAAGCTACTTATTCTAATTAAGTAAAAGATTAATTTTAACCCAAAAATCTTAACATTCCTTAATGCAGAGACAAGCCCTGTATAAGGCACACAATGTAATAAGGCTAAAGACGTAATAAAGGTAGGCGTAAGTCTAAACAACAGCTCCCAAACAGACCAGAACAGCCTTAATCATAAAATGGTGAGAATAAAACATGATTTAACCCTAACTGGTTAAAGAAACCTAAAGCCATACTCAAAAGCAATGAAAAACAATTGAAGACCAATCCCTAGGCAACATAAATGTACACCCAGGGAAACACGTCGTTTGAAGAGTTAACACGTTGTTTCTTCATAATACAAGAATAATTAAATCAAATGGCTCTGAGCACTATGGGACTTAACTTCCGAGGTCATCAGTCCCCTAGAATTTAGAACTACTTAAACCTAACTAACCTAAGGACATCACTCACATCCATGCCCGAGGCAGGATTCGAACCTGCGACCGTAGCGGTCGCGCGGTTGCAGACTGTAGCTCCTAGAACCGCTCGACCACTCCGGCCGGCAAGAATAATTAAGTTACAACAGATTAAGGTATATGTTGTGATTCTAACGCAGCCGGCCGCTGTGGCCGAGCGGTTCTACGCGCTTTAGTCCGGAACCGCGCTGCTGCTAGGTCGCAGATTCGAATCCTGCCTCGGGCATGGATGTGTGTGATGTCCTTACGTTAGTTAGGTTTAAGCAGTTCTAAGTTCTAGGGGACTGATGACCTCAGATATTAAGTCCCATAGTACTTAGAGCCATTTGAACCATTTTGATTCCAACGCAGCCGGCCGAAGTGGCCGTGCGGTTCTAGGCGCTGCAGTCTGGAACCGCGAGACCGCTACGGTCGCAGGTTCGAATCCTGCCTCGGGCATGGATGTGTGTGACGTCCTTAGGTTAGTTAGGTTTAACTAGTTCTAAGTTCTAGGGGACTGCCGGCCGCGGTGGTCTAGCGGTTCTGGCGCTGCAGTCCGGAACCGCGGGACTGCTACGGTCGCAGGTTCGAATCCTGCCTCGGGCATGGGTGTGTGTGATGTCCTTAGGTTAGTTAGGTTTCAGTAGTTCTAAGTTCTAGGGGACTTATGACCTAAGATGTTGAGTCCCATAGTGCTCAGAGCCATTTAAACCATTTTTTTCTAGGGGACTAATGACCTCAGACGTTGAGTCCCATAGTGCTCAGAGCCATTTGAACCATTTTTTTTTTATTCCAACGCATATCAAAATTTGCTTAAGATGAAGGCCACAAGCTAACGGATACAAACTCAGAATTATTCCAAATGTAAACTTGACTTGAACACGAACATTATGTGGTGCGGCTGCGGTTGGAGGGAACAGTGCAAAAGACAGACTGCTGCCGGGCGTATGAACTCCGAATGACGTAAACGGCAGGCTAAGCAAGACGGCGAAGGTGTGAATACGTGGTGGCTCCCGATCGTGGGTAACACGTATCAGCAATGGACTTCAGTCGATCATTAACGACAGTTTCCTGCAGCACAAATAACTTTAGTTAGACAGAATTCCAACACGCAGTCGTGCATCAAATAAATACTCTTAGAGTAGAATTAATTAGTCTGAGCTCTTATCAAAACCATGACAACTTGACTGTCTTTTAACAAGTTAGCGAAAGGATTCAGCCTCGCAGAGTGGCCGCGCGGTTTGAGGCGCCATGTCACGAATTGCGCGGCCTCTCCCGCCGGAGGTTCGAGTCCTCCCTCGGGCATGGGTGTGTGTGTTGTTCTCAACATAAGTTAGTTTAAGTAGTGTGTAAGTCTAAGGACCGATGACCTCAGCAGTTTGGTCCCTTAGTAATTCAAACTCATTTGAACATTTTTGAACAAAGGATTTAAGAAACCAGATACAAATATTTTTAAAAAAATGATTTCAGTAATAAGATTATAATATAAGAAAAATTTTCCTTCCTACCAAACCACTAGAGCAATCGCAAGGACACTCGCACGACATTCGAAATCCATCAGTACACACATTCGTCCATGGCAGTTCGAAGAAAACTATTCCATCCTGCAATAGATCACACTTTATTCGAGGCAGTTAGATATTACAGGCGCACTATATAATTTCTTGGACGACATGCGCCTTTGGCATTAGCTTCAAAGAAACTAGAATACAAAACTAAATTATAAACAGGCGAATAAAACAGCAGGAAAACACACTTTCTGAAACGAACAATTAATCGCCCGTGGTAATTGGTAATACCAAACATTTGTTGATGCTGTTGGGACAGCAACCAGCCACAAATTTACTTTCAGTTCCTTTATTCAAAGGGTACCGTTACCGGTTTCTAATCGTTGTGATTCATCTTCAGACGGTTTACACGCTTTCCATATCACATGTGGTGTGTTTTTTACAAATTAATTGTCCTAAAACATAAATAATACATGATTATAAGCACACCACGCACAGATGGTTATGTTATAGATTTTCGTTGCATGTGACTTATGTGAAATGTCGGTTTGGAGTGTTTGTTTTCATAACATTCGTCCAATAGACGTGAATACATTCCCACTGCATTCTTATTGTTGCACACGTATATTTTTCTCACTGAACACTTTAGATTTGTCACTGAAAAGATTTCTACCACGCACCACATGTTTTGATACATACAAAGAGCTCACAAACGTATGAGTATCAAAGATGCTATGATTTATCGTAACATTTGAAGATGTCCTATGTTTGGAAAGGATCATATATTCACTTACGCAACTGAAATGCCTTTTACGCCAGTACAGAGATATTGATTTTTTGAGTTGATGCTGTTACATTAATTATAAAGTTGTTTTTTAAGTACTGTATAGATAAAATAGTACATTATTTAATTACATTTAGCATCAGGAGACTTATAGTAACATATAAATTTGTTACTTGATCTGCAGATAGGCGTACTAATATTATTTGCTTTGGAGGTTGGAAAATAATTTTTGGAAATTTTTCAGGAAAGGGGTGTTAGCTACCTCTGTTTGTTCATGAAGGATATAGTCTGGGGTGCTGTTTTTGTGTGTGTGTATTTCTATTTCTTCTAATATATTCATAGTGGCTCCTTGTAATGCTAGATGTAAAATTTTTAAGTTGTTCTCAATGTTTCTCACTGAATGGTTTTCTTCAGCAATATGGGCTGCAAATGCAGATTTGTTCAAGTTACCAAGTCTTAAAGCATCAATGTGTTCTTTGTATCTAATTTCAAAACTTCTGCTTGTCTGCCCAATGTAGAATTTTGGGCATATATCGCATTTGAGTTTGTATATTCCTGATTTACGGTAGGGACTCTTGGATGTATTTACATCATGGATGTCATAAGGAAACCGTGTAAACCGTCTGAAGATGAATCAGAACGATTCGAAACCGGTAACGGTACCCTTTCAATAAAGGAACTGTATGTAAATTTGTGGCTGGTTGCTGTCCCAACACCATCAACATTTGTCTTCAAATAACAGCCACGGTCTCATTCATGTCATCATACGACAAAATTGCACTAAACATTTGACTGCACCTCCAACTGAAAATTACATGACCAATGATTTGCTTTGAAAATCAGAAGAATTAATAGATGGAAGACAAGAACAGTTAACGGAAATACTGGTGCACACCCCCATTATTCAAAATAAGCTTTCTTCCGGAACGCGACGTTTAACACTGGCTAAAGGTTCACAAGCACCACGGATACATAAGGTTAACATGTAAAACAAATTATAATGAGATATCAAGCAAAGAAAGCGGTTTAAAATGTCTACCAGATCTTGCAATCACATTGCCCTTCCAATACCATGGAGACACGGGCATCCATAGCCAACAGAAGGAAGACAGACCAAAATGACAGTGAACTCTGCCCTGACAGCTCGGCGCCCTTCTGATACGTCACAGCACAAGCCACGAGGGTACTCGATAACTTACACGGGGTAACATCACCCCCAGTATCTGTTGCCCGCCAGTGGCTAACATCATGACGAAGGGGCCCCACGGAAAGCTCGATAGAGATTCGTTCACCAGCTCATCGTCCTACTAAACGGCCGCAACGTTCAGAGCCGCCACACCAGAGGGAGCTGCGCTCCAACACCAACATGTTAGTCAAAGATCATATGAATAGTGATATCCATACATTGCGGCATAGCTGCGGCAGCTCAACAGAGGAAGGCGGAAGTTACAAGAGGGGCAGGGGCAGGTGAAACAGCTAAAGCGGTCAACAGAAAGGGCCAAGGCCACACATCATAGCGCAATCTGCCCTGGAGCAGCACTCCTAAACAAGAGAGCCTAATTTAATGTTGGAAATTCCTTGCAAATCAAAACTGTGGCCGGCCGGTGTGGCCGTGCGGTTCTAGGCGCTTCAGTCTGAAACAGCGTGACCGCTACGGTCGCAGGTTCGAATCCTGCCTCGGGCATGGATGTGTGTGATGTCCTTACGTTACTTAGGTTTAAGTAGTTCTAAGTTCTAGGGGACTGATGACCACAGATGTTGCATGGGGGCTTAATTAAATGGAATGCAAATAATTTTAATTTCTGCTTTAGTAGCTGTCTGTCCGTTTACGAAGTCTCGTAACGGTTGGCCCTGACTATTATTATTACGCTATCTGACTGCATAGAACAACAACAAAGAATGAAATGGAAATTTTCATTAACACAATTAATTAATTAAGTCCCCAGCAACTATAAAACCTACGAAACCAAAGCACAAGTATAACTGTTCCGTGTGTGGGAGTATGACTCAACGTACGCATCTGGCACGGTTCTTCTTCAATAACACAAGAAATTTTAAATATCATTTATACTGAATTAATTAAAGAAAATAAAAATACCATAATTACTCAAGAAAACCAGAATTACACTCTAATACAAGAACACAAGCCAGATGCTTTGTTGACTGAACCTGTAATGACGCATTATTTAAAACATGGAAATAATGAAAAATAAATCAAGTTTCGTTACCTTCATATATTGACCAAAATCACTCTAATCATTACAATATATCTCCACACCGACTCGCTATTACCACATCTCAACAAGAACTTTTCAGTATCCCATCTCAGCAAGCACTCCCTACTAGCACATCTGAACACGAACAGACTACTACCAGTCCTCGACAAGCACTGCCCACTACGACATCTCAATAATCACTGCCAGTGGAGGCGGCGGAACAATGCTCTCTAGCGATCTCTGGCGCTGTAGCTCAGTGTAGCCACCTTTCAATGTTAAGTCCCATAGTGCTCAGGGCCATTTGAACCATTTGATTAAAACTGTGCGCCTGACCAATACTCTAATTCGGGACCTTTACCTTTTGCAGGAAAATGCTCTATTGACTGAGCTACCCAAGCACGACTCTCAACCAAAAATGGCTCTGAGCACTATGGGACTTAACATCTATGGTCATCAGTCCCCTAGAACTTAGAACTACTTAAACCTAACTAACCTAAGGACATCACACAACACCCAGCCATCACGAGGCAGAGAAAATCCCTGACCCCGCCGGGAATCGAACCCGGGAACCCGGGAGTGGGAAGCGAGAACGCTACCGCACGACCACGAGATGTGGGCGACTCTCAACCCAATGGCCGCGAACACACTTGGCATTTTTGTCCGATCAGAATTTTTATCGTCGCCGCCGTACCAGTAGCGACGCGTAGGATAGTATTGCGACGTACACATTGTGGTGTCACCGCCAGACACCACACTTCCTAGGTGGTAGCTTAAATCGGCCGCGGTCCATTAGTACATGTCGGACCCGCGTGTCGCCACTGGCAGTGATCGCAGACCGAGCGCCACCACACGGCAGGTCTGGAGAGACGTACGAGACTCGCCCCAGTTGTACGGACGACATTGCTAGCGACTACACGTACGAAGCCTTTCTCTCAATTGCCGAGAGACAGTTAGAATAGCCTTCAGCTAAGTCCATGGCTACGACCTAGCAAGGCGCATTAACCATATCTGGAGAGAGTCTCACTTGTATTATCAAGAGAAATGTACCACAATGAATTAAAGTTAAGTATACGAGAAGCTCCGTTCTTTTCTTTATAGCTTTCATCACGTATCCTGTTTCAGACTTAACGCTAGTCGGCGTGTGTGTACGCGTGCCTTTCGGTTACCCGTCACTGTGCACTGGCTGCCTTGTCAGTCCACTACACACATTGTGTATAAAACTGGACGATCGGATTATTTAACGCCGACGGCAGCAATGCAGCCGCTCACTGCCTAACTACAAGCGACGGATTTCTTACCGTCTCCGCCGGAATGGTGGCCTACGTGACTAAATGCGCGATTACACACTCATCGTCCAGTCTGCCGCAGACCGCTGTTGTGTACGCGTTGAGAGTGGCGTAGTGGTGTGATTTAATCATGGCCGAAGTGGTTGTAATTGACAATGAGTTATTAATTCATTTTGTACAAGAAAGGCCTGTGCTCTGAGACAAAACCTTGGGCATTTTTAAAGATAGGAACGCCACAAGGAGTGTGTGGCATGAAGTTTGTCTTCAGCTTAGGAATGATTATGATAAGCTGGAAGACAGCGAAAAGAATGACTTTGGTAAGTACAAATAATTTTACCTATTTATTTTAATATGCTATTGAACTGTCCTTAACAGTCTTAAATTTATTTATTTTTTATTTGCAATTTTAAACTTACTAACAAATGCAATAATCAGAATTTTAAAAACAAATAAAAAACACCGTACATTACACAAAAGGAAAAACAAGTCACTAAAGCGTAATTACAAAACAACAAAGATCTTACAATAACACCAGCAGATAAGGGGAAGGTCATAGCAGTAATGAATAAATTACATTATCATCATCGTTTAAAACATGGCTTGATAAAGAAATTCTCAATTTCGAAATGTCGCCGAAGCAAAATTAATGAAAGTAATTAACAAATCATTTCTATTATATGATATAGATGTAAGACTATTCATGTTTATTTTTCAATATCATTGCATTTATTTTACATTTTTTATAGTTTCAATGTATATAGTACCTGTTGTATGTCGAATTGTACTAATAAGTGAAATTTATGTCAAACGGTGTCAAATCTATCCGCAATGTATGTGGTTATGCTTATGTTTCCTGGTTTCACGTATCTGGTCCTCAGATCTTTGACATCTGCCAGGGAATGCTTCCAACACTTGAGACGAAGTACTTGCACAGAATATTTCTCACGTTGTTGGCTTTCAAACCTCCTCTTGAATAGCACGCTATTCAGATGTTTTCAAGTCCTGTAATTGACGTAGCATCCTCAGCTACATACCCATCTCTATCTCTAACATAGTTGTAAAGCACAATACAGGCCTCAACAATAGCAGTAGCAAAATCAAATTGTACATTCAAGGGACGATGAAAAACTCACCATTTGTTACTTAGTATTCCGATAGCGCACTGCATGTACATTCCTGCTCTACACCGTCTGTAGTTAAATATCCTCTTTTCAACAGTCAAGTGAGAACGAGCGTAAGGTCTCAACAAATCTTTATGTAAGCCAAATGCAGCGTCAGCAACAAAGAAATAAGGTAGTTTCAGGCTTTCTGTTCCTGGTAGGCACATCTCTTCCGGTAGATTATGTGAACCACTTTCAATTGACTTCCACAGCTTAGTGTCTTTGAAAATAGAAGAGTCACAGTCTTTTCCACAATTTCCAATGTTCGCGAGCGTAAATCGGTACGAACTGTCTGCGATAGCCATTAACACAACTGAATAAAAATCTTTATAATTAAAGAACATGGAGCCACTTCCCGCTGGACACACAAGACGGATGTGCTTTCCATCTACGGCACCTACACAATGACGGAAATTTGTTTTTGATTCAAATCTCTTTGCTGATTCCTCCCAGATTTCTTTAGTAGTTGGTGGTATGCACTCACTTTCCAAAACTAGCCACAGAGCTTGAGAGACCTCTTTAACAATCAATCTTGCTGCAGATATTCAAATTCTGTACGAAAAATGGAAGTCGGTAAATGTGCATCCATTGGCCAAATACCTAAAAGTAAAAACATTATTTTAATGTCAATGCAACACATGTATTATAGTTAACATGTTGTACTTTTTCGATATACTTCCTTATTTCGCCTTACAAATATTTTATTTTCAGGTAGGGAAGTCATGAAAAGGTGGAAACAGTTACGTGATGCTTTTATCAAATCACAAAAAAATACAAAGAATCAAAAGCAAGTGGTTCACATGCCTCCAAGAAAAAAAGAACATATTCCTGTGAAAAATATACGAGGAAAGAGAAACAGAAGAAAGCTATAACAAAGGAGATGAACACTACGATAGTGAAGAGCCAAGTGCTCCACCAGTACCTCTGGCAGGGACTACAGTTGAAGGAACAGCCGAAACATTTGCTTCAAATGCAAAACCACCTACAAGGAAACATAAGAAAATGGATGAAGTCGACTTAAAAATTTTATACATATTACAGAAAAGAGAACCTGAGAAAAAAACGACAAACTGTCATTCTTCGAAAGTTTGTTGCCTCATGTAAACAAGTTTGATGACACTCAGTGACTTCCATGCCAAATGGAATTTCTTCAAGCCATTTAGAAAATTAAAAATACACACCGCTCCATACCTCAAACCTATAATGTATATAATCAACGTACTTCCCAGATCCAGCAGTTTAATCAACCATCAAATATTAAGTTTACACAACCTTTCAATATTCCCCAGATGCCTCAACAAGCATTTACGTCTAACATACATCCATCGCAGTTTACAAGGACTCCAGTTCCATTACAACACATGACCTGCTCTCCAATCACAACTTTCCGGCCAATTCCAAACGTACCTCAGCAGAAATATTCTGCTGCACAGCATTACGAAAATTATTCTCAAATGATCAGGAATGATAATATTCAATCTCTCAGCCCTTCAGTAACTTCACTATCTTCAAAAACTACTGATTTTGCTTAACTGTAATTCGTAATGATCAAATATTGCCAAACATGTAATAAAATGCTGTAGCTTATCCCGTACAGAAATATAAGGCTTTGTAATCTAAAAATTGTGTGATGAATTAATTCCCAACTCGAAATTTTACTTACCTTAAAGTTATTGCTAGTATTTCCACCTGTTGAATAAATTCCTCAGTCTAGTATTTTTCCGTTGAATATGATTTTTCAGCAGGTTGTGCAGTTCGTCGAATGACGAGATTGCATCCTAAAATAATTGAAAAACTTTTCTTCATCGTTTCTTAAATCAGGAAACAAAGTGTAGAAGACTCCAACTTCCTCTCTCCTTTCATTGATCGGATGAACCCAAATAAGTCTATAGGTATCCGTCGGGTTGGGCTCAAAAGAGAGGAACCACAATTAAGATCCTTCCATCCAGGCCGTGCGCCGCCTCTTACCAGGGGGCGTAGGTCCCTTGAAGAGGTGCCTAACTTTAAGCTTCAGATCAGAAGTTATTACTGTAGTGGAGGTTGAGGTATAGGCTGTGTAGGTTGGTTGTACAAACAATTCACGCTGAGCCAATGAGACTTACAGTGATACGTGGTGTGGCAGTTAGCACCTTCCGGCCCCGCTAGCAACACAGCCTGAACGGTGGTTTTCCCCGATCTACCATAGGTATCCGCCGGGTTGGGCTCAAAAGCGAGAGACCACAATTAAGATCCTTCCATCCTGCCTGTGCGCTGCCCCTTAACAGAAGGCGTAGGTCCCTTGAAGAGGTACCTAGCTTTAAGCTCTTATTAGACATGGAGGTGCTGTTAACTATTTACATATAAGGTGCAATCTGTTTTTAGGATTGTGTGTGACTTGTGCACCTCTTGTCGGTTGTTCCAGACTGTTCTTTGAAGTGGACTTGGTTCATACTATGGATCATCCGCGCTGGACGCTTCAGTATCTGTGTTGGTGCCCTGGTCTGTATCTGTTTCTTCTTCATCACTCGTGGTGCTAATCATATCTGTGTCCCCCTGGGCATCGTGATGTCTGTTTGGACCGACTTGCCTTCGGTAGGGTCTGTTGCGCAAGTATCCTATTTGTTGGATCTTCGAGATTTCGTCAGTTAGTTTGTTGAGTTCAGTCCACCTTTCTGAGTCGCGTATTATGGCATGTAGTTCGTTCTGTGTGTTCAGGCGATTTATGTGTACTATGTGTCTTGTGTTCGTGCGTTGTCCGCAGAAGAAGACAGTGTGTTCAGGGGAACCTTCTTCCCCGCATGTGCATCTATTAGTCTGCTGCAGACTCACGCGGTACAGATGCGTGGGATGAGGGCCATGTCCTGTGATGAAATGTACCATACCACGGCTGGGATCGATATGTTTTGGTCTTTCCCGGATGTCGGGGAGTTGTATACACGGCGGCCCTTATCGCTGTTGGCCCACTCGCTCTGGCAGGTATCCACTCGCCATACTCTGAGTTGGCGTGTTGTCTCAATCGGTACACCAGTGATCTGCCGAACCTGGTCGATTCTCCCCATCCTAAGCCAGTACATTGGTGCGCGGTACCTAATAGTGATATCTATGGAGAAGATTCCAATGACGACACATAGTGCGTCATTTGACGTTGTGCTGAATGCCCCTGTTAGGACAACACGACACCCAGTCCCTGAACGGAGAAAATCTCCGACCCAGCCGGGAATCGAACCCGGGCCCTTAGCATTGAAATTCTGTCGCGCTGACCACTCAGCTACCGGGGGCAGACTGTGCGAAGTTGGGAAGGCAGGACATGAAGTACGGGCGTCAGTAAATCTCTGAGGACTGGTCGTGAGATGTGCTTGCATAGCTCAGGCGGTAGAGCACCCGCCCGAAAAAAGGAAATGTCCCTAGTCCGAGACTCGGTCCAGCACATAGTTTTAATCTGCTGGGAAGTTTCATATCAGCGCACACTCCATTGCAGAGGGAAAACTACATTCTGCCTGCGGGCACAAGTGAGAGGTGTGATATAACACATCGATACCACCCAACGGGCTTCATAGCAAACGGAATTGCAAATATCGTGAGACGCCGATAGTGGTCACGCGAGATATGACAGAGCCAGTCGTGTGTGCCTGCTGAGCCACACCTCTAGCAGCTCTCTACTTCGAGCGCCTTCTGCCGGCGCAAAATAGGATGGCTGGTGGCAGTGCCTCAGTCCACTCGCACTCGGGATCACTTCACTGTCTACTGTTACGCACACGCCGCCTAGTCGACAGTATAGGTCCTGCTGAAGTGCAGGGAGCTTCGTCCTTGCGGACACTGTAAGCCGGACTCTAATTCTTGCCGCACTGTTGTAATGAGTCTTCGTACGTTTGAAGAACTGCAAGTTCAGTAAATCTTCTGTTTACTGTGTTAACTTGTTTGCTAATCAATTCTGCCCCTGTCCACTTTTCCTTCGACGAATTATGCAACACTACTCTAGCCCACACCTCCTTACTGTTGTGTACAGAGGTACACACAAGTGGACGCCCTCTCATGGATTCTCTCCAACGCCCCCCGACTGGTTATTCGAAGAATGTTGGGCTAAGCTATCTTAGTACAGGCTCTGTGTTTCCCTTGCACTTTGATACATCTGTACATCACTCTCGTAATGACACATGTAGATTTCTAGAAAAAAAACAGCACTAAACATGTGACGTTATAAACTCTCCGTCCAAAGAGGCCTCAGAAAGCCGAAACGCACCGACCGACCACCGTGTCGTCCTCCAGTGACAGGCGTCACTATACAGGTTGGTCCATTGATCGTGACCGGGCCAAATATCTCTCGAAATAAGCGTCAAACGAAAAAACTACAAAAAACGAAACTTGTCTAGCTTGAAGGGGGAAACCCGATAGCGCTGTGGCTCGCCCGCTAGATGGCGCTGCCATAGGTCAAACGGATATCAACTGCGTTTTTTTTTTTTAAATAGGAACTCCCATTTTTTATTACATATTCGTGTAGTACGTAAAGAAATATGAATGTTTTAGTTGGACGACTTTTTTCGCTTTGTAATAGTCAGCCGGCCGGTGTGGCCGTGCGGTTCTAGGCGCTTCAGTCTGGAACCGCGTGACCGCTACGGTCGCAGGTTCGAATCCTGCCTCGGACATGGATGTGTGTGATGTCCTTAGGTTAGTTAGGTTTAAGTAGTTCTAAGTTCTAGGGGACTGATGACCATAGATGTTGAGTCCCATAGTGCTCAGAGCCATTTGAACCATTTTTTGTAATAGTCACAAACATATGGCTCACAATTTTAGACGAAGAGTTGGTAACAGGTAGGTTTTTTTAAATTAAATTACAGAACATTTTATTTCGGTTGTTCCAATGTGATACATGTACCTTTGTGAAATTGTCATTTCTGAGAACGCATGGTGTTACAGCGTGATCACCTGTAAATACCACATTAAAGCAATAAATGCTCAAAATGATATCCGTCAACCTCAATGCATTTGGCAATATGTGTAACGACATTCCTCTCAATAGCGAGTAGTTCACCTTCCGTAATGTTCGCACATGCATTGACAGTGCGCTGATGTATGTTGTCAGGCGTTGTTGGATCACGATAGCAAATATCCTTCAACTTTCCCCACAGAAAGAAATCCGGGGACGTCAGATCCGGTGAATGTGCGGGCCATGGTATGGTGCTTCGACGACCAATCCAACTATGATGAAATATGCTATTCAATACCGCTTCAGCCGCACGCGAGCTATGTGCCGGACATCCGTCATGTTGGAACTACATCGCCATTCTGTCATGCAGTGAAACATCTTCTGGTAACATCGGTAGCACATAACGTAGGAAATCAGCATATATTGCACCATTTGGATTGCCATCGATAAAATGAGGGCCATTTATCCTTCCTCCCATAATGCCGCACCATACATTAACCCGCCAAGGTCGCTAATGTTCCACTTGTCGCAGCCATCGTGGATTTTCCGTTGCCCAATATTGCATATTACGCCGGTTTACGTCATCGCTGTTGGTGAATGACGCTTCGTCGCTAAATAGAACACGTGCAAAAAATCTGTCATCGTCCCATTATTTCTCTTGTGCCCAGTGGTAGAACTGTATACGACGTTCAAAGTCGTCGCCATGCAATTCCTGGTGCATAGAAATATGGTACGGGTGCAATCGATGTTGATGTAGCATTCTCAACACCGACGTTTTTGAGATTCCCGATTCTCGCGCAATTTGTCTGCTACTGATGTGCGGATTAGCCGCGACAGCAGGTAAAACACCTACTTGGGCATCATCATTTGTTGCAGGTCGTGGTTGACGTTTCACATGTGGCTGAACACTTCCTGTTCCCTTAAATAATGTAACTATCCGGCGAACGGTCCGGACACTTGGATTGTGGTGTCACCGCCAGACACCACACTTGCTAGGTGGTAGCTTAAATCGGCCGCGGTCCATTAGTACATGTCGGACCCGCGTGTCGCCACTGTCAGGATCGTAGATCGAGCGCCACCACACGGCAGGTCTCGAGAGACTGACTAGCACTCGCCCCAGTTGTACGACGACTTTGCTAGCGACTACACTGACGAAGCCTTTCTCTCATTTGCCGAGAGACAGTTAGAATAGCCTTCAGCTAAGTCCATGGCCACGACCTAGCAAGGCGCCATTTGTAACATTGGATGTATCTAAAGAGTCTCACTTGTATCGCCACAATCTCCAGATGTCTCATCAAGAACGATGTATACAAGGATGGATTAAAAGTTAAGTATTCAAGGAGCTACGTACTTTTCTTTATAGCATTCATTACGAATCCTGTTTCAGACCTCACTCCATCCTTCGTGAGTTAGCGCGTGCATCTTGGCCGCCTCTTTCAATTAGTGTGCGTAGTGTTGGCAAGTCTGCCGACACTACAATTTTGGCGACGAGAGTAAAAACGGTCTTCTTTATTCTTGCTTTGCTTAAATTACTTGTGTCATGGCTTCGCCAGATGTACTGTCCGAATTTTATCGCTTGCAGAATCAGCAGACGCAGGCGTTATTGGATGCCCTTGGACAGCTCGTCCAGGGACAACGTGCACTGCAAACCGATGCGGCCGCCGCCGCTTCACCGCTCCCGCAGCCACAAAACGCAGTTGCACCCCAGTTTAGTCCGTTTCACGCGGACGAGGAAACCTGGACGGAGTGGTCACGCCAATTTGGATTTCATCTCGCCGCCTACAGAATTCCAGGTAATGAGCGGCAGCCGTTTTTGCTTTCGTGTGTAGGTGTGTCCACCTACCGTGTGATAGTGAAATTGTTTCCCCGACGCGACGTAGCGACTCTGTCGTACGAAGAAATTTTGTCTGCTTTAGATGCCTATTTCAAGGAAACAGTCAATGTCGTTGCAAAAAGGTATACATTCTTTCATACAAAACGTACGGCCGGTCAGACTAATAGGGAGTGGGTTGCAACATTGCAAGGCCTTACAAGGGATTGTGCTTTTGAGTGTGAATGTGGACTCCCTTATTCAGATACAATGGTGCGTGATGCAATTGCACAGAACGTTTCAGATGTTCGTATACGGGAACAGATTTTGAAACTAGTAAATCCCTCCCTTCAACAAGTGATAGACATATTGGATAGGCAAGACACACTTGACTTTGCTCAGGAATCATTTGAAACTTCGCCAGCAGTGTGTCACATTGATCGGCCCGCCGGGTGCGCTGCACGGAACGTTAAACAGCCCTCGCGCACGTCCGCGCAGCTGCGGCCTAGCTCTCCATGTGTGCTGCGTAAGCGAGCAAATGCAGTGAAATCATGCCCGCGGTGTGCAACTCGACATTCGCGTGCCAGTTGCCCGCCACGCCAAACTATTTGTTTTTACTGTCATAAGAAAGGACATGTTCAAAGTGTTTGCCAGAAAAAGCTCAGATCAGACAATCACAACCATTCCAGGCCCTTTGCTTCGCGCCGGAATCGAACCAAGGACAATCAGGCTCGTGAACCTTCGCCCATGGACATTCATGTAGTTCATTCCACCCCGTCCAGTGCCACTATCTCAACAGTGACTGTGTTCCTCCCACAAACAGTGTGCGTCGACGTCGCTGGAAATCCCGTCAAGTCGCAAGTGCTTCTGTACCTGTCTCAGTTCAAATTGCACGTGAAAGTCGCTCTTGTCGTCAGCAGGACAATCAACTTTTTGTAGACTTGGACTTTGAAGGCAAAGTGATCCCATTCCAGCTCGATACCGGAGCTGCGGTTTGATTGATCAATCACGACACGTACAACCAACTGGGCAAACCTCCGTTGGAACCTTGATGTCTTTGCTGCATCCGCCGCATCAGGTTCCTGTGCAGCGGCAGACTCCTGCTTTTGCTCCTGGCGACGTTGTCTTCTATCGCAACTATCGAGGTTCACGGCGTTGGCTCGCAGGGCGCATTCTTCGCTGCCTCGGCCGCGCGATGTATTTGGTTTTGGGGGCCTCTGGTGAGGTGCGTCGGCATCTCAATCAGCTGCGCCTCTGTCGTCGCCCGGGTTCTGCCGCTCCCCGTCTGCTTTCAGCGACGGTGCCGTCCGGTCAGCGCCCTGGGGACCCATCTACTGGCTCGCCTCATCCCCAGGTGTTACTGACGATGCCTTCCATTTTGCCCCATGGCAACGCGCCGCTGCCGCCGCCGCCGCCGCCTGTTCTCCCGCCGGCGCCGCCAGCAGTGGACGCTTCGCTGCAACCGCCTGGCGCCTCCCTGGGTCCCGCGCCGCCGATCGCTTCCCGTGTCCAGCCGTCCTCCGCATTGGAACTCTTGCCCGCTCCGGACCAGATGTCGTCTTCGCCCGTCGGGTGCCCCGACCACATGGAGGTCGACCCTTCGGCCCCTTCTGTCTCTCTACGGGCGCATACACCGCATGTTGACGTGCACCCTGGACTAGGTTTTCAGGCGTTTCCTAGCTCCCCTCGGACCGAATGGCAGGGTGCGGGTGGCACAGCCTCGCCTGTTGTTAGGCTCCCCACCTCGTCGCATACGTCAACATGGGGTCCTCCCCACGGCGGGCAGAAGCCTTATCACACGACCGTCCACCGATTTGCGGGGGAGGAATGTGGTGTCACCGCCAGACACCACACTTGCTAGGTGGTAGCTTAAATCGGCCGCGGTCCATTAGTACATGTCGGACCCGCGTGTCGCCACTGTCAGGATCGTAGATCGAGCGCCACCACCAGCAGGTCTCGAGAGACTGACTAGCACTCGCCCCAGTTGTACGACGACTTTGCTAGCGACTACACTGACGAAGCCTTTCTCTCATTTGCCGAGAGACAGTTAGAATAGCCTTCAGCTAAGTCCATGGCCACGACCTAGCAAGGCGCCATTTGTAACATTGGATGTATCTAAAGAGTCTCACTTGTATCGCCACAATCTCCAGATGTCTCATCAAGAACGATGTATACAAGGATGGATTAAAAGTTAAGTATTCAAGGAGCTACGTACTTTTCTTTATAGCATTCATTACGAATCCTGTTTCAGACCTCACTCCATCCTTCGTGAGTTAGCGCGTGCATCTTGGCCGCCTCTTTCAATTAGTGTGCGTAGTGTTGGCAAGTCTGCCGACACTACATGGATGATGTCGTCCAGGATACCGAACAGCATACATAGCACACGCCCGTTGGGCATTTTGATTACAATAGCCATACATCAACACGATATCGACCTTTTCCGCAATTGGTAAACGGTCAATTTTAACACGGGTAGTGTATCAAGTAGCAAATACCGTTCGCACTGGTGGAATGTTATGTGATACCTCGTACTTATACGTTTGTGACTATTACAGCGCCATCTATCACAAAGCGAAAAACGTGGTACGTTTGTGACTATTACAGCGCCATCTATCACAAAGCGAAAAAAGTGGTCCAACTAAAACACTCATATTTCTTTACGTACTACACGAATATGTCATAAAAAATGGGGGTTCCTATTTAAAAAAACGTAGTTGATATCCGTTTGACCTATAGTAGGGCCGTCCAGCGGGCCAACCATAGCGCCATCTGGTTTCCCCCTTCAAGGTAGATGAGTTTCGTTCTTTGTAGTTTTTTTGTTTGATAATCAAAATATCCACGGGTGTACTGCCGGTCTACAGTGTCCAACGGGCACAATATTTCGGCGATCATACATGTCGCCATCATCAGGTGAACTGACGGACTGAGCTCCTGTGAACGTGCCGGCACGGAGACCCGTACGCTAAGGCTGCACGTTCACAGGAGCTCAGTCCGTCAGTTCACCTGATGATGGCGACATGTATGATCGCCGAAATATTGTGCCCGTTGGACACTGTAGACCGGCAGTACACCCGTGGATATTTTGATTATCAAATACGCCGGGAGAAACTCAAGAATCTTTTCTTTTGATGCTTATTTCGTTAGATATTTACCCCGGTCACTATCAATGGACCACCATGTATAGGGATATGGAGCGGTGTGTGGTCAGCACACTTCACTCCCGGCCGTTGTCAGTTCTCGTGACCAGAGCAGCTGCTTCTCAGTGAAGTAGCTCCTCAATCGGCCTCACTAGAGGTGAGCGCATCCTGCTTGTCAACGGTTCCCAGCAGACCTGGATAGTCACCTATCCATGTGCTAGCCAATTTCGACAGCACTCAACTTCGGCGATCTGACGGAAACCGGCGTTATCACTGTGGCAAAGCTGTTGGCTTATACAGATAGAAAGACAATAAAAAGTAATTAGTTTTAGGGGTTCACGTTGCAAATGAAAACTAAGGTTGTACATCTTTTCCCCTTTCGAAGAGGCTCATGGTACATGAGTGCTGGTATCCTATTAGTGACTTACCAGCAGGCTTACCCCCGATTTTAATAATCAGAAGTCTGATTGCTCCAGAGGTGAGCTGATAAGTTAAATGTTTGACATTAAGCAAGTAAAATCTTTATGATTCAAGACACAAAACCCTAATTATGTTGCTTTTGTTGGTTAAGGGATATTCACACGTAGACAAAAATGTGAGAATCTCTTTACACATTCATGTAAGATCATCTTAGTAAACATAGCACAGTATCAAACCGTTTACTTTATGTGTCATCATAGCAAAGTTATCAAAGGAAAGTCATTAAGTTGCAATTTAACACTATACTTTGGTATAAATATTACTGTAGCATACTGTACCATTTTTTTAAAATCAGGTTAGGGGCGTATTACAAAATATAGATGCATTTAATGGTGCTTTTAATATTTGTAAACTAGTAGAGATTTGGAAGGAACAAAGTGTAAGTTCGAATACCAAAAATTTCCTTAACATTTCTCACACTAAGTTTCTGCTGGTAGTAATAAAAAAATTCCATATAATAGTTATCCTTAAACTTGGAAAATGTTTTAACTTCCCTAAAGATTTGTTTTAACAGCAACTATGATCATGCAAAAGATAAATTATCAAAAATTTCTCTGTACACAATATTTGTTTTTTGAAAGTAGTAACAGATCCTTGAATCAGCTTCCCTTGTGCGGAGTAGCTAAAAATGTACTATTACCTCATATGAACGCCGAACCCTTGACAATACAACATAGAGACCGGTGACCTCGCTGTCTGGTCTCCTTCCCCACACAACCCAACCCAACCCAACAATACAACATAAATTTGGCTACGCCCGAAAACGGATTCTGACAGGAATAAACCCACTTTGTGGATTGCGTGACACTGGGACTTGTTGACGGTAATGCCAAAAGCAGCTTTAACGGGAAATCATGAAAGATAGTTCGATATCGGAACTTGTCAACTCTGTTCTCGGAACTAATTTCTTCTTTACGACAAATTCCGCCTCAATGACGTTGCCTTTTATACTTTTGATAACTAGTCGTGTACCGTTGCTTAATTCCATTTCTGTGGTAACATTTCTTAGCAACAACTTGAAGATACAGTTCATCCTATTATAAGCTAGCAGTATTAATCGCATTTCAGTACTCCAATGGGAAGGTTAATCTCTCATTCTCCTCTTCCGCTACAATTTCATCAAGATTTGTGACTGCCCTGAAAGCAACCCTATGACTCCGCAGATGATTCTATCCCCATCCACGTTCCTAGGACACGGAATTGCTTCTTTGAAAAATGAGAAAATATCATGCAACGCAATCATTCCATCACAAATTTTCGTTACAAACCCCTCATTAAGGTTAGGATCAATGCAGCTCGTGTTGTACATTAAGTTTAACTTCTCTAAATTCCATCTATAGGGTGAAATCAGACTCTATTAAACAATAGCTGGATGTACCGTAAGAGGAAGTACATCCAGGAACTGCTGGAAATACTCCCCAATAAACATCATTTTTACTTCTGAAGGATTATTGGATTGAATAACCTCCTTAAACAGTTTGACAATAGTATTCATTAAATGGCTGGAAAAAAACATATAAAATCACCACCTTTTGCCGACTATGTCTTTAGCACTTTCACTTTTCATTTTCATTCTGGAAATGGATGTTTGACATATTGTCACTGATAGCTTTAACTTTGCGTGACATGTCCTTACATTAATCAATAAATTTTCCGCTATCCAGGCAGGTGCTGTTACCAACATGATTTGCCTCTTTGATCGAGAAACTGAATGAACATTTCGTACAAATAAGTCCATCCACTTCCTGTAGGTCCATCCAGAAAACAGAATTCTGTCCTATTTTGTCGTTCTTCGGTACTATTGCACACTGTAGGACGCTACTGACTGCCTACTGTTTACAAATGATGTCATGCTCTCTGCAGTCCCATTTTCTTCTTCAAAACTGATAGGAATGTATTCCACTTTCCGTAATCCAAGCTATACATCAGGCAAATGAAACGACTGCGAAATATATCCAAGGATTCGTAAGGAATCTATGACACATATCTTTTGTCATACCTTGTTTTTTTTTCAGCCCAGAGAGATAGTGTGTACAACGGAGAGTAGAATGCTCAAACATAAAAAAGCTGCTTTATTTACGCCAAGACTGAAATGACTGAGAATAGTCAAGTGCCTCCTGTCAAACTGTTTCATCTAACAAATATCCTTTTCCCATAGCTGCTTCTTTATAAGATTTACAGGGTTTTGTCAATTTTGTCGCAGTACTTGCAAGCACCTTTCTAATATCTTTAAAAGAAATGGGTCTCGTTCCGTCATAAAGCAATTTATTAGATAAAATTGCTCAGAGTCTTTTATGCTTACCGTGTACATCCGTCAAATTTGTTTCCCGTCCTCTTTGTCTTTTATTCCACAGTGTATATTTGTCGTCTCAAATGTAATGAATAGTAATTTCCCAATGTCATCAACGACAAGCTCTTAATCCTCAGAATTTAAATGAGTAAATCTGTAAGCTTTCTGTCGCTAGTGGCTGCACGTTTGGCAGCTGAACCATCATTTACGATGACAAAAAATAGGCTATCTTCAAAAGGAGTGGTAATCAACTAATTGTATGGCTTTGATCGTTAATCGAGAAAAAGAAAAGTTTCTCCATATACAGGTGTACAAAACTTAAGAACGAAAGTAACTGTCGCATTGTGTCCCACTACCAAGTAATATAGCTCGACGAAGGACCATAGGCAGAACGAATAGCTACAGTATAGTACAGATGTTAACTGAAAGAAATACGTAATGAGACCGACAGAAATGACACTTTTATTCCAAAATAGTAATTAGACTGATGTCATCTCGATTTATCATGGTCTCCTGGAATTTACAAACGGCAGATTATGGTTCTTAATAGGGCGTGCAATGTCCCACGCCGGCAGGCGCATTCTGATGCAGAGATGAACGGGAAGAGCAGGGCTTCACCATGTCTCACTAATGCTGAATGGATTTCTACGCCAGAGGGCAGGTTGCATGTCACACGCAACACTGTCAAGCCATTTGCTGACGGCTAAATGCTGCCTGACCAGGATGACGCCAAGGGTCCAGCTACGGTCCGTATGCTGCCCAAGATGCCAGTTACTGCCCAGACACCAGATGCTGCGAGGCAAGAGGAAACACCAGAGACATCTGCCACCACTTCTGCCACATAATGAGCTGAGTGAGAGACCATTCCACTCTGGTGCAAATTGCTGTTCTTCAGTCCTACCAGTCACACTTCGTGAGAGTGCCTAAGGGCCATGTTTTCAATTTGTGGGACATTTTCAACTATAAATTAGTCTCCACAGGGACCCTTGTGGAGGGTGCGATAGGATACCTTTATGTAATATCATTATGTAATATCTTTTTGTAGTTTTCTATGTATCAATTGAACTATATTGTGATATATACGTATATTTGGCTGCACATTTATTAGTGCTCTGATTATGTGCCTGTATTTGTTTTCATGTCATAGAAAATAATACACAGATTTATACAACCTAGGTAATAAGACAAACAGATTACACATGTGATTTGCTTGTTCATTGAGAATTTGAGAACGTATGTGTTTGATGATTGAGATCAAATGAGTCATAGAGCAGGGGTAAAGTAATGAGCAGAGAACGTTTCATACTCCAGGACATTGTAAACGATTAGGAACATTAGACATCTCTGACCTCAGGATGTAGTGTGAATGGATATATTCCTTTGTTGCAAGGCCTTTTAATCACCTGTCGAATGTTTAACAGAAGTCTGTGATGGAGCAATGACCCCTGGGTATAACATAATTCGTACTACTCACAGCAAAGTTTATATATAGTCTTGCTGGCTTGCAGCTTCATGTGAGTGAATGATCTCTGGAATGGATGAGGTCAAGTTAGGATGTGTTTTAGCTATGGCAATACTGATTGTCGAAGTTACCTTTTTTCACACTTCTATCGCTTATTGGGATGAGATTCTCCTATTATTTTCACACTAAACAATACTGAAGTGAGACAGTACCCATGGAGAATCAAGGGCAGGTAGAGGGCAATGAGAGAGGACAAGTTACTCTCTCACCTATTTTTCATATACGGAAAATTATTAAAGATTTTATGACAACCTGACGCACATTGAGCATGACTCTAGAAAGTTAATGGCCAGAGCAGATGTTGATGGAGCCTGATAAGGCGCTAAAAGCATGAGGTATTTTTATGGTTTTTAGTTCCTAGAAACAGCATGTTGGGAGTTGGAAGCAATTGGCAGCGAGCCCAAACCTCAGGAAATCTCGCCAGAGAGCCCACAGCCATACAGGGCAGACAGAGCAGGCCCTTGTCGAGACAGCAGAACAATGTCGCTATACCTGCATTGGCGCCAGCCGAAGGCTGGGCTGGGGGCGACGGTCTGGAGGGACGCAGCCACACAGTGGAGTCGTAAACCGGGCCTTGTCTGCAGAGCCACGCACCGATACTGCAAATAGGCCTGTGAACCACTTCCATCGGCCACCTTAGTTGTATAAGAAACTCCGGCGTCTGAGAAACGTTTAGAGAGAGAATCATTATTACACAACGTTTAGAGAGAGAATCATTATTACACCTCATAGCTAGGACTAACAAGCTCCAAGGCACAGGCGATTTAGATAAAGATCTGTAAGATTGTATCTACATCTACATCCACATCAATACTCCGCAAGCCACCTGACGGTGTGTGGCGGAGGGTACCTTGAGTACCCCTATCGGTTCTCCCTTCTATTGCAGTCTCGTATTGTTCGTGAAAAGAAAGATTTTCGGTATGCCTCTGTGTGGGCTTAAATCTCTCTGATTTTATCCTCATGGTCTCTTCGCGAGATATACGTAGGAGGGAGCAATATACTGCATGACTCCTCGGTGAAGGTACGTTCTCGAAAAGATACGGTACTCAGTCAAAGATTTTTAGCATAATTTATCATTTCACTTGTTGCCGCAGGAAGCGACATGACTTCAGAGAGAAATATTCCCCCTCCGTGAAAACTTTAAAAAAATGCCAGTAATTGGCGGTTACTTCTTTTTTCAGAGACGCAGATTGGCTCAAGATGGCGTGAAGGCGGTGTCGTTCGAGCACTTTGTGGAAAAACGGATTTTTTTTTTCTGAAGAGGTGCGAGGCACTCAGGTGCCGAACTTTGGTCTGGTAAGAGGATTTCTGGTCGAAGCTCTGGCGTGTTTGGTTGGTGCTGAGACTGACTTCACTTGCGAGTAGTTTAGTCTAGAGGGCCTGTGGTGAAGTTCATAGTGTACCGACACTGTGACTTCAACGTCTCGGACTACTCGTTTGCCGAGGGCACACTTATTCGTTTTTGGTTTGACGTTTGGTATCCTTGTGCGCTCTGTCGTATAAGTGAACAAAATTGGTCCTTGGTACGACCAGCGAATGGGTGTGTCAAACACTGAAATCTACTGTGCTTTCAGGGCTCTGGTAGAGAGTAAATTGCGTTCCGTCTGGCTGATCGCTAGACTGTTAGATTTTTGCATTTCTTTCGTGGTCGCGATCGATTCACAGGTGCCGCGTCACGTCTCACCTCCGCCGCACCCGTCTTGCCAGCTGCCTGTTAGGTGTCCGGACAGTTGCCACGCCAGACATTTGCCACGCCGGACATTTGCCACGGTTTTACCTGCTCCGAGGGTTGGGTCCCTTGTCTCCCCCCCCCCCTCCTCCTCCTCCTCCTCCTCACCCGCCCGTCTAGTTTTCTTTCGAAGTTCCTAACGTGACCATCAGTATGGAAGTTATTACAACGAACAAGGGCAGGCCTCCTGCTCATTAGAAAGGTTACCCGTATCTTAAACAGAGGGAATCTAAAGAAGGTGTTTTTACATGGATGTGCTTACGCCGAAAAGCGGATCATTGCAAGGGAAAGCTGCTTTCGAAGAATGGAGAAGTGTTGAGCGTATTAGAACATCTCTGTGGACCACCTGACGATGCAGCTCTGAAAGTGAGAAAGCAAGTGGAAAGAGAGAAAAGAAGGTCTCGAGAAGAAACTACACAGTTATCAGAGATATACGCGGATGAAATGGGAAATCTACATAATAAAGTTTATGACTTTGTTACAGCGATGCCTAATTCAGAATCTATGAAGAGAACCATGCGTCATCGATGGAGTCAAGAGTGGGGGAACCAACAAGAGCCTAAGAACTCTTATGAAATTGATCTTCATGAAGATCTATTAAAATGGGAGATGGCAGTAGTTTTCTTCTGGAAGACGATAGATTAGAGGTGAGAATAATGATTTTTAGTGGAAGCAAAGGAAAAGAAAGTTTAAAAAGATGTTCCCATTTATTTATGGATGGAACATTTAAGAGATGCAGCAAGCAGTTTGCACAGATCTACACCATACACGTAGACTTAGGAGGCCCGATTAAAGAAACAAACATTCTTTCTACTGTATTTGCACTGCTCCCTAACAAGAAGAAAGACACATATGTTCGTCTGTTTCGTCTGATAAAACAGGCAGTCTCTGAGTGGTGTACTAAACAAGTAAAGGTGGACTTTGACGCAGCTGCGATATCGGCCATTCGTCAAGTTTTTCCTACAACTGAAATAAATTGACTCTATTTCCATATGAAGAAGAGTTTATGGAGAAGAAATCGAGTTCTCGGTCTAACTGAGGAGGACCGCTAGAACGAGGATTTAAGACTTCACGTCATCATGTGTGCAGCGCTGGCAGTTGTAAAACCGGAGGACGTAAGCAATGGATGGATTGAGTTTCATGCAGAAGCTCCTGATAGCGGAAGGTTCTCTCAATTTTTTGACTACTTTGTGGATAACTGTCTAGACAATGAGGATATCGCAATAGAAATGTGGGACTCTTACGGAAAAAGACACCGAACGACGAATGTTGTTGAAGGGTCTAACAACAAAATAAACAGTATTATTGGAAACCCCCACCCTAAAATCAACTATTTGGTGGAGTGCTTGAAAAAGGAAGCAGAGCTCACAAACTGCATGTACATGAAATTGGAAATGAATCTTGAAGGTAAGAAGAGGAAGAAGAAGTACTTGAAGCTGGACGACAGGATAGACAGAATCGTAAAGAATTATGAAGAGACTGGCAACATTAGGCCTTGCTTGAAAGCCATTGCCCATATTCAGTGAAAGCCATTGCCCATATTCAGAAACTGGACTAAAATACGTTAAAAATAATGTATTAAAAACTATGAAGACCTCTGAGTCCTCGCAGGTCACTGAGATAAAATTATTAAAACATTGAAGCAGCATTATCGGAGCTAATATTAAGTTGTAATTGTAGATATAGAGTACATTAGTTCAGCGTGTTTGGGCTGATTTTACACACGTCAGAATGGTAGATGGTCATTTATCGTTTTCACGGTCCAAAGCCTGTGCAAAGTGTGATGCGAATCAGCATTTAATGTAAAAATTAAAAAGTGTTTCAAGCCTCACAAAAGTATCCCTATTGTTGTCACGTTAAGATAACTTTTTTCTAACTTCCAATATTATGGCCATAATATTAAATAATTGTGAGTACTAGAATAATTTTCTGAAGCTTCAGAATCGCAAGTATCACCTAAAATATCATGGTTTGTTAAACTGATGGTATACGCTTTCGTAAAAGAAAATGGGAACTGAACCTTTGAATTGCACCTAAAATTGACATCCCAAAACTGATCTCATGCTAAGGTTGGCATTTTTGCCCCTCAAATATTTTTTATTTAAGTTTAGCTGCAAACATTTATAGTAGATGTAAATCTACTTAAGTACATTTAGATATAGTCCTTTAAAAATTAAAATTTCTTACTAAATTGTTGATTATCCGTAAACAGGTCAGTAAAAGCAAAGAGCTTACTACTGAAAATTAATTGTTACTAAAGAACATCAGAAACAAATGTATTAGACCTACTTTTCTTATACATTAGAGACTTTTTGAAAAGATATTTGATCATTTCCTCTGTCACTGACAGTGTAATTTCAGTTTCTTTGCAACACCAGGGATATCTACTTCTAAATTATGTTTGCAGCTGTTCTCATTTCGAATTCTGGAATATTTACTTCGTCTTCTTTGGTGGAAGAATTTCGGAAAATGCATTTACTAACTCCACTTTAGTGGCACTGTCATCAGTAACATTATCGTCGCTGTCGCGCAGTAAAGGTAGTTACTGAGCCTTTCCGCTGATTAACATGGGACCAGTATTTCTTTGGATTTTCCGCCGCATTTCTAGAGCGAGTTTCGTTGTGGAAACTATTAAATGCATCTCGCATTGAAATCCGCACCAAATTTCGAGTCTCAGTAAAACTTCACCAATCTTGGAGATTTTGCGTTCGTCTAAATTATACGTGCCTTTTGCGGTGCTCCTGCAACAGCTTTCTGTCGTGTTTTGTGTACCATGGGGGATCAGTTCCGTCTCTTACTACTTTATTTGGTATGAATATCTCGAGTGCTGTTGATACTATTTCTTTGAACTTAAGCCACATATAGTCTTCATTTAGATAGTTTGGAAGGATTGGAGACTATGTCTTAGAAAGACGTCACCCGTATTTTTAGCTGCTTTTATAAATAGATATATTTCGCGTTTAGTTTTGGTGAATTTCTTTGTTACGGAATTGAGCCTCGCTACGACTATGTTTTCACTAATCCCTGTATCCGTCGTGATGCTCAGCATTATTTGTGGCTAAGAGGTCAAGGGTGTTTTCGTAACCATTTACAATTTGAATGGCCTCGTCAACTAATTGTTAAAAATAATTTTAAAAAAAGGATTTAGAATAATTATGGAAGTTGTTTTCTATTTACAATAGGGTATGAAAATGTATTTTTGTCAACATGTGGAAGGTAGATTGAAGTAACTGCCAACTATAATTGTATGAGTAGGGTACTTATTTGTGATGAGACTCAAGTTTGGGGTGTTTTCGTAACCATTTACAATTTGAATGGCCTCGTCAACTAATTGTTAAAAATAATTTTAAAAAAAGGATTTAGAATAATTATGGAAGTTGTTTTCTATTTACAATAGGGTATGAAAATGTATTTTTGTCAACATGCGGAAGGTAGATTGAAGTAACTGCCAACTATAATTGTATGAGTAGGGTACTTATTTGTGATGAGACTCAAGTTTTCTTTTCTTTGAATTGTTCAGCAACTGTTTCATCTGACACAGGGGGTCGGTAAAAGGAGCCAGCTATTAACTTATTCAGGTTGTCGAATATAACCTCTGCACATACTAAGTCACAGGAACTATCTGCTTCAAAGTCGATTGTGAACTTACATTATTTTTCCTTAGTTGTCCTTCTTGTTTCTGTTGTAGTGCAGATAATTACAATTACGGCTTTTCCCTCCAGAACCTAAGATGCTTTCTCTGTGACCCTGTAAATACCAGAGCTAAACAATGTAGAACAACGTACGTTACAAGCGTAGCATTCTGTATTACTTCATTTCCTTATTTCTAACATTTTAAAATTGTAAGTCGACTTTAGATGACATGTCAATCGTAGATGTTCTTATCTCTATTTAGTGAACGTGTTTTCAGTTATGTTTTGAACATTGTCCCGCTACACTTTATTAACTAATATTTTTAGAGAGTAAATTAATATGGAGTATGTCGTTCTTCTTTTCAAACATTCACAAACCCATTTATTCTTTCCCTATTGTCTTTTAGGTATGCAGTTGTAGTAATTAAAGTAGGCACAGCCGGCCGCGGTGGTCTCGCGGTTCTAGGCGCGGAGTCCGGAACTGTGCGACTGCTACGGTCGCAGGTTCGAATCCTGCCTGCCTCGGGCATGGATGTGTGTGATGTCCTTAGGTTGGTTAGGTTTAAGTAGTTCTAAGTTCTAGGGGACTGATGACCACAGCAGTTGAGTCCCATAGTGCTCAGAGCCATTTGAACCATTTGAAAGTAGGCACAAATGCAGTGATCAAAAAGAAATGATTAGCGTACATTTGCATTCTCGTTTCATCGTTCCTTTCTTGTTGCTTCCATGCCGATGGACTGTTTCTATCGCAATCAGTAAGCGTGAAAGGAAGCTACCGTACAGACAGAGGAATCTATATTTATACTTGGCAGAACTCATTACATACTGACATAATCGTCGGTATTGCTTTCGTTTCCCAAAAGTTATAAATATTTCGATTTCGGAAAAGAAGCTCTGTATTTGGCCAAGATGTCGAAGAAGAAGGTCCCTTACGTACTGGTTGTATCGAGTAAGATGTGGAGACGGCGGTTTGAAAGCGGACAGAGGTAGTGCGGGGAAGGGCGTCCCTTACCTGAGGGATCGCTACTCAAGCTACCTGGCGAAGGGGCAAGTGTGGCAAATGTCCGGCGTGACAAATGTCCGGCATTCGCCTGTTACATCGCTGCACGAAGCAAGCAGGGTAACGTACTGCTGCTCCGGCCTTGTCAGGGTGTACAGATCTCAATAGCCACTTGCTCTCAGCTGCACCCATGTAATGAAACCACAGTAGATTTAATCAGTCAAAGTCTGCATAGCGTCAGACCAATTCAGATTGTGTTATCCACATTTTTAGGGCCAGAGTACTTGACTCACTTCTGCCACGCACTACCCTTGTCCGTTGTGGTCTTAAACCACCTGTGAGTTGTTTACGGTACTCAGTCAAAGATTTTTAGCGTAATTTATGTCTGTCTTTGTTTTGGGAAAATAAGTGTTGTCAGTAATCCAAATTTTGCGTACATACTCAATCATTTTATATAGTCAGCCCCACAGGTTGACTTTCAAGCTCCATTTAAATAATAAAAATACGACTGACATTCTGTTTCTAATTGTAAGATCTGAGTTGTAATAATAAATGAACTACTGTAATGAAACTTGTACTGTCATAATGTGTAGGCAAAGCTGTATTGTAATAATAATTAATTATGCTAATGTAAAGGGAAGTGTTTCATAGCATAAAAGTTAGTAATCTGTCCGCAAGAATTCTGAACACTATAAACTGCCCGAATAATGAACTATGACGTAAAACCTACGATAATTAGTTTTGCAAAACTGATCACAGCACAGCACAGAAAATCTAACTGACTGTGAATGACGTAACTTGCCCCCGATTGATTAAAAAAAATTAGTCCTTTCCTCTGTTCTGCACAAATCTGGATAGTGCCTTTCGGTACTGCTCTGTCCTCAGCGCCACTGCCGGCCGTTGTGGCCGAGCGGTTCTAGGCGCTTCAGTCTGGATCCGCGCGACCGCTACGGTCGCAGGTTCGAATCCTGCCTCGGGCGTGGATGTGTATGGTGTCCTTAGGTTAGTTAGGTGTAAGTAGTTCTAAGTTCTAGGGGACTGGTGACCCATAGTGCTCAGAGCCATTTTGCGCGCCACTATGCAAAAGCTGCAAGTTATTGTGTCTACACACAGACACTCGTGCGGTGGAATGAGTTCTCTGTTAGTTTTAAATCGAACTATTTCTACTTTTCGAACACAATTGGTTCCTTTTCTACTTTTGAGAGGACCCAGATCAATTAAAAATTGTAATAGAAATGTAGGTAAAAAATGAAATATGGGCGTAAATGACAACACTATTTTTTTTTGTGTAGTGTGAAAATGTGCTCATGGCTAATTTTAAATTTAATGAACGGCTTAACATCCACACTCTTTCAAATCTCACAACTCTCAGTACAATAACCAAGTTGGTGCGATGGCGCAGCAATAATGGAAAAAAACATCAATATAGTATTTAGCTCTGACATTCAACTTCTGGTATACATTTAGTTCCATTAAAATTCGTCCTTCACAAATCTGTTTCCGTTACAATCTTCATACAATCATGTTCATTAAACACATTGATAAATTGAGACTTTACATTTGAAACATAACATTACAACTGCTTCCTCATTCCAACGCAGCTTAACATTATCTGCTACTGCGCCTTCGCGCATACCAAAGATTATAACCTAACTTCTGCGATACACCTTTAGAACATCGCTGCTCGCTCACAATCGATTCAGATACCAAAATTATATCTATAAACTGTCTTGAAATAAAGGTGTCATTTCTGTTCGTCTCATTGCGTACGTCATTCAGTTAACTTCTGTGCTATATTGTAGTAGTTCTTTCCATTTTTGGTCCTAGTTTCATCGAGCCGCATTGCTGAGCAGTGAAATATGAAGGGTAGGTTGGTCTTGTCCTTAAATTTTGTAAACAAGTGTAAATTATTATGCACTTACATAGCGGTAGTCGTCATATATAGGCCGGCCGGGATGGCCGAGCGGTTCTTGGCGCTACAGCCTGGAACGGCGCGAACGCTCCGATCGCAGTCGAATCCTGCCTCGGGCATGGATGTGTGTGATGTCCTGAGGTTAGTTAGATTTAAGTAAAGTTCTAGGGGACTGATGACCTCAGAAGTTAAGTCCCGTAGTGCTCAGAGCTATTTGAACCATTTGTCGTCATTTAACTTACAGACACAGACACGTTGGACAGTCGCGACCCTTGTAATGTATTTAAACAAATATTTCACTCTTTTTACTGTCGCGAGGATATCTACGTTAACATGACAGCTATATTCCAAGCATAGGCGCGGATTATAGGGGATAACCCAATTATTATCGAGGTGACTACCGGTGTGGATTTAAATTGCTGAGGTTTGTCGTCTCCCATACTCTGAATAACTGTGTATGTTGTCGAGCGTTTAATAATGAAAAACCCGAGGAAAACCGTTTGAACACTGTTTTTATCATACAGGGTAGTTTTGGTCTCTGTAATTTCATGGGATATGAATCATACCCATTGTAATAACTTCGAAAAGACGTGGAGATATTTCTTTGTCAGGTATTTGTGGTTTAACCATTTTATATCATCGTCGGTACGAAGCTTAGTGTCGTCATCAAGAAACAGTAAAATGTGAGCGTTTCTGAAAGTCTGTAACAAGAACAATAACTTTTACACTTCCTCAAGATATCTTTTCACTAAAGCATCTAATAGTTTTAACGCTCTAGCCTCTAAATTTCAACGATATTCTGCCTTTTGCCGAGGCAAATGGCTTTCAGTTACTTCTCTACACTTAGGATTAAATTATCATTTTAGCAAAAAGATCCGATTTTCCATATTTTCGGACTTTGCCATCGCATCTTGACAGTGCTCCTCCGTGTTATGAAGTTACCTTGGAAACTTGATGGTAAAATAAGAGCCCTTTCAGCTCGTAGGTTATGTCTATCTGCATCAAGTCCGAAACCCTATGTGATCAAAAATATGCGGACACCCCTATGTAATGCGGCCTGACCATCAGACTTCACAAGAGGCGGACCTGCCAGTATAAAAGGAGTTGTGGTACATTGTGCAATCAGTATAGAAGCAGGAAGAGCAGATGGGTCGGCCAGGAAATTTCAGTGACTTCGAACGTCGACTGATCACCGGATGTCACTTGAGTAACAAGTTCGTCAGTGACACTTCAGCCCTTCTAAAGCTGCCCAGGTTGGATGTTGGTGACGTAATTGTGAAGTGTAAACGCGAAGGAACACATACAGCCAAACCAAGAGCAGGCGAACCTCATGTACTGACCTAAAGGAGCCGTTATCATTGAGGAAGGTGGTTGACAAAGTCACACGAAATCAAAGGAAGGAATATTCAGGTTTTGGCGGCGCAAAGACTGTTCCATTAAGTTTCGGGTGTGCAGCTGAAATAATTCTCCTTCTTCTTCTAATACTTCGGCTGTACGTTCAGCCATCTTCAGAGTGAGACGCAAGACTGCCGCTCCAGTGCTCGCTTCGTCCCTTTACACTCGTGTACCGTGCAACTGCGCAAGCGGCCACAGATGCAAATGCGCCAGAGACGTTGGTCGGCGGCAGAGACGTGCACAATGTGCGAGTTACATCTATGACTCCGCAGTCGATCTGCGTTGGCATATCGATATATCATTGTGAGCTGCACTGTGACGACGTCTTTGTGAGTTTATTACGGCAAGTGCCGGATTCCATGATTTATCAAGGTTGAAACCACTATCTCTACTAATTAAATTGGTCGTCAAGCGAATCTCAATTGCCTCCTTCACTATCGAGTCTCAAAAAGATGATGGAGTTCCCAAAATTTCGACGTTGTCATACAACATACCGTGACCAGTGTCAATACAGTGCTCTTCCATTGCCGACTTGTTAGGTTGTAAAAGTCGTGTGTACCTACAGTGTTCTGTACATCTTTCTTGGACAGTACGAGTTGTTTGTCCAATGTAAGAAAGGCCACATTCACATGGAATTTCGTAAACTCCAGATTTTCGGAGCAGCTAATCATCTTTGACAGACCCAGGCGAAGCGTAAAGTTTTGCGTCGTGCAGTCATCAAGGGTACACGAGTGGACCTTCGCCCAGCATTGAAATCTGCAGCAATTTGCGAAAGGCTTGCTCTTCTGTCACGTTGAACGTTTCTCTTCCGTCGTCGTTGGTCCCGTTGCTGTAGGATCTTTTTCCGGCCGCAGCGATGTCGGAGATTTGATGATTTAGCGGATTGTTGATTTTGACAGTCCACTCGTGAAATGGTCGTCTACCTCGGAGATGCTGTGTCCCATCGCTCGTCCGCCGATTATAACACCACGTTCAAACTCACTTACATCTTAATAACCTGCCATTTTACTGAGCGCATTTGAGCTAAAGTGATACAAATTCATGTGTGCAACGATAATTCTTTGTTGGACGAAAACTATGAAAACGAATACTCCTGACCGACATTTCACTTACGTCACATGTCAATGTAAATCTGTAACGCAACCATCTGTGTGGCGTGCTTATAATTATGTATTATATTTTAGGACAATTAATCAATAAAATACGCACCACATGTTCTAATGAATGCATGAAAGCCGTCTGACGATGAATTGTAATGATTCGAAACCGGTAACGGTACCTTTTGAATAAAGGAACTTAAAAGAAAATTGTGGCTGGTTGCTGTCTTCAAATGGCTCTGAGCACTATGGAACATAACATCTGAGGTCATCAGTCCCCTAGAACATAGAACTACGTAAACCTAACTAACCTACGGACATCACACACATCCATGCCCCAGGCAGGATTCGAACCTGCGACCGTAGTGGTTCGCGGTTCCAGACTGAAGTGCCTAGAACCGCTCGGCCACATCGGCCGCCTGGTTGCTATCTCAACACCATCATCATTTGTCTTCAAATAACAGCCACGGTCTCTAACCATGGTATCACATGACAACATTTCATTAAAGTTTTGTGTCGTGCAGTCATCAAGAGTACACGAGGGGGCCTTTGGCTCAGAAAGCCTATATCTATGATGTTTCATTGAATGGTTCGCACACTGACACTTCTTTATGGCCCAGCATTGAAATCTGCAGCAATCTGCGGAAGGGTTGCATTTCTCTCACGTTGAGGGATTCTCTTCAGTCGCCGTTGGTCCTGTTCTTGGAGGGTCTTTTTCCGGTCGCAGCGATGTCGGAAATTTGATGTTTTACTGGATTCCTGATATTCACGGCACATTCGTGAAATGGTCGTACTGGAAAATCCCCATTTCATCGCCACTTCGGAGAGGCTGTGCCCATCGCTCGTGCGCCGACTGTAACTGACTTAAATCTTGATAACGTGGGATTATAGCAGCAGTAGCAGATCTAACAACTGCGCCAGACAATTGTTCACTTATATAGGTGTTGCCGACCGCAGGGCCGTATTCTGCCTGTTTACGTATCTCTGTATTTGAATACGCATGCCTGTACCAGTTTCTTTGGCGCTTCAGTGAATTTAATTTTAATGCAGACAATGGTAAGAAACGCCAGAACGACGAGATCAGCAAGGTATACGTAAGGAGTTCAGACAGTAAGTTACACATACTGTCTCAAGCTAAGACCAATGCCCAACAAGAGTGCAGAATTGTCAGAAGGCAGTACGTGATCTGGGTATTCTACAGACACATTTCTGCTTGTGGTTGTGTACGGATCACAGTGCATCACAGTATGGGGTCAAAGTGGTGCGGGAACTGGAAAAGTAGTCCAAAGTTGAAACACGTGGGACACTGCGATTCTTGTGGGCAAAACGTGTAAACTGCACACAGATTCACTGTTGAATTCTGGGGGATTTGGACCAGATGGAACGTCGCGTCCAGCGGTCGTCATCTGCTGCCAACAGTTCCAAACCGCACAGACGTCGGCGATACTGACCCACTATACAGTCCCGATCTTGCAGCATGTCATTTCCATCTTGTCAGCAAGTTGAAAAAGTATTTTCCAACGATGAGGACGTTCACACAGCGATTCCCGAATGTCCGCGTGGTCATGTAACGACCTTTCGCCGTCGAGGAACTGAGCGATTCGCAGAGTGTTCCGACAGTTGTTCACAGAGAACTGATGCTTATGTTGAAAAATAGTATCATGTATCCGTGTCATTTCGAAGTGTTAGCGAGCAATCAATAGAAGTTACTTGGCCTCCAATGATAATTTAGTTCTTGATGTCCCATCGCATTTACTATAACAAGGAAAATCTCCATTAATGACACTGTTCCTTGTTTATACTTTTTAAGAAAAACCCTGGACAGGGACAGCTGAAGTGCTACCCGAAAATGGATTGGGAGCCTCTGCATGTAAAACCAAACTTCATGACTTGCCTCACTGGCGTGTACTTTCCTCAATGTATCTGAAATTTATAATTAATTCGATATTGAACCAAGAAAGGGGAGTTTCTGTTCCACTAGCGGGCGAGTCCCCAACTGCCGGATAGCATGACTCCCTGCAGGTATGCGGGGTAGGAGGGAACTAAAACACCACCCGCGGACGGCTGCTGTCCCCAGACTGGGCGGTCTTTGGTCTGCGTCTGTTCCCAGTTTAGGGGCGGTCGGAAAACACCTCCATGGTTAACAACTGTGGTTTAAATCAGTGGCTATAACAGTAAGAGCCACCGCATACATAATATCGTGGAACAGTGGAATATTCACCACACCAAGCAGACAACCGGACTCGGGGAGTCTGCTGCATTACACAGTTGGAGCGTGATGGAAACACAGAAAAGATGAAGTGGAAAAAAAACTAAGTTACATTTCTGCTATCAGCTACAACTCTTTTCAAAAACTGGAAAATTAAAACATCCTACAAACACCGTCAAGAACTCCAAAATTCTCATAACGGCGCTACTAGAAACCACACCATTTTGATTCTGGTGGCTTCCGGATGTACAAAGAAAATGTAGACAAAAAATTATGAACAACACACCGCGCCTAGGAACTGGTTTCATAACAGAAAAAAATATTTTGGATTTCATTATCAACTTTGAATCACAATCTTAAAGAGTCTCCACACTGATCTTCAGATCTGGTGACAAAGTATGCACCGTGGTGAATGAACCCTGGCAGATTAAAACTGTGTGCCGGACCGAGACTCGAACTTGGTAGCTCAGTTGGTAGAGCACATACCCGCGAGAGGCATAGGTACCGAGTTCGAGTCTCGGTCCGGCACACAGTTTTAATCTGCCAGTAAGTTTCATATCAGCGTACACTCCGCTGCAGAGTTAAAGTTTCATTCTGTAAACATCCCCTAGGCTATGGCAAAGCCATGTCTCCGCAATATCCTTTCTTCCAGGAGTGCTAGTTCTGCAAGTTTTGCAGGAGAGCTTCTGTAAAGTTTGTACGGTAGGAGACGAGGTACTGGCAGAAGTAAAGGTGTGGGAACGGGGCGTGAGTCGTGTTTGGGTATCTCTGTTGGTAGAGCACTTGCCCGCGAAAGGCAAAGGTCCAGAGTTCGAATCTCGGTCCGGTACACAGTCTTATTCGGTCAGGAAGTTTCATATCAGCGCACACTCTTCTGCAGAGTAAAAATTTCGTTTTGGAACCATGGGGGAATAAAGACCCACAGTGTCCTACTTATGAAGGTCTTCAATGCCTGGGTGGGGAACGAGGAGGAATACAAAAGAAAAAAATAAATTGTTGGAAACTACCCAGCTCATAAAAGAACTAACCAAAATGGCACCAGACTCGTATAACTATGCCAAGTACACAGCATGATCCTGATGTCCACAGACGTTAAGCAGCCAACTCGAAAACGAAAAACATCGATCTCACCAAACTCACATCCAAGTGAATTCCAACACGATCAAATGGCGATCCAACTGAAGTCAAGAAATACAAATTTTCAAAGTCCTCACTACCTTTCTGAAATAATACACAACAGCCGGCCGCAGTGGCCAAGCGGTTAAAGGCGCTACAGTCTGGAACCGCGCGGCCGCTACGGTCGCAGGTTCGAATCCTGCCTCGGGCATGGATGTGTGTGATGTCCTTAGGTTAGTTAGGTTTAAGTAGTTCTAAGTTATAGGGGACTGATGACCTTAGAAGTTAAGTCCCATGGTGCTCAGAGCCAAATTATACACAACATAGACCCAAGAGGAAAAAAAGGAACCAACAATCCCAAAAGAAGAAAATACTATTCATGAAAGATAATAAAGTCTAAGGAGTATCCCCTTACAAACGAAGAAATGTAAAACCAAAACTGGGATCAAATAGTAGAAAGACTAATAAGTAGAGGCGAACAATTAGCTCCCAGAACTGCAGCCAAGAAATATGCCCCGTGAACAGAAGAATTTGTCAGACTTCTTGGACTAAGTAGAAACGCGTGGTAACAGTGGCACTCACTGAAAAATGAACTTAACAGACAAAAGTTGTTAAACATAAGAAAATTAATCAGAAAAAATATCACAAGAATAAATAAAAACCCAAGGAGACTAACTCCCCTTTCAGATCATCGAAGTCTTCACTAAAAACAACACAAGGCAGTTTTATGTCTTTTAAACAAAAAATAGCCAAAAACAGCCCACCGACCCTACAGCTCCAAGAAAAAACGGAAATACTGCTACTACAATAGCGATAATTGCAAAATACAGGCAGAATGTTTCAGAAATCTACTCAATTGTGAGAACGTTCAAGATATTCTCTAAAGTCCGACTAAACAGCGCCGAACCCCACTTAGACCATCAGCTTGGAGAATGCCAAGCGGGTTTCAGGAAACTAAGACCCTACCCAGAACAAATTCTAAATCTCAAAAAAATCATTGCCTACAAGAAATAAAGAGCAAAATCATATGTTATCATTCTCATTGACTTTCAGAAAGTGTACGACTCAATGGACAGGGAATGCATCATCTCGATACTAAAAGAATTAAACCTAGACAACAAACCCCACAAACCTAATTACAGAACCCTTGGGAACATTTACTCAAAAGTCAAATCCATCTATGAACTCTCCGACCTTTTTCAGATAAAAACTGGTGTGCGACAAGAAGATGAATTCTCCTCATTGCTTTGTAACTGCGCCATGGAAAAAGAAGTCAGAGGGTGTAACATGAAGATCCATGGTGGCATCTGACTAGGAACAAAACACAAAGGCATCAGAGTTAGTTGTCTAACAGTTGATATGGCCCTACTAGGCGAGACCTGAGAAGAAGCCAAAAAACAGATTTTCGAACTACAAAATAAAGGTGAAAAAATGTGTCTGAAAAGCTCCTTTGAAAAGACCAAGATAATGATAAACATAAAAAAACATCAGAACATTTGAAACTAGGAGAACAAAGAAACAGATCGTCAAAGAATTCAAATGTTTTGGAGAGTGGACCAGCTGGTATACCTTCGACAAGAAGGCAATAAGATCTATAAGAAGTGAAGTTGGACTGGCCTTGTAACTCACCAAAAACTGGTATAACAAAAAGTCCTTCTCATGGAGCACAAAAATTAGATATTACAATATAGTAATCAAACCGGAAGCCCTGTATACAACCGAGACGCTGTCCATCACCAGCCATGGCCCAGTTCAAACGCTGGAGATCAAAAAGAGGAAGATACTAAGAAAAATTCTTGGTCCCAGATTCCACAACAACAAAATAATCCACATGAAAAATGAAACCCATTACCAAACTACCGAAAAACTCTCAGTAACAATGAGGAAAAGGATAACTGATTTGTTAGGACACGTTCTCAGAATGAACCCAAACAGATTAACAAAAAATGTGACTATTTCTGCAACAAAAAAGAAGCAAATTAGTTTAAGGAAACGGAAAAAGACTTAAGGAGAACTCCAAATCACAGAAAATATGCCCATTGGTAAAACTACAAAAGAATGAAATGTTCCAAGTCAAAATGAAAACCAAATGGACAACCGAAGTCTCTAAAGGAGAAAGGGAAACAAGATCAGTAAAAATGAAACAAGACTGGGCTAATAGAAAGACATAGAACGTTAAAAATTGATTGATTTAACGTATCCCAAATTAGTGTGATACGAAAGAAGAAGAATAAGAACCAAGACAGGGAAGTTTGAGTTTATTGTCCTCCACATTGAGCATGGCCGAAACAATTCTGAAGGAACTCTATCAGTATTTGTCTGCCTGGGTTTCATAAAATCAGACTGGTTGGTTCCTACTATGTTAGCAATATTAAGAAAGAAACTTTGAGTCTGGAGTTTTTTGTCACACTGCCGTTTGCAGAAATGACTTTTCCTTTAACTTCTCCAAAAAAATTGTCACCCCTGGTCATTTGTTAGCCTGGATCCAAGTTTATGTTTCTGTGCGTATATCTAAGCCTGGGTGACATATACTGCGTCATATTACTTGAGAAAAATAATGTGGAATGGTACTTCACTTACAACACATTTTGGAATAGGTAGATCGGTTCTATTTGGAGAAACAGTCGCTGGTAGTGCGGCGATAGACGTCATACTATTGTGCCGGCGAGTGACTATCAGCTTTTGCACACATGTCTGAAACTGCAACCGGGAGATAAGACGAGTGAGAGCAGCCATTGTATGTCAACCTCAAGGACGCTGCGGTCCTTATCACGAAGAAATGCGAGAGGGTGATCTACGTCCCAGAAAGAAAAACCAGCTGGTTAACTGGCCACCACCGCAGTCGGACAGGCTTGGCAACTACTCGCGTCCGCTTGTAACTGAAAAATGCGACAACTGCCGTCTGGCAAACTAGATCGCTAGTCGACGACTCGACACAGTAGTACGAGCAGCCTTCTACATAATCCCATCTGCTTTCTCGTTTCGTTATTTCTTGTAGCATACCAAAAGGTGAAGTCACCTCATCCGGTTGTAAGTATGCGAGTATTGTGACGTAGCGTTTATATACTGGCATATCGATCCGCTTCAACGAGTGCATGTTGTCGGTCCCTTGCAAGACTCCACTCAAATATCTGCTCTCATCACCGAAACAATAATATCAGTGAGAGGCGTATCTAATCTGTGCAAGCACCGAATTGTATTATTAACTTGGCAGTGTCACCTGAACGCTTATAACACAGATATAAAATTACTTTTTTTATTAATAGGAAAGAAAAGGAAAGGAATATTAAAATTCAAATACTCCATCATCGATGGTGCCATTAGAGATGGATTACGATCTCACACTGGGGAAGGATACTGGCCATGCCCTTTTCAAGGGAAAAAAAACATGTGGTGCGTTTGCCTTAAGCTATTTAAACAAACCACAGGAAGCTAAAAACCATTGTGCCATCGCGCTCAATCATACAGGATTAAAATCCACGAGAAGATGGAAAAAAATTTACACTTTTTAGTAGTAATCTGTACATCGGTTTTCACTTTTATTTAAGCCGCAGGTGCGTTTTGTAGCTTATTCCATTTTCGGATAATACTTCAATTACGCATATCCGTGATTTGTGTTATTAAATTATCAAAAATGAACAGTGTAATTAATGAAGATTATAAGCTTTCTGTTAGTTCAAAGACAAGCAGTTTGGTCTAGTGATAGGTTAGTAATGCTGGGATAGGAATTGTAAATTTTCAGGTACAGTACTTATTAGAAAAGTGTAACGTAAATAAATTGCATTTCATACAAAAGAAATTAAGAGATTAAAGAAAGTAGTCTCATAAATTTCATTTTAATTGGCTCAGAACTAGAAAAACTTTTTAGATAATAAGATATTTAAGTCAAAATTCAGAAAAACGTCTCTGAATCTATTGAACGAGAGAACTGGTTTATATTAAGTCTTTCAATAACGTAAAGCTGTTTTATTTATCAAATTCCTTCAAGTGCATTTCGGTAAGATGTATAATTTACTCAAAGAGGAAACTGCTCGTCTAATTGCAGACTAACTCTTCTAAGGAAAGCGCCACCTGCATATATCTAAAAAAAAAAGTTTGTTCCCCTACCAAACGCTGTCAAATTAATATGCCAGCAAACGCTCCGCCGAATTAAATATTAATTTCACGGCATGAGGCTCATTTAGTGCATACAAAAAATCTGAAAATGAAGTTTTTGGGTCATGATATAACCACTGCGCTAAGTTACCAAACTGTATCGGCTGTCTCGGCCACGTTAATCTTCTCCTTCCTCGATGGTTGCGCATTTCTTTAGACAACGTTAAGCGATGTTTGAAGTGATATAAATTGGAGTGATGAATCACGCTATACCGTGTGGCAACCAGATGGAAGGATTTGTGTTTGGCAAACGCGTGGGGAGCGTTACCTGCCAGCATGTATAGTGCCAACAGTGAAGCTCGGATACGTAAGGAAATGAAACACCTATAGCCGTACTTATGATGTCATTTATTGTGTGGCTACCAGTTTCGGTGACCCAGTGCACCATCTTAAGGCAGTAGATGAAGCTGAGGGAGTTAACACCGTCAGTATCCACAATGGCTCAGTAGCCTACATTTGTAACTGGTTTACTTGGAGTACCTATAACCGTGATGTTGTCTCTCCAATCATCAACTATCAACTTGGCGATTGGAGAGACAATATCGCGATTACAGGTAGTCCAAGTACGAGGTGTGGCTAGAAAAAAACCGGACTAGTACTGGTGAAACAATAAAACGAATGCAATACGGCTGAAAGTCGCGTGGCCTGTCACGTGACTCTCGCTCCGCCTACTGCTCGAGTTTCATCTGCCTCCTGCACTCAGTCTGCCCGTGGCGTCTGTTTTAAGTAGTTGACGTTTTGTCTGTGCGTCGGAAAATGTTGAGTGTACAGAAAGAACAGCGTGTTAACATCAAATTTTGTTTCAAACTAGGAAAATCTGCAAGTGAAACGTTTGTAATGTTACAACAAGTGTATGGCGATGATTGTTTATCGAGAACACAAGTGTTTGAGTGGTTTAAACGATTTAAAGATGGCCGCGAAGACACCAGTGATGACACTCGCACTGGCAGACCATTGTCAGCAAAAACTGATGCAAACATTGAAAAAATCGGTAAACTTGTTCGACAAGATCGCCGTTTAACAATCAGAGCAGTGTCTGAGTTAACAGGAGTTGACAAGGAAAGTGCCGAACAAGTTTACCGATTTTTTCAATGTTTGCATCAGTTTTTGCTGACAATGGTCTGCCAGTGCGAGTGTCATCACTGGTGTCTTCGCGGCCATCTTTAAATCGTTTAAACCACTCAAACACTTGTGTTCGCGATAAACAATCATCGCCGTACACTTGTTGTAACATTACAAACGTTTCACTTGCAGATTTTCCTAGTTTGAAACAAAATTTGATGTTAACACGCTGTTCTTTCTGTACACTCAACATTTTCCGACGCACAGACAAAACGTCAACTACTTAAAACAGACGCCACGGGCAGACTGAGTGCAGGAGGCAGATGAAACTCGAGCAGTAGGCGGAGCGAGAGTCACGTGACAGGCCACGCGACTTTCAGCCTTATTGCATTCGTTTTATTGTTTCACCAGTACTAGTCCGGTTTTTTTCTAGCCACACCTCGTAAACCAGTTACAAATGTAGGCTACTGAGGCATTGTGTACTCTGATGGTGTTAACCCCTCAGCATCAGCTGCGGCCTGAAGATGGTACACTTAAGCCCCGGAACTGATAGCCATGCAATAAATGACATCATAAGTACGGCTGTAGGTGTTCCATTTCCTTATGTAAGTGAACAGCCACAGTCCCTAGGACCTCCAATTACATGGATGGACATAAAAAACGTGGACTTCGGAGGCGTTGATGTTACGGTATGGGATCATTTTTCCTGATTAGGGTGTGGTCTCCCTATTGCACTTAAGAAAAAGCTGAATGCGGAAGGATATGAACATATTTTAAACCATTGTGTAGTATGTACAGTAGGGGAACAGTTCGGAGACGATGATTGTTTGAATCAGCATGACAGTACACCACATCTTAATGTAACTGCTGTGAGGCAGTGGATTATGGGCAACAAAATATCTGAAATGGACTGGCCAGCCCGAAGTCCCGACCTGAACCTAATGGAACACCTTTGGGATGAATTGGAATGTCGACTACGCTCGAGACTCCAGGGTTCACCATGATTATCTTTTCTGTTACTACTCTTGAGGACGAATGGGCTGACATTCGTCCACATACAAGGAGAAGCCGTCAAATAAGCCTGATATACACTCATGCTCATAAATTAAGGATAACTGCAGAATGTAGTGCCACACAACGTGGCACTACATAAGACTGGCGCTAATAGCATAGCATATAGGGAACACACACGACTGAGATCTGTAAGTCCACGGTATTGGTGATAAGTTGAGAAAATCGTCCCGAAACACATGTGCTACAAAACAACACTGTTTCCTGCGCATGTACCCCGACATCAATATGGGATATGATCACCATGCACACGTACACAGGCCGCACAACGGGTTGGCATACTCTGCATCAGGTGGTCGAGCAGCTGCTGGACTATAGCCTCCCATTCTTGCACCAGTGCCTGTCGGAGCTCCTGAAGTGTCCTAGGGGTTGGAAGACGTGCAGCGATACGTCGATAGACAGTATCCCAGACGTGCTCGATGGGGTTTAGGTCTGGAGAACAGGGAGGCCACTCCATTCGCCTGATATCTTCCCTTTCAAGGCACTCCTCCACGATGGCAGCTCGGTGGGGCCGTGCGGTATCATCCATGAGGAGGAAGGTGGGACCCACTGCACCCCTGAAAAGGCATCATACTGGTGCAAAATGACGTCCCGATACACCTGACCTGTTAGTTCCTCTGTCAGACATGCAGGGGTGTATGTAATCCCACCTCACACCATACAACCACGACCTCCATACAGGTCCTTTCAAGGACGTTAAGGGGTTGGTATCTGGTTCCTGGTTCACAGCAGATGAAAACCCGACGAGAATCACAGTTCAGACTATGTCTGAACTCGGCTGAGTACATAACCTGGGACCACTGTTCCAATGACCGAGTACTGTGTTCTTGACACCAGGCTTTACGGGCTCTCCTGTGACCAGGGGTCAGTAGAATGCACCTTGCAAGTCTCCAGGCGAATAAACCATGTCTGTTCAGTCGTCTGTAGATTGTTTGTCTGGAGACAACAGTTCCAGTGGCTGCGGTAAGGTCCCGAGCAAGGCTACCTGCAGTATTCTGTGGCCGTCTCTTGGCACTGATGGTGAGATATCGGTCTTCCTGTGGTGTTGTACACTGTGGACGTCCCGTACTGTAGCGCCTGGACACGTTTCCTGTCTGCTGGAATCGTTGTCATAAACTTGAGATCACACTCTGTGGCACACGGAGGGCCCGTGCTACGACCTGCTGTGTTTGACCAGCCTCCAGTCGCCCTAGTATTCTACCCCTCATAACGTCATCAATATGTGTTCTTTGAACCATTTTCAACACACAGTCCGCATTATCACGTCTGAAAACGTCTGCACACTTACTCGCTGCACCGTACTCTGACACGCACCAACACACCTCTGCGTATGTGGACTGCTGCCAGCGCCACTGTGCGACGACCGCAGGTCAAATGCACCGCATGGTCATACCCAGAGGTGATTTAAACGCGCAAACCGCCCACCAGAGCGTTGTTTCACCATATATCAGCATTATCCTTAATTTATGAGCATGAGTGTAAATGTTCACGGATCGGTATCTGGACACATTTGATCAGATAGCTCATACAACACAAAAGCGTTATAAAATCTTGACATAGCCACGATAGGAACAGGTGATCTCAAAATACTGCTACACGAACCCAAAGTTAACAGAAAAGGTGCCGCAAAAAGTACACAACTATCTAGATTGTTACGTGCCATCTGTGGAGGAGGATTTGGCCACCTGGGCCTATAACCACAGACACAAAGACTGGACTGGCCAGGTTTGGACCCAACACATTTAGTTTGTCTGCAGTGATAGGCAGAATAAAAGTTCTTACCGAGAACAGCTGACGAATGGACACATCAGCGGAACCCAGAGGTTGCAGATACCAGGGAATCCAACAGTAGATCGCGATAGTGATGGAATGCTGTCAGAGAGAAACCTCATTGGCGTGTGTGTGTGTGTGTGTGTGTGTGTGTGTCTTATAGTGTGCAAAAAGAGTGTAGGGAAAACTGCGAAATGATTAGTTACACGGTTTCTTTGACAACACGAATGATTTCACCAATCGGATTTATGTATACGCCTATGGAAAACCTTGGTAGGAGTGAGGTCCTCTTAGGGTGGGGCATCTCGTTGTGATACCTTCGATGCAAGGCCTCATGAGATATATTTCAGTGCGAGGTGTGATGTAAGCGCTTAGCACTGGATACGGGGTCGCCGTGCCTGCTCGTGTAGGCGATGACAGACAGCGAAAATCGCAACCAGAAGTCAGATATCCGCCCGCGTCCAACTCCGGTCGCAGCCGCAATATACACAATGCTTACCGCGAAAGTATATTGTAATATTTAAATTCGTGTCTGTAAGTGTCTGGTTGGCGTCTGAGAAATGTCTGAAACTTATTTTCACATCGAAATATGTACGTACATCTCAGTGCAGGGCAACAAAACGGTGTTAAAATTTAATTTTGAATAGAAATTTATGAAGCTAACGCTACTAGATGTGAAATACAGCATAACTGCTACATCAGACAATACCCCTGAGAGAAAACAATCCGCTTTGAAAGAAATTTACGTATTCTATCTGCCTCCAAAAAAATACTTCAGATTAAAATGTTGACATTGGACATTGCCAACCTTTACCTTGGTCTCGTAACCAATAAGTGTACCAGAACTGTTATTGTAATTACACAGCAAATGGACATAAAAAGTTAATGGATCTGACTATCCAATAAAACTGCTAGAAAATTTACAAGATAGCACTTCACTGAAATTTTTTACTCGTATTAAGGCTCTGAACTGATACGTTTTGACGTTCACTGTGCCTTACAGTGGACATGAATTTTGATGATAATTAAATTTACTGGCGTATCTGTGCACACGGAACACTCGTCTGTTCTACAACCTGTTGCTATTAGGAATAATGATGTATCTGTCAACAATCAAATTCTCTTCGCTTCACTTGCGATGTGCAATGCAAGACGGTATTTTAACAACTGTCATAAAATGCTTCTCAGCACACAACTCGCGATGTGCAATGCGGAAATGGAAACACAGCCTTGAAAGTAAATGGAAATGGGGGCTAATCTTAACGACAGGGAAATGGGAACAAAACTCCAGGTTTAACTACGCATCATGAAGCCATAACAACAATATACGTTTTCGTCTAGTTTTCACACCTAGACAAGCTGGCAAAATATTTCTTAATAACTTTGTGAGTACAATTATTTTCCTTGATAGTTGTTTCAGCTATAAGACAAGCCATATATCGCATTATAAGATTTCTACAGTAAACCTCAACCGTACGCAATGTTCTAACAGTAAGAAATCACACAGTTACAAATATACACTCCTGGAAATGGAAAAAAGAACACATTGACACCGGTGTGTCAGACCCACCATACTTGCTCCGAACACTGCGAGAGGGCTGTACAGGCAATGATCACACGCACGGCACAGCGGACACACCAGGAACCGCGGTGTTGGCCGTCGAATGGCGCTAGCTGCGCAGCATTTGTGCACCGCCGCCGTCAGTGTCAGCCAGTTTGCCGTGGCATACGGAGCTCCATCGCAGTCTTTAACACTGGTAGCATGCCGCGACAGCGTGGACGTGAAGCGTATGTGCAGTTGACGGACTTTGAGCGAGGGCGTATAGTGGGCATGCGGGAGGCCGGGTGGACGTACCGCCGAATTGCTCAACACGTGGGGCGTGAGGTCTCCACAGTACATCGATGTTGTCGCCAGTGGTCGGCGGAAGGTGCACGTGCCCGTCGACCTGGGACCGGACCGCAGCGACGCACGGATGCACGCCAAGACCGTAGGATCCTACGCAGTGCCGTAGGGGACCGCACCGCCACTTCCCAGCAAATTAGGGACACTGTTGCTCCTGGGGTATCGGCGAGGACCATTCGCAACCGCCTCCATGAAGCTGGGCTACGGTCCCGCACACCGTTAGGCCGTCTTCCGCTCACGCCCCAACATCGTACAGCCCGCCTCCAGTGGTGTCGCGACAGGCGTGAATGGAGGGACGAATGGAGACGTGCCGTCTTCAGCGATGAGAGTCGCTTCTGCCTTGGTGCCAATGATGGTCGTATGCGTGTTTGGCGCCGTGCAGGTGAGCGCCACAATCAGGACTGCACACGACCGAGGCACACAGGGCCAACACCCGGCATCATGGTGTGGGGAGCGATCTCCTACACTGGCCGTACACCACTGGTGATCGTCGAGGGGACACTGAATAGTGCACGGTACATTCCTAGACCGGCAAGGGAACTTGCTGTTCCAACAGGACAATGCACGTCCGCATGTATCCCGTGCTACCCAACGTGCTCTAGAAGGTGTAAGTCAACTACCCTGGCCAGCAAGATCTCCAGATCTGTCCCCCATTGATCATGTTTGGGACTGGATGAAGCGTCGTCTCACGCGGTCTGCACGTCCAGCACGAACGCTGGTCCAACTGAGGCGTCAGGTGGAAATGGCATGGCAAGCCGTTCCACAGGACTACATCCAGCATCTCTACGATCGTCTCCATGGGAGAATAGCAGCCTGCATTGCTGCGAAAGGTGGATATACACTGTACTAGTGCCGACATTGTGCATGCTCTGTTGGCTGTGTCTATGTGCCTGTGGTTCTGTCAGTGTGATCATGTGATGTATCTGACCCCAGGAATGTGTCAATAAAGTTTCCCCTTCCTGGGACAATGAATTCACGGTGTTCTTATTTCAATTTCCAGGAGTGTATATAAAAGAACTTGATTACGTTAACAGCTGGTTTTATCAATCTTCCGCTAATATAGTCTTTTCTTCTTTCTTCATAACATATTAGAACAAAAACGCTAACGACGTTTGTCTTAAAGTAACAATAATTGTAACTTAGGTAAACCGATCGTGAGAAGTTTTCAGTGGAGTAAAGCACGTATTATTGTTTCTTGTTTGAGCCATATTAGTGAGAAGTTCTTTTTATTTTTATTCTACCTTCTTATGTAAAGGGTGACTTTAATTTTATGCAAACTACTGTAGTATACTCAGTTTGCTGTCTTACAGATGGCGTACGTAATCCACTTATACTGCCCAAGAAAAAAAAAGTGAAGCATCTAGAAGATATGGTCGGATGTTGGTGTATGTTAGTACACATATACACCATCGGCGTGTATGTACATCTTTAAAAGTTTCAACGCTCTGTGAAAGGTAGAACAGCCACCAGAGTGCATTAATGTTGTCCGTGTTTAGTGTTGTTCCCAGGCCTGGTAGAGTATTTAGGGGTCAGATGTTGAGCAATCACGTTGAAGGACACGGATATGCTGTTTACTCCTGCGAGACAGCATTGCCAGCACCTGACAGTGTTTGAAAGACTTTCATCTGGGTTCTCCATTTGGCCAACTGGTCGAATCGTGCAGTATCCGGATTTGTGCAGAATTCGGATGTGGCAGTGACCCGACATTGGACTGCGTGGAAACGTGAGTGCATGCAAACTCGTCGTCAAGGTTCCAGTACACCACGTCTGACCACCACAAGGGATGATCGCCGTATTGTACACAGAGCACAGCGTAATCCTTTCACATCCGCGCGTGCCATCCGAATCACTGAACAATTCATGGAGTCCCTGCAACAGACTTGTGTCATCCCACACCATTGGTCAGAGACTAACAGCAGCCGAGCGAGTGAATTATTGTACTTCGAGTAGGCTGCCGTTAACAACACACACAAAAGACTGCGTTACGAGTGGTGCCATGACCGGAAAGCTTGGAAATTGGATATTTGTGGTAAGTTCCTGTGGGATCAAATTGCTTAGGTCATCCGTCCCTAGGTTTACCCACTACTTAATCTAACTAATTTACGCTAAGGACAACACACACATCCATGCCAAAGGGAGGACTCGAACCTCTGACAGGGGATGGAGCGCGAACCATTGCAGTTTAGTCATTTTTATTTATATTATTTCTGCAACATCTTTGTACTCTATGGCCTAGATACCATCGCAGTTCACAAATTCCGTTAATAAGACACAATCGCAACTTTTGTTTCGAATGATAACTACACATTGAATAATGACATAAATTGATACTTTGTGTATATGCAATGTGGCCATGCCTATTCTAGCCCACTTTAACTTGTGCCCTTCGGGTTGTTAACATGAAGCAGCAGGGATTTGCCTGCATGCAGAGGCAATGACATCACCAGGATAATGGGAAAATAAAAAAATGTAAGATGGCTATGACAGGAAATTAAATAATATAAGAAAATGGAAATAAAAAAAATTAAAAGTCAAAGATGGCGGAACTAGTCCAGCTGTGCTTTTTACTCCAAACCGTCCTTCTCCTCATTCCATCAGTGGTAAATTTAACAGCGCCGAGTGGGCGCGCGATTAGAGGCTCCATGTCACTGACTGTGCGGCTGGTCCCGCCGGAGGTTCGAGTCCTCCCTCGGGCATGGATGTGTGTGTGTTGTTCTTGGCATAAGTTAGTTTCAGGTGTGTGTAAGTCTAGGGACCGATGACCTCAGCAGTTTGGTCCCTTAGAAATTCACACACATTTTTTTGGTAAATTTAAAACTGCACATATTTTTTCAACCAGTCCCAATGCATGCGCGCGCGCGCGCGCGCGCACACACACACACACACACAGTCACATACACATTCCTTAGCAGAGACAAGGAGAGTTGTGTGACACTTTTGTTAGCATTTTGTCAAGTTTGGTCTTGTCTGACTTCACAGAAATTAGACACATACTGCAAAGCATCAGCACCTGTTTGCCTCACGCATTACACACACACTCCTTTATAAAGCAATCCGAGAATTGTGCATCTCAACAGAGCCCACCCACTTTCAAAAACTTTGTTTCCTTTTCTCTCTAGGACTTTTTCATCTAGGCATATGGGTGGATTTATAGCTTTTTGTAACACTGTAGAAACCTCCTGCTAGAGATCGTGATCTATAACATTATAGCAGATGCATTTTTGCTTTTGTCACCTGAACTCCTCGAATTTTGGATATCACAGTAGACCATAAGCTATGCTAACCCCACCAGGCAGACACATAAGCGCAGCTCACTTTATTTCATATGCAAATACTATAAAATCTGCGCTGCACCAAGCTACAAATTCTTTATTTTCTTTCTCCATCTGTTAAATACTATACAATTTTAGAAAGTTCACATTTCATCTTACTGCCCATCTTCATTCGTTGAAGCACGCATTCTTTTAGTAGTAGAAAATAAATATTCTGTAATCTTCAATTTCGTATTTAAATTAGCTTTTATGATATAGTCACAAATTAAAGAGTTATCCAGCAATTTATCGTTTTCTTTTGTACTCATTTTCGATACTAAGATATTTATTGATTTTTTTAACTGATCATTAATAAGTTAAGTAAGCAGAGTTGTTCTTCATATAATTTTACAAAAGTCCGCTTAACTTGAATAGTTGTTCAGCATTTAGTTGTTCCTTTGTTTCTATAAAAATCTATCCTTTTTTTCAATTTCTAAAACACTTTTCAGTTTTTTCAATTTGTCAAACAAATTTTTCATCTCAGGATTCCGTGCCACAATCTATAAAAATGGCACATTTACAGGATCGCTTTGTTGTCTGGCTGGCTGTCCGGCTGCTGAGAACCCTTTTCCTCAGCAACAGAAAGACGTACCAACTTCAAATTTGTGTCATATATCAAGGTGTATGGTCCCTTGAGAGAGAAAAACATTTAAGTTTCTAAGCAATTCTATCACAGCCATTTATGCAAGATACTTTGATACTCGAAAAGTCACTCGTCAGAAACTTTAGGGTACTTCCCGTTGACCTAGAATCATGAAATTTGGTAAGAAGTAAGGTCTCACAGTGCAAGTAAATGGAAAAATCCTAAAATTTCAATGTGTCATTGTGTTGTTGTTGAAGAAGGAGAAGAAGACGAAGAAGAAGAAGATGATGATGATGATGACGATGAACAAGATGGTGATGATAATTAGGAGGAGGAGGAGGAGGCAGATGATTATGTTGATGGTAGTGATGTTGAACAGTCATGGAAGTCACAAGATTACTTACCGAACAGAACTTATTGGATCTTGCCAACAGATGGTGAATTGTTGTTGTGGTCTTCAGTCCAGAGACTGGTTTGAAGCAGCTCTCCATGCTACTCTATCCTGTGCAAGCTTTTTCGTCTCCCAGTACCTACTGCAACCTACTTTCTTCTCAATCTGGTTAGTGTATTCGATGTCGGAGAAGATTTGAAAATATAGGCGCAATTATAGACCAATACTAAAAGACAGTTGTCAAAGAATACATAGAAGACTTAGCAGATGAATATGTGTTCTTATCTAGTACATAATATTTATGCCGTAATCCGGCAGGTTCCACGCCGGTGATAAACTGTATATGCTACACTATTTAAAATCCTTGTTTTTCTTTCGTGTGGATGACATCATAAGCGTTCTTGTGTATGGAGTAAGTTTTGTAAATTGACCATGAGTGTGTAGTAATTGATTTATCTGTGAACATTTTAAAAATCATCATTTCTTGCTATTCTTGGGTATTTTTGTCTTGCAGATATTCATCCTACAAATACCATTGCCTTTTACAGTTTAATATCACAGTAAATTCTCACTTCAAAATTACCAGCACAGCAACCAAAGAGTATCTCTCTCTTGTTTCCACAGAGTCTAATACTTTTGCATGTTCTAATGAAAATAATTTAGTGATCACCCGACGGTATTTGCCAATGTTTATATCCTAACAAGACAATACATAACGTACAGGGTGAGTCACCTGACATTACCGCTGGATGTATTTCGTAAACCACATGAAATACTGATGAACCGATTCCACAGACCGAACGTGAGGAGAGGGGCTAGTGTAATTAGTTAATACAAACCATAAAAAAATGCACGGAAGTACGTTTTTTAACACAAACCTACGTTTTTTTAAATGGAACCCCGTTAGTTTTGTTAGCACATCTGATCATATAAACAAATACGTAATCAGTGCCGTTTGTTGCATTGTAAAATGTTAATTACATCCGGAGATATTGTAACCTAAAGTTGACGCTTGAGTACCACTCCTCCGCTGTTCGATCGTGTGTATCGGAGAGCACCGAATTACGTAGGGATCCAAAGGGAACGGTGATGGACCTTCGGTACAGAAGAGACTGGAACAGCACATTACGTCCACATGCTAACACCTTTTTATTGGTCTTTTTCACTGACGCACATGTACATTACCATGAGGGGTGAGGTGCACGTTTACACGTGGTTTCCGTTTTCGATTACCGTTCTCCTGATCTTACACCTCTGTACTTCTTTCTGTGGGGTACGTTAAAGGAGAATGTGTACCGTGATGTGCCTACAACCCCAGAGGATATGAAACAACGCATTGTGGCAGCCTGCGGCGACATTACACCAGATGTACTGCGGCGTGTACGACATTCATTACGCCAGAGATTGCAATTGTGTGCAGCAAATGGTGGCCACCACATTGAACATCTGTTGGCCTGACATGTCGGGACACACTCTATTCCACTCCGTAATTGAAAACGGAAACTACTTGTGTACGTGTACCTCACCCCTCACGGTAATGTACATGTGCGTCAGTGAAAAAGACCAATAAAAAGGTGTTAGCTTGTGGACGTAATGTGCTGTTCCAGTCTCTTCTGTACCTAAGGTCCATCACCGTTCCCTTTGGATCTCTACGTAATTCGGTGCTCTCCGATACACACGATCGAACAGCGGAGGAGTGGTACTCAAGCGTCAACTTTAGGTTACAATATCTCCGGATGTAATTAACATTTTACAATGCAACAAACGGCACTGATTACGTATTTGTTTATATGTTCAGATGTGCTAACAAAACTAACGTGGTTCCATTTAAAAAAACGTAGGTTTGTGTTAAAAAACACACTTCCGTGCATTTTTGTATGGTTTGTATTAAACAATTACACTAGCCCCTCTCCTCACGTTCGGTCTGTGGAATCGGTTCGTCAGTATTTGATGTGGTTTACGAAATACATCCAGCGCTAACGTTAGGTGACTCACCCTGTATATATAAAAGCAATTCGTTGTTACCTGTGCATTGTATTTTTTCGCCTTTAAGAGTGTCTTTTGTGCCTCTCATAAGTACTTGCAAGGAAAATTTGCTGTGATAGACAGGAAAGGGTCACATAACTGCATTATCTGATGCAAATGCAGAAGATACTTGAACTTCGAAACGAATGATATGCACTTGCAGGCACGATAAGGTGCTCTCGAGGAAAAATGTACAGCATTTGCAGAAGACGGCACAATGCGAGCACCCAGAACCTTTTAACAAGCAGTCCTGACGAGAAGGCTACAGCTCAGGTTTCGCGTGTGACGTGCACTGACTAGGACGGAAGCGGCGGAGAGTCAACTGGTGCCTGCCGATTAAGGACTGCGATGAGTGTGGCTGACCTCAGCTGCACTACACCTGTGGTAAGCAGGCACGTTTAAAAGAATCTGAATTTTAACTCGTGTACAGAGAAGTTTAAGTCATGTACAGAAGCTTTCAAAACGACTGGATCTTTTAATACTACTGCGTTATTTATCATAGTCAACAATCATACTATGGATAAATGTTAATTACATAACAGATGCTCAACAAAATAATGCTCGATATCTCTATGCTTTTTGTCCCCCAATGTATTTGACCCTGTGCTTGTTGTAATATGAAACAGCAGCAAGCATTAACTTGCTGCCAAATATGTGCAAGCTCCAATAAGGTATGAAATTTATGTATGAGGAACCTTAACGTGAAGATTATGCATTTTTGCAACTCTCAGCTTGTCCTGACTTATGGGTTTGGTGAAGTTTACATTTTTTTTATCAAGCCAGTGAAATATGACATTTATGCATTGACAAGCCTGAACTCTCTTACAAAGTATTTTGCTAGCCCAAAGACGTCAGTGCAACGGTGAAATACAAAATCACATGAGTGTGTATGTGCTCGAAAGTGTTCGGAAGGAAGAGTTATAAAATCTGGAGCAGATATTCCTAGTGGATTATTGACGCTGGACAGTAATAGCTGTCATTTAAATACTTCATTTGGACATGCTGACTGACAGATAAAAAAAATTATGTAATGCAAAAACAAAGACGGCATAATAGATCTGCCAAAGAAATCAGAAAAGTCTTGCTGAAACCATTTATCGGTGGATGACGGTGTCTGCCGTGAAATGTTGCGTCTGAACTAAGAACCAGGGAGTTCGTCTAATGTGATATGACGAGGTTCAGCATGGAGGCTGATCGTGTATTCTTGCTGTTTTGTACATAAACATGCAATTCTGTTTCTTAAGAGTTTACGTAAATCGTAAGAACCGCCTCGCAGGTTTCAACCAACCCGTCATCCTTCAGGCTTCCCAGTATCTTACGCAGAAATACTTCCTGGTACACGCAGTGGGACTCACTAATTATCGAGGAATTCACTGAAAATAGATAATTATATATTCCCAGAAATTCCACAGTTCACAACTTTGTTATCCTTTAACACGATCAGTAGATTTTTCGTACCACATTGGACGTAGTTTGATAAATTACAACTTTCCCATTAATGTCGTCCAACAATGTAGCTTAACTAAAATAGTGTTATACAGTCCCTTCCAGCTTATACATAGTCTCAAACAGAAGTCATCCAAAGAAAATTTCTTAAGTTCATATTGATATACCATAGAATAAGCACCGCTCGTTCCAGAGCATACAGAGGTAAGTCGCTGCAGTCACTTTTATACCATCGCTAGCCGCGATTAGCCGCGAAGCAAAATTTCACAAACACGTACCGGAGTGTTCGTAGAGGGGTAGGGACAGCATAATCACTATCAATAGTTTTATACATTGTCATCCACAGCTACTGTAAGTAAGAATGTTTCTTTTTTTCTCATTTAGATTTGTAGCGTCTATATAGGCTTAGGTCTACATAGGCGCCTGGAGCAGTGCCACCAAAATTACCCAGTCGTGAGGAAAATTCGAGACGCGTGGCAACTCACAAAAAAAATCCACCTACTGATTCTTCTTCTTCCTGAAACGTTTCTACTTATGCAGATTGTTCAAAAAGCTTCTTCCAATCTTCTTTACCCTCTCACAGACATCTGCTTGCTTTACTTGTTTCTTGCCTTATCTGCATAATGCGACTACGTTGTCCTTCCTAATGCATGCTTTTTGTCATTCAGCGTGGTAGAATTCTACGAACAGCAGTGCTTGTCTAAAATACACCCAATCGATCTTCGAGCAGCGGTTGAACAACTGCAGCAACTAGTACCCAATTGATGATGATGATGAAGATGAAGAAGTCTCTCGATAGGGCAGACATCATCACTATCATTCACTTTTAAACTTTATCGTATTAGTAATATCGGGTGAATCAGCACTAAAGCACATTTAGTTAGACCATGTTGAATGGGTTGCTGTTGCATATGCGTTTATACTCCGAATATGTTCTGGTGTTTTAGATAACAGGCTTGGATTTAAGGAGCCTAGATATTTCTTGAAAGCATGTTCCCTCATTTTCGAGAATACGGGAATTAACCAACCATTTGAGATCAATTGTTCGCTGGTCTCTGCAACATTCTTGTGTTCAAATTAGGTAAACAAATACAGACGTCTCTCAGTACAAGAAATTCAAGTTTAATTCCATCCGAACTTAGTGATGATTATTACGCATCCAACGTTACTGATGAACTGTTAAAGAAACATGAGACTTTTCAGACGAGATATTCCAGTTGCTGGAGGAGATCATTTGCTCGTTAACATCAATGGAAATGAAGGCTTTTATTAAGGGCTACTTGCAAAATTGCCAAAGTTAAAGGAGATAAACTCGCGGTAATAAACGACCTGTCAAAGGGTAATGGCTGTTTCAAGTACTCAAGGCTAGCAGGTTTATATCCCGTAAATAAGCATGCAAAATGTGAGTCTGAATATTGGCAACATGAAAACAAATTAAACTTTGTAAATATACCATTCCCTGAAGAATGAAACATATACATGTTTTTGAAAATCAGAATGAATGTGCTTCTGTAAACGTCTATGGGACACAGTATTTTGATTATGAATGGATGGTTGTAGATGACAATGAAGGTAAGAAAGAATTTTACATTGTACCACAGCGTATTGCGGAACATCAACACAAGAGACATGCGAATCTATTAATGTTACAAGCTGCTAAGACAGGCATATACCATTTCTATTGCAAAAATAAATAAATAAATAAAGTTGTCGTATCTCGGCAGTATTACTGTCACCAGCGTCCAATTCTAGTAGGTGAACGCTGTGTCTATTATTGTAGTTGCCACGAAAAATTAGATGCACATTTAGTTGACTTTGCACAGTTTGAACCAGTTGTACGTGTCATGCCTACTGACAAGAATGAGTTTATAAAATTTACGAAGTTCACCAACAGACTGAAGTTAACTTTCGCGGTTTATACTGATACGTAAATCATATCAGAGCCAGTTGCTTCTTGCACTTGCTTCTTGCAGTTTGCATTCCTATCAGGTACATGTGCATACACCATTCAGCATTGCGCTGTCGCCCTGACGAGGGTATTCAGAGTTTAAATTGTATAGACGCAGCAACTGCATGAAGTTGTTCACTGAACGACACTAAGCAATCGTTCAGAATGTAAATACGTTTTTATTACACAACAAGAAGGACTGAAATGAATTCTGAGGGAATAATTAGCGTTCCGCTCAGCTGAGATTTGCCTTATTTGCGGTGGAGCATTTAAGAAAGGTGATGTCAAACACAGGGACCACTACTACTTCACCGGCGCAGGCTCGTGTAGAGGTGGTAGTTATGCCAGCTGCAGCGCGAACTACTGGCCTTGCTATAGACTTCCTTTCCTGTTCGGCAATCTTAGCTATAAAATGGTGGTTTTTCTATCACAAATCTATGTGAACGAAGGACGGTAGACAAAATGAAGAAGAAAATGATGTAATCTACGTCGGATTTCTCTGAGTTCATCTAATATGGAAAGTTATAAATCATTGACACAGAGTATTTCAGTAACATACCAAGAAAATAGGTGTAATATAAATTTCAGACTGATCGGATCACTAGCATTTCTATCGTGTTCCCTTCAGTAGCTTACATCTTACGTGAAATCCGTTGAACTCAAAAAACTGAGGTCATATTTTCCCGATGATTATGGGTTTAATTTAATCTACCAGAAGGGCACTTTTCCGTGTATGAATATGTAAGCAATGAGTCGGTTCTACGGCAAGATAACGTGTCCTGAATGGAAAAGTTTAAACATTTGTAAACACCGAAACAATAACAGAAGACGAGTACGAAAGAGCTTGTAGTGTGTGGAAAGTATTCATTTGTAATATACTTATAGAATATTCAGATTTATATTTAAAAATTGACCTACTACTTCTTGCTGATGTTTTCGAAAACTTTCGTAGGCTACGTCCTAAAATATATGAACTGAATCGAACCCATTACATTACTTGACCCAGTCTACCACAGGATTCTCTGCTGAAACATGCTAAAGAGGAGCTGCAGCTTATAACCGGTACTGAACAACTTCAGTTTGTTAAGCGTGGCATTACAAGCAGAATTTTCCATTGTTCTTGCAGACATACACGATGTGCGGTATTGAATGGCTTCTTCCAGAAGGTACCTAAAATGTTGTCAGGGAAACGTAACATACGATTGAAACGTAGAGTATAAGTTAGAACTGAATCTTGAATACCCCAAAAGTCATCACGATTTGCATTCGGATTTGTCCCAACGTCCAGAAAAAAATGGCACCACCATCAGACAGTAAGAAACTAAATAAATTGTTTTCACCCTGAAAATAAGATAGACTATGTCATTCATTACAGAAATTTCAAATAATGTTTACAAAATAAATTTGTTTTCAAAAATATTCATGGAATATAATCATTTAGGAAAGCTCCTTGAATGAAGTCAACATTGAGATTAAAGCACAAAACTGCATGAAAGCAACTAATGTGTTTGAAAAGAAAGTTTTCAAACTGATAAATAATTATGTGTTTAGAAAAACCATGCAAAATATGCGACAAGACCAGCAACATCCTGGTAAGGCAAATTTAGTGTAGCTGTATTAATTGCCGAATCATATTTTCAGAGGAGCGCTATATGCAACGAAAATTTGAACTGAGCAGACATAAGTTAGTCTTTGATAAACCCATTTCAGTTGGAATGGGCTTCTTGGATATTTCCGAAATGCTTCTTTTCAACTTCCATTATGGATAAATATATATTTTTAAAAAAGTCCACTAAATCGTGCAAAATGTGCACCGAGTCTGAGCACATAATGCATAGAGCAAAAGGTATAAAACCAACTGTAAAGAGGCTAACCATTGACGATTACATGCAGCACGTCTTGGATTTGGGACTGAAAATAGCTGTGCAGCTCGTCATTCAGTCGAAACACCATCTTATTTCAGTATTAAACAACACAAACTTTCTTTATGTGTGCAGGATGTCAAACATTTCAGGCTTCTAGATAGAATAAATACTCTGGCTTGGGGACGTTACTGCATCAGAAATGGTGATTAGCTGTTAATAAACTAATTACCTGAAATAAATGTAAATTATGAATTTAACTGTTGTGAACTGAATGCAAATTGTAGGTTATACGAGGGCCGTTCAGAAAGTAACCTCCGATTGGTCACAGTGCGGGTTGTGGGGGGAGTAGCGACGCCATCTGTGCGTTCACGCACTCAACAGGTCAGTCGGCATCAAGCCGTGGTCGAGTGAACATCGTACCTGCGCTAGTTTAGTTTTTGTGGCAGTTTGAAATGTGTGCTGCAATAGAAAATACCGCCAAATGTGAAGTGCGTGCTGTCATAAGGTTTTTTACAGCCAAAGGATATTCTGCAGCAGCTATTCATCGTGAGCTTTGTGCCGTGTACGGACCAAGAGTTATGAGTGAAGGAGTTGTCCGTGAATGGGTACGTTTATTTAAAAGTGGACGAGAAAACGTTCATGATGAAGAGAGGAGTGGTAGACCATCATTGGTGACTGACGAACTCGTTCAGACAGTTGATGCAAAAGTTCGTGAAAATCGACGTTTCTCAATGTCAGAGTTGTCTACTGGTTTTCCACAGATTTCACAGCGGTTTGATGACGACGAAGAGCTCAAAGATGCGGTCACAGGCTGGCTCCAGGCACAAGCGGGTGATTTTTATGCAGAAGGAATTTCAAAGCTTGTGAAGAGATACGATAAGTGCCTCAATCGCTATGGAGACTATGTAGAAAAATAGTGCAAAGATGTAGTTGTAAGATGTATATATTAAAATATTTTTATTTAACTTGGTGTATTTTTTCAAATCAACCGGAGGTTACTTTCTGAACGGCCCTCGTAATTTGAGATCACTGACTCCTTTGTAAATCATGCATGAATTTGCATAATCTTTACTCAAGTTCTCATTATCATGGTCCAATGTTTTATGGAAATTTGGTAATCCACTGCACATACTTGGATAGTGGGAAAACGTTGTTTGTAAAAACACTGTACGAAAACAATTGTAGCAAATTCTATGTCCACAGATTTTTTTTGTGTTCTGAATTAGAATGTGTATTATAGAATGAAAAGTGATTAAATTTCAGTGTAAGAAACATATTTAATGACACTAGAATATTTTTGCAGTTTGATAAATGGTGTGGGTTCCTGTAGTCATGTCCTAGTTCATGAACCACGGGCAACGTATGAGTGGCCAAGTAAGTGGTCCCGACAGTCGGGATACCAGTTACTTTGGAATAAGGCTGGGCATCTCGGACGTATTCTGAGTCGTGGTCACCTTTGTGCTCATACGGCAAAGACTACCAAATCCACCGGTTAGTCTCTCAGCCGTTAGGGGTAAAACCCAATGGGACTCGGGGCAAGTAAGGCTAGCAACCTGCTTCCATGGTACTTTAAATATGATGCTGGCAATAATCAGAGCAAAATGCCTCGGACCTTTGGAGGTGACGGAGTCCCACCTCTAACTGACAAACCAGGGACTCCTAAGATACGACTTGGCAAACAAATGGTAATGAGATGGGGAGCTATTAATATCAATGGGGGCTACTCTGGGAAGAAGGTAGAGCTGGCAGAGGCTGCAGGTAAGATGAGGCTGGACGTTTTAGCTGTTAGTGACATTCGGGTAAGGGGTGAGAAAGAAGAGGAAGTGGAAGAATACAAGGTCTACCTGTCAGGAGTCAAAGCAGGAATAGCACAATGGGGTGTAGGGCTTTACATCAGGAAAGAAATGGAACCCAGCGTAGTTGCAATAAGGTATGTAAACGAACGACTGATGTGGATAGCTTTGACAGTGTCTAGCAAGAAAATTAGGATTGTGTCAGTATATTCGCATTGTGAAGGGACAGATCAAGATAAGATGGATAGTTTTTATGAGGCACTCAGTGATGTAGTTGTTAGACTAAAGGACAAGGACAGTGTTCTGCTCACGGGTGATTTTAACGTCAGGATTGGAAATCGAACAAAAGGGTATGAAAAGGTTATGGGTAAATTTGGAGAGGATATGGAGGCCAACAGGAACGGGAAACAACTCTTGGATTTCTGTGCCAGTATTGGCTTAGAAATCACAAACTCCTTTTATAAACATAAGAACATTCACCGGTATACTTGGGAAGGCAGGGGAACCAGATCTGTCATTGACTATATAATAACAGATCAGGAATTCGGGAAGGCTGTTAGGGACACACGTGTATTCAGGGGATTCTTTGATGACACTGATCATTATTTAATCTGCAGTGAAATTGGAATTGTGAGGCCGAAAGTGCAGGAGGTCAGGTCCATATGTAGGAGGATAAGAGTGGAGAAACTTCAGGATAAGGAAATCAGGCTCAAGTACATAACAGCGATCTCAGGAAGGTACCAGTTAGTTGAATGTAGTCAATTACAGTCATTGGAAAAGGAATGGACAAGGTACAGGGACGCAGTACTAGAAGTGGCTAAAGAATGTCTTGGAACAGTAGTGTGTAAAAGTAGGATGAAGCAAACAGCTTGGTGGAATGACACAGTCAAGGCAGCCTTTAAAAGGAAAAAGAAGGTGTATCAAAAATGGCTACATACTAGAACTCAGGTAGACAGAGAAAGTTATGTTGAAGAAAGAAACAAAGCCAAACAGATAACTGCAGCATCCAAGAAGAAATCTTGGGAAGACTTTGGAAACAGGTTGGAGGCTATGGGTCAAGCTGCTGGAAAACCATTCCGGAGTGTAATTAGCAATCTTCGAAAGGGAGGTAAGAAGGAAATGACAGGTATTTTGAACAGGTCAGGAAAACTGCTGGTGAATCCTGTGGATGCCTTGGGCAGATGGAGGGAGTATTTCGAAGAGTTGCTCAATGTAGGTGAAAATACGATCAGTAATGTTTCAGATTTCGAGGTAGAATGGGATAGGAATGATGATGGAAATAGAATCACATTTGAGGAAGTGGAGAAAATGGTCAATAGGTTGCAGTGCAATAAAGCAGCTGGGGTGGATGAAATTTAGTCGTAACTCATCAAATACAGTGGAATGTCAGGTCTTAAATGGCTACACAGGATAACTGAAATGGCCTGGGAGTCGGGACAGGTTCCATCAGACTGGACAAAACCAGTAATCACACCAATCTTTAAACATGGAAACAGAAAAGATTGTAACAACTACAGAGGTATCTCTTTAATCAGCGTTGTGGGTAAAATCTTCTCAGGTATTGTTGAAAGGAAAGTGCGAGTATTAGTTGAAGACCAATTGGATGAAAATCAGTGTGGGTTTAGGCCTCTTAGAGGTTGTCAGGACCATATCTTTAGCTTACGGCAAATAATGGAGAAGTGTTATGAGTGGAACAGGGAATTGTATCTATGCTTTATAGATCTAGAAAAGGCATATGATCGGGTTCCTAGGGGGAAGTTATTGTCTGTTCTACGAGATTATGGAATAGGAGGCAAACTTTTGCAAGCAATTAAAGGTCTTTACATGGATAGTCAGGCAGCAGTTAGAGTTGACGGTAAATTGAGTTCATGGTTCAGAGTAGTGTCAGGGTTAAGACAAGGCTGCAACCTGTCTCCACTGTTGTTCATATTATTTATGGATCATTTGTTGAAAACAATAGACTGGCTGGGTGAGATTAAGATATGTGAACACAAAATAAGCAGTCTTGCATATGCGGATGACTTAGTTGTGATGGCAGATTCGATTGAAAGTTTGCAAAGTAATATTTCAGAGCTAGATCAGAAATGTAAGGACTATGGTATGAAGATTAGCTTCTCCAAAACGAAAGTAATGTCAGTGGGAAAGAAATATAAACGGATTGAGTGCCAAATAGGAGGAACAAAGTTAGAAGAGGTGGACGGTTTCAAGTACTTAGGATGCATATTCTCACAGGATGGCAACATAGTGAAAGAACTGGAAGCGAGGTGTAGCAAAGCTAATGCAGTGAGCGCTCAGCTACGATCTACTCTCTTCTGCAAGAAGGAAGTCAGTACCAAGACTAAGTTATCTGTGCACCGTTCAATCTTTCGACCAACTTTGTTGTATGGGAGCGAAAGCTGGGTGGATTCAGGTTACCTTATCAACAAGGTTGAGGTTACGGATATGAAAGTAGCTAGGATGATTGCAGGTACTAGTAGATGGGAACAATGGCAGGAGGGTGTCAACATTGAGGAAATCAAAGAAAAACTGGGAGTGAACTCTATAGATGTAGCGGTCAGGGCGAACAGGCTTAGATGGTGGGGTTATGTTACACGCATGGGAGAAGCAAGGTTACCCAAGAGACTCATGGGTTCAGCAGTAGAGGGTAGGAGGAGTCGGGGCAGACCAAGGAGAAGGTACCTGGCTGGATTCGGTTAAGAATGATTTTGAAGTAATAGGTTTAACATCAGAAGAGGCACCAATGTTAGCACTGAATAGGGGACCGTGGAGGAATTTCATAAGGGGGCTATGCTCCAGACTGAACGCTGAAAGGCAAATCAGTCTTAAATGATGATGATGATGATGATGATAAAATGTTAAAAACATTAAGTGTGTGACAAAACATCGAACATGTTAAACTATGAATATTCCTTGTTGTATGTAAAAGTGCACAGTCGTCCAAGTGTGCATCAAAACTTTCTTCGGAATGTAATTTTTCCTTAAATAAATTTTATATGTAGACTATTTTTCTTTGGGGTGTTTTTACTTTCCCATTTACACTGTATTTAAGTATGAAAAACAGTACAGCGTAAAAGCAATGATATTTTTAATGAGGTTACAGTATTGGAAGTAAACATTTGTTTCTATGTGTATGTGTGTGAGTGTGTGTGTGTGTGCATTGTGATTGGTTGAAAAGCTATATGCAATTTTAAATTTACCACCGAGGAGGAGGCGTGAAGGAGCGGTACAAAGAACAACTGTACTTGTTCGGCATCTTGGATTTTTCAAAAAACAATTACATTCCCACCATCTTGCCTTTTTTAATATCCTGCCAGTGCCCGCATCTCGTGGTCGTGCGGTAGCGTTCTCGCTTCCCACGCCCGGGTTCCCGGGTTCGATTCCCGGCGGGGTCAGGGATTTTCTCTGCCTCGTGATGGCTGGGTGCTGTGTGCTGTCCTTAGGTTAGTTCTAAGTTCTAGGGGACTTATGACCACAGCAATTGAGTCCCATAGTGCTCAGAGCCATTTGAACCATTTGAATATCCTGGCAGCACCATCTCGCATTTTTTTAATTTCGCACGATCTTGAAGACATCATCGTCGGTGCATTGGGCAAGACGCTGCCCCTGTTTGGAGGTAACATGATGAGCAAAGGTCGAATTGCTCTAGAATCGGCGACTACATAACGTATATACAATGTGATTCGGAAGCACAGCGATAATTAGCCTCATGATGGCAGTTTTACTAACGTATGACGCAGCCTATTACTACTTAAGTCCAAAACATATTATGCGTGTTGAAACTTGGAGAAATATGAGTAACAGATAATAAGAGAAAGAAAGGCTAAACAACGGAAACAGATATAAGTCAGGTCCCCATCGCAGCAGCCGGCGTTTGTGGCATTAGAATGTTCACCAGCTCTCATCCCACGCCTGGAAGGTATTCTACGACTGTTTCCACTTACATACTGTCCTGCAGCTGTCGCTGTTTCTGAGGCTCTAGAACATTTAACATTTAACAGTCCGTCCATAGTCACCGTTACTAAATATTTTTTTCCTTAAAAAACAGCATGTCGTCCCCTTTGGTTTATGTAAAGCGTAGTAGAAGCAGACACATTTTATAAAATGTAGTACACTAAGTTCTTTGATACATTTTGTACCGTTTATTGTAGGTGCCCTGCCTTTGGCCTAAGTTATCTCTGCCCGCAACGCGTTACTTCACTGAATATCACGAATGACTGATATTTCTCAGTAGTTTACAGTTATTAGTCAACTCCACGTTCCACTGTTTTAAAAGTGTCACGGCATATTTACTTTTATGACGTATGCGAGAAAGCAGTCACATTAGGCCACGTTCTATCTCTTTCCTTCTCTCTCTTTTTTTCTCTTCACTCACTTTCTCTCTTACTTCGTATGCAATTTTCATTCTGTTGACAATCGTTTTCTTCGAAGCACATTGAAAACAACTTACTGTAAAACCTTGTGAAAATATGGTGTCGCTGCCGAGAGGTAATGTGCTCTTACGATCTCATGAAAGATAGCCGGCATGGTAGATTAGCGAGGAAAAAATAAAATTGCCGACACGGTAGCTCAACGTGTTCGGTCAGAGGGCTGGATGCTCTCTGTAATAAAAAAAAACTGAGCCAAGGAATCACGATGAACTTGAACAGACGTCTTGTGACGTCCGCCGAGACCAAACGCAACGAACGATATCGAAAAAAAAACAAAAACGCAGGGGGACCGGGTTCGATTCCCGGCAGGAGATTGGGTGTTGTGTGTCCTACATCATCATTGACTCGCAAGTCCTGATGTGGCGTCACCTGAAAAGGACTTGTAATGCGGTAATCGAACTCTCTCGAATGGGGCCTCCCGGCCAACAATGCCATACATACGAACATTTCCATTATGATGAGCTCTTTTTTATATTCTGTTTTGTCTACAGCTGGTATTATTTCAAAATTCCTCAGCAGTGTGTTGTTACTATGTGAATACTGTAAAATAATCTTGTTCAATCCATTCATATCGTGATTTTTCTGTATAGATTCTTTTCATAATTCTACCAAGTTGTTAACATTACGGCTCCCGAAACGGAATGGAAATAAAAGGAAAAGACAAACATAAGTGTGTTACACAGTTCTTTTCCTACGAAACTTGAACGTTTTACTTTAAAGATTTTATGGTCGTGGCATAAATATTTTCGGTGAATAATTCATCAAATTTACAAATTCTGCAATATACGCTGCTAACTAACAAACGACATGTCTACTCCACACGTCTCTTCGAGATTCCTACTCAGGATGTCGTATTTCGACTCAAGTGCTACGATTCTCTGCGAGCGCAGTATCTCTGGAAGGCGTCTTGTTCCGTCGCGAGTAATACAAGTAAATGACACTCGCCTCCCACGAGAAGATGGAACACGCCGGAACGTCAAGATGCGACCGCTGGGGCAGGGAGTGTATTGGGGCAGCAATATCCGCTTTCCAGACATCTTGCGCCCCTGCACGCCAAGAATTTTTCATATGTTTCAGGAACTACAGGACGGCACGAGTGCTGACGGAAGAATAGGAACAAGACTAGCAGTTGAAGGACCACCGTCAGTTGCTTCACCTACACCTCAAAAACGAACTTAAGACTCCCACTACTATTTCGCACAATACTATAATTGCGTTAAATTTCCGTATAGAATCAGTTAGATGAATGTGCGACAGGAAGACATGTACGAAGCATGCGCCCAATATGCGTGAGTTAAACAGTACTGCACAAATGGTTCAAATGGCTCTGAGCACTATGGGACTTAACATCTGAGGTCATCAGTCCCCTAGAACTTAGAACTACTTAAACCTAACTAACCTAAGGTCATCACACACATCCATGCCCGAGGCAGGATTCGAACCTGCGACCGTAGCTGCCGCGCGGTTCCAGACTGAAGCGCCTAGAACCGCTCGGCCACTCCGGCCGGCACTGCAGAAATGCTGGTTAGGTCTCTCAATGAAATGTCATTGGTTGGCGAACACATAACTTTATTATAACGCATTTTGCGTTTGCAGGCATCGGATATTATGAAAATAAAGGATACGTTGCCATTAAATAACTTTTTAAAGCAGTGACGTGCCACATAAGGAGAAACAAACACTGGATACAACAAAATGAACGCAAACCAAATACATCACGTTGTACAGATGAACCGAAAGTACGTATTGGGTACATAACTGTCATATGTAGACTGGTAGTGCTAGAAAGGCGACATCACCAAAAAGCAAAAGCTATCGGCAGGATACACAAGCTTGGCCAACGTGCACCCTCAGCGTCAAATAACAGAAGAAAGTACAATTCGTTATCTACAATGGTGAAGATTTAAACAGTAATTTAAAATAAATACATATTCAGCTGCAAAGAATTAACGTTCATATATCAGGCGTAGCATGTAAAGATAATTACAAAATCAAAGAGTTTCTTTCTTTCTTTTTTGATAAATATACAAAATGCCAATCTAAGAGCCACACAGTGTAACTATTCCATTGGTAAGTCTACTGAAGTGAGAGCTTTGTGACAGTTATACTGGCATGTAAGAATTTATGCAAGCTAGACTGGCGGAGAAAATAACTAATGAAGATGGGATTTGTAGGAGAACGTAAGCATAAACTAATTATAGGCCAAAAAGAAACCGTGGTCATAGGCTTGTACAAGCTTCTTGGACAAATCTATTTTTTCTACAAAATTAAACCACATATTTTCCAGTAGCCTAAGGAGCAAAATACAGGATTGTCGTTTACATCGTGTTTGATGTCGTAGCACTTCTACAACACAGAAGCTGAGAGACGTAACCATAGGAAACACTGTAATACAGCTGTTTATATACGAGTCAGTACATCATGATGATCACAGATAAAGCCGAATCTACATGGTAAAAACATTATTAAACAGAAATGTAGTACCATATAAAAATTGTGTATCCTGAAGTAACACGACAGTAGTAAAAAAAAAAAGAAGAAACTGGCATTTGAGACTAGCTATCCTCCCAGTGATGTTGGTGGACTACGTAAAGTTAAAATACCAGTCGTGATGTTAAATCGCATTTAGTGTCTCAAAATGTATGCTGGCATACAGCAAGACCACTTTTCTGTACATTACCTTAAAAACAGAAATACATTCCAAATATGCAACAAAGCGACAATCCACTGAGATCGAGTGTGAATATTTTTGTACACACATCAAAAAAAGTTTTGCATCACCTCGGTTCCGAGAGTTTCGGAACCTATACAGAAAACTGGAATAGAGATCAACACAAACATCATTTCCGCCCTTTTTATTGCTCATGAAAACCACACATTGCATGTTGTACCACCATACAGCGAGACCTTCAGAGATGGTAGTCCAGATTGCTGTACACACCGGTTCCTCTATTAACCAGCAGCACGTCCTCTTGCATTGATGCATGCGTGTGTTCGTCGTGGCATACTATCTACAAATTCATCAAGGCACTGTTGGTCAAGACTGACCCACTCCTCAACACCGATTTGGCGTGGATCCCTCAGAGTGGTTGGTGGGTCACGCCCTCCATAAACAGTCCTTTTAAATCCATCCCAGGCATGTTCGAGAGGGTTGATGTCTGAAGAACATGCTGGTCCCGCTGGTCGTGCGATGTCGTTATCCTGAAGGAAGTCATTCACAAGATGCGCGCGATGGGGGCGCGAATTGTCGTCCATGAAGACGAATGCCTCGCCACTATGCTGCCGATATCGTTGCACTATCGGTCGGAGGATGGCATTCACGTATCGTACAGCCGTAACGGTACCTTCCATGATCACCAGCGGCGTCCGTCTGCCCCATATAATGCCACCCCAAAACATCAGGGAACCTCCACCTTGCTGCACTCGCTGGACAGTGTGTCTAAGGCGTTTAGCCTGACCGGGTTGCCGCAAAACACGTCTCCGACGATTGTCTTGTTGAAGGCATATGCGACACTCATCGGTGAAGAGAACGTGATGTCAATCCTGAGCGGTCCATTCGGCATGTTGTTGGACCCATCTGTACCGCGCTGCATGGTGTCGTGGTTGCAAAGATCGACCTCACCATGGACGTTGGGTGTGAAGTTGCGCATCATGCAGCCTACTGTACACAGTTTGAGTCGTAACACAATGTCCTGTGGCTGCATGAAAATCATTATTCAACGTGGTGGCGGTGCTGACAGAGTTCCTCCGAGCCATAATCCGTAGGTAGCGGTCATCCACTGCAGTAGTAGCCCTTGGGCGGCCTGAAAGAGACATGTCATCGACAGTTCCTGTCTCTCTGTATCTCCTCCATGTCCGAACAACATCGCTGTTGTTCACTCCGAGACGGCTGGACACTTCCCTTGTTGAGAGCCTTTCCTGGCACAAATTAACAACGCGGACGCGATTGAACCGCGGTATTGACCGTCTAGGCATGGTTGAACTACAGAAAACACGAGCCGTGTACCTTCTTCCTGGTGGAATGACTGGAACTGATCGGCTGTCGGACCCCTCCATCTAATAGGCGCTGCTCATGCATAGTTCTTTACATCTTTGGGCGGATTTAGTTCAAAATGGTTCAAATGGCTCTGAGCACTATGGGACTTACCATCTGAGGTCATCAGTCCCCTAGAACTTAGAACTACTTAAACCTAACTAACCTAAGGACATCACACACATCCATGCCCGAGGCAGGATTCGAACCTGCGACCGGAGCAGTCGTGCGGTTCGGGACTGAAGCACCTAGAACCGCTCGGCCACCGCGGCCGGCGGGCGGGTTTAGTGACATTTCCAAACAGTCAAAGGGACTGTGTGATACAATATCCACAGTCAACGTCTAACTTCAGGAGTCTGGGAACTGGGGTGATGCAAAACTTTTTCTGATGTGTGTATAATACAATAAAAATATTAATGGTAAAGATAAGAATAGAGGGTTTGTAGTGCATATTACGTATCCAATATATCCTTGAAAGTATTAAATAAGCATTGGAGAGTGGAATTTAGTTGTTCATTCAGTACTGTAGACGAATTACTTGTGTGGTGCACTTGGATCTCTAACTCTTCCAGAATATCCATTTCTCACCCTTTGGATCAGACACGGCGAATATTCAAGCCTCTGTCAATAGGAGGCATCGAGTGTCTCTCTTGCAGTAAGTGGTAGCCAAGGGCCGTATTATTTTTATATGTTTGTATGCGACCTAAATCCGGTAGCAAACTCGTTAGCACTCTCTCCAATGCAGATACCACCACATGACCCATATGTAAACCTATATACCCCCGACTGATGAAACTTATCTATTTCCCCATCCACGGAATTACGCAAAGATAATTGCAGTTTATAATCTGGTGTAATGTTCTGGTGTGCACAAGTGTGTGCATTCCACTCACGGAATAGAGAGGCACGGAGGAAACTGAGAATAACCCAGAGAGGTCAACAGCTGACCCACTGTGACACCCCAAAGTACCTCAGAGTGAAATTGGACCGCTCACTCACCTTTAAGGACCACTGTACAGATACAAAAATGAAAGTCAGTGCGAGGAACAACATTATTAGGAAACTGAACGGCAACAACTGGGGAGCACACCCACAGGTCCTCCGCACATCTGCCCTCGCTTTGGGCGGCCGGAGTGGCCGTGCGGTTCTAGGCGCTACAGTCCGGAGCCGAGCGACCGCTGCGGTGGCAGGTTCGAATCCTGCCTCGGGCATGGATGTGTTTAATTAGTTCTAAGTTCTAGGCTACTGATGACCTCAGAAGTTAAGTCGCATAGTGCTCAGAGCCATTTGAACCATTTTTTGAACCCTCGCTTTGTGCTTCTCCGCTGCTGAATATGCAGCACCTGTATGGCAGAATTCCAGCCATGCCAAACAGGTAAATGTTGCCCTAAATGAAACAGGACGATTTGTAACCAGCTGCTTGCGGGCAACCCCTGTTGGCAAAATCTACCACCTCATGGGCGTAGCACCTCCATGCATCCGAAGGAGAACAGCAGCTGAAGTGGAGAGAAAGAAGCAGGAGACGGATCAGAGACACCCCCAGTTTGAATGCGAAAATCAAACACCAAGACTCAAAACGGTTCAAATGGCTCTGAGCACTATGGGACTCAACTGCTGAGGTCATTAGTCCCCTAGAACTTAGAACTAGTTAAACCTAACTAACCTAAGGACATCACAAACATCCATGCCCGAGGCAGGATTCGAACCTGCGACCGTAGCGGTCTTGCGGTTCCAGACTGCAGCGCCTTTAACCGCACGGCCACTTCGGCCGGCACCAAGACTCAAGTCGAGAAGAAGTTTTCTCCGGACAACACAGCCAATCCAGACATCACCTGCAGACTATAGGATACAACTCTGGCGTAGCTCATCATCAGAGAAATATTGGACAACCCCCCAGGAAGAACTTGCTACATATCATTATCTCCCATACACGACATGAAAAGTACTCAACAGACTGCGAACTGGAGTATCTCGGTGTAAGGAGAACATGAAGAAATGTGGATACATCTCAGTGGGCGAACTATGTGAGTGTGGTGAACCTCAAGACTATCAGCACCTACTCAACTGCAGGAAACTGTCGGAATCTGTATCCATGGACGATCTGATTATAGACAATGATAAGGCAGTCTGAGCAGCGGAATTCTGGGCAAGATAAATCAAATTTAATATGTTATGTTCTGGACACGTATAAATAAATAAATAAACTACAGTTTTTTACGGTTGTGGAATCCCATTTGAACGCATGCTTTTCTTTCGCAATTTGGGCACGACGGGGGGAGGTGTATTTAGTGCTGTGTTTTACTACAACATACCAATATATTTTCTTGTCGAGCACCTTCTTCTCAACAGCCCACACAAGTTTTTCGGAAAAGTGGTTAGCTAGCAGCTCCTGCACAATTATTTCAATTCCCTTTTTCGTATTCTAACTGTTGGACTGTCTCGCGAATTTTAGGTGCAGTATGAGTCGTCTGGCGTTAACCCTGCATACATCTGATCTAATCTTCCCTGTATGATGTTATTCGGAGTCTTCTAGTTCGAGAAACACTTGCATTGGCACCAGTTTGCCTCAATCTATGCAACGTACACACCAGTGCAAATTGGGCTACGACACGCTTCGTTGCTATTGTCTTATTAGAATAGCCTTCCTGGTGCTGAACTACAATTAAAGCACGTTCTTTAATTGCAATCGCTTGCTTCCGTCCAATTAGGAGTTAATACGGTACGAACCTGATACCCGCCACAGTAGCGGAGAGCGCTAATGCGCTGCTTCCTGGATTCGGCTACGCGCGCCGGCCCCGGATCCAATCCGTCTGGCGGTTTAACGACGAGCGCCGGTATGCCAGCCCACCTGAATGTGGTTTTTAGGCGTTTTCCCACATTGCACTAGGTGAATACCGGGCTAGTCCCCACGTTCCGCCTCGGTTACACTACTCGCAGACATTTGAACACGTTAGCACTATTCCATGTCTTAACACTAGACGCAGACAGCTGGGGTACACTACTTACATCCCAGGGGGTTCGGGGTGGCGGCAGGAAGGGTTTCCGGGCACCCTCTGCAACTAACACTGCCAAATCCGTAATAATAAGGCCGAGCCCACGTTGGCGCAGGACAAGGCCCAAGGAAAGAAAGAACGATATGAACCTGATCAGGTACACAATCACTCTGCTACATGCACATGGTGATCATAAACTAACACGAACTGATTTCTATACAGACAGCTGAAGGAATGAGGCTTATTCGAATGGAAACGTCTTAGGCAAAGACATGTCAGCGTTGTTGTGAATACTCTTCAGCGCCCCTCTAGGTAGAACAGCCAGTCAAACACACGGCAGAAGCGCTTAGTCTTTACATGTTTACACTTGTTTTATTTCTGGGATGGGCATATGATAGAAAATTCAGAACGAAACCCCTGTTTCAGTGTACATTCATTTGAACCACCACACTGTAGTCAAGCCTGGGTCTTCCTCTACAATTCTGACCAGCCACAGTCCCCTTCACTACCAAACTGACGATTGCTTGAGGGCTAACGCAGCTGCGCATATCTGAAGCAGCGGACACCAACAACCGCCAAGAAAGCGGTCCATGAAGAACAGGCAGCCATCCCGCCACCCCCGCACATCGGGGGAAACGGGGCGGCCGCAGCCCCGCCCAGCGCCGCCACCGACGACGCCGTTTCCGCCCTCAAAGCCGCGATGGCGGCAGAGAGAGCGGCAATGCAGAAGGAGGTCGTCGGTCTCCATCGGCAGCTGCAAGAGTTGCGGGAAGAAATCCGGCTGATGCAAAAGAAGACACCCGCCCCCGTTGCCACCCCCACGGTGGTACGACAAGTTGGGGTGGATGTGTCCACGCAAACGGATCTGTCCACGCAGAGGGATGTATCCGCGCAAACGGACGTCGCCCCGGAACCTGTAGCAATACAGGAGACCGGGGAGACGCCCATGGACGTGGCACAGTCCGTCTCGCCGCCGCCGACGCCGCCGGAAGTGGTGAAGCAGCCGATGCAGGACATACAAGAGGCGGAAGGGATGTACTCCACAACCATCCCCTTCCCGGACGCCACCAACCTCCCAACGGTCATGAAGAAGATCGCGACCATGGTGCGCGATGGGCGGTACGACGCCCGAAGAAAGCCGTACCTTTTCGCGGACGCGGACGGGAAACGGAAGCCGCCGCTTCCACACCGGCCGATTGAGATACGTGGCGGACATCGGGCAATTCTGCTCGAGTTCGTCACAAAGAAAGACCTCAACACCATCATTGCGAACCCGGTCTTCACGCCGAGCGACTGGGGATGCATCTTCGACGACGCAGTCGTGAGGCTGAAGAACGAGGTTCGCGACGGCACGAGGAAGCTGTCTGCAGATCTACAGACAGCGCTGCAGAACATCTCTCGCGAGACGAAGAAGATGTAAAACACCGAAGTCCACTAGTATGCCTGCATACTAGTAGCCAGGACAGGATAGACACCAGACAACGAGAGGACACACCACACAGTGAGGACACATCACCATCGCATCGTCAGTAACAGGAGGAATGACTGTAACAAGTCTAGACTCCTACACCTCGGGCCAAGGAGGCCCGTCTGTAAAGCGTAAGCGTAAGTGAGGGCTAAGTATGTGTCTTACCACCTGCTGAAAGTGGTGGTGACATAGATTTATTTTCTGCTGAATTCGATTCAGTACCTCCTCATTATTTCCCCGGTCTACACATGTGTTCAGCATTCTCCTGTAACGTGATTTCTGTTAAAATGCATTCTGTGCCACTAGTTGCCTTAGCATAATTCGAGTATAATACTGTGTCCAACTCCTATATCTTACGAGTACACATATATTTGACTCTAGTATGAATATAGCACAGCCATTTGGGACTGTAAACGATGTTATTGTTCTCTGTTCAGTGAGTTATATGCCAGAAATTGGAAAGCATATTCACTCCATATGGAAGTAACTGTTTACTTTAATCTGTAGTCCCCAGTGCCTTTCACGGTCAATCCCCTTACTGACAGATCCATCCTTCTCCCTCCCCAGTCCACCCCCCCCCCCCCCCCGCCTCCCACGCCCTTCTATACCTCATTCTTTCGAAACTTCATTTCTACCGATTCCTCTCTCCTATCTTCGAAACTAAACAGAAGTTATGCTGCATACACTATGTGGCTAACCTCAGTGATAGAAAGGATATTGTAAAGAAGTAAATGCCCCGCGGCATAGATGATTCTTTTCAGAATGAATAGTTCACTCTGCGGCGGAGTAACGTGACTGTGGAACCTCCTGGCAGACAATTACTGCGTCGTACCTGCCTAGTTCAGTCAGTAGGCAAATTGTCCGTAAAACACGAAGTCTCACGTCCGAGTCCAGCTCTGGTAAATAGTTTCATTCTGCCAGGAAGCTTCAAGACAGTACTTCGCTGCAGACTGAAAAACTCGTTCTGAAAACAATGCCCTATCCTATACGGGTGAGGTTAGGAAAGTAAGGGAGAGGTACTGGCGTCAGATTTTTGAGCGTAAGTGGTCAGCCGTGCCTGGAGAGCTCTTGTAAATGTAGATTATTACTTGCTGACGCACCCAGAAATAGTTAACATGCCATTAGGGTTATTGAGGCGCGACTCGAAACATCTATCGCAGAAGATCAAGGACGCTGTGTTTAGTACACTTACAGAGATGAAAGACTGGTCATAAGTTTATCTCGAGTCTGTATACACTAGGGTACTTTTAAGTTACACACTGAAGCACCAAAGAAACACTATAGAAACACTGTATGTAAATAGGCGGAATACGGCGTTGCTGCGGTCGGCAACTACAAATGTCTGTCGCAGTTGTTAGATCAATGCTACGGTGGCAGGTTATCAGGATTCAAGTGAGTTTGAACGTGGTGCTATAGTCTGCGCACGAGCGATGGGACACAGCATGTCCGAGTTAGCGATGAAGTGGGGATTTTCCCGTACGATCGTTTTACGAGTGTGCTGTGAATTTCAGGAATCCGGTAAAACATTAAATCTCGATATCGCTGCGCCCGCAAAAAGATCTTACAAGAACGGGACCAACGACGACTGAAGGGAATCGTTCAACGTGACAGAAGTGCAACCCTTCCGCAAATTGCTGCAGATTTCAGTGCTGGGCCATCAACAAGGGTCAGCGTGCAAACCATTCAACGAAACATCATCGATATAGGCTTTCGGAGCCGAAGGTCCACTCTTGTACCCTTGATGACTGCACGACACAAATCTTAACGTGTCGCTGGGCGCGTCCGCACTGAAGTTGGACTGTTGATAACTGGAAACATGTTGCCTGGTCGGACGAGTCTCGTTTCAAGTTGTATCGGGTGGATGGACGTGTACGGGTAAAGACACAACCTAATGAATCACTGCACACTCTTTGTCAGCAAGGGACTGTTCAGGCTGGTGGAGGCTCTGTAGTGGTGTGGGGCGTGTGCAGTTGGAGTGATATTGGGCCCCTGATACAGCTAGATACGACTCTGACAGGCGACACGTACGTAAGCATCCTGTCTCATCACCTGCATCCATTCATGCATTCCAACGGTGGACTTGGGAAATTCCAGCAGGACAATGCGACATACCACACATCCAGAATTGCTACAGAGTGTCTCCAGGAACATTCTTCTGAGTTTAAACGCTTCCACTGACCACCGAACTCCCCAGATATGAACATTATTGAGCATATCTGGGATACCTTGCAGCGTTCTGTTCAGAAGTGATCTTAACCCCTTCGTACTCCTACGGATTTATAGACAGCCGTGCAGTACGTTAGTCGAGTCCATGCCACGTCGTGTTGTGCCATTTCTGCGTGCTATCGGGGGCTCTACACGTTATTAGGCAGATGTACCAGTTTCTTCGGCTCTTCAATGTACATTATTATGTGAAGCCAAGGGATTTTCATGGAATGCTGCAATACAGTGAATGACGTGCATTTCATTCTCATTCACTATGCACGCCTTTCATATTTTATTATGTTTGCAGTTCTTTCTTCGTTTTACAACTGCAGTACGACGCTTTTATGGCTTGGCAATATTCTATGCCACTATTAGGCTGGTCAGTGAGAGAGGATGGCGCAGGATTTTTTTCGTTATTTGTGAACCCAATCTAGCAGTCCCCCTGGAGTAGCCATGATGGCTTCCCTTTTACCTCATTGATCGTTGCTATTGGGATCATATGGGACCACTCTGATTGCTATGTAATGGCCAAAGTTGACCCTCTTCCTAGTTTCAGAAGTTGCAGTACCAGCCCTAAATCCTAACTTCTTACTATCTTTTAACACTGCAAAACAGCCTCACTGACGAAACTCTAACCGTCTTCTGACAAATCACGAACCATTTTCCGGCGTTCTGGAGGCTGGCCTGAACGGCATCGTTTCCGCGGCAATCCCATGCCATTTGATAGGCCGGTTTAGGGGAGCACCAATCACGCGACCCAACGCTCGCACCTACTCTCTGGAGAGGTGAGACCTCAGGCAAATCACCTCTGTTCCTACTCGCTGGCGGAGGCGTGAGATCGTGGTGCTGATGTCGGTAAGCATGTGTGTACTCAGTGAATGCCAACTTAGTTGGTTATAATGCACTTAGAGCGCCAGGAATTCGTTAGTGAGAGAGCACTATTTTCTTTTCGTTTCTCATAAATTTCGTTTCGTAAATTCGATGATTCGTGAGTAATGTTGGACTTGGCGTCAGACCTTTGTCCGTTACGAGCACGAGGTCAGCTGTGGGTCATATCAGGGTAAAAGTTCTTGTTCTCGAAGTTGCAGGATAGTCTTCAGCATATTTTCTTTAGTCTTTTCTTGCTTTTCTTGTTGTATGCGTGTGGAGTTAAGTTTCTAGATTGTAGCTTCGCGAAATGGACTCATGGTCCCTGGTGCTAGAACACGCGACCACGTGGCGAGCGGTTGGTCTTGCGTGCTGCTAATTTCATAGCAGCTTCTTAGCCTTGCAGCGATTTTATTTCCTTTGCTTAAATGAGTGTTGCTGTGACGAATATTCATTTGAGTTACTTCATTCTCGGTGGGGAGGCCACTTTGGCACTTCCTCAATCTGACTTTTATTTCTTACTCTGTTTAATCTATAGTAGTGGTGAGTGCATGATGGCAATTCTATTCTCTTGGAAAAATTGTAGTGTAATTCTTTAGTCACAACGATCAGACCCCTTATTCTTCTACCTTCCGCTCCTTTTGTTTTTCGTCATTGTGGAGAGGACAGACTGCTGAATCGGTCTTTCGTTCCCCCCCAAGAAGTTATATTTAATAGTATCTGAATAAGCAGAAATAACGACGCTATTTTCTTGGTACTTATGCAAGATATCGTTTACGCTCTTTTTTGTAACAAAGATATACTAATTTCTATCTGCGTTCGTCAATTCATTGGCTCTCCCCTCCCTGATAAGAGCAGTTTCCAATCCCCCATTAACCTTTGTTGTTGTTGTAGACTTCAGTTCAAAGACTGGTTTCATGTAGCTCTCCACACTACTCTATCCCGTGCAAGCCTCTTCTTTTCCGAGTAACTACTGCAATAGACATCGTTCTGAATCTGCTTACTGTATTCATTTTTTGGCCTCCCTAAACGGGTTTTACCGCCCAGTACTAAATTCGTGATCCCTTGATGCTTCAGAACGTGTCCTACCAACCGATTCCATCTTCTAGTGAGGTTGTGCCACAAATTTTTCTTGTCCCCAATTCTATTCAGTACCTCCTCATCAGTTACGTGATCTACCAATCTAATCTTGATCATACCTCTGTAGTACCACATTTCAAAAGCTTCTCTTCTCTTCTCGCCTAAACTGTTTATCGTCCATGTTTACTTCCATACATTGCTACACTCCATACAAATATTTTCAAAACGGACTTCCTGACACTTAAATCTAAACTCGATGTTAATAAATTTCTCTTCTTTAGAAACCCGTTTCCTGCCATTGCCAGTTTACATTTTATATCCTCTCTACTTCGACCATCATCCGTTGTTTTGCTTCCTAAATAGCAAAACTCAGCTACTACTTTAAGTGTCTCGTTTCCTAATCTAATTCCCTCAGCACCACCTGATTTAATTCGACTACATTTGTTTATCCTCATTTTGCTTTTGTTGATTTTCAACTTATGTCCTCTTTTTAAGATACTGTCCATTCCGATCAACTGCTCTTCCAGGTCCTTTGCTTTCTCTGACAGAATTACAATGCCATCAGCATTCTTCCTGGACTTTAATTCCTTATCCAAATTTTTCTTTTGTTTCCTTTACTGCTTGCTCAATATACAGACTGAATAACCTTAACATTGAGTTAACCCTTATGATCAGTAAATTAACTAACCGTCAGATGCGCTGATTAGTCCGTCTCCATAAGGTCTTGCGGATATCGCGCTGTTCTTTGTTGGGGCCTAGTTTGGTCTCGCAGACCCGTTTCGACCAGCGCACTTACGCAACAGCTTATAACTAAATCAAATTCTTCCCTCCCAAATAAGGTAAAAGTCATGGCTCGCTGCGAGTCATAAACAAAATTCCACTTGATGTGGTGGAAGTTGGTTGCCTTATCCTGCATAGGTGATAGGGAGGCTGGGTTAAATAACCATCGACTATCCACTAAATTTATTTTTTGAGGAAGCTTTCCAAAGCTTTCCAAAAGTGGATGAGAGCATTTAAAGATGGCCACACAAATGTGCATGATGAACAACGGAGTGGGCGTCCTTCGGTCGTTAATGAAAGTTTGGTGCAGGAAGTGGACAATAAGGTGAGAGAAAACAGACGATTTACGATTTCCTCCTTGCGGGACGACTTTCCTAATGTTTCTCGTAGTGTTTTGAATGGCATTGTGACGGAGCACTTGAATTACCGAAAATTTTGCGCGCGTTGGATACCGAAAATGTTGACGGGTGTGCACAAAACCAAACGTTTAGACAGTGCATTGACTTTCCCTGAGCGGTGCCACAACGACGGTGATGATTTGTTAAGCCAAATTGTTACGGGCGATGAAACATGGGTGGCCTACGTCACACCAGAATCAAAGTAACAGTCCATGGAATGGTGATTTTGGACATTATTCTCCTCGCTATCATTCTCGGTATTGGAAACAGCTGGGCAGTATAATAAGCTTTAGCAAGGATGCATGAGTTGATATACTGTGTTCTTTGAACTTGGTTCATATATCGAATTAAATTCTCTACAATGGCTCCTTCCACTTTATCTGCTGCAACTTTTCAATTTAAAGAAGTCATTTTCATAGGGCATGCTGTCAGGGTGATCCCAAGCGTTTTATGTTGTCGGACTAATTTTGCCCACTCGACGTTGATATTATCAAAACCTCTGAGATTTAACATCTTACTTTTTTTCGTTTGCATTGGCTCCAGATGCTCTACAGTACGAATCAATCTTGCTGTTGCTAGCGTGGTTACCTCGTCATTATTTCTTATAATGACCCCTATATCGTTAGCATAGGCTCTTATAACTGTTTTATTTCCTGATAACGTTAAGCCTTTTTTAATCTAGCATGGACATGTCGGAGGAAAGGTTCCAGCGAAATGGCGAAGAGCGACATGGACAGAGGACTTCCTTGAGGAACACCTCGTTGTATTTTGCATCGGCGTGGATTGTTGACAATTCACCGCTGTTTTAGCATTTATTCCAGTAGCTACGTTCTTAATCAACTGTATGACCCTATCGTTGAAACCTATTTTCTTCAGTGTCAATAGAATATATTCTTGATTTACTACATCGAAAGCTTTATAAAAATCTAAAAACAATAAAGCACACTTTATGTTTGTTACAGAAGTTATTGCAATGATATCCCTGAATTCTGCTAGATTTTGAAAAATGGTTCCGCCTTGCGCGCAGTTCTGATGGTGACTAATAATTTTATCTGTAAGGCATGAAATTCTCTTGTTTACTATTCTAGCTATTAATTTATAATCAGAATTCAGCAGCGAAATTGGACGAAAATTATTTAAAATCTTTGTTTCCATTATTTTTTGGCACCAGAACAATTTTACTCTCCTTAAGCTCAGCCGGAATCAGTTTACCCTGAATAACCTCATTTACAATGTCCGTGATTTTCGCACCTACTATTGGCCAGTAACGGATGTAAAACTCTGCTGGCAGACCATCCGGTCCTGGAGATTTTTTTGGTGGTGAGGCGCACAGAGTCTCATACACGTCTTCTTCACTGACAACCTCGAGAAAATTTTCGTTGTCATCTTCTGTCAGCTGTGCGGCTAGGATATCAAAGAATTCTTCTAATGAAGCATCACTACTTCGATGTACAGCATATAGCTCGCAATAATAGCGATAAATCTCGTCCATGATACCCTGCTGGGTTCTCAGAATCGTGCCGTGTTTTGTTCGAATTTCATCAATAAAAGTTCTTCTCCCGTGTTTCGTATGCTTCACTAAATGATATAGGGAAGTAGTTTCATCTTCTGACACCGAATTTGCCTTCGATTTTATTTTCAACCCTACCATTTGACTTCTCTTGATATAAAGTAACTTGGCTCTGACTTTTTTGATGTCTGCTATCCGAAGTGAGGAACCTGCTGAGACTTGATCATATAGATCTCTCAAAACGGAATAATAATATTCTACAGGGGATTTCATTTCCCTTACGCTCTGCGCACTGTACTGAATAAGAACCTTCCTCAACTTTGGCTTTGCCATTTGAACCCACCAGTCAATAGTAGTGGCATATCTACTGCGAGCACGCGGGCATATTGCCAATGTTTCTTTAATCACGTCTTCTAAATCATAATTTACTAACAAGGAAGTGTTCAAATTCCACTGATTCTTGAATCGGCGAACCGGCTGTTTGTTAGATTTATGCAAGATAAGACATTTGAATGGTCATAAAGGTGCGTAGGAATGTTTTCTACTTTTGCCACGGAAGTTTCAAGATTTTTAGTTATATATAATCTATCAATCCTGCTACGTGATGTTGCCGTGACATGAGTGAACTCAACAATGGAGGGGTATTTGATTTCCCATATATCCTTTAATTCTAAACCAGTAACTAGTTGTTTCAGTTCACTTGAGAAATTAAAATTAGGTAACTGATCTTTTCGATTTAAAACACAATTAAAATCACCTCCAAGTAATAACTGTCTTGGAGTTTTCCTTAACAAGTATATCAGGTCATCTTTGAAGAAACGTGCCCTGTCAGCTCGGTGAGAACTTCCTGAAGGGGCGTACAAGTTGATGATAGTCACACCATAGGTATTTAGTCCTATTCCGCTTCCGGATTCCTGTCGTTCCACCTCGCTTACTGTAATCCCTTCCCTCACCAAAACAGCTGTTCCAACACTTGTTTCGGGAGACACATTTATGTAACTGACAAAACCGGGAATTACTAATTCCGAAATCAGAACTTCTTGTAGCAGGGCAATATCAGTCTCGGATTCGTACAAAAATTCCTTAAGGGCCGATAATTTCAAACCGGTCGTAATTTTATTTACGTTTATAGTGGTGATAGAATAAGTTGCGTCATTGTGCTGTCATTATGCAGTTGTTTTGATGAAATAATTTAGTTAAGCCGTAACAGTTGTCTCGGAAGGCTGAACATGGAATAACACTTGAATTAGTTTATTAGTTACTGTCCCGTTTTTTTCTACTTCTGATGTTTTCTCTTGTACCGCAAGGAGACTGATTTCCTGGTGAACTTTCTGATTTTTCCTCCGTTTCGGACAGAACATTCTTTGGGCTTGGGTCGCCCCTACCGGATTTTCCCTTCCCTTGGTTACGAGCTACATTCTCCTTTGGTTGCGTCGGGATTTTACTTCGCGGCTTATCTGGAGCAGCAGCAGACGCTTTCGCAATTTCGGTTGCCGGCGCCTGCCCTGAGGTGTAGACCGTGATTTCAGTTTGGCCACCACTTCCTCGTTCTTAATTAATTTCACTTACTTCCTGATCGAGGGAAACAAATGGAGACTGCAGTTTTGCAACCTCTCCCTGAATTTGTTTATTAACAGATAGTTGCTGATCTTTGCAATCGGCTACTGCACCTGTTGTTTCTTGCAAATTAATGCTGATTACACCCCCTTCATTTTATGGTACCGTATGTGTATTATCTCTCTGTTCATCAGTTTCCATTCGCATTTTGCCTTCAGGTTCCTCTGCCTCCTCATCGCACTGTTTTTGCTTGCGAAGTGAGGGAGTGGGACAAGACAGCTCGTCTTTTGAACAACTATCAGTTGTCTCCAGAGGTCGTTTTTTTGGTTGCATTTCAGTTTCACGGGTAGTGGTAACAGAGATTCCCTTTGTTGTTAACGGTGGAAATTGACTGTTATCGTTAAGGGAGACATCAGCTTGGCCCACTGCGTTAACATCCTCAACCACTTGATCTGGGCTATTCTTTAGTAACAGACCATTTAATATAAGCTTCTGACGTTGTATCAAATTACTTTTAAGAACAACAGTTCGCCGCGGACATTCCTGTCTGAAGTCGCCGGTTTCGTTACATATATGACATGTAGCTTTCTGATCTGTATAAACAATTTGTGCCTTATGCCCACAAACGGTTATGTGAGACGGAATATTCGTCTTAACGTCCATCTCTACACAGCGGACCCCGTTGAAACACTGCGGTTTAAAGCGAGGCGACCATCTTTCATTTGCAATAGATTTAACGTCTCCGTAGTTTGAAAGAGCTTCCTTAATCTTATCATTTTCAATTTCAATGGGGAGATTCAAGACACGAACGGTTTTGTAATGAATGTCCGCTCTATAGATGGAAACCTTACTTTTATAACCATTTCTATGCACAAAATCTACTTCATAGCCCCACTTTCGTAACACTTTATCAACAGCCGCAGCACTGATTAACTTACAAAAACACAGTATTTTTCCTGGTCCAGTTGCCAGGTATGGACGGTTTCAGAATCGACACCAATTACCTGTGTAATCCAGTCATCTATTTCCGGATATGTCGGCTGAACAGGACCGGATTCCTTGTCAAAAGCAAATACCAGAGTATTCTTCCTGAGGTTTGTAGCCATGGTTAATCCCGCAAATTCGGTTAAACAGCCGAAATTTTCGGTTAAACAACCGAAATTCCAATTAGCAGCAGCAAGACCAGAAAGAGCGATCAGATCACAAGGAACAGGAACGAACACGGAGATTAACGGACGGACAGCACTCGTAGAAGCACAAGTACAGCGATGTAAACACGGAAGTGCACCGCAGTAGTTAACAGCGGCCACTCGCTAGCGCGGCTGAAACGGAACTGAGTCGGCCACATCGGCCGGCACATCGATTTGTGCTTCATTTAGGAGTGCTTTCTCACAATGCTTCTACCGCTCGCGAACTTCAACACTTAAGATCAGGTAAGTGCAATACTTTTTAATCATCAGCACTACATTTGCTGTCCAGTCCAACGCTAGCACGGTTGCACTGTTTGTTCCTCAAAAACCGCTGAGTTCATTTACTATGGCTTTCAATGAAAGTCTTAAAAAGCACTGATTGTGACATGGTTCACGATTAAGTATCATTTAGAATGTGAGGTTTTTACATGCTCACATTTTGGGATTGCACTGCTGTCACCTTTACACATTCCACAATAGTTGCTTTGTGAGTTGTATACTGTGGTGTCACCGCCAGACACCACACTTGCTAGGTGGTAGCCTTTAAATCGGCTGCGGTCCGTTAGTATACGTCGGACCCGCGTGTCGCCACTATCAGTGATTGCAGACCGAGCGCCGCCACACGGCAGGTCTAATCTAGAGAGACTCCCTAGCACTCGCCCCAGTTGTACAGCCGACTTTGCTAGCGATGGTTCACTGTCTACATACGCTCTCATTTACAGAGACGACAGTTTAGCGTAGCCTTCAGCTACGTCATTTGCTACGACCTAGCAAGGCGCCATACTCAGTTACTAACAGATAATATTGTGAATCATGTACCGTCAAGAGCGACGTTCATCATTAATGGATTAAAGTTAAGTATCAAACTAATTACGTCCGCTCTCTGAATTCTAATTCCTTGTCATGTTCCAGACCTCACGTCAGTATAGTTCTTCCCTCTTCGCGCCAGCCTGCGTGAGCTAAAACGCATGCATTTCGGCCTCCTCTAGTAACACGGTGTTGGCTCTCCTGCCAACCCAACATATACAGTTTGTAATAATAACATAATGCACAGGAAACTTATCTAATGACAATTGATCACTAATTTCAGCATTTGTACAGTGTATCATTCAGGTATGCTTTACATTTCTCACGTAGCGGATTCGTGTTTGACCTTGTGTTTCTCACCTGTGTGGCCATGCTTTACATTAGCGTACTGAGTTTGAGTATTTGGCACCCAGTGTAAGGTTCTTATTTGAGGGAAACCGCTGTTGCTCCATGAACAACAAAATTCACATGAGAGAAGCTTATCTTTTTTTTCAAAGGAAAAATGATGTCTATAGAATCAGACTGTCCTACAATTATCTCACAAAATTTTGAAACTGTAAGATTTTCAGAAACCTTTACCCTTTTTACTATCATTAGGCATGTGCATAGTCATCGTTACACAATTCATTTAAAACTTGTTAAGTGTTTTAGACTCAATTAGAAGTACATTTATAACTGAAATTCGGACAAAAGTTTTGACTGCAATTTAAGTTTATTCTTTCTCTGCTAAACGCTATCTAGCCACTTTACCTATTCAAAGTCAAAACGTGGTGTTCATCTACAGCACATAGTTGTCTTTCTAAGAAGATAGACAAATGCAATAATTATAAAACACGTATGCTAACTAGTTTCTACATTTCTAAATATATAAATACTTCTTTGCCTTAATGTACTATGTACATTTGAAACTATTCATTATCATTATTCATTGCCATTCCATAGGCATGTCTCCATCAAGTTTCATAAAAAGTAAGAATCAGCTTTTCTCATACTGATGTAATGGATCCTCTTTAGACATTTCTATCGCACTTACCATTTTGCTTCATTTACTATATCGTTCCTACTGTCATAGGAACAAGGCATTATAAAATTTTCGCAAAGTTATACTACAACATGAAATACGTCTTATTACTACGTACAAATATTCATCTAAGAGTAAAAATCTTATAACTATTGTACACATATTTTCAAATGTTGATTTGAACGTAACCACGTATTTTATTAGATTCAGGAAAAGCGAGTAAGTAACTTATTTCGTGAGAAATATTCACAGTCTTATACGGTCCTGTGTATTTTAACTGCAGCTTCTTGTTATCATTATTTATGGCCCCTTCCTTGGTCCAAGTAATGGAGTAGGCGGCTTATTGATACGTTTTATGTGGTTTCACTTGCATATGATAAATGTGTCCTTTTATTATACAAGGTTTCTCAGTGAATACTGCTAACTACTTATATAGGAAGCTACTGAGTTCGTTCAGTTGATTCTCAGTTAGACACCCAGTCTCAGATATTTTTCTTTGCAATACAGTTTATAATTCTTGGGTGTCAATATTATTCATTAAGTCCTGAGTGGCTACAATTGGGGTTAAACAATAAACTACCTGTTTGTGGTACCCTGACAACATTTGCCAAGCCCGTGGTTTCTGTTTTAATCAAATCTAATATCAGTTCTTTCCCATCTACCTTCACAAAACGTTTCCTACAGAAAGGTCAATTCTTGCGTCCCCATCTTGCAAAAGCCGGTCCCCAGAGTGCAACTGGATGACGAATTATCCACTACCAGAAACATGCTTTTGAATGCTCAGTTTCCTATTCTAATTTCTACTGTTGTCTGCCACCTAATGTTCTTGGATTTCACACCAGTAGGAAGAACTATTCGACAGTTCTGAAATGGCAGCGTGGGAGATCTTTCCTTCTCACACATTCGTTTTTAAAAATTCAGAGAAATTACATTCACCAGAGCACCTGTGTCAATAACTGCAATGGTAGGTACTTTCACCGTTCTTCTTGTTTTGTTGAAAACAATGGTCTAGACTTGCTAGTAACTCATCGTATACGTAAGTCCTGTCATTTTATCTTCTTAAATTAATGTATTCTAATGTATTGCCCACTACACATTTCTCGATCACAGTCTCAGGGCGCACTGTGCTCCACATTGTTTGTGGTGTTGGTGGTGGAACCGAACTGATGACGTCATCGGTCTCTAGGCTTACACACTACTTAATCTAACTTAAACTAACTTACGCTAAGGACAAAACACACACACCGAAGTCCGAGGGAGGACTCGAACCACCGACGGGGGATGGGGGGGGGGGGGGGGGGGAGCCGCGCGAACCGTAGCAAAACGTCTGAGACAGCAGGGCTACTGACATTGTTTGTCGAATGGGTCGTAGTTGGTCGGTTACTTTCAATTACTTTCAATTAATGCAACCGATTCGGATATCTCCAGTTTTGAGGATTATTACTATTACTTCTTTGTCCATGGTTCGGATTTTGTTGATTGCTATTTACGTTGTTGCTGGCCATACCAAGAATCTGCCCTTTTATTGCTATTGTTGTTACTCTTATTTTCCTCTTTCTCCTTCTTCTTCTACTTTTTCGTGTTAATATTATTAATATTATTATTATATCTTGAATTATACGTATTCTCATATTTTCTCTTCTTCTTGAACCGTGGCCTGTTATTACCATCCTTCGCATGGTTTTGCCTGAAGTTATTTTGTTGTTGTGATGACCTACCGTAAACATTGCCATTAGTGTTACGGTTATTATTGTTATCCTGGTTATTATACCGTTCTTTTCTCATGTTACAATTATTCCCATTGCCATGACCATAGGCTTTCGTAACCTCATGGAGTAGATCTATCAGATCTACGACTGACATTAACTGTTCCATGTCAGTCTCTGGGACATGCAACAATTTTTCCCTCAAGTGCAATGAGCAATTTTGCTTCAGAATCCTTGTAACGTCTCTAGCTGAAATTGCATCATCCCAGTAACAGGTTTTGTTTATATTAGGCTGGTGGATAGGTTCGTAATGCTTTTCCATAAGTTTAATAAACACAACAAATAAACGTAACAGAGTCTTTAGTCATCAATAATACGAGGGCGGTTCAGAAAGTAACCTCCGATTGGTCACAGTGCGGGTTGTGGGGGGAGTAGCGACGCCATCTGTGCGTTCACGCACTCAACAGGTCAGTCGGCATCAAGCCGTGGTCGAGTGAACGTCGTACCTGCGCTAGTTTAGTTTTTGTGGCAGTTTGAAATGTGTGCTGCAATAGAAAACCCCGCCAAATGTGAAGTGCGTGCTGTCATAAGGTTTTTTACAGCCAAAGGATATTCTGCAGCAGCTATTCATCGTGAGCTTTGTGCCGTGTACGGACCAAGAGTTATGAGTGAAGGAGTTGTCCGTGAATGGGTACGTTTATTTAAAAGTGGACAAGAAAACGTTCATGATGAAGAGAGGAGTGGTAGACCATCATTGGTGACTGACGAACTCGTTCAGACAGTTGATGCAAAAGTTCGTGAAAATCGACGTTTCTCAATGTCGGAGTTGTCTACTGGTTTTCCACAGATTTCTAAGACTCTCTTGTACGAGATAGTGACAGTAAGATTGGGTTACCGTAAGTTCTGTGCACGATGGGTGCCCAAAATTTTTACCGACCACCACAAAACTCAAAGAATGGCCTCTGCATTAGACTTTCTGTCACGTTATGAGGACGAAGGAGAACCATTGTTAAACAGAATCGTGACCGGTGACGAAACCTGGATTAAGTACGTGAACCCTGAGACAAAAGAACAATCAAAGATGTGGGCACATTCAAATTCGCCTACCAAACCAAGAAAAGCCTCGCAAGATTTTTCTGCCAGAAAACTGATGGCAACGGTGTTTTGGGATGCCAAAGGGGTGTTGTTGGTTGAATTCATGGAACGTGGTACGACCATTAATCAAGACGTGTACTGTGAAACAATAAAAAAGTTACGACGGGCTATACAGAACAAACGCCGTGGTATGCTGACTTCCGGTATCGTTTTTTTGCACGATAACGCCCGTCCTCACTCTGCTCGCAGAACAACGGCCCTTCTTGAGTCCTTCAAGTGGGACGTTATCAACCATCCACCTTACAGCCCAGACCTGGCGCCAAGTGATTATCACCTCTTCATGCATTTGAAGAAATGGCTCGGGTCACAGCGGTTTGATGACGACGAAGAGCTCAAAGATGCGGTCACAGGCTGGCTCCAGGCACAAGCGGGTGATTTTTATGCAGAAGGAATTTCAAAGCTTGTGAAGAGATACGATAAGTGCCTCAATCGCTATGGAGACTATGTAGAAAAATAGTGCAAAGATGTAGTTGTAAGATGTATATATTAAAATATTTTTATTTAACTTGGTGTATTTTTTTAAATCAACCGGAGGTTACTTTCTGAACGGCCCTCGTATATTCTATTTCACTATTTACAACATTCTCCCAACGTTGCGGTAACTTTTCGGTTCCCTGAGTGTAGAAATCATGTAATTTTGAGGCTAAGACTTCGTCGAGCCACGTTCAGAGCGCATTTTCATCCGGAAAGGAAGTTCCTTGAAAGTTCTTCAACAGAGAGAGGAAAAGGTGAAAATCTGAGGGCCCGAGATCAGACTGATAAGATGGGTACGGAGTGACTTCCAAATCCAAATACTGTATGGTGTTTTTCGTTCAGTCTAGCAGAATGGAGGCGGGCGTTGTCGTTGAATAGCATCACTTCATACTGTCTTTCTGGATTTTGTCTGCAAGGCGTATAGGTTGTTGACAATAAATGTTAGCAGTGATCGTTACACCGCGAGGAAGCAATTCGTAGTACATACACTATACTGTCACAGTTCCACCAGATGCGTAACATTATCTTTTGTAGATGCGCGTATGTCTTTGTACAGGGAGTTGGTGTTTTGTCAGGGTTCAACCACTCCTTTCTTTTCCTTACCTTAGCATAATGACACCATTTCTCGTCAGCACTAACGATACAGGGTACGAATGGTCGGTGTTGGTAACAAGCTAATTAATGACGAGCTAGCTGAGATGCACATATGTCCACCCGCTGACTTCTGTGATTTTGGCTTAGAGCATGCGGTACCCACACACCCGATTTTCGAACCTTCCCAGTTTCATGTCAATGTCGCACGATGGTGCAATGAACACAGTTCACCACATTTGCCAGATCCCGAGTACACTGGCGTGGGTTATTGTGGATTAATGCATTTAAACACTCTTCATCCAACCCTGAAGGTCTTCCTGTACGTGGAGAGTCACTAATATCAAAATGCTCCTCCTTAAAACGAGAAGCCGGCCGGGGTGGCCGAGCGGTTCTAGGCGCTACAGTCTGGAACCACGCGACCGCTACGGTCGCAGGTTCGAATCCTGCCTCGGGCATGGATGTGTGTGATGGCCTTAGGTTAGTTAGGTTTAAGTAGTTCTAAGTTCTAGGGGACTGATGACCTCAGAAGTTAAGTCCCATAGTGCTCAAAGCCATTTGAACCACTTTTTTAAAACGAGAAACCCGTTTTTCGTTCCGTGCTCTGTTCAGTGGCACTATCCTCATACACGGTGCTAATGTTTCTGTTTGTCTCCGCTGCTCTTACACCTCTATCAAACTCGAACAGAAGAGTATGACGGAAATGTAACGATTTCTCCACTTGGCACACCATTTTCTAGCGACCACAGCTCTACTCATCTATCACCAAATGACATAAAGACAATATGTAAACTCAAATAGAAATCGTGAACTAAAAATAAAAATGACAATCGATAAATAAACCCACAGCAACCTGAATACCAACATGCAAAACAAAAACCCCACAAACTTATGCATCATCCTAATATATTCCTCAAAATATGTACCTAGTGTTCCTGGTTTGCTAGCGTAGTAAGTACACACATAAAAAATGTTTTGCATCACCTCGGTTCCGAGAGTTCCGGAACCTGCACAGAAAATTGGAATAGAGATCAACACAAACATCATTTCCGCCCTTTTTATTACTCATGAAAACCACACATTGCATGTTGTACCACCATACAGCGAGAGTTTCAGAGGTAGTGGTCCAGAGTGCTGTACACACCGATCCCTCTAATACCCAGTAGCACGTCCTTTTGCATTCATGTATGCGTGTATTCGTTGTGGGATACTATCCACAAGTTCATCAAGACACTGTTAGTCCAGATTGTCTCACTCCACAACGCCGATTTGGCGTAGATCTCTCAGAGGGGTTGGTGGGTCACGTTCTCCATAAACAGCTCTTTTCAATCTATCCCAGGCATGTGCGGTAGGGTTCGTGTTTGGAGAACATACTGGCCACTCTAGTCGAGCGTTGTCGTTATCCTGAAGGAAGTCACTCACAAGAGGTGCAGGATGGGGGCGCGAACTGTCGCGCAGGAAGACGAATGCCTCGCCAATAGGCTGCCGATATGGGATGGACAGTGTGTATAAGTCGTTCAGCCTGACCGGGTTGCCGCAAACCACATCTCAGATGACTGTCTGGTTGAAGGTATATGCAACACTCATCAGTGAGGAGAACGTGATGCCAATTCTGAGTGGTCCATTCAGCATGTTGTTGGGACCGTCTGTACCGCGCTGCATGGTGTCATGGTTGCAGAGGTGGACCTCGCCATGGACGTCGGGAATGAAGTTGCGCATCATGCAGCCTATTGCGCACAGTTTGAGTCGAACACGACGTCCTGTGGCTGCACGATAAGCATTATTCAACAAGGTGGCGCTGCTGTCAAGATTCCTCCGAGCCATAATGCGTAGGTAGCGGTCATCCACTGCAGTAGTAGCCCTTGGGCGGCCTGAGCGAGGGATGTCGTCGACAGTTCCTGTCTCTCTGTATCTCCCCCATGTCCGAACAACGTCGCTTTGGTTCACTCCGGGACGCCTGGACACTTCCATTCTTGAGAGCTGTTCCTGGCTCAAAGTAACAATGCGGACGCGATCGAACCGCAGTATTGATCGTCTACGCATGGTTGAACTATAGACAACACGAGCCGTGGACCTCCTTACTGGTGGAATGACTGGAACGGATCAGCTGTCGGACCCCCTCCGTCTAATAGGCGCTGCTCATGCATGGTTGTTTCCATCTTCGGGCGGGTTTAGTGACATCTCTGAACAGTCAAAGGGACTGTGTCTGTGATTCAATGTCCACCGGCAACGTCTATCTTGAGGAGTTCTGAGAACCGGGGTGATGCAAAAGTTTTTTTGATGTGCGTTATGCGCTATACACCTCTTTTCGCAAGCGTTCCTGATGGCACAGAGGCCAGTATTCTGCCAGGAAAGCTCTCTCAATCACAATGATCATTTTTTTCAGATGCCCATAGGGCTCCACTACCCTGTTTGTTTTATACGAAAATTAATACGAAAAATTGTACCTGTTGGTGTGTGACCATGATTTGGTCAGAACACCACGAAAGCTCTTTACAAGCACAATCGGGTGAGCTCATCCTTTTTTATAGGAAATAAAATCCTGAAACTCTTGGTGTTTCAATGGACTTTCTTGTAGTAGTACCGACGATAGTGTATTCGTATCTACCGGTGAGGCAAAGTTAGTAATGTGTACTTGGGGTATTATGTTTCCTTTCATCGCGATAATATGTCATGTTGTGCCGAAGCATAAAACTGGTTGTTGCCACGGCCTGCTACATTTGAAATTTCGCTTACGTTCTTACACACAGCTGATAAATCTTGCTGCAACTTACTCACGTGCGTTTAGACACTAATATTTCCATTTCGAAATTTCTTTCGTAATAACAGATTTAATCTGGCCTAGTTCTATTTTCACTTCGTCATTCATGCCTAAATTATTTGGTATAACTTTTGTACATTTTGGACTACAGATTTTAACTCATTTCTCAAAGATTTGTTTACTTGCGCGTCCTTTTCACGCAACCAAGTGATGAATCTTTGTTAATCCTGTTACTTTAGACAATTAAAGATTCTGTAACTTGTTCGCTTTTCTTTTGTAGACAACTAGCAAACTCGTCATTTATGTGACGACCCTGCAAAGTTAAATATTGTACTGTATTTTGCAATCACTTCTGAGTGTGTTGTAATTCCTTTACATCGGATTGTTATTGGAGAGGAGATCGAGTAAATCCTTGCATGCAAGTTTCAAACTAGCTTATTCCGTTGCGACTGTTCCAAGACTTGGGTTTAGTTTAAGGAACTGAGCAAATTGCTCACTCGCAAGACGTTCAAAATTCTGTTTCATGTGTGCTGACTGCTCATTAGCTAAGTGCAAAATTTTTTCTTTCGCGTGAACAGTTTGCTCATTAGCAATACGTTCAAGAACGCGATCATTTGCACTGTTTATTGGTGCTTGCCAATCATAAAAAATTTTGCGTTAGCAGCTTGGATATACCTTTATACAATTCAGCGAATGAACCTGATAAAGGGAGAACGTAATTCAACCATTTTCTTTTGCGCAACCGGACCTTGAAGTCCGAACTAAATTTCGAGCTTCTCTAAATGATCGACAATCTTGTGGTGCTGTTTGGGATCATTTGGTAACAACGTCGCAATAGTTCACGTTTCCGCGTTTATCGCACTCACTTCGGACAGACAGGAATGCCACAGTAATCCCTTGCCTGTATGTCAGAGCTTTTGTTCCCACATTGGAGTTACATTACGTTGCATAAACGCTGCAGCAACGACCTCAAAACGAAACGTTTTGGTCTCTCCTTACGCCACATTACCAGTCATGGGCTGGCTATGAGTGAAATTTGATCCCAATTAGACAGAGACTTAATCGAAAAGCTTACATCTGAAATACATATACAGGGTGGTCCATTCATCGTGACCGGGCCAATTACCTCACGAAATAAGCGTCAAAAGAAAAAACTACAAAGAACGAAACTTGCCTAGCTTGAAGGGAGAAACCAGATGGCGTTATGGTCGGTCCGCTAGATGGCGCTACCATAGGTCAAACGAATATCAACTGCGTTTTTTTTTAAATAGAAACCCCCATTTTTTATTACATATTCGTGTAGTACGTAAAGAATTGTGAATGTTTTAGTTGAACCACTTTTTTCGCTTTGGGATAGATGGCGCTGCAATAGTCAGAAACATATGGCTCACAATTTTAGACGAACAGTTTGTAACAGGTAGGTTTCTTAAATTAAAATACACAACGTAGGTACAGTCGTGGACAAAACGAGCGAGACCCCTCGCCTTTTCGTTATGCTGATCCGCACGGCTTTAAAGTCTGCTACACAGCATAACAGGCAAGGCGACGAAGTGCTACCAACATACTATGCGCAGGCGTGAAATTGACAAACTATCTGAACTTTTTTAGACTGTATTCCATAATTTGTAAGACTATATTAATGCTGATTAGTGTGTTAAATACAACACGTAAATATAAGACAGAACTGAAAGAACAAACGCTAATTGGTATGAACTGGACAAATAAAAATGAATTTCAACTTATCGAGATGACTTAACTGTTTCAGTAAGACAAAGAACCCCAGATCGTTACGAAGTAGCAAAATATTATCCGCATTCGGCCGCGAAACGGTCTGTGTCAACGTTCAGACCAGTCATACTGGATTACCGTTGCTGACCTACCATGAAAGTGTGCAAATTTAGCAATGCGTGAAGATTCATAACGAAATTCAGTTAAAAATCATTCAGTGCCACGCTTAAGTCAATTCCATTATTGACAGAAGCGGAAAAAGTAGGCAGTAACATGTATGAAATTCTACAAGAGTGTCATATTGACATGCACAGGGCGCCAGTACAGAATAAAGGTAGCGATAAAACGTATTGGGTGCGCGAGAATTTCTTAAAATTGCTTTACTGATATTCTACCTGCCTCCATAGAGATTAGAACCGAAAACAAACCAGACCTTCCTTTCACTATGCTAGCAGACAACCTAGGCAAACAGCCCTCTATTATTACCCCAGACATGAACAAGCAGGCAATTTCGAAATGAAAATCTGCAGTTTCTGTTGCATAGAGCTTTCTGGACTCAAAAACATGAATTTTCTTCCTTTATGTCACCGCTTATGTGACAATCATTCGGGATGTTTATCGAAATAACAAATTACTGTTATTAGAGAGTAAATTTTGTAGGATAATTCTGCACCACCCCAGGAAATAAACGGCTACATAGCTGCCAAACGTATTCTGCATTGTTTCGAATTCTCCACTAGACTCGCTACAGCCAGAAAACGTTCATTAGCAGAAGTGTTTCTTAAGCTAGCTAGCAATGAGAATGTTCGTACTTCTAAAACGCGGTGGCATTAATACTGGGATGTGAATTACCACGTGTATAGGCAAATACATTCTATTTGCATTCCTGTAAACGTGATTTGGATCGAAAACGTAGCTACGACTAATATGCTTATGTATCGACAGCAACTAGAACATTTCGAATAAAGAGTAGCGGGTGTTATTTATGCGGCCCTCATCTTCAGTGTTTTCGTTGTTAGGATTTCGTCACCTAAACCGGTAAAAACGGAACCCTACTAGTCTCACTTTCTTGACCGTCTATCGGTCTACCCAACCCTTAAAACCCGTTTACCTCCAGAACGGGTGGACATAATAAGCGGAAATGTATCGCACTTCTTGCTGTAACCGGTCCCATGCTGGTGTAAAAAAGTGAGCTTCTATGTCAACGCAATCAAAAGATACGACGGTTTATGTAAAGAAAATTTACGCGAAAGGTCAAAAAATGGCTTCAAGAACTATGCGACCTAACTGCTTAGGTCATCAGCCCCTAGACCTAGAACTACTTAAACCTAGCTAGCCTAAGGGCATCACAGACATCTATGCCCGAGGTAGAATTCCAACCTGCGACTGAAGCAGCCGTGCGGTTCGTCACTGAAGCGCCTGGAACCGCTCGGCCACCGCAACGCGGCGAAACCCTACTCACCTCATGTATAATGATAATATATACTGTCTAGTGAGGATAAACTGTATTCTCCAGCAACTCAGATCGTTTGATCACGGAACTTTTACGAAGCTACATTCAAACTTTGTCGAAGTCGTCTGCAATATCCATTACAAACACCCTAGGAACTTCGTATGCGATATCCACTTCTGAAGACGCTGGCAGATACTGCAGTACTATAACAAGTAGGTGGGAATTTATTGTTATTGGTCCACGCATGACACTTTATTTCAATATCAATTTAACGCGCCTAGGTGTTTGTATATGCCTGAAACTATTGAACAAAAAGTAAATAAACAACAAACGAGCCGGCCGCGGTGGTCTCGCGGTTCTAGGCGCGCAGTCCGGAACCGTGCGACTGCTACGGTCGCTGGTTCGAATCCTGCCTGGGGCATGGATGTGTGTGATGTCCTTAGGTTAGTTAGGTTTAAGTAGTTCTAAGTTCTAGGGGACTTATGAGCACAGCAGTTGAGTCCCATAGTGCTCAGAGGCATTTGAACCATTTTGAAACAGCAAACAACTTCGATGTTTAAATCAAATGAAAGTCACATGTCGTAATTAAAACATAATTTCGTCGTTACATCTACATGACTACATCAACAGGATTTCTTGGCAATCCGGACTTACGTGCCTGGCAGAAGGTTAGGGTTATTTCTCTACCGTCCCACTCATTAACAGTGTGCGGGAAAAAGGACCACTTAAATCTTTTCTTGCGAGCCTTGAATTACATTATTACTATGGTTTCTTCCTGTGTTCCCGAGGAAATACCCCGATCTTGCTGAAACTTCGCTCAGTGAAAGCGGGGACAAAATAAGCGAACACGTGTCTCGGCTTATCTGCTTACACTCTACCGCTTCTGAGAAAACGACGGTCAAAGTTTTCAATGCGCTGTTACTATAGTGTAGACACCTCTTAGCGGGTAAGCATTCAACTGGAGCGGTGGCTCTGCGGCTACCATAGCGATTTCTGAACTTTGCGCTGCGAGTTCGAAACCCGGTTTTTCCTTTTTTTTCCCCTCACTCTCTGAATTATCTACGAATGTTTATTCCAATTTATGTTGAAACACTGTTGTCGTTATTCGTCAGTTAATTTACTGTGTAAAGAAATAAGTTAAAAAGGGAACACACAGTGCGTAGTGGGGCGATCACTCTGTTGTAGAAATAATTCAGAAGCCAAGATCGCTTAAATATTGTTTACTGGATAACCGGTTTCAACACACTAAAGGTGCCATCATCGGATCTGAATGTAGATTAACATTTATAAAATATTTGGTTATAGCGATACATGAGGCAGCCCAGATGATGTTAGATCAGCTTGTCTCATTCGTTTATTACTTTTTAATTCATTAATTACACATAAAGTTAATTGGCGAATAATGACAACATTATTTCAACATAACTTAGAAAAAAACATTCGTAGATAATTCTGATAGAGAGGCAGGAAAATAAAATAATTAAAAAACCCAATATGGTATCGAACACGGGAATCAGTGTTAAGAAGGAACGACGGTAGCCACCGCTTCAATTGCGTTCTCGGCTGCAGAAGGTATCTACACTAGAGCAACAGCGCGTTGATAACTTTGACCGTCGTTTTCTCGGAAACGGTCGAGTGTCTGCAGATAAGCCGAAACACATGTTCGCTTATTTTGTCCTCTCCTTCACTGAGCAAAGTTTCGGGACAATCAGCCTATGACATTTGGCGAGTTCCCCTCGCTCGTCGAGTCGCTTCTTACGCCCGGCGAGAATTATGTATGCCTCCGAGTAAACTGCGCCACCTGGAAACACGGCGAGCGGGGATAAACACGTTTTCCTTCTTATAAGGCAACCTTCTACAGATAATATTCACGAAGTGTTCTTCAGGTTGCCTCAGATATTTCAGAAATGTTTCTTGCCTCAGGCCTGCCGCATATGCAAAACGTAAACATTTCATTTCATGTAATATTTATCAGGATAAGACATGACAAGAGTGGACCAGTCACTTCTGAGAAAAATTAGAGATTCTAAGTTGCTCCACTATGTAATGACACGGGCACGGGCTTGCGATCTGTCTTTTATGCCATCGATTTCCGTGTTACACATACTTGGCCACTGCGTTGCGGCTGCCATCTTGGAGGAGGCAGTCTGTTTCCTGCCAGCGCTGTTTCCGCAGCCAATATTAACCGCGACGAATCATTCAGTCAACGCTAAATGGCCCATCTGGCTGAGGCAGACAAGGGCGCTATAATACTCCATGCAGAGGGATCTTCAAATGCCGACATAGCGAGAACTATGGGTCTTCACAAGTCGACGGTAGCCAGGTGGATCAGACGAAAGGAAGAGAGTGGTAACTTGAATGGGAGGCCTCATGGCCGTCGCCGCAAAACAACGCAAGCTCAGGATCAGCAGATACGCCGTTTCAGTGAGAACCACCCATTTGTCAACGCACGACAAATCAGCAAATTCATGAAGCTTGGAATGAGTTACTTGAATCTCCTAGTTCTGTGGCTCGAGTTGTGGGCTCAATGCCCAACAGACTTCCAGCTGTTGTGGAAGCCAAAGGAGGCTATACGCGATTTTTTTTACAGACTTATGTTTTATATAATTTCAAGGAAACGCAATAAGTGGAATGGGGACAAACAAATTAATTCACAGCAAGATATGTAATATTTAATTTGATAAGAGAAGAAATACTCACCTTATATATTCATTCAGTCTCTATAAAATACGTGACACACGTGTGTATGCAAGAAGGGTACAAAACAGTTCAGCACAAAATAAAAATGTTGAGGAGAAGCTCCCCGATGAAGACGTAATTGCAGAACAAAGGTTGGGCTAGAAGGAGAGGTAAGGAGGCCCGAAAAAGCAGAACAAAATCAAATACCCAATAGACTTTGAGTAGTTGTCGCAGCAAAGGGCGGTTGGTATATGCGATTCGGAGCAACTGTACAAGAATAGTTTTATTTACTGATTTTTGAGGCTTTATTTTGTGACGGCTAAACAGTGCTGCATCATGAGACCCGCTATTTTTCCACATGTGGCTAAACATCAGAGCTGAAAAAATTTTGAGAGGTACCGAAGTTCTCTGGAAGAGTAAAGTGTTTTAGACAAGAAGATGATTTTTAGTTCATTTCATTTTAACCATTCACACTATGCTTCGACATTCTAATCTTTGATTTCATTTTATTATCACGTATCTTTCCTTCAGTGAAAGTCAACGGTAGTAAGTTTCAAGATATGAAGAATAACTGGAAGTTTTTAATTTGTGGAATAGCGTATTTAACAGTTCATATTTTCAACAAATCTGTAGTTATAGGACATATTAAGAAGCAAGTAAAAATGGCACTGTGGAAAGATCAGGTTGGCCTCTAAAGGGTAACGACGGTAAAATAGCAAATACTAAACAATGGGTAACAACTATTGTTGATGGTGAGTAGCCGTAATCGATATGTCACTTTTCCGTAATTGTATTTCTGAAGTTTATCGTCAATCCTAGGACTGACATCGATACTCTGTTTTACGTAAAGAATACAACCTTCAAAATTTATTTAGCAGCGCAGAATATTAAATCACAGTTTATAGATCAGGAACCTAATCCAACTGCCTTTAATTTTATTCTCACGGATGACTTTGGGACAGTAAATAACAAGAGAAATAACAAAACTCTCAGAATCAATATATAGAATTCAAGTGTCCAGTGGATTCAAAAGTTTGCTATAATAGCGATTAATTTCTTTTACAGACTCCTTCATGCCTACGTTTTCCGTCAGACAGACAATGTTTGAAACTAGGACTAAGAAGGTAAACAATTTTTCCACAAATTGTCAAATTGGAAGTCGGAGAGACAGTTACACAAATTACGATGACAACAAACGTTTTTCAAGTAAACTGATCACAGGAGGAATCCAACGCATTTATTGTGAGTTACATGCACAGTATGTAAACTGGCAACGCCACCAACACACAATACCACTAACAAGGGAACATCCCCATCGCACCGCCCTCAGATTTAGTTATAAGTTGATACAGGGGATAGGCCTTGAAAAACTGAACACAGATCAATCGAGAAAACAGGAAGAAGTTGTGTGGAAGTATGAAAAAAATAAGCAAAATATACAAACTGAGTAGTCCATGCGCAAGATAGGCAACATCAAGGATAGGGTGAGCTCAGGAGCGCCGTGATCCCGTGGTTAGCGCACGCAGCTGCGGAACGAGAGGTCCTTCCGTCAAATTTTCCCAGGAGTGAAAAGTTTAATTTTTATTTTCAGACAATTATTATCTGTCCGTCCGTCTGTCCGATGCGAGGTAACCGCGCCGTAGTATGATGACGCTACACCTAAAAAACATCGAAAGACATGACGTCAGTCGACTATAGCGCACAGAAGAGAGAGTATTCCTGCTAATGAGGCTCCCTGGCTGGCAGTTAACTGTTCGCTACTTTGGACGAGAGTGCATTAAATACGTGCGATGCATTGCGTGGGCAATATGAATCCAGCAAATATAGTTCGTGACTCCAATAACAATGTCAATGAATATTTTCCGAACTGTAAGGCATCGGAAAGTTCCTTAAGGGATCGAACGATTGTCGAACATTTGTATGATTATTTCCTACATTTGTTGAATAACAGTACGTGTGGTGATGATTGTCTGAAAATAAAAAAAATCAAACAACTAACCCGAGGGAAGACTTAAACCAACGACCTCTCGTTCTGCAGCTCCTCACGCTAACCACGCGACCACTGCGCTCCCGTGCTCAAGCTATCCTTGATGTTGCTTATCATGCACACGGACTACTCAGTTTGTTTGGTTTGAATATTTTTTTCATAGGTCCACACAACGTCTTCCTGTTTTTCGAATGATCTGTGTTCAGTTTTCAAGGCCTATCCACTGTGTCAACTTATAACTAAATCTGAGGAGGGTGCGATGGGAAGGTTCCCTTGTTAGCTATGAAACAACTGTAGCAAAACGGAGCATCCTCGTTATCCATGTGATGGATAAGACGACTAATTCGCAACATAAATGTCAATGTAAGCATCAGTTTCTGTTGGAACGTGCTTCCCGGACCAAATAACATACATTTCCTACGTCTTCAATGCGAATCATGTAGCAAATGTAATTTAAAGGACATAAAAATATCGAGTGAATTTACTAAAATAATTATGAACCACTTGAATTTGCATTCAACAGGCAATGTTCAGAAGTCTGGTGTAGGAGTACTGCATGCTCTAATTCGAAACAACAAAAATCAACAGAGTAACTATTATTGAACGTCATCAGGTCACTCATCGAGCATTCCTATGCAGTACTGTTACTGGTGACGTGTTATGATGCCTTTATCGTTAACTTTCTAAGAAGAAATGAAAGGCTGAGCCCCACCAAAAGACGTAAACTCGAGGAGAGAGTTGCGTGAACATATTATTTTACATCTGATAAATCCAAAAGTGTGTTTTGGGCTACGAATTCTGCCCCCAGGGTGTGTGCAACACAGCTGGAATTTGTTGCCAACAACTGAGTCACCTTTCGGTCACAGTGTAAGAAAATCGAGCAACAAAACTACATCACCTGTGCTACTGCATGATAACGCACTATGTTGATTTGAGAAACAAAACTATCCAGGAGATTGATAGGAAAGTCGTCTCTCAGGCACATTTGTATTGATAGGGAAGTCCTCTCTCAAGCACTTGTCCCTCTCGTCATATATTTGTAAAATTTTACCTTTCCCACTCTAGATCGATCAACCGTCAAGGCAATTCATTTCTAGACGAAAATACTTTTTAAACTACTCTGGTTTATTGACATCGTTAGAACAAGTAGGTTTCTACAGGCGTAGAATTTGTAAACAACTTTACCATTGTCATATCGTTTTAGATATCGTGAAAGAAAATTCTGCTGCTAATTAATTTCTCTTTGATAATTACTGTTGCGTTTAGTAAACTAATGGAAAATGCAATTAAAATATTCACTGTACTAATACAAACTAAAGTCAGCTTAATACAGAAACATCACGACGGCAGTCTATCTTAATAAAGCATTAAGTTTCTGTGAGACAATTGGGCTTATTTTAACACGAATTAGTAGGATATTACAGACTTTACACTTAGAAAAGATCTGTATTTATTTCATTTCCTGTACCATTCGTAAGTGTTATGAAAATGGGGCTTTTCATAGATAAAATTATGTATTCACAACAACAAAAAAATGTCGGCAGAAAACAAAAGTGGCATTATGAATCTGGCAGTACCGTAAGGTTTTCACTCTGACACTAAGAGTTACTGAAAGTAGCAAGAAGAATTTTGCTCGAGCGTTGTCTTACGATTCCCTTATTAAGTTTTTATCCGCCTGCTTGTAGCTGTGCTACAAAAGAATTAAAAATCTAGCTTTCAGCAAGTCTCGAAAGGCGAACAAAAGCAGCTTGCACCTGGTTACTAAGCATGTTACCTGGGGACTGGTTTTTTCTTAAAGCGGGAAGACATCCTTTTGTGGTTCAATTGGCAAATGTCAGTCAGACGTGTGACGTTAGTCTAAGCGTTTCGGTGTGTTGAATTTGTACCAATGATTTTTCTACACGTTTTTTCTGTCCCAAATAGAGTTGAAGTCTCCCATTAGTATTTTCACGTCATCTTGGTGAATTTTGCTCATGGTATTTTCGAGTGTGTTCCAGAATTTTTCAACATTGTCGGTGTTTTTCTTATTTTCGATGTTGGTGGGTTCAAATGGTTCAAATGGCTCTGAGCACTATGGGACTTAACTGCTGTGGTCATCAGTCCCCTAGAACTTAGAACTAGTTAAACCTAACTAACCTAAGGACATCGCACACATCCATGCCCGAGGCAGGATGCGAACCTGCGACCGTAGCGGTCGCGCGGTTCCAGACTGTAGCGCCTAGAACCTCTCGAACACTCCGGCCGTCGATGTTGGTGGGGACACGTGCATTGATGAGTGTATATGTTTTACTGGGGCTCTGAATGACCATAGTCATAAGTCGCTTGTTGACGGGCCAGCCGCGGTGGCCGAGCGGTTCTTGGCTCTTCAGTCTGGAACCGCGCGACTGCTACGGTCGCAGGTTCGAATCCAGCCTTGGGCATGAATTTGTGTGATGTCCTTAGATTAGCTAGGTATAAGTAGTTCTAAGTTCTAGGAGACTGATGACCTCCACTGTTAAGTTCCATAGTGCTCAGAGCCATTGGAACCTTTTGATTGTCGATCGGTGTGAATTCTTTGGCAGAGTTGATAGATCGGTGTTCGAGAAATGCAATGCCGAAGATTGGTACGCCGTTCGTTACCTTTTATTGTATTCTGCTCTTGAAGATGCAATGGTTTCCGTAATACACGGTTTCATTGTCAGTTAGTCGTGGTTCTTGAAGTGCAAGGATGAGAATTTTTTGTCGGTCCATTTCTTTTGTGAAATTATTTAGTTTTCGTGTTTGGATCAAGGTATCGATGTTTACTTTTAAATGCATGTTTTTTGCTTGTAGGGAAATTTACCAGAGATCTTCGATATTCTCTGTCGTGCTAACCTGGACTCCCCAGAATCCGAAAATCCAACTGCCGCCTGTCGACAGCCGGGTTGTGTACCAGCTGGGATAAAGTTGACTTTGCTTGCATAGTTTACGTTTGCTTGTGTTTCATTGGTTGTGCTTGGGTGATACCAGGACCGGACAGGACCAGAGGGTGTTGAAGCCTTTGAAAGCAAATATTTTCAGCCAAGCTCATTGAGCTAACACGGTGACCAGAGTAACGGTGATTTTCACTCAGACGTGTCTGGATTTTGCGTTCAACGGATTGAGTAGCCGTTCAGGATTGTGTTAGTATTTGGTTCACCCCTAGTATTTGATTTCCTCGGTACCACCCATATGGGGGAGGGTTTCCACTATCCGCCACACGCGATTATTATTATTATTATTATTATTATTATTATTATTATTGTCATTATGTCTCAGCAAATCCCATATGGTGTATCTTCCCACCACTGAAATAGATGTGTATTGTTCGATTCAGTATTTCCATCACATAAATGTGGTTTATAATTACGTTACATTGCTACTAGTAGACATATTTCTCACTTTTTCTTAGACAGTTGCTACCTGTTACTCCATCATAGGAATTTATGTGCGAAGCATTGTTGAAATACAGACGTTCAAATTATCCGATTTCTGTAATTTCATTTCGATACCAGATCGTTCTAATCGGATTCAGCCAGGTAGTCTTAATGTGGATATCCGACCACGACTGTCATCATATGATAGACTGTGTAAACCACATTCTTTATCGGACTGTTGAATATAGATCACTTATCTATGACAGGACCTGAATTCTTAAACACTGTGGAAAATAATAATCCGATGTGCTTATTACAAATACGTTATTCCAATATAAATATGTGAACTAACGAGATAACAGTTTATTTACAGGAGCAGAACTAATGTTCAAATGTTCAAATGTGTGTGAAATCGTATGGGACTTAACTGCTAAGGTCATCAGTACCTAAGCTTACACACTACTTAACCTAAATCATCCTAAGGACAAACACACACACCCATGCCCGAGGGAGGACTCGAACCTCCGCCGGGATCAGCCACGCAGCTCATGACTGCAGCGCCCCTGACCGCTCGGCTAATCCCGCGCGGCTACTAAAAGTATACTCGTCCACAAAACCCATGTGGACAATTATCTGATAATCGGTCAAGCTTTGCTTTGTCGCAGCTCTTTAGGACAAAAGAATGGACAGCTCCCTGCTTTTTGCGTTTCCGATAGCGCCTACGATAAGAATCTGGTGTCATATTATGTTTCAGAGCCGTAAACTGTTTATTTTTTCACCTCATACTAAAACAAAAGCTATGATATGAGACGAGGAAATGACTTATATGCTTCTCAGGAACTTAAGTTTTTCGCGTTAATTTTCTCACTTCATTCTAAAACAAGGACGTTAATATGAGAAGAGGAAATGAAATATACGCTTCCAAGACATATTATTTCCTTGTGTGCTACTACTGCATACATGAAAGCCCTGCAGTTAATTTTTGTATGTTGGATAAATTTTGATATCACCTCACATTCCTTTGTGAGAAGGTTCCTATTTTCTTAGGATTCAAATAGAGTGGACATTTCATCACTGGTTAATATTCTCATGACTAATGACATGATACCCGTTGCAATTGCTCCATGGCACCTGTGAGTAGAGTCTCACGTTGGTTACTATAAGAACACGCAGGCAGTGATATCCGCTCACTGCAGTCAGAGCCAAGGTGATTTCTTTCTGTTTATGGCGAAGCGTCTGCTGCAGTGTCCACGCTCAGCCAACATAAACAAATCGCGGCGGCATTGGGCAGTGCTGATCGCTGCGCTTGTCGCAGGCCTCGACAACAAGAGCGCACTCTCTGCTAACGATACTATGGAGTTAATACATCTTACTTAACGTAATATGCAGGACGTGGGTTAGGTGAAAATTCAGTTTGTAACTTCCCATCGCATTAACATACTTTACAGTCATATTTGATGCCCGGTTGTCTGTCTGATGTTAATAGTATTGATTCAGATTGTGCATTAACACGAAAACTCACTCACACACACACACACACACACACACACACACACACACACACTCATTGATTCCAGTGAGGGTGACAACTACTGTGTGTTGAACAACACATGCACCAGTCAGTTCCTCAGTTGGCGTCGAGTGGATGAGTTTTTTCAATTACCTTGCATTGCAAGAATTGTATGTAAGAGCCTGAAAGTAAATGGACTTGTATCCTAAAGAGCTGCGACAAAGCAAAGCTTGACCGATTATCAGATAATTGTCCACATGGGTTTTGTGGACGAGTATACTTTTAGTAGCCGCGCGGGATTAGCCGAGCGGTCAGGGGCGCTGCAGTCATGAGCTGCGTGGCTGATCCCGGCGGAGGTTCGAGTCCTCCATCGGGCATGGGTGTGTGTGTTTGTCCTTAGGATGATTTAGGTTAAGTAGTGTGTAAGCTTAGGTACTGATGACCTTAGCAGTTAAGTCCCATACGATTTCACACACATTTGAACATTTGAACATTAGTTCTGCTCCTGTAAATAAACTGTTATCTCGTTAGTTCACATATTTATATTGGAATAACGTATTTGTAATAAGCACATCGGATTATTATTTTCCACAGTGTTTAAGAATTCAGGTCCTGTCATAGATAAGTGATCTATATTCAACAGTCCGATAAAGAATGTGGTTTACACAGTCTATCATATGATGACAGTCGTGGTCGGATATCCACATTAAGACTACCTGGCTGAATCCGATTAGAACGATCTGGTATCGAAATGAAATTACAGAAATCGGATAATTTGAACGTCTGTATTTCAACAATGCTTCGCACATAAATTCCTATGATGGAGTAACAGGTAGCAACTGTCTAAGAAAAAGTGAGAAATATGTCTACTAGTAGCAATGTAACGTAATTATAAACCACATTTATGTGATGGAAATACTGAATCGAACAATACACATCTATTTCAGTGGTGGGAAGATACACCATATGGGATTTGCTGAGACATAATGACAATAATAATAATAATAATAATAATAATAATAATAATCGCGTGTGGCGGATAGTGGAAACCCTCCCCCATATGGGTGGTACCGAGGAAATCAAATACTAGGGGTGAACCAAATACTAACACAATCCTGAACGGCTACTCAATCCGTTGAACGCAAAATCCAGACACGTCTGAGTGAAAATCACCGTTACTCTGGTCACCGTGTTAGCTCAATGAGCTTGGCTGAAAATATTTGCTTTCAAAGGCTTCAACACCCTCTGGTCCTGTCCGGTCCTGGTATCACCCAAGCACAACCAATGAAACACAAGCAAACGTAAACTATGCAAGCAAAGTCAACTTTATCCCAGGTGGTACACAACCCGGCTGTCGACAGGCGGCAGTTGGATTTTCGGATTCTGGGGAGTCCAGGTTAGCACGACAGAGAATATCGAAGATCTCTGGTAAATTTCCCTACAAGCAAAAAACATGCATTTAAAAGTAAACATCGATACCTTGATCCAAACACGAAAACTAAATAATCTCACAAAAGAAATGGACCGACAAAAAATTCTCATCCTTGCACTTCAAGAACCACGACTACCTGACAATGAAACCGTGCATTAGGGAAACCATTGCATCTTCAAGAGCAGAATACAACAAAAGGTAACGAAAGGCGTACCAATCTTCGGCATTGCATTTCTCGAACACCGATCTATCAACTCTGTCAAAGAAATCACACCGATCGACAATCAAAAGGTTCCAATGGCTCTGAGCACTATGGAACTTAACAGTGGAGGTCATCAGTCTCCTAGAACTTAGAACTACTTATACCTAGCTAATCTAAGGACATCACACAAATTCATGCCCAAGGCTGGATTCGAACCTGCGACCGTAGCAGTCGCGCGGTTCCGGACTGAAGAGCCAAGAACCGCTCGGCCACCGCGGCTGGCCCGTCAACAAGCGACTTATGACTATGGTTATTCAGAGCCCCAGTAAAACATATACACTCATCAATGCACGTGTCCCCACCAACATCGACGGCCGGAGTGTTCGAGAGGTTCTAGGCGCTACAGTCTGGAACCGCGCGACCGCTACGGTCGCAGGTTCGCATCCTGCCTCGGGCATGGATGTGTGCGATGTCCTTAGGTTAGTTAGGTTTAACTAGTTCTAAGTTCTAGGGGACTGATGACCACAGCAGTTAAGTCCCATAGTGCTCAGAGCCATTTGAACCATTTGAACCCACCAACATCGAAAATAAGAAAAACATCGACAATGTTGAAAAATTCTGGAACACACTCGAAAATACCATGAGCAAAATTCACCAAGATGACGTGAAAATACTAATGGGAGACTTCAACTCTATTTGGGACAGAAAAAACGTGTAGAAAAATCATTGGTACAAATTCAACACACCGAAACGCTTAGACTAACGTCACACGTCTGACTGACATTTGCCAATTGAACCACAAAAGGATGTCTTCCCGCTTTAAGAAAAAACCAGTCCCCAGGTAACATGCTTAGTAACCAGGTGCAAGCTGCTTTTGTTCGCCTTTCGAGACTTGCTGAAAGCCAGATTTTTAATTCTTTTGTAGCACAGCTACAAGCAGGCAGATAAAAACTTAATAAGGGAAAGTCTGTAATATCCTACTAATTCGTGTTAAAATAAGCCCAATTGTCTCACAGAAACTTAATGCTTTATTAAGATAGACTGCCGTCGTGATGTTTCTGTATTAAGCTGACTTTAGTTTGTATTAGTACAGTGAATATTTTAATTGCATTTTCCATTAGTTTACTAAACGCAACAGTAATTATCAAAGAGAAATTAATTAGCAGCAGAATTTTCTTTCACGATATCTAAAACGATATGACAATGGTAAAGTTGTTTACAAATTCTACGCCTGTAGAAACCTACTTGTTCTAACGATGTCAATAAACCAGAGTAGTTTAAAAAGTATTTTCGTCTAGAAATGAATTGCCTTGACGGTTGATCGATCTAGAGTGGGAAAGGTAAAATTTTACAAATATATGACGAGAGGGACAAGTGCTTGAGAGAGGACTTCCCTATCAATACAAATGTGCCTGAGAGACGACTTTCCTATCAATCTCCTGGATAGTTTTGTTTCTCAAATCAACATAGTGCGTTATCATGCAGTAGCACAGGTGATGTAGTTTTGTTGCTCGATTTTCTTACACTGTGACCGAAAGGTGTCTCAGTTGTTGGCAACAAATTCCAGCTGTGCTGCACACACCCTGGGGGCAGAATTCGTAGCCCAAAACACACTTTTGGATTTATCAGATGTAAAATAATATGTTCACGCAACTCTTTCCTCGAGTTTACGTCTTTTGGTGGGGCTCAGCCTTTCATTTCTTCTTAGGAAGTTAACGATAAAGGCATCATAACACGTCACCAGTAACAGTACTGCATAGGAATGCTCGATGAGTGACCTGATGACGTTCAATAATAGTTACTCTGTTGATTTTTGTTGTTTCGAATTAGAGCATGCAGTACTCCTACACCAGACTTCTGAACATTGCCTGTTGAATGCAAATTCAAGTGGTTCATAATTATTTTAGTAAATTCACTCGATATTTTTATGTCCTTTAAATTACATTTGCTACATGATTCGCATTGAAGACGTAGGAAATGTATGTTATTTGGTCCGGGAAGCACGTTCCAACAGAAACTGATGCTTACATTGACATTTATGTTGCGAATTAGTCGTCTTATCCATCACATGGATAACGAGGATGCTCCGTTTTGCTACAGTTGTTTCATAGCTAACAAGGGAACCTCCCCCTCGCACCCTCCTCAGCTTTAGTTATAAGTTGACACAGTGGATAGGCCTTGAAAACTGAACACAGATCATTCGAAAAACAGGAAGACGTTGTGTGGACCTATGAGAAACATATTCAAACCAAACAAACTGAGTAGTCCGTGTGCATGATAAGCAACATCAAGGATAGCTTGAGCACGGGAGCGCAGTGGTCGCGTGGTTAGCGTGAGGAGCTGCAGAACGAGAGGTCGTTGGTTTAAGGCTTCCCTCGGGTTAGTTGTTTGATTTTTTTTATTTTCAGACAATCATCACCACACGTACTGTTATTCAACAAATGTAGGAAATAATCATACAAATGTTCGACAATCGTTCGATCCCTTAAGGAACTTTCCGATGCCTTACAGTTCGGAAAATATTCATTGACATTGTTATTGGAGTCACGAACTATATTTGCTGGATTCATATTGCCCACGCAATGCATCGCACGTATTTAATGCACTCTCGTCCAAAGTAGCGAACAGTTAACTGCCAGCCAGGGAGCCTCATTAGCAGGAATACTCTCTCTTCCGTGCGCTATAGTCGACTGACGTCATGTCTTTCGATGTTTTTTAGGTGTAGCGTCATCATACTACGGCGCGGTAACCTCGCATCGGACGGACGGACGGACAGATAATAATTGTCTGAAAATAAAAATTAAACTTTTCACTCCTGGGAAAATTTGACGGAAGGACCTCTCGTTCCGCAGCTGCGTGCGCTAACCACGGGATCACGGCGCTCCTGAGCTCACCCTATCCTTGATGTTGCCTATCTTGCGCATGGACTACTCAGTTTGTATATTTTGCTTATTTTTTTCATACTTCCACACAACTTCTTCCTGTTTTCTCGATTGATCTGTGTTCAGTTTTTCAAGGCCTATCCCCTGTATCAACTTATAACTAAATCTGAGGGCGGTGCGATGGGGATGTTCCCTTGTTAGTGGTATTGTGTGTTGGTGGCGTTGCCAGTTTACATACTGTGCATGTAACTCACAATAAATGCGTTGGATTCCTCCTGTGATCAGTTTACTTGAAAAACGTTTGTTGTCATCGTAATTTATGTAACTGGCTCTCCGACTTCCAATTTGACAATTTGTGGAAAAATTGTTTACCTCGTTAGTCCTAGTTTCAAACATTGTCTGTCTGACGGAAAACGTAGGCATGAAGGGGTCTGTAAAAAGCAATTAATCGCTATTATAGCAAACTTTTGAATTCACATGATACTTGAATTCTCTATATTGATTCTGAGAGTTTTCTTATTTCTCTTGTTATTTACTGTCTCAATGTCATCCGTGAAAATAAAATTAAAGGCAGTTGGATTAGGTTCCTGATCTATAAACTGTGATTTAATATTCTGCGCTGCTAAATAAATTTTGAAGGTTGTATTCTTTACGTAAAACAGAGTATCGGTGTCAGTCCTAGGATTGACGATAAACTTCAGAAATACAATTACGGAAAAGTGACATATCGATTATGGCTCCTCACCATCAACAATAGTTGTTACCCATAGTTTCATATTTGCTATTTTATCGTCGTTACCCTTTAGAGACCAACCTGATCATTCCACAATGCCATTTTTGACTCGCTTCTTAATATGTCCTATAACTACAGATTTGTCGAAAATATTAACTGTTAAATACGCTTTCCACAAATTAGAAACTTCCAGTTATTCTTCATATCTTGAAACTTACTACCGTTGACTTTCACTGGAGAAAAGATACATAATAATAAAATGAAATCAAAGATTAGAATGTCAAATCATAGTGTGAATGGTTAAAATGAAATGAACTAAAAATCATCTCCTTGTCTAAAAGACGTTATTCTTCCAGAGAACTTCGGCACCTCAAAATTTTTTACACCTCTGATGTTCAGCCACATGTGGACAAATAGCGGGTCCCATGATGCAGCACTGTTTAGCCGTCACAAAATGAAGCCTCAAAAATCAGTCCACATTCCATTTACTGCGTTTCCTTGAAATTATATAAAATATACGTCTGTAAGTAAAAAAAAAAAAAAAAGACGAAGAAGAAAGAAACAAAGCTTGAAACACCTGATTGGTGAAGCCTCCTTTGGCTTCCACAACAGCTCGAAGTCTGTTGGGCATTGAGCCCACAACTTGAGCCACATAACTAGGAGATTCAAGTAACTCATTCCAAGCGTCATGAATCACATCAGAAAGCTGTCGGCGAGTCGACGGTGACTGCCCTTTTCTCGTATTACTCTGACCATTTCTGCCCAGATATTCTCAATGGGATTCGTGTCAGCTCCTTTAGGTGGCCATTCCGTTACAGTAATATTACTATGGTCGTCGACCCGCCTCTTAACCACACGTGCCATATGAATAGACGAGCGATCTTGTTGGAACATGATCTGATCATCGCCAAATCTTGCTGCCACAGCAGGCAACATCACGTTCTCCAGAATTGATATGTAATTGCGCGCATCGAATCTTCCTTCCACTTCCCACAGGAGCCCACACCCTTCGGCCGATATCCACGCCCATACCGTTACCGACTACAAATGGCTCTGAGCACTGTGGGACTTAACATCTGTGGTCATCAGTCCCCTAGAACGAAGAACTACATAAACCTAACTAACCTAAGGACATCACACACATCCATGCGCGAGGCAGGATTCGAACCTGCGACCGTAGCGGTCACGCGGTTCCAGACTGAAGCGCCTCGAACCGCACGGCCACACCGGCCGACACCGACAACCTGCCACTCCTTCGGCAACTGTAAATATATTTTCGATTATACCTAGCACATTTAGGCCGGTAAACTAGTACTTTTCCGGATGATGCCGTAGAGAAAACTTTTTGGTGCGTGAAAATCACTCGCCTCCAAAACTGGAGAGGTTTGTCGCCATTTTCAGTAGCAAAAGCAAGGCAAGCTTCTCTTTGGGAAACAGTCAATGTCTCTTTCACAGCAGCGCTTCTTGCTCTCAGTCCACCTTCCCTTACACGAGGAGTGACGGTCTTACTGCTAACATTGAGACCCAAAGTTTGCTGAATTTGTCGTGCGTTGACAAATGGGTGGTTCTCACTGAAACGGCGTATCTGCTGATCCTGAGCTGCTGTTGTTTTGCGGCGACGGCCATGAGGCCTCCCATTCAAGTTACCACTCTCTTCCTTTCGTCTGATCCACCTGGCTACCGTCGACTTGTGAAGACCCATAGTTCTTGCTATGTCGGCATTTGAAGATCCCTCTGCATGGAGTTCTATTATAGCGCCCTTGTCTGCCTCAGCCAGATGGGCCATTTAGCGTTGACTGAATGATTCGTCGCGGTTAATATTGGCTGCGGAAACAGCGCTGGCAGGAAACAGACTGCCTCCTCCACGATGGCAGCCACAACGCAGTGGCCAAGTATGTGTAACACGGAAATCGATGGCATAAAAGAGAGATCGCAAGCCCATACCCGTGTCATTACATAGTGGAGCAACTTAAAATCTCTAATTTTTCTCAGAAGGGACTGGTCCACTCTTGTCATGTCTTATCCTGATAAATATTACATGAAATGAAATGTTTACGTTTTGCATATGCGGCAGGCCTGACGCAAGAAACATTTCTGAAATATCTGAGGCAACCTGAAGAACACTTCATGAATTTTATCTGTAGAGGGTTGCCTTATAAGAAGGAAAACGTGTTTATCCCCGCTCGCCGTGTTTCCAGGTGGCGCAGTTTACTCGGAGGCATACATAATTCTCGCCGGGCGTAAGAAGCGACTCGACGAGCGAGGGGAGGAACTCGCCAAGTGTCATAGGCTGATTGTCCCGAAACTTTGCTCACAAGGGGAGGCCGCCAAATGTGAAATTCAGATTCGATTCATACTGCGCATAATAAAAGCTCATGGCCAGAGGTGTAATGTGGCAAAGCACCAAGATGCACTTCTCAGCTGTTGTCGAGAAAATCGACAGTTAGAAGAAACCGTTGCGGTGAAATACTCTCTACGATTAATAATTTTCTACAGCGTCGTGGCGCAGCGGTAGGCGCTCGAGTTCGTAATCCGAAGGTCGCCGGATCGAATCTCACGCCATGCAACATTTTTTTATTATTATTATTTTTTTGTAATTCAAATATATATATATATATATATATATATATATATATATATATATATATATATACTACTAATGAATTGCTTATGCATGTTGGTGAAGGCGGATCGCTCTCCAATTGTACCGCCTCCATTTTACCGTTTGTTTAACAGGGTGTACCAAAGCTCTCACGTCCGCACTGATTTTCGACGGTGTTATAAGTTGTGCTAGGGACCGCATCTACCTTCTTTCGAAGTTAGCAGGCAACTACGCTGTTATGCGGCGGCTCGTTTCGGCCCATTCAACATCTGTCCTTCAAGTGTTCAATGGTTCAAATGGCTCTGAGCACTATGGGACTCAACTGCTGAGGTCATTAGTCCCCTAGAACTTAGAACTAGTTAAACCTAACTAACCTAAGGACATCACAAACATCCATGCCCGAGGCAGGATTCGAACCTGCGACCGTAGCGGTCTTGCGGTTCCAGACTGCAGCGCCTTTAACCGCACGGCCACTTCGGCCGGCCCTTCAAGTGTAACGAGCGATTAACGGAGTTTATATTTCATACCTGCCACAGCAAATTTGTGTTCGTGGGGTTTCTATTCTAATTCGAACGTTTGACTTACGCTATACGTATTCGTTTCGGAATATCGTTTCTACGTCTTCCGCTAACTATACGTGGTTAACATTATGAAGACAATTAATAACATTTGTGAAATACAAATTTGTTTGCGGAAAACATAATGATGTTCGAAGTCGCCAGTTTTTCCACGACAAACGACTTTCAACAACTTATTATATGCATAATTGTTGCAACCTGTTGCCGGGAATTATATATATATATATATATATATATATATATATATATATATATATATATGTATATATATATGTGTGTATGTTTATACACACATTTGAATTACAAAAAACAAATACTAAAAAAAAAAAGTTGCATGGAGCGAGATTCGATCCGCCGACCTTCGGATTACGAACTCGAGGGCTTACCGCTGCGCCACGACGCTGTAGAAAATTATGAATCGTAGAGAGTATTTCACCGCAGCGGTTTCTTCTAACTGTCGATTTTCTCGACAACGGCTGAGAAGTGCATCTTGGTGCTTTGCCACATTACACCTCTGGCCATGAGCTTTTATTATGCGCAGTATGAATCGAATCTGAATTTCACAATTGGCGGCCTCCCCTTGTCAGTGAAGGAGAGGTCAAAATAAGCGAACTTGTGTTTCGGCTTATCTGCAGACACTCGACCGTTTCCGAGAAAACGACGGCCAAAGTTATCAACGCGCTGTTGCTCTAGTGTAGATACATTCTGCAGCCGAGAACGCAATTGAAGCGGTGGCTCAGTGGCTACCGTCGTTCATTCTTAGCATTGATTCCCGTGTTCGAGACCATATTGGGTTTTTTAATTATTTTATTTTCCTGCCTCTCTATCAGAATTATCTTCGAATGTTTTTTTTTCTAATTTATGTTGAAATAATGTTGTCATTACTCGACAATTAACTTTATGTGTAATTAATGAATTAAAAAAATAATAAACGAATGAGACAAGCTGATATAAAATCATCTCGTCTGCCTCATGTATCGTTATATCCAAATGGTTTATCAATGTTAATCTACATTTAGATCCGATAATGGCACCTTTAGTGTGTTGAAACCGGTTATCCAGTAGACAGTATTTAAGCGATCTTGGCTTCTGAATTATTTCTACAACAGAGTGATCGCCCCACTACGCACTGTGTGTTCCCTTTTTAACTTATTTCTTTACACAGTAAATTAACTGACGAATAACGACAACAGTGTTTCATCATAAATTGGAATAAACATTCGTAGATAATTCAGAGAGTGAGGGGGGGAAAAAGGAAAAACCGGGTTTCGAACTCGCAGCGCAAAGTTCCGAAGTCGCTATGGTAGCCGCAGAGCCACCGCTTCAGTTGAATCCTTAACCGCTAAGCGGAATCTACACTATAGCAACAACGCATTGAACACACTGACCGTCGTTTTCTCAGAAGCGGTAGAGTTTAAGCTTATTTTGTCCCCTCTTTCAATGAGCGTAGTTAAAAGCAAGATCGGGGTCTGACACTTGGCGTGCCCCCTCGTAAATTGCGTGCGTTGGGATTCAGTAGACAGAATGCGTCCACTTTCCTCGACTACTCATTGACATGTTTGGAAACTTTCTTTGTTGTAGTTGCACTTTGCATTATGAGGGCTGGTTTTCCTGATGAGGATCTACTTATGGACTTTGCTCCTAATTTACGTTACTGTGTAGTAGACCTACTGCAACTACTTAAACCGGAAACGTTTGTTTGTTTGGATACTCCGCTTCTTAGTTGCTACATTTCGCTAAAATATTTTCCTTTTTTTCAAAACGGCAAATTAAGATGACCACTGCAACATGGTAAGATCAGTAACAATTTAATACTTTGAAACAGTTATGTGTGGTGTACGAGGAGTCTACTGTTGTTGACTGAGGAATACATTAAACACGAAAGCTGCGTAAAATAACAATTATTAACTTTCGGTTACATGACAAAACACAAGTCGAAGCACTGTCAGTTCATCTCAGTACCCAGTAAAACTTAAACTGGAAAGATCGAAAACATACTTTTGTGGGGAAGGCAAACGAATGACTGCGTTTTATTGGCCGCACACTAAGAATACGCAACAGGCCAACTGAAAACACTGCCTACACTACGTTTGTCCGTCCACTGCTATAATATCCTTGACAGACGTGATTGACTGTGCACGCAAAAACGTCCAAGGAACGGTAGCACGCTTTGTAATGTCACGAAATAGGGGAGAGAGGATCCCAGATTTGATAATCGAGTTGGGGTAACATTCATGAAAACATATGCGTTTTTCGTTGCCACGAGATCTTTTCACGAAATTTCAATCACCACCATATGTTCTGAATGCCAAAACATTATTTCCTAGGGTACTTACACAAGAAGAAACCATAGTAATAATGTAATTCAAGGCTCGCAAGAAAAGATTTAAGTAGTCCCTTTTCCCGCACACTGTTAATGAGTGGGACGGTAGAGAAATAATCCGAACCTTCTGCCAGGCACGTAAGTCCGGATTGCAAAGAAATCCTGTTGATGTAGTCATGTAGATGTAACAACGAAATTATGTTGTAATTACGACATGTGACTTTCACTTGATCTGAACATCGAAGTTGTTTACTGTTTATTTACTTTTTGTTCATTAATTTCAGCCATATACGAACACCTAGGCGCGTTAAAGTGATATTGAAATAAAGTGTCATGCATGGACCAATAACAATAAGTTCCCACCTACTTGTTATAGTACTGCATTATCTGCCAGCGTATTCAGAAGTGGATATCGCATACGAAGTTCCTAGGGTGTTTGTAATGGATATTGCAGACGACTTCGACAAAGTTTGAATGTAGCTTCGTAAAAGTTCCGTGATCAAACGATCTGAGTTGCTGGAGAATACAGTTTATCCTCACTAGACAGTATATATTATCATTATACATGAGGTGAGTAGGGTTTCGCCGCGTTGCGGTGGCCGAGCGGTTCCAGGCGCTTCAGTGACGAACCGCACGGCTGCTTCAGTCGCAGGTTGGAATTCTACCTCGGGCATAGATGTCTGTGATGCCCTTAGGCTAGCTAGGTTTAAGTAGTTCTAGGTCTAGGGGCTGATGACCTAAGCAGTTAGGTCGCATAGTTCTTGAAGCCATTTTTTGACCTTTCGCGTAAATTTTCTTTACATAAACCGTCGTATCTTTTGATTGCGTTGACATAGAAGCTCACTTTTTTACACCAGCAAGGGACCGGTTACAGCAAGAAGTGCGATACATTTCCGCTTATTATGTCCACCCGTTCTGGAGGTAAACGGGTTTTAAGGGTTGGGTAGACCGATAGACGGTCAAGAAAGTGAGACTAGTAGGGTTCCGTTTTTACCGGTTTAGGTGACGAAATCCTAACAACGAAAACACTGAAGATGAGGGCCGCATAAATGACACCCGCTACTCTTTATTCGAAATGTTCTAGTTGCTGTCGATACATAAGCATATTAGTCGTAGCTACGTTTTCGATCCAAATCACGTTTACAGGAATGCAAATAGAATGTATTTGCCTATACACGTGGTAATTCACATCCCAGTATTAATGCCACCGCGTTTTAGAAGTACGAACATTCTCATTGCTAGCTAGCTTAAGAAACACTTCTGCTAATGAACGTTTTCTGGCTGTGGCGAGTCTAGTGGAGAATTCGAAACAATGCAGAATACGTTTGGCAGCTATGTAGCCGTTTATTTCCTGGGGTGGTGCAGAATTATCCTACAAAATTTACTCTCTAATAACAGTAATTTGTTATTTCGATAATCATCCCGAATGATTGTCGCATAAGTGGTGACATAAAGGAAGAAAATTCATGTTTTTGAGTCCAGAAAGCTCTATGCAACAGAAACTGCAGATTTTTATTGCGAAATTGCCGGCTTGTTCATGTCTGGGGTAATAATAGAGGGCTGTTTGCCTAGGTTGTCTGCTAGCATAGTGAAAGGAAGGTCTGGTTTGTTTTCGGTTCTAATCTCTATGGAGGCAGGTAGAATATCAGTAAAGCAATTTTAAGAAATTCTCGCGCACCCAATACGATTTATCGCTACCTTTATTCTGTACTGGCGCTCTGTGGATGTCAATATGACACTCTTGTAGAATTTCATACATGATACTGCCTCCTTTTTCCGCTTCTGTCAATAATGGAATTGACTTAAGTGTGGCACTGAATGATGTTTAAGTGCATTTCGTTATGAATCTTCACGCATTGCTAAATTTGCACACTTTCATGGTAGGTCAGCAATGGTAATCCAGTATGACTGGTCTGAACGTTGACACAGACCGTTTCGCGGGCGAATGCGGATAATATTTTGCTAATTCGTAACGGTCTGGGGTTCTTTGTCTGTTATCTGGATAAGCTGAAATTCATTTTTATTCGTCCGTTTCATACAAATTAGCGTTTCTTCTTTCAGTTCTGTCTTATGTTTACGTGTTGTATTTAACACACTAATCAGCATTAATATAGTCTTAGAAATTATGGAATACAGTCTAAAAAAGTTCAGATAGTTTGTCAATTTCACGCCTGCGCATAGTATGTTGGTAGCACTTCGTCGCCTTGCCTGTTATGCTGTGTAGCAGACTTTAAAGCCGTGCGGATCAGCATAACGAAAAGGCGAGGGGTCTCGCTCGTTTTGTCCACGACTGTACGTTTGAACATTTTATTTCGGTTGTTCCAATGTAATACATGTACCTTTGTGAACTTATCATTTCTGAGAAAGCATGCTGTTACAGCGTGATTACCTGTAAATACCACATTAATGCAATAAATGCTCAAAATGATGTCCGTCAACCTCAATGCATTTGGCAATACGTGTAACTACATTTCTCTCAACAGCGAGTAGTTCGCGTTCCGTAATGTTCTCACATGCATTGACAATGCCCTGACGCATGTTGTCAGATGTTGTCGGTGGATCACGATAGCAAATATCGTTGCAGGTCGTGGTTGACGTTTCACATGTGGCTGAACACTTCCTGTTTCCTTAAATAACGTAACTATCCGGCGAACGGTCCGTTCCGGACACTTGCATGATGTCGTCCTGGATACCGAGCAGCATACATAGCACACGCCCGTTGGGCATTTTGATCACAATAGCCATACATCAACACGATATCGACCTTTTCCGCAATTGGTAAACAGTCCATTTTAACACGGATGATGTATCACGAAACAAATACCGTCCGCACTGGCGGAATGTTACGTGATACCACATACTTATACGTTTGTGACTATTACAGCGCCATCTATCACAAAGCGAAAAAAGTGGTCCAGCTAAAACATTCATATTTCTTTATGTACTACACGAATATGCAATAAAAATGGGGGTTTCTATTTTTAAAAACGCAGTTGATATCCGTTTGACCTATGGTAGCGCCATCTAGCGGGCCAACCATAGCGCCATCTGGTTTCCTCCTTCAAGCTAGACAACTTTCGTTCTTTGTAGTTTTTTCATTTGATGCTTATTTCGTGAGATATTTGGCCTGGTCACTATCAATGGAGCACCCTGTATATAGATATTGCAAAATATATCAATATATCGATATCTACCAACAGTCCTAATTGCTACACCAGTCGAGCCGCCTACACACTGCACCAGTATTCGAGTGGAGCTTTGTTCAAATCGCAGAACGACCATTTAGATTTAGATTTTCCGAGTTTTATCAAACTCGCTACACGTCAGTACCGGGATGGTTCCTTTGAGAAGCGCATGCAAGAACTTCTCTCCCACTCCTGTCCTTTCCGAAGCTCAGCTGAATGTCTGATGAGCTTGTCATCGCTGGGACGTTAAACACTATTTTTTCCCGCCTTCCTGAAGCAGATACCACATTATCGTAGTCTGTGTGACGGCCAACTATGTATTGCAGCAGAAGTAACAGCATGAGGACGGCATATATAAATGCATTATTGGCTGTGATATCCAAGCGGTGGCTTCAGTCACCTGTTAGAAAGAGCGTTCTAACTGCGAGCACAAAGGCTCCTTAACTTGTGTAGCTACATATGAGAGGTGTGTCGCAGGTTTGTTTGTGGAGTGTGGGTGAATGCAATAGATGCATTTACAGTTTAGTGCTATGTTTGTTTTGCTTATTTACTATTCATTTATTTATTCGATTGTAGCGTGCTAGCATACTTTAAACACAGGCTTTATTCTTACACAGATTCTTACACATAACAGGGTGTATCAAAAAGAATCAACCGATTTTTAAAAAATCATAACTATTATGTTATTTGAGATACGTGCGTGAACATCGTATTGTTGGAAAGAGCAAACTCTCGAGTTTTACATGGTTCCCGCTAGGTAGCAGCAGTCTGCGCCCAATTCAGTTCTAGTAAAAATGATGTCGTGACAAGAGAAAGCGTTCTACGTTTTGCGCAGTGCGCGTCTGTAATAACTGTTCAGCGTGACTTTCGTACTAGGTATGATGTGGATCCTCCTATAGCGCAGAGCATTAGACAATGGCATGAACAATTCCGAGAAACAGGCTGTTTGTGAAAAGGCAAATCGTCGGGCCGTCTCCGAGTGTCTGACACAGACGACGAAAGCATCCTCCTTAGATTCACAAAGAGTCCGCAGAAATCCGTTCGCCGTGCAGCTCGACAGCTCAATATACACCCTATGTTCGTCTGGAGTGTATTGCGTCGACGTTTACACATGAAACCATAAAAAATTCTACTGCAAGCTCTTAGTGAAGGTGACAAACAACAACGTGTGGAGTTCTGTAATTTCGTTCTTGGTAAGGTGGAGGATGAAAGTTTCCTTCCACACTTAGTGTTTAGTGACGAGGCATCATTCCATTTAAATGAAAAGGTGAACCGTCATAATGTGAGAATTTGAGTACGGAACAACGACATGAAGTTGTACAACGTGAGAGAGACTCTCCAAAATTTAATGTGTTTTATGCAGTTTCACAGGAGAAGGTGTAGGGTCCATTTTTCTTTGTTTAACACTGTTACAGGAAGCACATATCTCGATATACTTGAGAACTTCCTTTTCCCACAGTTGAGGACTGATTCGAACGGCTTCATTTACCAACAGGATGGGGCACAAGGAGTTTTTAAATCAAAGGATATTGGACGATGGATCGGTCGCAATGGATCAAATGATTCAGCCTTATATTACTGGCCTCCAAGGTCACCGGACCTGATCGTATGTGATTATTTCTCGTGAGGGTTCATAAAAAAACTGTTTATGTGCCTCCGTTACCAACAACAATGAATGAACTGAGAAATCGCTTAACAGCAGCTGTGGAAGCTGTAACTCAAGACATGCTCGCTGCATTATGGCAACAATTTGAGTACTGCATTGTCATATGCTATTCACCTCAAAGGTGAACATAACACTTACGAAAGTGCATGAAAAAAAAAAAAACTTTCTGAGTTTCCCATTCATCTAAAATAAAATTCATTGTATATGTTTATTGCTTTCAGAAATATAGACATGCCAAATCGAATGATTCTTTTTCATACACACTGTATTACGCAATATACATTGTCACCTCAATACAATGCTACCTCCCCTCACCGTAACTGTTTCTACTGTTAATAATAATAACACACTACTGGCCATTAAAACTGCTACACCAAGAAGAAATGCAGATGATAAACGGGTATTCATTGGACAAATATATTATACTAGTTCTGACATGTGATTACATTTTCACGCAATTTGGGTGCGTACACCCAGAGAAATCAGTACTCAGAACCACCACCTCTGGCCGCAATAACGGCCTCGATACGCCTGGCCATTGAGTCAAACACCGGCGCCAACCTTGTGTGAATGCTCTGAAAAGCTAATCATTTGCATATCACAGCATCTTCTTCCTGTCTGTTTAATTTCGCGTCTGTAGCACGTCATCTTCGTGGTGAAGCAATTTTAATGGCCAGTAGCGTAATAATGATAACAATAATAACTAGATTCCTTGGTCCCTGCAGAGGGCGCTGTGGTTGTACCTCCTCTTTCGTTGTGTTTGGACTTCCTGGTTGCAGGGTACGATTGCCTCGGTTCGAGACAGAATCGTTGTGTCGGTAAGAATCTCAGCCACTCACCGGTCCACGTCACCCAGGTTCTACTTCCTCGGGTGGCGACACACGGCCCGCGGCTGCGTTTCTCTCTGGTGTTGTTACGATGGCCCTGCATGCGTTGTTGCCAATTCTTCTGCCACAACTGTTGATCTCAGCTGGCTCCGCTGCGCTGCTGCTCGGTCTTCTATCGCAACCTCTCGCAGAGTAGTAGATGGAAGTTTATTAAGACAACACGCTACACAACGCTTTCTTGAGATCCTACTTTCTTGCGGTAATTGGTCAAGGAAAGTGGGACTACAGCCGGATACGTAGTACTTGAATAATGATCTACATCTACATCTACATCTACATTCATACTCCGCAAGCCACCCACGGTGTGTGGCGGAGGGCACCTTACGTGCCACTGTCATTACCTCCCTTTCCTGTTCCAGTCGCGTATGGTTCGCGGGAAGAACGACTGTCTGAAAGCCTCCGTGCGCGCTCTAATCTCTCTAATTTTACATTCGTGATCTCCTCGGGAGGTATAAGTAGGGGGAAGCAATATACTCGATACCTCATCCAGAAACGCACCCTCTCGAAACCTGGCGAGCAAGCTACACCGCGATGCAGAGCGCCTCTCTTGCAGAGTCTGCCACTTGAGTTTATTAAACATCTCCGTAACGCTATCACGGTTACCAAATAACCCTGTGACGAAATGCGCCGCTCTTCTTTGGATCTTCTCTACCTCCTCCGTCAACCCGATCTGGTACGGATCCCACACTGATGAGCAATACTCAAGTATAGGTCGAACGAGTGTTTTGTAAGCCACCTCCTTTGCTGCTGGACTACATTTTCTAAGCACTCTCCCAATGAATCTCAACCTGGTACCCGCCTTACCAACAATTAATTTTATATGGTCATTCCACTTCAAATCGTTCCGCACGCATACTCCCAGATATTTTACAGAAGTAACTGCTACCAGTGTTTGTTCCGCTATCATATAATCATACAATAAAGGATCCTTCTTTCTATGTATTCGCAATACATTACATTTGTCTATGTTAAGGGACAGTTGTCACTCCCTGCACCAAGTGCCTATCCGCTGCAGATCTTCCTGCATTTCGCTACAATTTTCTAATGCTGCAACTTCTCTGTATACTACAGCATCATCCGCGAAAAGCCGCATGGAACTTCCGACACTATCTACTAGGTCATTTATATATATTGTGAAAAGCAATGGTCCCATAACACTCCCCTGTGGCACGCCAGAGGTTACCTTAACGTCTGTAGACGTCTCTCCATTGATAACAACATGCTGTGTTCTGTTTGCTAAAAACTCTTCAATCCAGCCACACAGCTGGTCTGATATTCCGTAGGCTCTTACTTTGTTTATCAGGCGACAGTGCGGAACTGTATCGAACGCCTTCCGGAAGTCAAGAAAAATAGCATCTACCTGGGAGCCTTTATCTAATATTTTCTGGGTCTCATGAACAAATAACCAGCGGCTGTATTTGAATCCAACGTCGTTTATTCTTTTTAATATGTGCTACCAGTTTCAACGCCAAATAGTGTCATCTTCTGGCCCCACGCGTATCTGCTATCCACAATCGTTTCCATGTGGTCAGACCATGCTGGGCTTCTTATTGATATGGAAGGTACGAAATTCAGTTAATTTTGGCCTGCTGCCTATGATCCTGTTCATTGCACATGGAAGGTACGCTTGGAGCCTGATGATGGCACCATCTCGTGTCAAAACTGGTAGCATGTTTTTTAAAAAAAATAGACGATGTTGGATTCAAATACAGCCGCAAGTTTTGTTATCATTGTTAAAGTACTTTCTTGAAGTAGCGTCGGCAGTGTTTTCCAAGATCTCGCAATGCAGTATCTCCTTGTCATCGGGTCTTCCGTGCTGATTCACTTGCTGCAGATCAGTATCAGCAACATCGGCATACAGCAGACATAGCCAGGTATTATGGTGGGCCATACCTTCTTCACCACAGGCGCACTCGGAGGTTTATCCGCTAGCAGTTTGATAGCAGTAGGCGGAGTGGGGCCCATTACTAGTAAAGAGGTTTTTCAGACGTCTTGAGGGGTTCAGATGCCTCATTCCCAGTCTCTGTCTTGTATTTGGCTGAGAACCAACGGTGCGCCAAGCTGTTTGGGCATCATCCCATCGTTTCTGTCATAGGTACAGGATCTAATTGTGAATTCGCTGCTAGCTTTTCGCCCATATACCTATTAAATTCAACATTTCCTGATGTTTTCCTTTCTTTGGCCAATACATCGCCGCTTTCTTTCTTCCATGTGTGGAACTCGATTGGACATATTCCAGTTATTATTTGCGACCCCTCACCTGACATAGTGTCACAAGGCCCCAACTACCGAAGGGATATTCCACGTTGCACCCTGCTATCTTTGTTGGTGTTATGAGCAGACGCCTGTCTGTGTTCCATTATAATTATGATGAGGACGGTGTTAGAGAATGGAAGGAGTTAAACTCGATGCCGGCATGGAGCCTACTCCTCACGAATAGCACCAAAGTGCAGTCGAGCTTAACGCCCGCATGCTACTGACGGATCACCGTCAACACTGTCGCATGCTCTCGCTTTACGAGACACTGCGGAGAGGTTCGGAATTTAATCCAGGACATTGGCGTAAAGACTGATGATCAGAAACATTATGCCACATCCTCTCTTCCATTTGCCGAGCAAATACTGCCGCTGAAAACTTCAACCACCATCAGGATTCTAACCAGCTTACATCTGAAGTAAGTGATCGTTCGACACGAAAATTGGTCTACTTTGATTATTTTCTTTCGCTTATGTTGTATGGCATTATATTTTAGGGTAACTCTTCCCATTCTGAAAGGATATTTTTGGCTCAGAAACGGGCAGTTCGGGCGATAAGTGGTGAAAATGCCATATTCTCTTTTCTCTGTGAGGTACTGGATGGATTAATCAAAAGGTTCCGAACGCTGAGCAAATTTTTTATTTAACTAAGGCGTTTCATTGTGTTGATCACAAAATATTGCTCCAGAAGTAGCTCAACATTGGTTCACCTCTTACCTTAGCAACAGACAGCAAAAGGTCATTATTCACAGTATTGTGAATGGCTGTGATATGGGGTGTGAGTGGGGTACAATCGAGTGGGAGGTGCCCCAGGGCACAGGGTTAGGGCCACTCCTGTTCCTTATTTATATAAATGATATGCCCTCTAGTATTATGGGTAATTCTAAAATATTTCTGATGTCAGTAGCTTGGTAGTAAACTATGTGTTGTGCAACATTTGCTCTGTTTCAAATAGTGCAGTTCATGACATAAGTTCACGGCTTGTGGAAAATAAACCAACGCATATCACAGTAAGACTCAGTTTTTATAGTTTCTAACACACAATAAAACGAAACCCGATGTTTCAATTTTACAGAATGGGCATATGATTGTGAAATCGAACAGTTCAGATTTATAAGTGTTCAGATAGATAGTAAACTTTCGTAGAAAGCCCAAGTTCAGGATCTTGTTTAAAGACTTAATGCTATTTTTACAATTCGAATGGTATCTGAAGTAAGTGATCGTTCGACACAAAAATTAGTATACTTAGCTTATTTTCATTCACTTATGTCGTATGGTATTATATTTTGGGGTAACCCTTTCCATTCGCAAAAGATATTTTGGGCTGGCAAATGGGCAGTTCGGGCAATAAGTGGTGTAAGTTCGCGAACCTCTTGTCGACCCCTGTTCACTAGTCTGTGTATTCTGACATTGGCCTCTCAATATATATATTCTTTACTGTCGTTTCTTGTTAACAATATCAGCCTATTTGCCAGAGTTAGCTGCTTTTACTCAGCTAATACTAGGCAGAAATCCAATCTGCATTTGGATCACACTTCCTTAACTCTTGTGCAGAAAGGTGTGGAGTGTACTGCTGCATCCATTTTCAGTAAGCTACCACAAGAATTCAAAAATCTTAGTGGTAATCCACGAGCTTTCAAATCGAAACTGAAGAGTCTCCTCATGGGTCACTCCTTCTATTCTGCTGAGGAGTTGCTTGAAAAAAATGAGCTGATTCCTATGTTACATTGTTGACAGCGTTTATTTAAATTCATGGCTTGACTTTTATGGGTTCATAAATATTTTATTTTATCCATTAATACTTTTATGTTGCAATTTCGTGTTCTGACACGTCCCATAACCTTGGAGATTTGCTCTTGAATTTGGTCCTACGGAGCTATACGAGGTGTGGCTAGAAAAAAACCGGACTAGTACTGGTGAAACAATAAAACGAATGCAATAAGGCTGAAAGTCGCGTGGCCTGTCACGTGACTCTCGCTCCGCCTATGCTCGAGTTTCATCTGCCTCCTGCACTCAGTCTGCCCGTGGCGTCTGTTTTAAGTAGTTGACGTTTTGTCTGTGCGTCGGAAAATGTTGAGTGTACAGAAAGAACAGCGTGTTAACATCAAATTTTGTTTCAAACTAGGAAAATCTGCAAGTGAAACGTTTGTAATGTTACAACAAGTGTACGGCGATGATTGTTTATCGCGAACACAAGTGTTTGAGTGGTTTAAACGATTTAAAGATGGCCGCGAAGACACCAGTGATGACACTCGCACTGGCAGACCATTGTCAGCAAAAACTGATGCAAACACTGAAAAAATCGGTAAACTTGTTCGACAAGATCGCCGTTTAACAATCAGAGCAGTGTCTGAGTTAACAGGAGTTGACAAGGAAAGTGTCGAACAAGTTTACCGATTTTTTCAATGTTTGCATCAGTTTTTGCTGACAATGGTCTGCCAGTGCGAGTGTCATCACTGGTGTCTTCGCGGCCATCTTTAGATCGTTTAAACCACTCAAACACTTGTGTTCGCGATAAACAATCATCGCCGTACACTTGTTGTAACATTACAAACGTTTCACTTGCAGATTTTCCTAGTTTGAAACAAAATTTGATGTTAACACGCTGTTCTTTCTGTACACTCAACATTTTCCGACGCACAGACAAAACGTCAACTACTTAAAACAGACGCCACGGGCAGACTGAGTGCAGGAGGCAGATGAAACTCGAGCAGTAGGCGGAGCGAGAGTCACGTGACAGGCCACGCGACTTTTAGCCTTATTGCATTCGTTTTATTGTTTCACCAGTACTAGTCCGGTTTTTTTCTAGCCACACCTCGTATGTGAGGATAAAACATGAAGTATCATTCGAGAGACACCAGATAGGCGTGCGTTAGCGACCACGGTTTCGGTAGCGGTCGTGTGTCTTATGTTAACGTACATCACTGAATGCTCTCCTTCCTTCTGACGTCTTCTAAAAACCGGAGAACAATTTTAAGATTCAAAGTAAACTCTTGGTTTAGTGTATGCAAGTCGCGATGACAACGTATTGCCCTCAAATTTCACCATATCTGTTCTGCACCACTTTTTTTCCTTTCCTTTTTCCCGTTGACTGAGGAATGACTGGGAACGGAAGACTGATGCAACTGGAAAGGATAGTGTCACAAGAAATCTAAACCAGAATCACTGGACCGGAATTGAGGTTCCAATTAGAGGCTAGCGCTTTATCATCTCGTCACGCCGGTCGGAGCTTTGATGTTTCGGTGGCTTCGCGACAAGAAAGGAACAGCAACCGTTCCTAGAACTTTTAACAAGGCGGAGTCTCAGGAGGAAGTGCAGCTCCGCTCTCAGTGCTCCGCGATGGATTAAATGACTGCGTAGCAAAGTTTCAGTCGGAAATAAACGGCGAGTGCTGTAACAAGAAGATGACGGATTCTGCCCCCGTGACGTAGGAACTCAGTGCCGGGACGGTCCTTCACCATCGAATCAACTTGTGTCGTAATCGCTTTACCTTGTTCAGTTACACTAGATTTTAAAACGACTCTGTCGAGCTTAGCTCGAATAACGTGGGTACGTGGGAGATGGCCAACACTACTTCTTCTGTCTGCAACTACAACAGACATGATAAATTAGTTATGCAGTTGTGTTAACTCTCTAGAGTTTCTAATGTAAAAAAGAGATGTGTCACTACATAAAAAAGGGAAAAGAACGTACTAGTTTCCCTGTTACCATCATTGTTAAATTATTACAGGGCCATAACAGTCATGCTAATGTGTTCGTGCCGGCCGTGGTGGTCTAGCGGTTCTAGGCGCGCAGTCCGGAACCGCGCGACTGCTACGGTCGCAGGTTCGAATCCTGCCTCGGGCATGGATGTGTGTGATGTCCTTAGGTTAGTTAGGTTTAGGTAGTTCTAAGTTCTAGGGGACTGATGACCACAGATGTTAAGTCCCATAGTGCTCAGAACCATTTGAACCATTTTTTTTGAATGTGTTCGTTAAATTGATGGCCATACCTTACCAAAATCCAGTTCGGTTTCAGAACTACGGAACTGTATGGTTTGATATTGTAGATATAAGGACAGACTGGATAACAGAGTTGGGTATTAAACAGGCTTCCCATACATACTGGATTAGCCCGGACAGTCCTGATTTTTTATTGTTGTGTGCGCTTGCAGAAATATCTCAGAATTTTATGACTGGCGAGGACTTTTATTTATGACTGGCGAGGACTCTTATTTGTATCTTTAATCTCTATGAAGATAACAGAAATTATTCAGATAGTTAAGGGAGATGACAATTTAATTGTGATAGGGGACTGGTATTCGATAGTAGGAAAAGGAAGAGAAGGAAAAGCAGGTGAATATGGATTGGGGCAAGGGAATGAAAGAGGAAGCCGCCTGGTAGAATTTAGCACAGAGCATAATTTAATCATCGCTAACACTTGGTTTAAGAATCATAAAAGAAGGTATACATGGAAGAGACCCAGAGACACCGGAAGGGTCCAGATTGACTATCTAATGGTTAGACAGAGATTTCGGAATCAGGTTTTAAATTGTAAGACACTTTCAGGGGAGATGTACACTCTGACCACAATTTATTGGCTATGAACTGTAGATTAAAGCTGAAGTTACTGGAAAAAAGGTAATAAATCAATGAGAAGGAATCTGGATAAGTTGAAAGAACCAGAGGTTGTTGAGAGTGTTAGATGAAGCATTAGGTAAAGGTTGCCTACAACAGAGGGGAATGGAATACAGTACAAGACTAATAGATATTTCTAAGAGACGAAATGGTGAAGGCAGGAGGTGATTCAACAGTAAAAAGACAAGGTCTCTTACAAGTCCTTGGATAACACAGGAGATACTGGATCTAAATGATGAAAGGATAAAATATAAAAATGCATAAATTGAAGCAGGCGAAAGGGAGTACAAACTTTTAAAAATTGAGATTGACAGGAAGTGCAAAATTGTGAAAGAGGAACGGCTGGAGGACAAATGTAAGGATTTAGAAGCGTATGTAACTAGGGGAAAGATAGATACTGTTCCGCCATAGCGAAAAGCGCCGGCGCGAAGACAAAGAAAGAAAGGGCTGGGAAGGTGGTGAGTCGACGTCAGCCAATAGCGCGCTGACTAGGACGTCACCACGACGGGAGCGGCCTCTACAAGAAGAGAATATAAGCGGCACTCGTGCCAACCTCGGCCGCACAGTGTAGGCACAGTACTAGACGGACAGTATTCGCGCAGGACTAGACCCGGCCTAGCAGACAACGCTGCGATAGCACTTAATAGTGATCCACAAACTGTGTGACAAACTTGCTTGAACACTGTATACAGAAAAAGGACTCTGATTTATACTGCATGTTGCCCATCGTTTGCGACACGTTCTTATAAATACAAGTTAAGTATTGTCAAACTTATTTATTGTAATAAAAACTATTAATGTGATTTGCTTGAATTGTAGTATAGCTAGCCGACAAAGAAGCTTCCTTGAGGCACCCTATATGAGACGAGTGGGCAGGACCCCACAGACTACTAGACTCAGGAAAATTAAGAGGACTTTTATGGAAAAAACGAGCAGCTGTATGAATATCAAGTGCTTAGACGGAAAATCAGTTCTAAGAAAAGAGAGTAAAGCTGAAAGGTGGAGGAATTACATTAATCGTGACCGGGCCAAATATCTCACGAAATAAGCGTCAAACGAAAAAACTACAAAGAACGAAACTCGTCTAGCTTGAAGGCGGAAACCAGATGGCGCTATGGTTGTACCGCTAGATGGCGCTGCAATAGATCAAACGGATATCAACTGCGTTTTTTTAAATAGGAACCCCCATTTTTTATTATATATTAGTGTGGTACGTAAAGAAATATGAATATTTTAGTTGGACCACTTTTTTCGCTTTGTGATAGATGGCGCTGTAACAGTCACAAGCGTATAAGTACGTGCTATCGCGTAACATTCCGCCAGTGCGGACGGTATTTGCTTCGTGATACATTACCCGTGTTAAAATTGACCGTTTACCAATTGCGGAAAAGGTCGATATAGTGTTGATGTATGGCTATTGTGATCAAAATGCCCAACGGGCGTGTGCTATGTATGCTGCTCGGTATCCTGGACGACATCATCCAAGTGTCAGGACCGTTCGCCGGATAGTTACGTTATTTAAGGAAGCAGGAAGTGTTCAGCCACATGTGAAACGTCAACCACGACCTGCAACAAATGATGATGCCCAAGTAGGTGTTTTAGCTGCTGTCGCGGCTAATCCGCACATCAGTAGCAGACAAATTGCGCGAGAATCGGGAATCTCAAAAACGTCGGTGTTGAGAATGCTACATCAACATCGATTGCACCCGTGCCGTATTTCTATGCTCCACGAATTGCATGGCGACGCCTTTGAACGTCGTGTACAGTTCTGCCACTGGGCACAAGAGAAATTACGGGACGTTGACAGATTTTTTGCACGCGTTCTATTTAGCGACGAAGCGCCATTTACCAATAGTGGCAACGTAAACCGGCATAATATGCACCGTTGCGCAACGGAAAATCCACGATGGCTGTGAGAAGTGGAACATCGGCGACCTTGGCGGGTTAATGTATGGTGCGGCATTATGGGAGGAAGGATAATTTGCCACCATTTTATCGATGGCAACCTAAATGGTGCAACGTATGCTGATTTCCTACGTAATGTTCCACCGATGTTACTACAAGATGTTTCACTGCATGACAGAATGGCGATGTACTTCCAACAGGATCGATGTCCGGCACATAGCCCGCGTGCGGTTGAAGCGGTATTGAATACCATATTTCGTGACAGGTGGATTGGTCGTCGAAGCACCATACCATGGCCGTGCGTTCACCGGATCTGACGTCCCCGGATTTCTTTCTGTTGAAGTATATTTGCCATCGTGATCCACCGACAACGCCTGACAACATGCGTCATCGCATTGTCAATGCATGTGCGAACATTACGGAAGGCGAACTACTCGCTGCTGAGAGCAATATCGTTACACGTATTGCCAAACGCATTGAGATTGACGGACATCATTTTGAGCATTAATGTGGTACTTACAGGTGATCAAGCTGTAACATCATGCGTTCTCAGAAATGATAAGTTCACAAAGGCACATGTATCACATTGGAACAACCGAAATAAGATGTTCAAACGTACCCACGTTCTGTATTTTAATTTAAAACCACTACCTGTTACCAACTGTTCGTCTAAAACTGTGAGCCATATGTTTGTCAATATTACAGTGCCATCTATCACAAAGCGCAAAAAGTTGTCCAACTAAAACATTCATATTTCTTTACGTACTACACGAATATGTAATAAAAAATGGAGGTTCCAGTTTTAAAAATACGCAGTTGTTATCCGTTTGACCTATGGCAGCGCCATCTAGCGGGCCAACCATAGCGCCATCCGATTTCCCCCTTCAAGCTAGACAAGTTTCCTTCTTTGTAGTTTTTTCGTTTGACGCTTATTTCGTGAGATATTTGGCCCGGTCACGATCAATGGACCATCCTGTGTAGGGAGTCTATACAAGGGAGATGAACTTGAAAGCAGTATAATAGACAGGGAAGAGGACATAGATAAAGCTGAGATAGGAGATATGACACTGCTCTGAAATATCTACGGTACGTCGCAACAACGCCTCGGGAGTAGATGACATTCCATCAGAACTACTGATAGCCGCGCTTTGCAGCCGCGCGATCTTAGGTGCCTTGCCAAGGTTTGCGCGGCGCTCCCCGTCGTAGGTTCGTGTCGTCACTCGGTCATGGGTCTGTGTGTTGTCCATTGCGCAAGTTAGATTAAGTAGTGTGTAAGCCTACGGACCGATGACCTCAGCAGTTTGGTCCCATAGGAACTTACCACAAACCAAAATCAATCAACTATTGACAGCGTTGGGAGAGCCAGCCATTACAAAATCCTTCTGTCTGGTGTGCGAGATGTATGAGACAGACGAAATACCCTCAGAATTCAAGGAGAATATAGTAATTACAATTCCAAAGGCGGCAGTTTCTGACGGGTGTAAAAATTACCGAACTATCAGTTTAATAAGTCATGGTTGCAAAACACTAAAACGAATTCTTTGCAGAAGAATGGAAAAACTGGTAGAAGTAGACGTCGGGAAAGATCAGTTTGGATTCCGAGAAATGTTGGAATACGCGAGGCAACACTGGCTCTACGATTTATCTTAGGAGATAGCTGAAGGAAAGGTTAACCCACATTTGTAGACTAGGAGAAAACTTTTGATGGTGTTGACAGGAATACTCTCTCGGAAATTATTACGGTAGCATGGAAGAAATACAGGGAGCGAAAGGCTATTTAAAACTTATACAGAAACCAGACGGTAGTTAATAAGAATCGAGGGGCATGAAAGGGTGGCAATGGTTGAAAATGGAGTGAGACAGGGCTGTATCAAATCCCCTGTGTTATTCAATGTGTACATAGAACAATCAGTAGAGGAAACCAAAAAAAATGGAGCAGAAATTAAAGTTCAGGGAGAATAAATAAAGACTTTTATATTTGCTGATGACACTGTAATTCTGTCAGATTCTGCAGAGGACTTGGAAAAGTAGTTGAACGGAATTGACAGTCTCTTGAAAGGAGGATATAAGATGAACATCAATAAAAGTGAAACGATAATGTGATTTAGTCGAATTAAATCCGGTGATGACGAGGGAATTAGATTACGAAGAGAGACAGTTAAAGTAGTGGATGAGTTTTGATATCGGGGCAGCAAAATAACTGATGATGGCCGAAGCAGAGAGGAAATAAAATCTGAACTGGCAACGACAAGAAAAGCATTCCTGAAGAAGAGAAATTTGTTAATATCGAATATAGATTTAAGTGTTTAAAAGTCTTTTCGGGAGGTATTTGTCTGCTGTGTATGGAAGTGAAACATGGGCGATAAACAGCTGAGATAAAAAGAGTACTACTGAAGGGAAGGATGGGAGGTAAAAATCGTAGAGGAAGAGCAACAGATGAAGACAGTAAGCAGGTCGAAAAGGACGTAGGTTGCAATGGTTATTCGGAGAAGAAGAGACTCGTACAGGATGGAGTAGCATAGACAACTGTATGAAACCAGTCTCCGGACTGAAGACCACAACAACATCAGATTTATATGTACGGCATCGCGTTTTTAAACATTCTCTAACGACTGTGCCTTTCTCAGACGTCTTTGGAGTATGCGCTGACGTCCATGCAGAGGTGTGGCTACCGGTTCAAAAATGGTTCAAATGGCTCTGAGCATTATGGGACTTAACATCTCAGGTCATCAGTCCCCTAGAACTTAGAACTACTTAAACCTAACTAACCTAAGGACATCACACACATCCATGCCCGAGGCAGGATTCGAACCTGTGACCGTAGCGGTCGCGCGGTTCCAGACTGAAGCGCCTGGAACCGCTCTTTTTTTTTTTTTTTTTTTTTTTTTTTTTAAAAGAGTGTTCAGTTATGAGTAGGTGGAGACAAGGCGGGCAGGGGTCGAAACCCGAGGCCTGGCCGCGATGTCTTCCCCCCTCCCGTCCCTGAAGCACTCCCGCAAAGTAGCTTTTTGATTTATTTTTGGTTTATTTTAATTTATAATTTTTTTTTACCAGGAAAAGGGTAAATGAAAAAAAGATCTTTATTGGTACAAACTTAAATACAACAGAAATGCCATCCTTCCGGCGAAAATAACACAAGACAATATACTCGTACAAGGCGAGGAATTTTTTGTTTTTTTTTATGAACAAGGTGTAGGGAAAAAAGAATAATAATTCTGATGTAATCTAAGAGGTGTGAAGCAATATACAGTGGAGTGAGGGAAAGACCAGTGTTGTCTGGGGTAGTGCATTGAAGAAAGGAGGCGCGTGTCCATGCGCCTACTCCACTGTGGGTTACAAATGTAGAAAGTAGCGCGGGGAGTCTCACATGTCAGCAGGGGGGGCGGGAGTGCTGTCGGCGTGTGGCACCATCCAACTGAGCGGGGGTGAAGTAAAGATCGCATGTAGGTAGTTGGCGAAGAAGGCGCGGTAGCACGGTCGCTGTTCAACTTCACTGTGGGCGGTTTGTAAGTACTGCCAGAAATCAAGGCGTGATTTGTCGCCACCATTATACACGTAGGTGATCGTCCACCCCTTGACCCATACAATCGCATGATTTTTGGAGGCGGGGAAATAAGAATTCTCAGGATGGATAAAAGTCCGTGGGTCAACCGAGTCCGGCGGAACGCGGAGGTAACAGGCAACAAACTGTCGGGCAAGTTTCCAGACGTCACTGGTGGCAGCACAAGTCAGTTGGTGGACATCGTCATCCACGAGGTGGCAAAGGGAACAAAGTGGAGAGTCCTGTAGGCCGATGGCGTGAAGGCGATGATTTGTGGCGAATTTTTCATTTGCGACTTGGTACCATGTTGCCCGGACGTTGGAGGGAAGAAAAGGCTGGTGGATGTGACGCCAAACCGTTGGCCACCGCGTGGACGGATGTCTCAGTTCGATATTGTTGCTGGATATGGAACGAAGGAGTGGGGTGTAAAAATCTTTAGGTCGAGGAGAACGCGTGGTCGGTAAGTGCGTATGAGCATAACTGAAGTCGACGATGAAATCAGAAATGTGGGTCAAATGGTGCTTGATGTGTCCGACTGGTACTGGTGGTGTTATGGTCGCGGGCACAAGAATTTCCAGCAAGCTGCGCGTAAGGGAGGTGCCCCCGTGCCACTGCTTGTGCATGGTGGACAGGTACAAGGACGCCGCTCGGAGTCGCACATTGACAAGGCCGAGGCCTCCTGCTCGCGGGGGAAGGGTGAGCGTGTCGTAGCGGACCTTAAAGATCGTACCGGCCGTAAGGAAGTATCCGAGGGCAGCCTGGAGGCTGCGTCCAATAGTTGATGGCAGCGGGAGGACCTGTGCGATGTGGACCATTCTGGCCGCCACATGTTGATTGAGGTATTGGACACGTTGTAAAGAATCGAGTCGTCGGAGAAGATTTTGTCGCACCGTCGTGCGGATAGTTTGGAGTGCACGCCGAAAATTGATGGCAGCGGAGCGGCGCACGGTGGAGGTGAAAATGATACCAAGATATCGTAGTTGTTGTACACACGGGAGAGGTGCTAAGTCGTCGTGTGAGAGGCCGCGTCCAATGGGCATCGCCGCGGATTTAGCCACATTCATGTTACTGCCCGCTGCAGTGCCGTACGTTGATATCAAATCAAGTACCGTGTGCGTTTCACTCCGTGAGCGGATCAAGATGAGGAGGTCGTCCGCATACGCACGACATCGAAAACTGTGCTGTCGCAAAGTGAGACCAGAAAGGTGGCTCGTCAGACTCCCGATGAGTGGCTCCAGGCTTATGGCATACAGTAGGGTCGAAAGTGGGCAGCCTTGCCGTACGGAACGCCGGATCGCCACTGGTCCCGCCACACGGCCGTTAACCTGAATCAGAGATTCGGCGGTGCCGTACAGGTGCCGGATCACGTCGATAAAGGTTGGTGGAAAACCCATGCGGTTCATCACTGAGAACAGAAAAAGATGCCGCAATTTGTCGAATGCGCTGTCAAAATCAATGGCAACCACTGCTGCGCGGAGTCTGCACGCCGCTGCCAGTGCAATTAAATCGCGACATTCTCCTGTGGCCGTTTGTATATTAACTGAGCCGCCCGGAGTTGTCTGTTCCGGGGATAGAATGCTAGGCAGGATCTTGCGGCATCGCGTTGCCAGTAGGCGTGTAAAAATTTTACAGTCTGCGTTAAGCAGAGTCAGGGGACGGTAATGTGCTGTCGTCACACCTGGTGTCGGTTTGTGGATGGGTATAATAATTCCCGTGACGAAGGACGGCGGTACGGCGTTCCCCATCGTCAGCAGTTCATTAAACATCGTTGTCCACCGTGACGCCATTAGTGTGAAGAAAGCGCGATAAAATTCTATCGGCAATCCGTCGACACCAGGTGACTTATTCAGAGCACCTTTTTTGATCGCAACGTGGATTTCGTCACGCATAATGGGCTCCATCAGCTCGTCCGCTTCGTCGCTGGTGAGGGTGCGAGTTACGTGTGGTAACACAGACTCCTCAGGGTGGTTGTTGGTAGTCTCCTCCTGGTACATTGTGCGGTAGTGGTCGACAAAGGCACTGACGATTTCGGCCTGGCAAGTGACGTGCTGGCCGCGACAGGTGGTGATCTCGGTGATGAGTTGTCGTCGTCGGTGTTTCCTATCGGAGGCGATATGATGCATGGTCGGATGTTCTTGTTCCGCCGAATCTTGACGTCGGGTTCGCACCATAGCCCCCTGCAGTCTACGGCGTGTCAAAGTTACAATTTGCGCCTTAATCCTGCTGCGTTCCCTCTGGGTGTCGGGGGTGGGCGGTTGGGCGTCCAGGTCGCGGAGAACGGCGTAGAAATAGTCGGTAGTGTGCCGGCGCCACATAGCAACTTCCTTTCCATACTGAATCAAAGTACGTCGAATGGCAGGTTTGGCACATTCTAGCCACCAGGTCAAGGTCGTGCCGTATTTAGGCAAGCGACGTTCACAGGTGGCCCATGTCTCGGTAACACGTTGAAGACATTCGGGATCATGAAGATGGGAGGTGTTTAGCTTCCACGGTGCACGACTACGCCAGACCACTTGCTTGGGGAAGAGAATGTTGCAGATATAGGCACAGTGGTCCGAAAAGGCCAGGGGCCAAAGTTCTGCACCTTGGACTGCAGGCGTGAGTTCCCGAGAGACGTAAATTCTATCAAGGCGGCTCGCGGAGTGACTCGTCTGGTAAGTATGTCCAGGCGCGTCGCCGTGCCGAACTTCCCAAGTGTCGCGGAGCAACAGATCTCGGACGACAAGACGCAGTTCTTGACAGGTGTTGTAGTGGGGCACTTGATCTTTGGGGTGCAAGACACAATTAAAATCACCCCCAAGCAAGTAATGGTCACAGCGTCCAAGAAACAAAGGAGCGATGTCTTCTGAATAGAAGAGTGCCCTGTCGCGTCTGCGGGTGGAGCCTGACGGAGCGTAAATGTTGATGATACGGGTCCCCATGACGGTAACGGCCATGCCTCTGGCAGATGGAAGGTATGTGATATCGGCCACGGGAATGCCTTCTCTGGCGTAGATGGCTACGCCGCGTCCCAGGTGGTCACCAGGAGAAGGATAAGTGTTGTATCCCGCGACGTCTGGAAGTGTGGCCAGGTGTACTTCCTGTAGTAGTGCGATATCGACGTCCGACGCCCATATCATCTCTCGCAGCAGTTGAAGTTTCACGGGTGAGCTAATGGTGTTAGTGTTGATCGTCGCTATTCGGTAGGTTTGGAGCCGTACCCCGCCGTGGAGGGGAACTCCACCGGCGGAGGATGAAGAGGGACGAGGCAACGGTGAGTCGTGCCGTACGCCACCCGACGGCGTTATCAGCGGCGTAACGATGCTTCCGTCTGGGGTAACTCTGTCCCCAGCGTGTGGTCCGGGTCCTCATCGACGTCCTCACTCCACACCATTGAAGGCGTTGCCGTTGTGATGGTCGTACGTTCCACTTCGGTCGTAGGGGCAGAGGACGTCTCGGCGGCAGTCGCATCTGTGGAGTCCATTGGTTCAGGAGCACCTGAGCGAGCCAGTAGTGTAGGCATCGACGTATCCACAGTCGGCGTCATGTTGTCGTCATTCGTATCGTCGTGTAGGTTCTCCGAGGCCTCGTCGGGTCGGACGGCCTCTGGAGCATCGGGGGGTGGTGATCCGTCTCGTTCCGAGACCGTACGGCGCCTCCTCTTGCGCCTCTTAGGTGAACGTTGTTTGCGGGTTCGCCCCTCCGTGTCGGAAGACGGGAGGGAGTCGCGTCGCTCTGAGAGGAAGGCCGCCGCGGGAACGTCAAATGAAGGGGCGTCCATATGTTCAGGCGGGTGGGTGTCGGAAGTCGTCGCTGTTGGTAGTGGCGCCGGAGTAGCGTCAGGCTTTGAGCGCGACGCGTCGGCCCCAGCGGTATCCGTAGCAGCTGGAAGGGTCACCGGTGCATGGTCCGATGGGCGGCGGCCGGTGGGAGGAGAAGAGAGCGCCGAGGCGTAGGTGATCGGTAAAACCGTCGTCGGAGCCGGAGGTGCCACGGTAGCGGCTGGCAATTGGGTGATTCGTCGCTGAAGACACTCAGATCTGAGGTGGCCTTCTTTGCCGCACCCGGAACAGGTCTTGGGTTGGCCGTCGTATATGACAACCGCGCGGCACCCGCTAATTTGCAGGTAAGATGGCACGTGGCGATGGAGGTCGATGGTGATCTGCCGTACACCGTTAAGAACGGGGTACGTTTGGAATTGCGCCCAGCGTTCGGCAGTGTGGCCATGTACAGTGCCATAGGGGCGGAAAGCCGCGATAACGTCTTCCGCTGGAAGCTCGAACGGGAGTTCGAAAACTCGTATGGTGCGCATTCCTAAGCCGGCATGGTCGACAGTGACCGCTCCGACATTTCCGTCGGCATGGCAAAAGCGTAATCCATGGTTGGTGTCACGAAGTATTCTTTCACATACCGCGTCATTGACCACTTTGACGTACACAGTACTGCTTAATATGGACAAATGGATGCCCAAGATGTCAGAAGCTGGGATCTTAGCAACGTCGCGTAGGAAGCGTTCCACTTCCAAGGCCTTTGGTCGTGCGTAGTCGTTGCAGAAGTTGAAACGTAAAGTTGATTTTCGAAAACGGTTGGCCATGATTCTAGTGCACGTAAGCGACACGTAAGTGACGGCCGCTGAAATGTAAACAACAGCGAGCGCGCGCGCTCCGCAGGCGGAAATAACAACACGTCCGTACTGCACGGCGGCGAAAGCCGGACTGTCTTAGAACTACTTAAACCTAACTAACCTAAGGACATCACACACATCCATGCCCGAGGCAGGATTCGAACCTGTGACCGTAGCGGTCGCGCGGTTCCAGACTGAAGCGCCTGGAACCGCTCGGCCACCAGAGGCCGGCCTACCGGTTCCGCCATAAAGTTTCACTAACAAGGAGACCACACATCAGTCGGGTTTTTGTAAATTTTTATTTTTATGGTGCTTGAAGTTCACTACTCAGGTATCAATTTCTCAAAGCAGTTTGGTGGAAATGCTAAAAATTCTCGAGAACATCTACTTTGAAATTTTCACTAAAGCTGCTCCGAAGTTTGGGTGGGCCGCGGGTTCTTGGGTAGAATTCCCACCTGCCATGTGCGTGGCCCAAGTTCGACTCTCAGCGGATCAATTTTTGATCGAAGGTGCACCTTCTACGAAAATGTCCGTGAAGCATACATGAAAAATTAAGAGTAAATACCCGGTAGCGCTCGAGACTGGTAATAGCTGGATCACTGGTTCGAATTTCGTCTCAGTCACTGTTGCATTCATTTCGAATATCTATGTCACCTAAATATAAAATCCATCAAATACATCGTAATTGTCATTTACGATGAAAATGCATGTCTTCTTGTTTCTAGTTCTCGAGAGTGTCCTTAGTTAAAGCTTCGGTTTCAAACCGCTGTAGAAAAGAGAACCACTATTCAAATTAACGTCAAATTTTAACAGCGTATTATTAACGCAGGGAGAAACGTCATGGAATAAAACACTTTAATGAAATTTTAGCAATAGATCGGGCTGTAAGTATCTTATGCAAATGAGATCGGCTACAAATGGCAGATGGGTCGCAGTAGGAGGGCTATGATTTGAGCTGCACATTTCACCATCCGTAGTGTTCAATGTGCATGAGTGTACAAGTTCGGCAGTCAACAGTTGTGGCACTGTTAGTTAGGTAAGCCCATCCACCACGGCAAGATGACGCCACATCGGATGGGAAATATTAGTTTTTAGTCGCCCTGAAATCAAACACCGCGTAAAATGCAAAATGGCATCGTTTTATGTGGTGAGACTGGCCCAAGACATGTTCATCATGCTGTCTACCGTTTTCTGCCACAAGGTGAAATCGGGAAACAGCATATTCCAGAACATAGTGGAGTGTCTCGGGGGTCACGATCAGAATGTGTTGCACAATGTGCGCCTTCAGTTCAGCTACGTCAATAACTGTAGCACTGAACGCAACATCTTTCAGATAACCCCACAGCCATAAGTCACACGAATTAAGATCAGCTGATCTGGACGACCAGACTGTTGGGAAATGACGGCTGATAATTCTAGCATTTCCGAAATGCCTCTACGGCAGCCGCTTCACTGCACGGTAGTACGCCATCTTGCATAAAAATGATCTATCGATGACGTTGAAAGGTTTCAATGACCTCGTTGCTCTAAAGATTCTCATAGCCGTTGACGGTACAAACAACAGGACCCGCAGGATTCAACTCCTCGAAAAAAAAAGGCCCCACGATAAACGATGCGGTCAACCTGCACCACACAGTCATCTTTGCAGAATTAAGTGGTACCGGCTGATGTGCGTGTGGATTTTCCGTTGCCCATATTCTGGAATTCTGCGTATTGAGATGTCCTTGGACGTGGAGATGGGCTACGTCTGTCCACAGACTGTTCCATAGCCATTAATTATCTGCTCCCACGTGAGGCAGGTGAGCGAGAAGCAACTTCTGAACATAAGTGATTTTGTATGGATAGCAATGCAGGATGTTTTGAATGATTTTATGCACCGTGACCGCAGGCACGTCCAATATCAAGGCAATTCCTCATGCACTGAATGTTTCTACACCATCGCTCGAACCCTCTTGTAACGCTCTGGCCACACCATCGACAGACGTCAGATCCACCGCTTTCTCCCTCTGCCATACTGCAGTTCAAAAGAAAGTGTCTCTTCCAATTTTGTAATCATTTTCTCCAGAGTGTTAGCAGACATCGGACAAGTGCCTCTTTTCATACTCTTGAATGTTCGGAACTTCTGCAGGGCTACAGGCGCACGTCACCATTCTTGTAAAAGAGCTTTACCAGCAGCGAGCAATCCTTCGTGCTAGCAGGCATGTTGGGCGTCTCGAGCGCAAACTGAGGGAAAAACATGTGTCTCGTGTCTGTCGATGTGCATACTGACGCTTACAGTGCCATCTTTTGGTCAAAGTTTCGTTAAAATTGTTTTTGTTCCATGGCACTTCCCCTGGCGTCAAGAATATGCTGTTCAAATTTGACATAATTCTGAACAGCAGTTCTCTTTCTATAGCGTTTTGAAACTGAAACTTTAATTATGGACACCCTGTATATCGTACACGAAATTTCGGTTTTAATTGAAAATATAAGTTCTTAATTGCTGATCGTTTACAAAACATTGTTAATAAAGATTGTTTAAATTAAGAAAACATTACAAATAAATTTTTTTCGTCTTTATATATGCTACACTTCACGGAAATGCCCATACAACATGCACCTGTGTTTAAAAATTAGCATCGGAAGGGAATCGAAACCTGATCCCTGACTTGACACGCATCGTTCTACCACAGATTCAAGAGGCCCAACGATAAACTGTCCTAGCGTTATTGAAATAAGAACACACGAAACTCTTCAAAGTCGATTTTCTACAGAACTTCAGAAGGATGTGTCTAACTGCTTTGGGATATTATTATTTTATTAATATTTGGTTTCTGACTTCGCGTGCCATAAGTTAAAAAAATTACGAAATTGTGATTGCCGTAGAACCTTCTTGTTAGACGTTTCCCAATACAGCAGGTTGTTTTCCTGGGCGAAGTAACTCGTCTACACGTTTTTGAGCATTTTCACTCCGTTCTTTTTTATCTCATCGTTCGGCAATGGCCAAAATAAAATGCGTGTTTAATGTTAACAGAAATTTTTGAATGTAATGACACTAATAGTTGACGTTTTTATTGCACGCTATGTACTGGAGAATTTTTTGTAGTATACAGGGCGGTCCATTGATCGTGACCGGGTCATATACCTCACGAAATAAGCGTCAAACGAAAAAACTACATAGAACTAAACTTGTCTAGCTTGAAGGGGAAACCAGATGGAGCTATGGTTGGCCCGCTAGATGGCGCTGCCATAGGTCAAACGAATATCAACTGTTTTTTTCTAAATAAGAACCCCCATTTTTTATTACATATTCGTGTAGTACGTAAAGAAATATGAGTGTTTTAGTTGGACCACTTTTTTCGCTTTGTGATAGATGGCGCTGTAATAGTCACAAACATCTGGCTCACAATTTTAGATGAACAGTTGGTAAGAGGTCGGTTTTTTAAATTAAAATACAGAACGTAGGTACGTTTGAACATTTTATTTCGGTTGCTCCAATGTGATACATGTACCTTTGTGAACTTAACATTTCTGAGAACGCATGCTGTTACAGCGTGATCACCTGTAAATACCACATTAATGCAATAAATGCTCAAAATGATGTCCGTAAACATCAATGCATTTGGCAATACGAGTAACGACATTCCTCTCAACAGCGAGTAGTTCGCCTTCCGTAACGTTCGCACACGCATTGAAATGCGCTGACGCATGTTGTCAGGCGTTGTCGGTAGATCATGATAGCGAATATCCTTCAACTTTCCCCACAGAAAGAAATCCGGGGACGTCAGATCCGATGAACGTGCGGGCCACGGTATGGTGCTTCGACGACTAATCCACCTGTCACGAAATATGGTATTCAATACCGCTTCAACGGCACGCGAGCTATGTGCCGGACATCCATCAAGTTGGCAGTACATCGCCATTCTGTCATGCACTGAAACATCTTTTAGTAACATCTGTAGAACATTACGTAGGAAATCAGCATACACTGCACCATTTAGATTGCCATCGATAAAATGGGGGCCAATTATCCTTCCTCCCATAATGGCGCACCATACATTAACCCGCCAAGGTCGCTGATGTTCCACTTGTCGCAGCCATCGTGTATTTTCCGTTGCCCAATACTGCATATTATGCCGGTTTACCTTACCGCCGTTGGTGAATGACGCTTCGTCGCTAAATAGAACGCGTGCAAAAAATCTGTCATCGTCCCGTAATTTCTCTTGTGCCCAGTGGCAGAACTGTGCACGACGTTCAAAGTCGTCGCCATGCAATTCCTGGTGCATAGAAATATGGTACGGGTGCAATTGATGTTGATATAGCATTCTCAACACCGACGTTTACGAGATTCCCGATGTTCGCGCAATTTGTCTGCTATTGATGAGCGGATTTGCCGCGACAGCAGCTAAAACACCTACTTGGGGCATCATCATTTGTTGCAGGTCGTGGTTGACGTTTCACATGTGGCTGAACACTTGCTGTTTCCTTAAATAATGTAACTATCCGGCGAACGGTCCTGACACTTGGATGATGTCGTCCAGGATACCGAGCAGCATACATAGCACACGCCCGTTGGGCATTTTGATCACAATAGCCATACATCAACACTATATCGACCTTTTCCGCAATTGGTAAACGGTCAATTTTAACACGGGTAATGTATCACGAAACAAATACCGTCCGCACTGGCGGAATGTTACGCGATACCACGTAGTTATGCGTTTGTGACTATTACAGCGCCATCTATCACAAAGCGAAAAACGTGGTACGTTTGTCACTATTACAGCGCCATCTATCACAAAGCGAAAAAAGTGGTCCAACTAAAACACTCATATTTCTTTACGTATTACACGAATATGTAATAAAAATGTGGGTTCCTATTTAAAAAACGCAGTTGATATCCGTTTGACCTATGGCAGCGCCATCTAGCGGCAAACCATAGCGTCATCTGGTTTCCCCCTTCAAGCTATACGAGTTTCGATCTTTGTAGTTTTTTCGTTTGATGCTTATTTCATGAGATATTTGGTTCGGTCACTATCAATGGACCATGTGTATATGTTACACTTCACGGAAATGCCCATACAACATGCTGTTTTGTTTAAAAATTAGCATCGGAAGGGGATCGAAACCGGACCTCTGATTTGACACGCATCGTTCTATCACAGATTCAAGAAGCCAAACGAGAAACTTTCCTAGAGTTATTGAATTAAGGAAACACGGAACACTTCAAAGTCGATTTTCTACAGAACTTCAGAGGGATGTGTCTAACTGCTTTGGTATATTAATATTTTATTAATGTTTGGGTTCCGAACTTCACATGTCATTAAGTTCAAAAAATTACGAAATTGCGATTGCCGTGAGACCTTCTTGGTAGACGTTTCCCAACACAGCAGGTGCAATGTGCTTACATTGTTTTCCTGTGTGAAGTAACTCGTCTACATGTTTTTGATCATTTTAACTCTGTTGTTTTTTATCTCATCGTTTGGCAATGGCCAAAATAAAATGTGTGCTTAATGTTAACAGAAATTTTTTAATGTAATGACAGTAATAGTTGACGTGTTTATTTCACGTTATGTACTGGAGAATTTTTTGTAGTATACACAGAAAAGGGTGATGTTAAGGACCGCCTGAAAACAGTAAAAATAAGAAAGTAATGTTACTGCTTCGCCAAACGAAAGAAATTTTATTGAAACCTACAGTTGGAAATAGTAGTGATCTGGAGTGTGCTGCTAGAGAAACTACGTTTTCATACCTCATGTCTAGACACGAACACCATTTCCGAAGAAAAATGCAACTGAATTAATGAAGTTAATATTTCAGTAATCTGCTTTAAAAAATTTCAAAAATATGACCTAGGTCGGATCCAAAAAATATGGTAAGCCTAGGATTAAAATGTGACATGCCTCAAGATTTATGGATTTATAATTTATGGATAGTATATGGATGTATAGTTTGACACTTGTCATATTCAAAATAACAAATGTGCTCCTCATGGGAGCATACTAGGACCGTAATTGTCGTGACAGGATAAACTGGGGTGAGATGCCTAAGCAGGAGCGCTAACCAACCGCCATATTCTGACGAAGATGCGGCCGCACGTCGCTGCATTTACTGTCAGTCCACATATGTGCCTCGACGATTGCCTGCAATGTGTTTCTTCCTACAATAAAGTAATGTTTATGCACTAGCAGAACAAAAACCTTATTGTAGTATAACGAAATTTTATAATAAACACACATTAAGCAATTTTGCGTATGTGTTGGCGATTTCCTCGAATTAGCTGTGTGTATTGTTCATTCAGTTACTCTTAATCTCTAAACACATATAAAAATGTTAATGAGATACCGTTTCCCAAGTAGTTTTATGTGCATTTGGGAGAGATTGTCACAACCTCTCTGGGATAGGTAGCCACTCATCTTTTACACTTTTTGTTCCACTGACTGACTGTGATTCAAATTTATTATTGAAAAATACCAGCAGAATATTGTATTAGTCTTTTTATATGTTTGTATGTTGGCAGCGCTATAGATTATATTAATATCACTGCAGAGTTCTGCGCCCTCGGTAAGAGACTCTGTGGTTGGACGGACTAGCAGTTAGCAGTTAGCGGTTAGCAGCTAGCGAGCGGACGGTTTGGGTGTGTGTCCTTCATGGAGATTGAGTGTTGGTAGGACTTGCATTGCAAAATGATGACTGATGAATTTGCTAATGTTTGGGTAGTGGAATTATTGACGGTCATGTCAGAGACAGCAAAGGACTTGTAAGAGCAGTTGAACGGAATGGACAGTGTCTTGAAAGGAGGATATAAGATGAACATCAACAAAAGCAAAACGAGGATCATGGAATGTAGTCGAATTAAGTCGGGTAATGCTGAGGGAATTAGATTAGGAAATGAGACGCTTAAAGTAGTAAATGAGTTTTGCTATTTGGGGAGCAAAATAACCGATGATGGTCGAAGTAGAGAGGATACAAAATGTAGACTGGCAGTAGCAAGGAAAGCGTTTCTGAAGAAGAGGAATTTCTTAACATCGAGTATAGATTTAAGTGTCAGGAAGTCGTTTCTGAAAGTATTTGTATGGAGTGTAGCCATGTATGGAAGTGGAACATGGACGATAAATAGTTTGGATAGGAAAAGAATAGAAGCTTTCGAAATGTGGTGCTACAGAAGAATGCTGAAGATTAGATGGGTGGATCACGTAACTAATGAGGATTTGAATAGAATAGGGGAGAGGAGGAGTTTGTGGCACAACTTGACAAGAAGAAGGAACCGGTTGATAGGGCATGTTCTGAGGCATCAAGGGATCACCAATTTAGCATTGGAGGGCAGCGTGGAGGGTAAAAATCGTATAGGGAGACCAAGAGATGAATACATTAAGCAGATTCAGAAGGATGTAGGTTGCAGTAAGAACCGGGAGATGAAGAAGCTTGCACAGGATAGAGTGGATCAAACCAGTCTCAGGACTGAAGACCACAACAAACAACAAACAGCATGTAAGTTTTGGAACTGGATGTCACATGATATAGGTAAAATCTGCTAAATACATTGTTTGCTCTTCAACAAAATCTTTCTTTTGCTAACCATACGCCTACTATTAGTTAGAGCCTACCGTAGTTAGTCTCTTTTTATTCAGCTGACTGTAGTTGCTACTTGCTGTAATTGCTGTAGTTCGTCTTATGAAGATACTCTGAGCGCCAAGTAGCTTATGAAATGTACGGGTTATTGTTAGGATTTCTTCTAATTCAGGGTCATTCTTTTGAGTTAATTATTTGAAGTCATGTCGTCAATACAGAGCATGCAGATTGCGCTGGGCTCGTATATTGTGAGTAATAAATGAATAGATTAAGTATGAGTTGTCTCTGTCAGGGAGAATTCCGTAGGTCAGTGTTGAAATGATAAAAATAAGTAACAAGACCGTAGGTTCAGTTGCATTCAGCAGTTTCAGTATAAACTAAGAAGTTTCTCCCACTCAGTTATTTCACTAGACAAAAAAAAAGAAGTTTCCATATAAAAGGGAAACGCAAGTCACTGGAAGCAGTTACTTCCAAAAATGCTTAGAAGTATGTGTACGGAGCGATTTGAAATGGTAAGACCACATTAAATTGATCACGAGTAAGGCAGATGCCAGCCAGATTCACTGGAAGAATCCTCAGGAAATGCAGTCTATCAATGAAGGAAGTAGCTTACAAAAATGGTTCAAATGGCTCTGAGCACTATGGGACTTAACATCTGAGGTCATCAGTCCCCTAGAACTTAGAACTACTTAAACCTAACTAACCTAAGGACATCATACACATCCATGCCCGAGGCAGGATTTGAACCTGCGACCGCAGCGGTCGCGCGGTTTCAGACTTCAGCGCCTAGAACCGCTAGGCCACTCCGGCCGGCAGTACGGACTTCGTTCCAGATAGGACTGATAGAAGAAATGGAGAAATCCAACGAAAGACCGCGTGTTTCGTTACAGTTTCATTTAGAAAGCATGAAAATATCACAGAAATGATCAACCAACTCCAGCGGGAGACGCTACAAGAGAGGCATTCTGCATAACGGTGTGGTTTATTGTTAAAGTTCCATATAGAGTGGACAAAATATTGCTTTCTCCTACGTATATTTCGTGAAAAGTTCGTGAAGATAAGATTAGGGGGATTCGAGTCCCACACGGAGGCTTACTGGAAATCGTTTTTGTAACGAACTACTCGTGACTGCGGCAGGAAAGGGGGGAAGTTACAGTGGTACATGGCACACAAAGTACTCTCTGCCACACATCCAACGAGGCTTGCGGATTATAGATGTAGATGTAGAAAGATAGTTCTACATATTAATGAGTTTCTAAATTTTGATTTCCTTTAAATATGCCAAATGCGTGCAATCTTGCCTACAATTTTACAGTAAGCCTTCATAACCATAACAAATGTAATGAAGAAAACGAAATCTCAGAGGATTGTTAACTCACAGAGTTATGACAGCATCTATAAAACGAAGGCTAGCTGGAGTATTCTTAGATCATATGCAAACAATGACACCCTGGAAACTGATCCTTTTTTTGTAAAAACTTGCTAGAGGTGTACTAAAATTGCATCCAAAACGAAGACAGAGCCTATGAAGTCGACTTATTTTTCATTGGACACTTTTTTATTTTGGTTATTGCTTCCGCTAAAACCACTTACCTGCGGCGATCTCTCCCGCGTTGATCGAACAGTTCACGGGCGTACTGCCAGTTCAGGATGTCCAACAGGCCCATATTTCGGCGATCAGACATGTTTCCATCTCCAATTACGCTGGCGAACTGAGCTACTGACGCTAACGCTCCATTGGCGGGCTTTCCTTTCTCGGCATGTTGAGCAGTGTAAGCATGAAAATGCTGTTCCTGCTGTTGCTGTGGGAAGAAGAGAAAAGAACCTTACTTACACGAATGTAATTGGGTGGTATGGTGATGGTATCCTGTGTCTTCTGCGAGAAAATTATTCTCGCAACAGGTTAGGCCAACGTGTTGTTGGCCTGTGGTGTGGTTGGTGGTCCAGGCCACGAACGAGCTGGTTACGGGATAGCCCTGCCTTCTCATAGCAGGATCTCGCTATGGTCCTCAATCTGTCCTCCAGGAGCGGGATGCCTACGTCCTCTTTAAGCAGGGGAGTGGAATATTCCCTCGGAAGACGAAGAGCGGTCTTCAGAGCTCGATTTTGGACCCTTTGCAGCGTTGCGATCAGCGAATCTGCGGCCTTTCCCCACACCACAGCTGCGTATTCTAACACTGGTCGTGCCAATGTTCGGTACAGCGTGATGCCGTGTTGCGATGGCAGTGTCGACTGCAGGTTTAGCATCTGGTAGGGAGCGTGGGCGTCCTGTGGCTCTGCTTCTGACGTCGCGGATACGAGGCACCCAGGGAGTCTTTGGTTTCGGGTGACACCTAGGTACTTCGCCGTCCTGCTCCATGGGATAGGTGCTCCCACGATTTCGATTGACGGGAGATCTGGCGGCAACATTTTTCGGGTGAAGATCATTACCTGGTTCTTCACTGTGTTGAATTTCAGCCGCCATTTCGTTGACCATGAACCCCTGCGGGTATACAGAGCTGTCTCATGAGCGTAGAGTGCCAATTTGAGGCGCGCCACCCGCGGTATGTCGGCAGTGTACAGTGAGTATAGCAAGGGGCCGAGAACCGACCCATGCGGCACTTCAGCACGTATCTGTCTGTCTGTGGATGTACCATCGTCTTCCTTGATGTGGAAGGCTCGGTCCCCTAGGTGGGATCTGAGAAGAACCGCGTATGACGTCTAACATTCTGCGTGGTGTCTGTTTGTTCTATATCGTGTCTCCCTAGCACTTTCGCGTAACGACGCTCTGAGCGTGTTTTTTAGGGTATTGACTAGTTTGAACCTGGGACCTGTTGCTGGTAAGGAGACGCCGGACCACGCATGACATGTAGAATTCAGAAGAGTTCAGTGAGACTAGCGATGATATAATCAAATACTTAATGATTTCAGCGTCAGCTACACTGCACTCCCTGTAAAAGAATCTTAATACTAACTAAATTTAGTGGAAGGGGTTCAAGGCTTTCCTATTTTTAGTCAGCTGGTAAAATAACGTCGAAAAAGCAGTTAAATGTACCATTGGAAATTTTATTCTACTCACAAAACATCGTTTATAAATTGCACTATTGATAAAAGGAAATGTTTTAATACAGGATGGTAAAAACCAACTGCATTCAACAAAAATGTGAACGAATATTCCCTGAATGGGTTTCCAAGTTCTACAATGGATCGATGGATGACCTATGCCATATCACATCTATAATCCAGGTATAAATTAAGTTTCACAAAAGAGAAAACTATTAAAATGGTCTACAGTGACCCTCAATTATCTTTAATTACTTATCTAACTTGTCGTAAATTACAGTGGCTGATGTGGCTTCTCAATAACTATATAACAGAAAAATCATCGCGTTTCAGATTTTTACTTCAAGTGGCAAATGTGAACACCATGAGCTTTAATTGACGATCGTCACTAGTATTACGCAAAAAGGGGGTGTAACAGATGAGACTTCTGCAGTTCTGAGTGAAGCTTTCTGCGCTGTTATGCGGCATCGTGTGCGTTCATTACCTTGTCGGTGTTCGTCAGGGGGCGGCGGGCAGCACAGCTCCGTTCACCTCGCCGTCTCCGACGCAACTCTCTCCTAACTTCTCCTTACTACAATTTACCGAAGTTGGCTTAAAAAAACTATCTGGCTGTGTTTTCATCTGACCAATCAGGGTCTCAATGTTAACCTTAAGCTCCGCCTACAAAAATTCTGTCTATCCAATGAGAAACGTTATACTTTTCGTGGTGGGGCAATGTTTTTTAAAGTTTTCAACGTAACAGAGACGCGAAAAAGTCTCATGCTAAAACTTGCGGGTGGTGTAGCCCTTTTTGTGTTATCGTAAGATCTATACTGTTCTTCTGGAGGGTTCTATCTTTTAACATGGGCTGGGGGGGGGGGGTGGTCCTGACGTAACAGAAACGTGAAAAAGTCTCACGCTAAAACTTGCGGGTGGTGTGGTCCTAGCGGTTAGCTGGCGACGTGGGTGTCCGCCCGTCCCTTATCGTAGGGCCTTCCAGCTTAACACGGTTCTGCTCTCGGCTTCTGTTCTCGTTTCTCCCCTCGGAACTGCGTCTGTCTCATGGTGGGAAGGTATGACATGCATTTAGGCATTCTTGTGTTAGTCTGTGGTATTCCATTTGCTCACTCGTTACTCGTATTACTTCGGTTAATTTAATGTCATGATTTATTCGGAGCTATGTGACATACTACTGGATTTGCTTATCATGTCAGGGTTTTCATGGAAGGTGTTGGATTTGCCTGACACCTTACAAACGTCGGTGTCGCGAGCGCGTTGTCCCAGACGCAATCGAAGGCACAGAGCTGCCGAAGGCGCTCGGCCGACTTCCGTCTCCTGCCCACGCGAGCCGTTCCCTCCACGGTCTGCACTCTCGGCCGCGCGTCGGCGGTCGCGGCGACGCTAGCGTCATCATCTGTGCTGGTGTTGATGTAGATGATCTGTTCGGCCTGGTCGCCAGTTCGCTTTGTTTGCTGAGAGTGTTCTTAATTAAACTCAGTGCTGATTCCTAACCCTTGCTAAGATTGTAAGCGTAATCTCGGTTGATAAGATCGTCCATGGTTTGAATTTCTATGGCCTCACTAAGGACGTTGCCCCCAGAATTTGGAAGTCTGTGCCAAGATCCTGGTACGTACTACTCCATCGCGTGATTCTCAGACAAACAGTGCTCTGTGTCCGCTGACTTGTTGGGATACATCAGTCGGGTGTGCCTCTGGTATTATCGGCGACGATCTTCGACGATGCGCACTGTGTGTCCTATATATGGCTTTCCACCTTGATATGGAATCTTCCACATGCCGGCCTTCCGCAAACCGAGATCATCTTTTACAATTCCCAATACAGTAGAACCCCTCTAATCGGACCTTGGATGGTCCATCACTCCGGTTAGTCCGACCATGCTCAGGCTCGCGAGCCTGTGCCGACTTTTCACTGACTGGACGCCTGTCGGTCCATCGTTGCGGTGTCTATCACTGTGCATATTGTTATACTGTACGTTACTGTGTAGTTTTATCCTTTGTTGGGATTAAAAAACGTCGTTGTTTGCTTTATTCCGTATTATCTACAGTACTTATTACTGTAGATTCATTGTGTGCACAGTTATGTTTTTCAGCATGTCTGGATTCAAACGTAAACACGTAACTCTTTCACTAAATGAAAAATTAGCAGTGCTACAAAGACTGGACGAAGGAGAATGGCTCCAAAAAATTGCAAAGGAACTGAATGTAGGTGTTACGACAATTAAGGATTGGAGGAAGACTCGGAAAGACATTGAATCCTATACAGTTACGATTCATGGTGAGAAAACTCTGAAGAATCGCAAAACATTAAAAAAGCCTAGACTTGAACTGCTTGGTAATTCATTGTGGATGTGGTTTTGTCAAGAAAGAAGGAAAGGAACTCCAATATCCGGGCCAATTCTCAAAGAAAAAGCGATAGTTTAGCACAAAAAACTGGAAGCCGAAAGTAAATTTGCTGCCAATGAAAGCTGGATTGATCGTTGGAAAACTTGTCATGGTGTCCGATTTGTTTCTATTTCCGGTGAAAACCTGTCTACCGATGCTGCAGCTGTTAAGGAGTTTTCTGTTAAGTTTCAAGAAATTGTAGAAGAACATGAACTGTTACCCTGCCAAGTGTATAACATCGACAAGACAGGGCTGAACTTTAAAATGTTCCAACAAAAACACTCGCAGCTTCAAATGAATCCGTGGTAGGAACGAAACTTATAAAAGATAGAATAACAGCCATTCCTTGTAGCAACGCAGATGGTACCCGCAAGTTCCCTTTGTTCGTCATTGGCATATCTAAGAAGCCAAGGGCATTCAAAAATATAAACTTATCTTCCTTGCCGGTTTATTACCGCAATCAAAAATCTGCTTGGATGGATTGCAACCTTTTTAAATCCTGGTTTTTCGAATGAGTTCGTGGCATCGATCGAAAAAGACTTGAAGCAAAAAAATCTGCCTGTTCATGGTCTACTGCTGTTGGATAACGCACCATCACATCCATCTGAGGAAGATTTGGTGAAAGGGGACATAAAAGCTCTCTTTCTGCCTCCTAATGTGACCTCACTCATCCAACCAATGGATCAAGGCGTTATCGAATGGTTGAAAAGGCGATATCTTAGAAAGTATATCAGCTCAATCTTGGAAAAATCCGAACGAGGTCATAACTTATTTGAGGCAATGAAATCCCTGAACGACAAAGTGCTGTCTACACAGTCGCTGCAGCATGGAGTGAACTGAAACATAACACACTATGGAAATCGTGGCGTAGGCTTTGTCCACAACTTATGACTGAAAATGAGCATACCGAAGATGAGCGAAACAACGACGCACTGGAAATCGTTAAAGATCTACAAATTCTGGAGCCGAACGTCCCTGCCAATGAAGTTGAAGAGTGGATCAACGAATGTGACAAAGACTGTGACACTTTTGAAGAGCTCAGTGACGACCAGATTGTTGCCGCTGTTAGCCAGGTTAATGAGCGCTAGGACGGCGAAGACGAATCCACCACCCAGATTTCACTCAACGATGCAAAAAACGCTTTTGACATCGCCCTTCAATACATCGAGCAGAATCGAACTTCAACTCCAACTGACGTTTTGTGGATTAAAAAATGGAGGGACACTGCAGCTAAATCTAGAATAACATCTGATAAACAAAAATGTATCACTGACTTTTTTTCCAAATAATTTGTTTTCGTTTTTACTATAAAAACAATGCATACAGTATAATCATTTCTTAGTTTATACATACAGTAGTTTATTTCTTTGTAAAAAAATTCTTTTTTTATACACAGTGCTATAAACATTTTTTAGTTTGCAGTATATATCGTTTATACGTGATTAAGTACAGTACAGTACTGTAGTTTGTTTGTCGTTTTTCCTTTTAAAACCAATACATATTATAGTGTGTATAGACGTTTTTTATTTAATATATTGTTTAACAGTGTGTAAAAAACGTCTTTTTATAGTACTGTAGACGTCTTTTAGTTCTTAAATCGTTTACTTTTTTGTACTAAATGTGTTTTTATATTTTTTACAATAAATATTTCGGATAATCCGACCTTTTTTTCGTTCCTACCATGGTCCCAGTCCCGAAGGTGACGGATTAGAGGGGTTCTACTGAAATGCTGTCATTCACTGGGCGGGAAAAACAGTTTTTACTCGGTGCTTCTTCAGTATTCGTCCGATGTTTCCCGATAGTGCGCCAGTGCATGGCATAACGGCATTGGCTACCTCTTCCTCCGTCTCCACAGGTTGTACTGTTGTGGTGGGGCAAAGAGTGCGCCTAATCCTCCATTCTGAGTACCCGTTTATCCGGAACACAGTTGTGAGATGTTGCAGCTCCTGGGACAGACTCCCTGAGTCCGAAATGGTGCGGGCCTTGTGTGCTAGTGTTTTTCAAAAATGGCTCTGAGCACTATGGGACTCAACTGCTGAGGTCATTAGTCCCCTAGAACTTAGAACTAGTTAAACCTAACTAACCTAAGGACATCACAAACATCCATGCCCGAGGCAGGATTCGAACCTGCGACCGTAGCGGTCTTGCGGGTCCAGACTGCAGCGCCTTTAACCGCACGGCCACTTCGGCCGGCGCTAGTGTTTTTAGTACTCCACTCATCTGCGGAGGGTGGTGGCAGCTGTATGCGTCCAAATGAAGGTCAGTGTGAGTTTTCTCCCGGTACACACTGCGGCCCAGAGTGCGATCAGCCCTCCTCTTGTCGATGACGTCCAAGAATGGTAATCTTCCTTCTGCTTCCGTCTTCATAGTGAACTCAACGTTGGAATGTAAGGAGTTCAAATGTGTAAGGGAGAGACGGAGTTGGTCCCTTCCATGGGGCCACATGACGACCGTCTCACCCAAATAACGGAAAAAAACAAGATGGTTTCCATTTGTATGACGCCAGGGCTCCCTCCTCGATGTACTCCATTCACAAATCCGCGACCACCGGGGAGAGTGGGCTGCCCATTACGACTCATTCCGTTTTGCTTTGGCCAACTTACGTAGTTGGACGGGGACAGATGGCAGACGGCCACTTGCAATTTTTTTTACGGGAGCTTTTAAGAAGTTAATAAATATGAAATTTTCTGGTTTGATGCTGAAGTTTTTTCAATTAAAGTTTTAATATCATTTAGCTGACACCAATATCTTCTCGGCAAGAAACGATTGGCTCAAATGGCACTGAGCACTACGGGACTTAACTCTGAGGTCATCAGTCCCCTAGAACGTAGAACAACTTAAATGTAACTAACCTAAGGACACATCCATGCCCGAGGCAGGACACGAACCTGCGACTGTAGCAGTCGCGCGGTTCCGGACTGAAGCGCCTAGAACCGCTCGCCCACAGCGGTCGGCCAAGAAACGATTATTTCTGAAAACTCCAGATATTTCGAAGAAATGACAACGCAATGACAGTAATCTCAGGACGAGGCCCAAGCCCGTGTGAATTCTCAGTGAATCGGCGCTGCTGTGAAGCGGTCAAGGATGTGAAACGGGGTTTGCCTGTTGTTCGTGACAGTCCTACCTGGCCTCGCTTACCGTTCGTGGCGCACGATTAACATCAGCTCGAAAGCGCGCTACCGTTCCACGTTTCGGGAGCGTTACGTCAGCTCAGCGCGACGAGCGCGTTTAAGTATCGTAATGCTGCCGCCGGAGGTCTTGAGGATGAAGAGTAATGGCGACACCGCTGGAACTGCAAAGGGAGAATTATATTCGTGTACATAAGGAACTTTTTGTTTGGCCCTTAGTACACAAGGCATCTAAGGTCATAAGCTCTCAAATCCTTGCAGGCCGTTTTCCTGGGAAAGTACTCCTTAGCTGACACGTAAGAACTCAGACGACATTAAGAGGTGGGTAAAACTAGAATGGTTAATGACAGTAAACGTGCATCACTAGTTAGAAATCAAACATAGCTGAAAGGTACACTGAAGAGCCAAAGAATTCCTACCTAATATCATATAGAGTGTCCTCGGGCACGCAGAAGTGCCATAACACGACGTGCCTTGGACTCGACTAATGTCTGAAGTAGTGCTGGAGGGAATTGACACCATGAATCCTGCAGGGCTGTCCATAAATCCGTAAGAATACGAGGGGGTAGGGATCTCTTCTGAGCAGCACATTGCAAGGCATCCCAGATATGCTCAATAATGTTCATGTCTCGGGAGTTTGGTGGACAGCGGAAGTGTTTAAACTCAAAAGAGTGTTCAGGGAGCCACTCTGTAGCAGTTCTTGACGTGTAGGGTGTCGCATAGTCCTGCTGGAATTGCCCAAGTCCGTCGGAATGCACAATGTACGTGAATGCATGCAGGCGATCAGACAGGATGCTTACGTACGTGTCACCTGACAGAGGCGTATCGGGACGTATCAGGGGTTCCATATCACTCCAGCTGTACACGCCTCCACCAGTTTGAACAGTCCCCTGCTGCCATGCAGAGTCCATGGATTTTGATGTTGTCTCCATACAATTTGAAACGAGACTCGTCCGACCAGGCAACATGTTTCCAGTCACCAACAGTCCAATGTCGGTGTTAACGGGCCCAGGCGAGACGTAAAGCTTCGTGTCGTGCAATCATTAAGGATACACGAGTGGATTTTCGGCTCCGAAAGCCCACATCGATGAAGTTTCGTTGAATCGCTGGCACGCTGACCCTTGCTGAGGGCCCAGAATTGAAATCTGAAGAAATTTGTGGAAGGGTTTGATGTCCTGGAGGAGCAGTTGAGGGACTGCATCCTGGCTCTGGGGTATCCAGAGGCCACTGGCATGGTCATAGATTTGCCGCCATATTCTCCGGACCTGAACACATGCCACTCTTTTTTATGGGGCTATATTAAACTCAAGTTGTACAGAAATACCCTCAAAACCGTTGCTGAACTGAAAATAGGCATTCAGGAGGTGATCGATAGCTTAGATGTACCGACACGTCAGCGGGTGATGCAGAATTTCGCTATTCGCCTGCGCCACACCATCGCCAATGATTGCAGGCATACCGAACATGTTATAGCCTAAATCTGAATATCTGTAGTGACGTTTACATGTTATATAAAGTTTGTTCACGCCGTAGTTTGTAACAAATTTACGTTTTTTTCGTATAGTTCAATAATTGTCAACATGTAAGTAACTTACATCGGACAACTGAAAATCGGAACAAGTTTTTATTAAAAGGTAACGGACTAAGCTTCCTCCATCAAACTCCCTGACAACACTGAAGGTGTATATTAGAAATAATTTTACAACTACTTGGCAGCCAGCAATTCTTTTCGGGGCAAATAATACGCTATAGCCACGTTTAGCACCTGACCACTTCACTAACCTCCCCCCAACCTAACGACCCGACCAATGCAGGTCAGTACTGAGGCCACGCTTTGACTGTGGTGGCTGAGTCTGTTACGGGCCGGAGTCAAGACACTTATTCGCAAATACTGATTAAATGCAGTCTAAAGAGCTACTAATACACGCTGAAGCAATAAAGTCGACATCCCACCAATCCAGTCCTGAGGGAGGCGTCACCAGATTTGCTACACTACTAGCCACTAAATTGCTACACCAAGAAGAAATGCAGATGATAAACGGGTATTCATTGGACAAATGCATTATACTAGAACTGACATGTGATTACATTTTCACGCAATTTGGGTGCATAGATCCTGAGAAATCAGTACCCAGAACAACCACCTCTGGCCGTAATAACAGCCTTGATACGCCTGGGCATTGAGTCAAACGGAGCTTGGATGGCGTGTACAGGTAAAGCTGCCCATGCAGCTTCAACACGATACCACAGTTCATCCAGAGTAGTGAGTGGCGTATTGTGACGAGCCAGTTGCTCGGCCACCATTGACCAGACGTTTTCAATTGGTGAGAGATCTGGAGAATGTGCTGGTCAGGGCAGCAGTCGAACATTTTTTGTATCCAGAAAATCCCGTACAGGACCTGCAGCATGCGGTCGTGTATTATCCTGCTGAAATGTAGGGTTTAGCAGGGATCGAATGAAGGGTAGAGCCACGCGTCGTAACACATCTGAAATGTAACGTCCACTGCTCAAAGTGAACAAGTTATCAGGGCCCCTGGCGGGCCCTGAGCCTACTAGTGAACAGGACATATGTTCAACCGAAGTGACGGAAATGCTAATCATTTCTGCAGAACATAGTGACTATAAGTCCTGTGATTACGAAAGTTCTATCTCTATTCTTCAAGGCCGGCCGGAGTGGCCGTGCGGTTCTAGGCGCTACAGTCCAGAACCGAGCGACCGCTACGGTCGCAGGTTCGAATCCTGCCTCGGGCATGGATGTGTGTGATGTCCTTAGGTTAGTTAGGTTTGCCGGCCGCGGTGGTCTCGCGGTTAAGGCGCTCAGTCCGGAACCGCGCGACTGCTACGGTCGCAGGTTCGAATCCTGCCTCGGGCATGGATGTGTGTGATGTCCTTAGGTTAGTTAGGTTTAAGTAGTTCTAAGTTCTAGGGGACTGATGACCACAGATGTTAAGTCCCATAGTGCTCAGAGCCATTAGTTAGGTTTAATTAGTTCTAAGTTCTAGGCGACTGATGACCTCAGAAGTTAAGTCGCATAGTGCTCAGAGCCATTTGAACCATATTCTTCAAGGTGTTCAGTTTCTTCTGAGTGTAAAATTACACATTACATAAATTGTTTACAATACCATGCACAAGAAATCAACATATCGACAATATAAATCAACTTAAAATAGTAAAAAATCTGAGGAAATCATAGATTCTGTTAGAAGATGAAGGCGTTTGAATTGCATGCGTTGCCATCAGAATCATTTTTGGATTGCAAAAATGTGCCACTTACATCGTTTCAACGTAGAACGCATTATGAACCATTTAAAATTACTGTAGGAATAATAGTAACTGTATTACTATCGTCATAGCGAACACAATATTGTGGTTGCGTTAATCCCTAAACAAAACGTCTAAATATGTCGACAGAATACGGTTCCTCTCAATATTAGAAAACAGTTACGAAAGGGGATTCTCATCAGTCTAGAAAATCTTAGTTTCAGATAGCCAGCAAACAGTGTACAGCATAAATCCTAAGAATAACGCAAAAAAAGTCACTACGAAGAAGATGGGAAAAAGAGAGACCACTGAAGTGTGTAATGCCTTCGCATGTTAACCTTTGTAAGGAACTAAAAATTGAGAAATAGAACGTTTAACTACATAGAGTGAATTGTTTGTGTTGTTTCAGTATGTTACATCGTGTACAAGAAGAAATGACGCTGTAGTGAAATAAGCAGATCCATAAGTGCTTATGAAGGGCTTATAGTAATAATGAAGTGTTTGGCAAGTGCCAGAAGGTACCCATCATTGTAGCGCCACAACACTCTGGAAATATGTCGTGGTATATATGGACAACTTGAGAGGTGGCATGAGCCCCCTCTCATATTTCTATCTTACGATTCTCCTCTCTAATTGCATGCAGTGAAAAGTCGCTATTCCTTCACACGCGGACTTCCCACACAGCGTCTCTCGTCACCCAGGTGGTCCGTTGACAGGCGGGCTCCACTGATCTCGAGAGGGTTAAGCCGACGGGTGTGAGGCAGTCGAGTGAATGCTTTCCAGACGCCTACATTGTCAAGAGACACGCCCGCCGGGGCCTGAAGTAGCGGCTGGGCTAGAGGTTCTGTTACTTCGCAGAAACTTAGCGAAAACACTTTCTGGCGGGCTACCAGCGAGGCGTGGGAATGACTTGTGTACCCAGGCAGTTGTGGCGGGAAAATTCCCGCGCTTTCTGCAAAATAGTAACTGTGATTGGCTTGCTCAGGGCATAGCTCCGTGACGTAGCAAAATCAGCGCAGAAATTGGCGCCAAGAATCTCCATTGGTGGAATGGTAGTGCTCCGGCAATGGAGTGGAATTTTCCGCCGGTTTTCGAGTTGCTGATTGGAACGTTTAACCACGGCCACTGTCGTGGGGGCGGGAATGTTCTGTGTTCGGCCTGTACGGGTGCTCAGGGGTAGTCGGCTCTCGCCTGTCGGTCGAGGACGTCGAAGCAACCAGCCATCGCCTCCGGTACGCCAGATCGGGTTCTGGCAGTTAAGAAGACAGTTTGGTAATGTATGACCGCAGCACCGGCAGATAGGGATTTTCCTAGGTGATAATCAGAGCTCAGCAGAGCGCGCCTGTTCGTCTTTTTCTAACTTTGTTCTGTCTTGAGTAGCAGCAATTAATGTTGGGTTAGCTGTGTGTCTCTCTTAAGATTTGAGTGGCAAGGAATTGGCTCCACATACCACTTCGCCTTAAACCTCACAATCTAGTTTAGGGACAACTTCACCTTCACAGCGTTTGTTTGAGTAACCAATTTGAGCCAATTTGATGTATTATAAATGTTTCATGTGTTTTTGTTTATTATTTTGTGTTTAGTCTTAGTAAATCATATTGTTATTTTGGAGAGAACTTTCATTCTGTTAATCGGTAGAGCAACCCTATCATTCATCACTATGTTAATGAAACCTTCGTTTATTTAACTTATTTATCAAATTAAATTATTGCAGACGCCAAACTCTCTTCTACTCCACTGGCAGGGTTGATTAGAGTCAGTTCGCGTATTTTTTTTAATCCTTGTGCAACAGCAAAAGTCGGAGTTAGAATAGGGGGGACTTAGAGCATCATTTACATATGTAGATTCTAGAAGAATTTAGTGTTAAATACACTGCTAGCCCCGGCACCTCGCAAACTAATGCTTTTCGTTTTATCTGCACATCCGGCCTGTGTTTACACAAGCGCCGCCAGATATTGCACGGGCCGAACACAGACAGTAACTCTGAGAAATCTTTCAGTCTGCAGTTCGTTCACACGCTATGATTTGCCTGTGCAAACACTGCTTGTATAGACAAGCCAGTGCAAACATCTGAGCGTGTAAACGGCCCTAAACAGTCCGTAATCATCGTCGTGAAGGTATTGGCCGCGGCTGAGTAGAATGCGAGCAACAAAAATGTAGCAGCGAGTAAGATGTACTGTACCGCGGAATAGCGCGTGCCATTCTGAAAATCGTTTCCGTGAATGCTATTACGTCAACATCGTAATAGCGACTGACTTGATGAGGCTCGAGCGACGTGAATATATTAAACTGTATACTTCTAGAGTGCAATCGATCAAATTTTCCATTTGTGTGTAAATGGTTTCAGTAGCTGTTCTACAAATACTCTATTAATATTGGTTCTTTGTACGCAAATACTGAAATCCGATTTTTCATCATCGTACACGTCTCATTTTATTCAGTTAAAACATTGCTGGAGGGAGAACTGCTGTTACCTTTCTTGTTTACAGTACACTGGAGTGAGGAATATCACGGGTCAGCGTTATGAAGATATTCACATGACGGCAGTATCACGTACACAAGGTGCAAAAGGGCAGTGCATTGATTCATGTGAAAAGTTGATTATGGCCGCACGACGGGCTTTAACAGACCCTGAACGCGAAATGGCAGTCGGAGCTAGGCGCATGAGGCATTCCATTTCGGACATCGTTAGGGAATTCGATATTCCGAAATCTACAGTGCCAGAAGCGTGTCGAGAATACCAAGTTTTAGGCGTTATCCCTCACCACGGACAACGCAGTGGCCGACGGCCTTCACTAAACGTTCGAGAGCAGCGGCTTTTGTGTAACGTTGTCATTGTCAGTGCTAATAGACAAGCAATACTGCATGAAACAGCCGCAGAAATGGATGTGGGACGTACGACGAAAGTATCCGTTTGGACAGACTGGCCGGTGTGGCAGAGCGGTTCTAGGCGCTTCAGTCTGGAACCGCGAGACCACTACGGTCGCAGGTTCGAATCCTGCCTCGGGCATGGATGTGTGTGATGTTGCGAAGTGCCGAGGTGGAGAAGAGTTTGTACCTCTTTAATTCAGACGAATTTTGCATGAGAACTGGACATGCACTCGACCCCTCTTTACATACCACCTAACTCATTATGTGCGCAACGGTAACGGAAGAAAATGATGGTGGACCCTGCTAGTTGGTAAAATAAGGAGTGCACACTGACAATAATTTAATAAAAATCGTAATCTACTCAGAAAAAAAGAGAACTTTATCATAATAAACAACATTAAATGGGATTCTGCATATATCTACAAAATGATATGCGGATTAAATATTACAATGAGATTTGTTATACATCACAACATAAATGTAGAGGATTAACGACACAAACAGTGGGGTTAAAGGACAGGCTATACTGAAATATTATGAGAATAAGAGTTGGCTCCTACTCTCTATGCCGCAATAAATTGACGATAATGACTGGAGGTCCTAATGAATCAAATATTAATCTCCTATGTATATAGCAGTATCGCAATTAGTAGTGAGAGCTCAAATGGGATCACAAAGAGAAATAAGCAAGGTGGACTTGTAGCAAAGAGAGCGCAGGTCCTGCTGAGGGATTCAGTATAAAATTGATTAGGTCTTACAATGGCGGAACCGCAAAATACTGTACCAGTACTGAGATCTGCAGCAAGTCGTCGGTAGGCAGCGTCCTGATGATGTAGGCGCCGACTTCTGCCGTATAGCAACTCTGTGTCAACCGCTGGCCGCGAAGACTTTCCGAGAATTCTAAGTTCTACCGAAAACGAGCGACCAAGTCGCAAGACCGTCCGACTCCACCGAAGATCAGATCCCGAATTCCTCCTCTGTGATGCGATGCAAGAGCAAAGCCAGCGTTGCACAACTCCCTACTCTCCTCGAAAACCCGAATCAGCATTCAGTTCTGATTCCAGAATTCCCCCACACTGTCTCAGAACATCATTCGCGCCAATGGCGACCGTTCCCTCCAATTTCGAGCAGGGCTTTATGACGTCAACTAGCCTCAGTTTAAGTTGACCAATCGTGCCTCTGCTATTCAGCTGAGGGCACTGAACTTGCCGTTTGACCGACTACGTAAACAACCTGCCTAGACAACGGGCCATCCGGTGCCAGACAGTCGCACCCAGCAGGGCACAGTCCACAAGTATTCTCAGAATCATGAGGACAATGCAGTCAGTCGGTGCCAGGAACCTTCGTTCCGGACGCGCCGGAACGGTAAACACATAAACTGCAGTGACACTCAGACGTCTCGCAGGTCGTTTCGCCCTGCATACAATAGGTGAAACTCGACCGACGTCAGTCGCTCCGCCAGGCGCTTAAGCCTACTGTACGAACCCCTCAGAATTCAGGGAAGTGCAGCTCCCAACCGGAAACGCAGTGTGCCGCGTCTTACGATGCTCGCCTCGCACAGGCCACCCACAGAAGTAAAACAACATGTTTAGGAATCAAGTGAAAACTATTTTTGGAGCTCTCAGTACAAATTCATTACGATAACCTTATTCGGTCCGTTACTTCCATGCAATGACATAGAACAATAATAAAATTGATGAAAATGAGAGGAGACATGCAAAAGAGGGCATGGAACCTCTCAATGTCCTTAGGTTAGTTAGGTTTAAGTAGTTCCACGTCTAGGGGACTGATGACCTCAGATGTTAAGTCCCATAGTGCTCAGAGCCATTTGAACCATTTTCGTTTCGACAGTGCTGCGAAATTTGGTGTTAATGGGCTATGACGACAGACGACTAACGTGAGTGCCTTTGCTAACAGCACGACGTCGCCTGCAGCGCCTCTCCTGGGTTCGTGCCCATATCGGTGGACCCTAGACGTCCGGAAAACCGTGGTCTGGTCAGAAGAGTCCCGATTTCAGTTGGTAAAAGTTGATGGTAGGATTCGCGTGTGGCGCAAGTCCCACGAAGCCATGGATCCAGGTCGTCAACAAGGCATTCTGCAAGCTGGTGTTTTCTCCATAATGGTGTGAGTTGTGGTTACGAGGAATGTACTGGCTTCATCGTTATATTCGACCATTTGCAGCCATTCATAGACTTCATGTTCCCAAGCAACCATAGAATTTTTACGAATGACAATACGTCATTACAATGAGACACAACTGTTTGCTACTGGTTTGAAGAACATTCTGGACAATTCGAGTGAGTGATTTGGCCACCCAGATCGTCCGACATGAATCCCGTGTAACATTTGTGGACTTAATCGAGGGATCAGTTCGTCCACAAAATCCTGCACTGGTAACACTTTCGCAATCATGGACGGCTATAGACACAGCGTGGCTCAGTATTTCTGCAGGGAACTTCCAACGACTTGTTGAGTCCATGCGACGTCGAGTTTCTGCGCTACGCCGGGAAAAAGGAGATCCAACACGATGTTAGGAAGTATACAATAGCTTTTGTCACCTCTGTGTAGTTATGGAAATGGAAATGAGCGTCTGGCGTCATTGGCCGGGAGGCCCCTTACGGGGCAGGTCCGGTCGCCTCGGTGCAGGTCTTATTACATTCGACGCCGCATTGGGCGACCTGCGCGCCGGCTGGGGATGAAATGATGATGAAGGCAACTCAACACCCAGTCCCTGAACAGAGAAAATCCCCGACTCAGCCGGGAATCGAACCCGGGCCCCTTCGGACGGCAGTCCGTCACCCTGGCCACTTAGCTATCGGGGCGGACTGTGTAGTTATGTCTGCATGCATGGTTCTGTTCCTCTCTGGCATCAGCAGAGTAAAAATTAATAAGTGGGAGACTATAAAAAAATGGCTCTGAGCACTATGGGACTCAACTGCTGTGGTCATAAGTCCCCTAGAACTTAGAACTACTTAAACCTAACTAACCTAAGGACATCACACACATCCATGCCCGAGGCAGGATTCGAACCTGCGACCGTAGTGGTCGTGCGGTTCCAGACTGTAACGCCTTTAACCGCTCGGCCACTCCGGCCGGCTGGGAGACTATAAAAGGCGAACAACGAATATAAGGCTGGCCAAGGAATTTTCTAGTAAGACAATATTTTTTCAGTCCACTCTGTATTATGGGCACAATATTGCGCGGAAATGTGAGAACAAGAATGTCACGATAACACTGCGTAATATTTATGTCTGGAAAGCGTCATTGAGAATCAAAACTCTGACTTCGTAGCGCACATGTCACCGCTCGAAGATATGGTTCTGGCGTGTATTGAGATTGCGTTGCTTACTTTGTAAAACACGAACAGAAATTACGCAGAACGGTTGGAACAGGGGTCCGGCAGACATTTCACTGGACCAGAGACTCATTCACGGCAGCATAAATTCGTAAACCACCACAACTAATCACAGATAAAAAAAGGAACTGTGTAATTTGGCGTGTGCATGTGCTGTTTTCTTTGCACTCTCTGTTGTACTAGCCGCGCGGGCTGGCCGGGCGGTCTGTGGCCTCTTATCACGGTTCGCGCGGCTCTCCCCATCGGAGGTTCGAGTCCTCCCTCGGGTTTGGGTTTGTATGTTGTCCTTAGCGTAAGTCAGTTTAAGTTAGATTAAGTAGTGTGTAAGCCTAGTGACCGATGACGTCAGCAGTTTGGTCCCTTAGAAACTTACCATAAATTTCCAAACAATGTTATAGTAATTGTCGTAAAAGAAAGACAACAATTATTTATTAATTACAGATTAAATGCATGCATGATGTTGTGTCTGTTGGTTGATTTGGAGTCGGGGATCAAAAAAATGGTTCAAATGGCTCTGAGCACTATGGGACTTAACTTCTAAGGTCATCAGTCCCCTAGAACTAAGAACTACTTAAACATAACTAACCCAAGGACATCACACACATCCATGCCCGAGGCAGGATTCGAACCTGCGACCGTAGCGGTCGTGCGTTTCCAGACTGTAGCGCCTAGAACCGCTCGGCCACCTCGGCCGGCAGGAGATCAAACAGCGGGATCATCGGCCCCGTCGGATTAGGAAAGGATGGCGAAAGAAGTCGGCCGTGTTCTTTCAAAGGAACAATCCAGGCATTTGCCTGAACAGATTTAGGGAAATCACGGAAAACCTAAATCGGGACGGCCGGACGCTGGTTTGAACCGTCGTCGCCCTGAATGCGAGTCCAGTGTGCTAACCATTGCGCCACCTGGCTCGGTAATCTTACGTCTGTGGCGCGATAACGGTGCAAGAAATATGAAGATGTATGCTCACCAGACAGCTGCACAGATGTTATTTGTCTAGTAGCGACACGGTTCGGCTTCGCGTGGGTAGCATTAAGTATCTGCGGCCCGACGGCTTTACCTGTGCAGCTTGTTTTTTTCTGGGGCCAAGAATAAAATTCTGAGAACAACGTTAAGCAGTAGAAGCCCATCACTGTCATATAACTTATCGACGCAAGCAGCGCACACCAGGAAAGTAGTCTGGAGGCATGAATGTTGTGTGTTCCATACAGAATTGGCGTTTGGAGTGACACCTCATGGCAACAATGAGAGCACATCGTGATTAAATAATATGCATACAACCAATGTAAGTATGGTATGCGGATCATTGATGTATATGTGTAAGTGACTGAATATGTATCGAAGGGTAGGTGACGTGGCACAAATAAAAGAAAAAATAAGAAAAAAACACACGCTGAACAATTTACATTATTATCTCGTGTTACATCACTCTTCTCGTGAAACTTCGTACGCGCTGAGATGCATTGTTGACATTCACTGCCGTAATTCTTTGTCGTGGACTCATTATGAGAGACTTCGCCAAGCCAGGCAAAGAAGTGTTCACATCTAGGTTTAATTTAAGGAAAGCAAAAAGCTGGAAGCTGAGTCATCTGCTGCGCTGGCGACAGTACATACTTTATGTAAACGGAGCAAAGTTGCTGAAGTATTTTTTCGGAAAATTTTCGCTTGAAGCTTGTAAAATAAAGTACCAAATCTTCTGCGTCCGCATGTTTGCACGCTATGCAGTTATTCTATTTGATTATTGCATATTGTAAGTCTCGCGTCACAGCCTGATGACGAAGTGGTTATGTTTTCGTTATTGGTCAGATTTATTACGATACTTCAGAGTTGAGTTACTGACTGTTTTTAGAAGAATTTACAGCGAATTAAGAGTGCAAATCCTGAGTGGTAAGCTCAGTGAAGCAAAAATTGACAGTCTGAATTGTTGTCATGTTGCAAAATGCGCCCCTCAACCATCTTAGAAGTATTTCGAAGTATCGTGTATTCACTCTCAAGAAATTTCTGAACCCCATTCAAGAAGACCGTACTCATAACTTTACTGTCTTTAAAGAGATCTGAATCTCTTTCTCAGCAGTGGAGATTCTTTTACTAGACTGCTGTATAATTTGGAAATGTTCACACAAATAAAATCTTTCACCCCGCTACGCAGGAAATCATGTCCTCATCTGTGTTTGATTCAAGAAAAGCAGGAAGCTGAAATTTGGGTCACCTGCTGCGGTGCTGCGAAACTTTCTTTACATAAGCTACATCCCCTGTTGGGTTTTACTCTATGCAGGAATAATTTAAAATAACAGGTTCCAGGCTCGCATGTCTTTCATTATGCGATTGTTCTGAAATGATTGCAATCAGCTGGATGTCACTTAAGCGACTTGCATGTTCCTAAACAGTTATCCACACAGGGAGAGGTGAGCTATGTGTAAAGTGGGATCCGAGCTACCTTTCGCTTCTGAAAAAATCTTCAAATCAATGAGAGAGAACGCTAGGTTGAAGAGTAGAAAAAAGTGACTCACCCAGGATTCGATACTACAACCTTTCAATTCCTACTCGAACGATCTACCACTTTTTCTTTTCTTACTTGTTTTTAATGAAACAGAAAATACTTGTCCCGGCAAAAAAGAATGGACACAGTCAGCCTCTCCCCACTCCCTCTCCCCCCCCCCCTGTCTTGTCGCTGTGCTAGTCCCTCACATGGGCCAAACTTTTTTATAAAACTTGATAGACATAAAAACCACAGTTCTGGGACTCAAAATAAAATAAATTTTTTCGTTAAGAAGAAAGCAATGAGGAAATGTTCCAGAACAAGGGAAAAAAACAAAAACTATCCAATATCTTGATGATTTAAACGCAAGGAGCAACATATTCGCAAATAAATCATAATAACGTGGCAGCCTCTGCCATTTCCAATGCGCGTGATCATATACTGGAGAAAATCACGGGAGTCAAGATTATTGTCAGACCCGGCTATATAGTGGGTGTAGTGTCCAAGGAGCCATATGTACGTCCTACTAAATGGATAAACGTTCATTTTAGAATAAGTGTTGTTTCATGCAAGAACAGTGACTGTTATGTTCATATATATAAATTTGTTTTATCAGCACTTTTAACTAAGGTACTGCAAATTGTAATGCAGGAAAACCGTTCTTGTAAATTTAATTTAAAAAAAAAGAAAAACAAACAACAGCTAGTAAGGAGATCACTCGCTTCAAGTGAAAATCCGGCTTCAAATCCCGGTCTAATATAGAAAAAAAAGCAGTTAAGATGACCGCTCTCATCGAGCAGTTATTCCCGGTTCGAGTCCCGGTCTGGCACAATTTTCATTGTCGACATTCTAATATGCAGTCGAAAATGGTTCATATTCGCAACTACGAGTACATTTCCTGGTGTATTTAGGCTCATAGACTAGGTCAAGATGTACACACATTCGACATGGCATTGCTCTGAGGAGTCTACCTCGACGGCTCTGAGATGTGAAACCGAACGTGGAACCGACAAGCCACCAGCGGTCTTTTCTTTCTCACAGACAAACAGTAAAACTGCTGTTGTGAATCCAGTGCGCATCAGGAGGGGGATGAGTCGTTCTTGTGGGAATTGGGGACAGATGGTAGGCGCATGTATGTAGCTGCCTGGTTTTTGTTGGCAGCAATCCGTGTGTCAGAATGATGGCCGGTCCCTTTATGCTGCTCGGGATTCCTCTACGAATAGAAATGTCTATAACTGCGGATTCCAGAAGTTGGTAAACGCCGCTTCTTGCCCCCTCCGCACTCCTAACCCTTTGCAGACACTACGGAAACTCAAAACCAGACGCACACTTCTCCATGTCTACGTTCGATGAGAAAGGAAAAGAGAATAAGGATATACAGCTACATAAATTTTTATTTATTTTGTTTTATTTTGCATGTCTAGTTCCGTAGGACGAAACTGGGGAGCAAAACTCCAAGGTCATGGAACGTGTCGGTACATGAAATTACAATACAAAAGTAACAACTTTGGACAAGATCCTGAACGTGGGCTTTCCACAACAGTTTACTATCTATCTGAACACATAGAATTTTAAACTGTTCAGCTTCACTAACTGTATGTCCATTCTGTGAAATTAAAACATCGGGCTTTGTTGAATTGTGTGTTAGAAACTGTAAAAATTGAGTCTTGCTATGATTTAGCGTTAGTTTATTCTCTACAAGCCATGAACTTACGTCATGAACTGTAATGTTTGAAACAGTGCCTATGTTGCACACGACATCCCTTACTACCAAGGTAGTGCCACCAGCAAACAGAAATATTTTACAACACCTGTAATATTAGAGAGTACATCATTTATATAAATAAGGAACAGGAGAGGCTCCAGCACTGATCCCTGGGGCACCCCCCACTTGACTGTACCCCACTCACACCTCATATCACAGCTGTTCTCAACACCGTGAATAATGACCTTTCGCTGTCTGTTGTTAAAGTAAGAGGTGAACCAATTGTGACCTACTCCTCATCTTCCATAGTGGTCCAACTTCTGGAGCAATATTTTGTAATCAACACAATCAAATGCCTTAGTTAAATCAAAAAATATGCCTAGCGTTCGAAACCTTTTGTTTAATACATCCAGTACCTCACGAAGAAAAGAGAATATAGCATTTTCAGTTGTTAAACCACTTCTAAAGCCGAACTGTACATTTCATAGAAAATTGTGTGGTATAAAATGATCAATTATCCTTAAATACAAAGCCTTTTCAATAAATTTTAAGAAACACTGCTGGCATAGAAATAGGTCTAAAACTGTCTACATTATTCCTTTCTCCCTTTTTATAAAGCGGATTTACTATTGAGTACTTTAATCGTTCAGGAAACTGACCATTGTAAACGAAAAAATTGCAAATATGGCTAAGTACAGGGCTAACATGAACAGCGCAGTACTTCAATATTCTGCCAGGCACTCCATGAAATCCATGAGAGTCCTTAGACTTCAGCGCTTTAATTATTGACTCAGTCGCCCTCTTGTACTTCAGACATCAATCTCGGAAACGCATTTGCCAAGAGAGTTACATGATTGTCTGTAGAAGCCAAATTTTTATTTAATTCGCCTGGTAAGGCTCAGAAAATGATTGTGAAATACTGTACATATACTGACTTATCAGTAAGAGAAATATTTTTACTATGGTTCAAATGGCTCTGAGCACTATGGGGCTTAACTTCTGAGGTCATCAGTGCCCTACAACTTAGAACTACTTAAACCTAACTAACCTAAGGACATCACACATATCCTTGCCTGGGGCAGGATTCGAACCTGCGACCGTAGAGGTCGCGCGGTTCCAGCATGTAGCGCCTACAACCGCTCGGCCAGCCCGGCCGGCTATTTTTACTATGAACTGACTTTATATCGTGGAGCTTGTGCTGCTGACCATTCACTTCCTTCACAACTGACCATATGGTTTTGATTTTATCCTGTGAATTAGCTGTTCTATTTTGGACCACATTCTCTTTGCCTTCCTAGTAAAATTTTTAAGCGCCTTGAAATACTGTTTTTAATGGGATACTGCTAGTGCCCTGTTTAGAACATTCTAATGGAAAGCAACTCTCAAAGAGAAAGGGAAATGTGTTAGCACATACTCCAAGACTGCCCCTCCCGGTAAGCTCAGTGTTACGGTTGTGGTAGAAATGGACATGTACAATCCGTATGTTTGTAACGGAACAAACATAAGAATTCGGCTCACTCACAAAAATCTCGTCACAAGGCCCATGTCATTAATGCAACATATTCAAAGTCTGCAAGAGGCATTCGCAAAACTGGCACCCAAGCAGTTTCTTCACTGATAAGCCAGTCGAACAACTTTTTGTTCATTTACATCATCGCGGGAAACGCGTGAAATTTCAGTTGGACACGGGTGCCTCTGTCACATTGCTCAATCGTTGCACATTCCAACTGTCACGCTCCCCATGCCTGTCTAAAATTAGCACGCAACTGACAGCTTGTTATGGACAAGACATTGCCGTTCTCGGAACACGTCCTTTGCCTGCCACGTATCGCTCTCATACGAGAACAGTGATTTTTACAGTGCTACAATCACACGAGTGTGAGAACATATTTGGTCTTTATTCTTTTGATCTGTTTGGCTTTAACATTCAGGACAATGTGTTGTCAGTGTCTGCATTCCATACAAACGACAGTGTAGCTAGCTTGGTAAAAGAATTCCCAGAACTCTTTTCTGAAGGTTTCGGCAAAGCTAACAATTCTGTTGCACAATTTACGCTGAAAGACAATGCTCAGCTGAAATTTTGCCGGGCCAGTACTGTTCCCATTGCATTACGGGACAAAGTCGCCGATGAACTTAAAGAATTGCAAGATAGCGGAGCTATTGCGCCCATGTCAGGGATTCAATGGGCAAGTCCACTCGTTTTGCTCCCCAAACCATCAGGTCGCATTCGCCTCTGTGTTGACTTTAAGTCTACAGTCAACCCACAAACTGTCATTGATACTTATCCATTGCACGCCCAGAGGATCTCATGGACAGATTAGGCGCTGGACGCTACTTTCTAAAAACAGGTTTGCGCGACGCATATCTTCAAATACCGCTCGCTGAACAATATCAAAAATAGTGGGTAATAAATACTCATTTAGGCTTGTTTAAATATTTGCGTTTGCCGTTTGGCAGTGCTTTAGCACCCGCCATATTCCAACAGTACTTGTAACAGCTGATTACGCAAATACCAAACTGTTCAAACTATTTGGACGATATTGTCGTAGCAGGTCGTACATCTTGAAACGTCCCCTCAGAAAAATTTATGAATAACTGTGCTGATAAACCTCTTACGTTATTCGATTTTCAAACAGCTGAGCAGAACTGAACGTACTCAGACATTTCGCTCTTTACCTATTCTGATCAACACTAAACTGACACACAATATTTTTAGCGCAACGCAATCTGGCTTTCAAAACCCCTACAAAAGAATGGCCCTGACTAACAATAACCTATACCTTTCATGAATCACTTACCTCACAAAAATCTTCGTTACTCGAGATACTGCAATACAGCGAGCGCCACTACTGCCAGCTAAATAAAAGATTCTAACTACTGAAGGGACTCACTACTGATAGGCGTAGTAAGCAAATGAAAGATTTTGAGAAAGAACAAACAATGTATTTACCTTAATAGTGTTCAAAAGTCATAATACATACATATCAGTTTATGACATCCAGTCTTACAAATTTACTGTCTCTGATGGATACATGTCCAGATCATCCGCTCTCAAAACTCCGCCATCTCTCTCCCCACATCCACCACTGCTGGCGACTCACCTCCAACTGCGCAACGCTACGCGCTGTTAACAGCCAGCTGCCGAACACTACAATAGCAAACAACAATGCAAACCAGCCACAGACTGCACACAGCACAGCCAGTGATTTTCATACAGAGCGCTATGTGGCGGTGGCGTTACCAATATAAGAACCTACACAGCCTACTTACATAGCCCCCATGCTCCCCATAAAAAAATTTTACAAATTGTTTGGGCACTGGCCAATACATATTTGTTAAAATTTTTTCACAATTACAATAACAAGGAAATCAAATGCACACACTTATTCATACAATGTTGGTCAAAAGCTAAAATTTTCTCACAGTCCATAAAGACAGTCCTGATCGTTCATCACAGTAAAATTGCAGTGTTTTTCTCAAAGTCTGAGCAGTAAATGAAAATGCACAAGGAAGTAGTGGATTTCCATGCAGTCTTGAAGAAGTAGTGTTGTCCTTCCAACGGAAAGACAGTGCTGACTCTTGACATGCAGACAGGTAATGGGCCACAACAGAGCAAACCCACAGCAGAGTCAGTCGAAGTTTTGAAGAATATTGGTAAGTAGGTCATCACAGAGCAGACCCACTGTAGTCCTGGTAGAGATTTTGGTATTGGTGGGCCACCAGATGTGCAGATCCACTGCAGTCCTTGTAGAAATAATGGTATTGGTGGGTCATCAAAGGTGTAGACCCACTGTAGTCCTAGTAGAAATAATGGTATTGGTGGGCCATCAAAGATGCAGACCCACTGAAGTCCTTGTAGAGACCGCCAGCAGCCACCTGTTGCGACTGTTAGGTGCACAAACACCATCGAAGAGTCTTGTGGACAATATAGCAAGTCCATAAACCACCACTTGTGTACTCACAAGACTTTTTGGAATGTCCTTAGAACCAGCAATGCTGTTAACCAGTCCCTTGCTGAATTATTAACACACGTGCAAACACTAACAGTCTTTTTTTCACATATTGTGCATATACTATGACCAACAGAAACGTCTGCAGCGAAATGTAACATCAATTTGAAGAACTGGTGTCTATACAATTATAAATTTACAACATAAGAATACAATTACAAAGGTACAAAATACATCATTAAAGAACGTAACAGTACAGATAACATTTGTAGTAACACAGGCTTTACCAAAGAATAGAAATAAACATATACATCAGTGTTACAGGAATTATGACATACGTAAATACATATAAGATCAGAATAACTTTCCAAACATTAACTTAACACGTGAGCATAAAAACAAAACAGAATAAATAATGTCTAAGCATCTTTACAAAGTAAATGACATATTATAAATGCAAATTATATTTGAGGATAACAGTATTCCTCATCATAGCGAATGTAGCTGAGTATTAGAAAAATTCTGCAACGTAAGTCTTATCAGATAAACACATAGACAGGAAGTACACAAGGTACACAGACACATAGTGGAATGGCACAAAAGGACAGGACAGGGTTTGTTTTCAGTGTGACATTTGGTACTGCAGTCCAACCCAAAACTTCATTCCATAGATTCTTCCTCTTATTTCAACATTTCCTCCTGCAAAAAAAAAAAAAAAAAAAAAAAAAAAAAAAAAAAAAAAAAAATCTAACCCTGTTAAATAAATATTTCTCATTGTACGATACTAATTTTTGCCCAAATCTTTTTCATATAACTTCTCAATGCATTCTTTCCCTATTCTTCATAGTTAGTTTCTTATATATTCTACCCCCTCTTAAGCTAACTTAAAACTACTGAGCTCAGATGCTAATCTAATGGATGAGGCAATGCAGCAGCACAAAACAATTAACACAAACAGCAATGACAAAAAATGTAAATTAGCAAAGCAAATGCAACATTATCACTAATATGAGCCAATGTGCAGCAAAAAGAAAAATAAATATGTAGTAAAACTGGCTTAACAGAGTAATACAAAGTGAAATTCAATAGCACTATGTCTGACAAGCAGCAACAGCAAAAGCAATAACTTACACCTAAACATTACAAAGCTCAAGCAAAAAAAAAATATTACAGTAAAAATGGCCATATTTAATACCCATGTCACATCTTAACACCAGAGTGATGCATTACGAGAACTTACTCTAGCAGACAAGTTACCAAATCGTAAAAAAATTATTTATGAAATTCCTGTGAAGGGAAATGTCTATTTATGTTCCCTCATTTTCTTGGAAGCAGATCATAAAATTATTATTTACTGGATCTGTAGGCATAAAATAACTATATTAGTACATCTATTAAATTTTTCATTTTAACCAATGCTGCAGTGCAGCTAGAAACTAGATATTAAACAAAATGAGCAATCTCTCAACTACAAGGCAACAGATGTAAAATGTTTCTCATCATTTCATTAAGCATTTTAGTAAATATCATAAATTAAGAGCTCCACAGTGTAATCATATGTTTTCAAGTTTGAGCGTGTCATATTTGCGATGCTTTCTACAAAGAAATGTCAATAGCGAGGATACTGGCCTCCTTTTTTCTCCACCTGTACCTCTGAAAGGCACACACTAATGGCTCTTTTTCCAGGTGACTGTCGCTCAGATGGGCCTCCACAACACATTACGTCAAGGTCATCTACCATCTTTACTGAAATATTTATGGCAGCAGTTTCAACTACAGTGACAGTCTCATATAAAATAAAAAAATTCAAAGGTTATAAATGTACATTAGAAGTGTGTAGAAACAAAATCTCATATATAACAATGTCCAAAAAGTTTTGTCAGCATTGTGGTAACTAACATTCACATATGTACACACATTTCATAACTCTTAAAGTACGATTCTTGGTTTCCAACACCCTTTTCTAAAATCAGAGTCCCTAACCACTACTCCTTATTCCTTACCTTATTACACATATACATATTCATTAACATGTCTTCAATATTTCATCATAATAAATACATAGCATTATCAGATTCCTCATATAGCATCATCTCATTGATCATAAACATACCTCAACAGCATAATACAGTTCGTCATAGTAATAATAACATCATAAAACCTCAACCAAATCTCAAAATCGTCGGAGCTTCCTCCAATAATTTCAAAACCTAAAAAAAATTCTCTGCTCATTTCAATAGTGTCATCTACCTCAAACTTACTTTAAAAATCATGATCCCATACCAAATACATCATTCAAAGCTCTCATAGTATCACAATGATTCCGAAAAAAATATGAACAGTTCACAAAGTACAGACAAAATACAGTTTCATAAGTGTGAAGTTAGCCAGCTGTGTAATTGCATAAACATGTGTCACTGACATAGTAAAAAAAAATGTTTGTCTCTCTCAGTTAAATGATCAGATAGCTGTGTAATTCTGTGTTACAGAAATATGGTACTGATGTGTAAAGAAAATACCATATTAGCTAGGGCTCCTAGCGCTTGCCACGCTTAGTACACAAAGTAGGCGTGTACCCCCTGAGGATTAATGTAATTATACCCTCAGTTGTTACAGATTACATCAATGGTATGAAATGTATCACGGAAGACCTTTGTATCTTTGTAATTCAAAAATCCTTAAAAATAAATGTTTTAAATACAAGTTTAATCACTGAAATACGTGTACTGTAGCGCTGGTAAAAAAATGTGCCAAGTGTCGTAATTATCATCGTCCGTAAGCAAAGTTCTGTGGAAGTCAATGTACTTACCTCGTAATAAACAAAAGCGAAATGCTATGCGTATATATATGGTAGTTATTATGTACATTACCGTGATCAAGAAAGTACTATACTGTAACGTATTGTTGTGCTACGAAAAAGGCTGTCTCATTGTAGCTATACCACATAAGTTACTACTAAAACATGTTTTGCTTTCCAGAAGAATTCAGAAAAACTTTGCAGATATAAAACAGATACAGCATAAAGGCAACAATGTAAATTGTGTCACATATTAGTACCATCGTGATATAATCGTGTAGCTGTCAAAGAAACCAAATAATAAGTCATCTTTAATCTCACAGAAAGTACTTCAAGTAAAGAATGTCTTTTCAAGTAAACCAAAATGTTGCATTAAGATCTCATTAGCAGTATATGTTCTAAGTATGTAAGCCTTATAGTCGTTATGTAATCGTGCAACTAACAAGCAAGAATGAACACTCACAGTAACACTGTGTCCTCTGTTCACTATAACAACGCATTTGTAATTACTTGTCTAAATAAGTTCCCTAGGTTCTTGACTGGATATTTAACTTCAAACATTGTTGCATGTTAACAGTTTCTAAGTGTGACAAAGAGTACCAGTAACGTGAAGTGAAAAATTTTATAGCAAAGACTAAGTTAAAAAGCAGATTATCTCTCAATAAACGGTTTTACATGTGAAATGTAGTGCAATCCTTTACTCTTCATAGTACTCAGAGTTTCAACTTGAACGGAATTATCATGCGGTATATGTCGGTAAAGAATACTGGAATTTTTCTCAAGGTTAGCGTCTATGTTATTTTTCTCTGAGCCAACCGGCGCACGTGGCTGCCTGCGGTGCGAGTCATTGTCTGTCTCTTTGTTGGCGCACGTCGTTATTGGGATTTGGAGATCTAACTCCTACAAATTCACCTTGCTGAGAGTGCCCTGCTCTGTTTCAATCTCGCCAGTTCTGATGAAATTCAGGTCTGTCGTTATGATTATATCATCTGTCGTTATGTCGGTAATTTCTGTAATTAATTTCTTGTAGGTCACGTGGTGGAGAACTTCTCCCTGAGTCTTAACTGCGCGGAGAACCGTTGTGTCTGAAGTTATTCTGTCACCCTTGATAATAATTATTTCGGTTCCCATATTGTCTGTTTCTCTGATTGTCTCTGTGATATTCATTACGGTGGAGAGGTGATCTTTCCATGTAATTCTTACTACTGTGCCAACGGTTGTCATACGGGTGGTGTCTGGTTTGGTCACGATGTACGTTGCAAGAATAGCCTTGTCGTGTTCAGTTATTATTTCTTTCGTCGTGGAATTGTGACGGATGTGAGCTGTAATTGTTGTGTTCCTGTTTTCGCATCCCACGATTGTCAGTGCCAATTTACAATTCTTGTAAGAGTCCCTGAAGAGCTTCAATGTCGTTTTTGCAACGTCCTGCCAAAATAATATGTCGTAAATGTTCAGGCAGTTTGATTAAGCAAATGCAGATGAGTTCTGAGGGGCTGCATGGGTTGGACAGGTACTGATTCTTGTGCAACATGTCTTCAAAATATTTCACAAGACTGGAAAATTCAGATTGTTCGAAATGTTTCATCATTATGATGAAATGTTTTACTCGGTCTTACGTAGCTTGAGACCAATACACTGAGAGGAAGGCATGATAAAATTCTCCTTCACTGTGACAATCGTGAATGACCGATCACATTCTTACAGCTGGTTCATTCTCTAAGTAGCCACACATAAATTCTAAACTGTGCTCTAATGACCAGTTGGGAGGAAAACAATGAGAGAATTCATGGAGCCATGCTTGTGGATGAATGTCGCCATAATTCTTAAATGTTTTGAATTTACGTGAAGAAATGAACAGCTTATAATCAAAATCATCATGTCAGCGAGTCGCATATCGGTCATTGTTACTTCGTTTCGGCGGTTCCATCTCAAAATTCGGTGTAGCTTGCCAACTTCTTTCATAATTTCCGAAGTGCCCTGTGTTATTATTTTGTGGCTGTTCCGTATTTCTATGTCCCTCTTCCCATGTTGGGGCGCGAGTCTCCTCTGAAATATGTAATTCTTGTATTATTTGTGCCAACTGATCTTGTACTTCCCGGATTTCTCTTTTGTGTTGCGTATTAATTTGATTCTGATTTTGTTTGAATTTCCTAATTTGTTCGTACTCTTCTGTATCATTAAAGACTACCGGTCTTGTGTCATTCAGATTATCATCTACCTTCGTAGATAAATTATTTAGCTGATCCAAAAGTTCAGCTACTTTCTCCGATAGTGAACTTATTTCCTCAGTGTGTGTTTCTGAACCAAGTTTCATAGTCTCCATTTGTGTTGAAATCGTATCTACTGTGTCCTTTAAGTTTTCCTGAGTTTTTGCAAGTTGCGTAACCGAATCGGTAGATACAACTGAGTCAATTTTAGCTTGCAAGGTGTCGTGTTTTTCATGAACAATAGTTTGCAGTTCCTTTATGGCTGCTTCGTGATTCTGTAATGCATTTTCATGACGCGAAAAAATAGGTTGAAAATGCTCACAAATTTGTGTTTTTACGTCATTACAGACTTTTTGACATTTAGACTTGATTTTAAGTAACTCAGCAGTTAAACCTTCACTTGTTTGTTCAAGTGTGGTGTCTAAATTTTGAAGCTGTTGCTGTGTTTGTCTCTGATTTTGTTCCATTGTGTCTAACTTTTGAAGCTTTTGTCCCATTTGTTGCACTAATTGTAATAACAATGCAATGGTGTCTGAAACATGTTCTGCAGTGCTATTCGGCAGTGCATTTGAACCGGCAATATTCGTATTTTGAAAAGCAGAAAATGTATCTTGACTTATTTGAGAAAACGGGGAGGACTCAAAACCTGAATCTACAGTATTTGCAAGATTGTGTCCTGTCATTTCGGATTCCTGAGGCGAGCTGTTGCCGACCGATCTATCGATAATACTTCCTTGTTCACTAATTGTTTCACTGTCTACACCATTATTTGCAGCCCACTCAATTTCCCTATGCACAATTACCAAATTACTACTTTGAACATTAGTTAATTCATAAATCGGCGGCGCTAACACACTGCTTTCGTCTTCACTGTCATTTCTCAGTTTAGTTTGGAGCCTAGTATTACGTTTTTCACACACATTATTGTCACAATATTTCACACAACAACACAGAAAAGCACAATTTGAAGAGCAAAATAAGAGAACACATTAACATAGCACTGAAAATAATATCTAGATAATTGCAAGCACAGCTGCGAAATACTTGGTGCAAATCTACATGCATACCACAACTGTTTTACTGTACAACAATGAAAGACTGCAACTACAAAGGAGATTCTCTCTACAATTACGTGCTAGCAATAAGCAAAACCTACACTAATTACACAAACTACAAGAAAAAAATCAGAAGATTCCAGTGAGGTATCCTGGCAGGGTCGCCATATAAAATGTCCCCTTAGAAAAATTTATGAATGACTGTGCTGATAAACCTCTTACATTATTTGATTTTCAAACAGCTGAGCAGAACTGAACGTACTCAGACAGTTCGCTCTTTACCTATTCTGGTCAACACTAAACTGACACACAATATTTTGAGCACAATACAATCTGACTTTCAAAAATCCCTACAAAAGAATGGCCCTGAAAAACAATAACCTATACCTTTCATGAATCACTTACCTCACAAAAATCTTCGTTACTCGAAATACTGCAATACAGTGAGTGCCACTACTGCCAGCTAAATAAAAGATTCTAACTACTGAAGGGACTAACTACTGATAGGCGTAGTTAGCAAATGAAAGATTTTGATAAAGAACAAACAATGTATTTACGCTAATAGTGTTCAAAAGTCATAATATATACATATCAGTTCATGACATGCAGTCTTACAAATTTACTGTCTCTGATGGACACACGTCCAGATCATCCGCTCTCAAAACTCCGCCATCTCTCTCCCCAGATCCACCACTGCTGGTGGCTCACCTCCAACTGCGCAACGCTACGCGCTGTTGACAACCAGCTGCCCAACACTACAATAGCAAACAACAATGCAAACCAGCCACAGACTGCACACAGCACAGCCAGTGATTTTCATACAGAGCGCTATGTGGTGGTGGCGTTACCAATATAAGAACCTACACAGCCTACTTACAACCTGAAGAACATATTTCAAATTGACGTACTTTGTTTGTTTCGTATGTTGTCTGATGCGGGAATAAAGTGTCGACTGGACAAGTGTGATTTTTTTTAAAACGTGAGTTACAGTATCTTGATCATGTAATAAACAGTCAATGTGTACATCGTCTTCAGTCGCATTTCTTAGCCATACGAGATTTGCCAGTCCCTCACATTGTCACAGAATTGCAGTCGGTCTTAGGGAAAATGAACTATTATATTCGGTTCATACCGAATGCTGCACAGTTCGCAGCTCCATTGGATCACTTGCGTTGCAAGAATGTCCCCTTTGTTTGGAGAGATTGGTGCCAAGTAGCTTTTAAAAACTTAAAGATACATTGCTCATTGATCGATGCTTAGTTCACATTGATCCTGACAAACCAGTCGTATTGCAAGTTGACGCTTTCTCTTACGAAATCGGTGCAGTACTTCCACACAGAACTGGTGATAAAGACAGGCCTATTGCTTTCGCATCAAAAATGTTGTCCAAAGCTCAGTGTATTCACAAAGTGAGAACGAGGCTTTGGCTATTTTGTATGGCATCACCAAATTCCACCACTATTTGTATGGCAAAAAATTCTACTTAGTAACGGCTCACAAGCCTATGATGTCCTTGTTTCATCCGACGAAACCGGTTCCTGTACGAACTGATCAAAATTGCAAAGATGGGCTTTCTTATTGCCTCAATACCAGTACGAGATTGTGTGTCGTCCGACAGCTCAACAAGGTAAAAAATGGTTCAAATGGATCTAAGCCTATGAGACTTAACATCTGAGGTCACCAGTCCCCTAGACTTAGAACTACTTATATCTAAGTAACCTAAGGACATCACAAACATCCATGCCCGAGGCAGGATTCGAACCTGCGAACGTAGCAGCCGAGTGGTTACGGACTGAAGCGCCTAGAACCGCTCGACCACAGGGGCCGGCCAAAAATGGTAATGCGGACTCTCTTTCACGTCTTCCGATTAGCCCTGGTACAGACTTTGACGCTTCTCTTGCATCTGGTTGTCACAAAAAATGGCTCTGAGCACTATGGGACTCAACATCTTAGGTCATAAGTCCCCTAGAACTTAGAACTACTTAAACCTAACTAACCTAAGGACATCACACACACCCATGCCCGAGGCAGGATTCGAACCTGCGACCGTAGCAGTCCCGCGGTTCCGGACTGCAGCGCCAGAACCGCTAGACCACCGCGGCCGGCTCTGGTTGTCACATCGATGCTCAGGATTGTGAATTTGCTTCAGTCTTTTCCACTGAACTACAGGAAAATTGCACAGGCCACGGAAACTGTTTAAGATATGAACGTTTTTCTCACATACATTCGCACATCTTGGCCTCGTTTCTTGCACAGCATAAAGAACTCTGTAGTGAGCCGCTACCTTGCACGTCGGCATAGCCTCACTGTACAGAAAGCTGTGATTCTTGTTGAAAATGACAGTGAACATTCACATGTGTTGATCCCTAAAGCTTTGCAAAAAGAAGTGTTGCAGTTACTTCACCAAAGACACTGGAAGAATGTTCACACGAAACAGTTAGCGCGTCGACACTGTACTTGGCAATGTATGGACACCCAAATAGAACAGATGGCGTCACAGTGTCACGCATGTGCGGAAAATCAGTCCGCTCCGCCACAAAAATTCTCTTCTTAGCCAAAGTCACAATCGCCATGGAAACGTGTGCACATACACTTTGCGGGACCTTTTTGGAACACTCGTTGGTTGACTGTGGTTGACTCATATGCGAGGGGCGTTTGAAATGTCCGTGCAAAAATAAAAACTACTTACGTGTTTGGGGTTAACATTTTTTATTTTTCGACATAGTCTTCTTTTAGACTTACACATGTCGTCCAACGCTGTTCTTATTTGTTGATCGCTTCCGAATAATAGGAATTGTCCAAGTCTGCAAAATAGCTATTAGTTGCTGCAATCACCTCCTCATTTGAATGAAATCTTTGTCCCGCCAACCATTTCTTCAAATTGGGGGAACAAATAGCAGTCCGAGGGAGCCAAGTCTGGAGAATAGGGGGGGATTTGAAACAAGTTGGAATCCTATTTCCATTAATTTTGCGACCACAACTGCTGAGGTGTGTGCTGGTGCACTGTCGTGATGGAAAAGAACTTTTTTGCAGGCCAATCGCCGTCGTTTTTCTTGCAGCTCGGTTTTCAAACAGTCCAGTAACGATGAAAAATATGCACCTGTAATAGTTTTATCATTTTCCAGACAGTCGATGAGGATTATACATTGCAAATCCCAGAAGACAGTCGCCGTAACATTTCCGGCCGAAGGACTCGTCTTTACCTTTTTTGGTGCAGATTCTTCTTTGGTAACCCATTGTTTAGATTGTTCTTAGGTCTCAGGAGTATAGCAATGTATCCATTCTTCATCAACAGTGACGAAACGACGCTTTAAGTCCTGCGGATTCTTCGTGAACAGATGCAAATCATCCTTGCAACACTTCACACAAGTCCGTTTTTGGTCAAGCGTGAGTAATCGCGGAACCCATCTTGTGGATTGTTTTCTCATGTCCAAATGTTTATGCAAAATATTATGTACTAATTCATTTGAGATGCCCACAGCACTAGCAGTCTCACGCACCTTAACTCTTCTGTTATCCATCACCATATCACGGATTTTATCAATGATTTCTGGAGCCGTAAGCTGCACACGTTGTCCAGAACGTTCAGTATCATATGGGCACTCCGAAAATTTTGAAACCGCTTATAAACTGTTCTAATAGAAGGTGCAGAGTCACCGTAATGTTTATAAAGCTTCTCTTTAGTCTCCTGGGGCGTTTTGCCTTTCATAAAGTAATGCTTAATCACCACACGTAATTGTTTTTCGTCCAGTTTTTGACAATCACTCAACTTCCTTGAGTCACACGAATGAAAAACATAAAGAAATAGACCACTATGGCTGAAACTTGGTGTGCGTTCTTTCCAAAGACGCTACTAACAAGAGAACCTCCCTATCGCACCCCCCTCAGATTTAGTTATAAGTTGGCACAGTGGATAGGCCTTGAAAAACTGAACACAGATCAATCGAGAAAACAGGAAGAAGTTGTGTGGAACTATGAAAAAAGTAAGCAAAATATACAAACTGAGTAGTCCATGCGCAAGACAGACAACATTCAGGATAGTGTGAGCCCAGCAGCGCCGTGGTCTCGTGGTTAGCGTGAGCAACTGCGGACCGTGAGGTCCTTGGTTCAAGTCTCCGTTGAGTGACAAGTTTAATTTTTTATTTTCAGACAATTATCAAAGTTCAGGCACTTACACATAATCAACTTCGCTCTCCGAAATTCCAGGAGATGTTCAGATTTGCTTGGACGTATGCAGGATTTGACGGTCTACACACGGAAAAATTTGAAAACGTTAAAAACATATGTTTTGACAGAGCACAGGGAAAACTGTGCGACTGTGAAACTGTTGCATTCATTTGCTGCAGTTTATGTGACAAACTCTTATGTTTTCATCACTTTTTTGGGAGTGGTTACCACATCCACAAGAAAACCTAAATCGGGCAAGGTAGAAGAATCTTTTTACCCATTCGCCAAGTGTAGAAGTTAGGTGGGTCGACAACATATTCGTGTCATGTGACGCACACGCCGTCACCAGTGTCGTATAGAATATATCAGACGTGTTTTCCTGTGGAGGAATCGGTTGACCTATGACCTTGCGATCAAATGTTTTCGGTTCCCATTGAAGAGGCACGTCCTTTCGTCGACTAATCGCACGGTTTTGCGGTGCGGTCGCAAAACACAGACACTAAACTTATTACAGTGAACAGAGACGTCAATGAACGAACGGACGGATCATAACTTTGCGAAAATAAAAAAAGTAAAGTTCTCACTTTTTTTTACTCTCCATTTTGTTCGTTGTTGATCGTTGTGTTTGTTCGTTGCGGACGTCAGAAGACATCCGGTTAAGTTCGTTTGTTGATCATTTCACTCAGTTTTTTTTATTACAGAGGCCAACCCGCTCTCTGGCCGAACACGCTGAGCACTCGAGGGAAGACTTGAACCAAGGACCTCTCGTTCCGCAGTTGCTCAAGCTAACCACGGGACCACGGCGCTCCTGAGCTCACAGTATCCTGGATGTTGCCTATTTCAGACATGGACTACTCAGTTCGTATATTTTGCTTATTTTTTTCATAGTTCCACACAACTTCTTCTTGTTTTCTCGATTGATCTAAGTTCAGTTTTTCAAGGCCTATCCACTGTGCCAACTTATAACTAAATCTGAGGGGGATGCGATGGGGAGGTTCCCTTGTAAGTAAACATGACCTCGATACGCGCCGGTGGTGCCATCTCTCGGACTTTTCACGGACTTTTCAAACGTTCCTCGTAGTAAGTTTACTTTTTCTGTGCCAATGAACTCGACAACGTCACGTAGCACAATTCACAAGTTGTCCTCTATTTTTTGCATGGAAGGTTTACTGGAAGTAGTAGTGTCAGACAATGGCCGCCAGTTCACGTCAAATGAATTTGAAACATTCTGTGAATGCAATGGCATACAACATCTAACTAGTGCGCCGTTCCACCCACAGTCGAAAGGCGAAGCGGGACGTTTTGTTATAGCCTTCAGCAGCAGATGGCCAAACTTCGCTCCGCACACACCAGGGATCAAGCGTTGCAACTGTATCTCGCCTCATATCGTTCGGTCCGCCCCCGGTAGCTGAGCAGTGAGCGTGACGGAATGTCATTCCGGGCTGGGTCGGAAATTTTCTCCGCTCAGGGGCTGGGTGTTGTGTTGTCCTTGTCATCATTTCATCCCCATCGACACGCAAGTCGCCGAAGTGGCGTCAGCTCGAAAGACTTGCACCAGGCGAGCGGTCTACACGACGGGAGGTCCTAGCCGCACGGCATTTCCATATCGTTCGCACCCACGAGATGAACCATAGCCTGCGGAATTGCTTCACGGCCGCCATCGGACACTGCTCCATCCGCTCCACCCTCCTCAGTATCCGGCGCCGAAGGAAGGCCGCAAATCAAAATCAACTTCGCCTCTGTCATGTGCACGATGATCTTTCAGTCTCTCTCCCCCCGGATTCACGGGTCTAGAGGACAGTGAAGCCACAGCAACCATGACACCGCAGGACGACTCTATGTAGACGGAGTCTTCGCCTCCTCTCGTCCTACCGATGGAGCTGGACCCGCCCACACCGTAGCAGTCGCCGGCTTCTTCCTCTGATTCATGGCAGCAGGAGGTGGACGCGTACCCTTCTGGTCGTTTCTGCCAGAGCGCAGGCAGGATGGCCGCGTACAACCGGAAACTTGGCGTCCTCCCTACACGACGACGGTCCGTCGCTTTGGAAGGGGGGAATGTTCCGGCTTAAAGATAAGCGACGGAACGTAGATGAAGAATGCAACAGCAAAAAAGGTTGAGACGACGCCAGCCAGTAGCCCGCTGACTAGGACCGCACCACGACAGGAGCAGCCTCTACAAGAAGAGAATGTTAGCGGCGCTCCTGCCAGCCTCGGCCGCACAGTATAGGCACAGTACTAGACCGACCCTAGGAGAGCACTACGATAGCAGTTATTAGGGATCCATGTCCATTGCTTACATGAAAAGATAAAGACATCGACTGCATGTCGCCCATCGCTTGCGGCAGCGTTGTGAATTCACAGTTAAGTATTGCCAAAATTCTTTGTTGTAAAACAATCTCTTGATCTCCCTCCCAATACCCAAAAAGGGAAGGGAGTGAGACAGGGTTGTATCCTCTCCCCAATGCTATTCAATCTGTATATTGAGTAAGCGGTAAAGGAAACAAAAGAAAAGTTCGGAGTAGGTATTAAAATCCATGGAGAAGAAATAAAAACTTTTGAGGTTCGCCGATGACAATGTAATTTTGTCAGATACGGCAAAGGACTTGGAAGAGCAGTTGAAAGGAATGGACAGTGTCTTGAAAGGAGCGTATAAGATGAACATCAACAAAAGCAAAAGGAGGATCATGGAATGTAGTCGAAATAAGTCGGGTGATGCTGAGGGAATTAGATTAGGAAATGAGACACTTAAAGTAGTAAAGTAGTTTTGCTACTTGGGGAGCAAAATAACTGATGATGGTCGAAGTAGAGAGGCTATAAAATGTAGACTGACAATGGCAAGGAAAGCATTTCTGAAGAAGAGAAATTTGTTAACATCGAGTAATGATTTAAGCGTCACGAAGTCGTTTCTGAAAGTATTTGTATGGTGTGTAGCCATGTATGGAAGTGAAACGTGGACGATAAATAGTTTAGACAAGAAGAGAATACAAGCTTTCGAAATGTGGTGCTACAGAAGAATGCTGAAGATTAGATGGGTAGATCACATAACTAATGAGGAGGTATTGAATAGAATTGGGGAGAAGAGGAGTTTGTGGCACAACTTGACTAGAAGAAGGGATCGGTTGGTGGACATATCCTGAGGCATCAAGGGATCACCAGTTTAGTACTGCAGGGCAGCGTGGAGGGTAAAAATCGTAGAGGGAGACCAAGAGATGAATACACTAAGCAGATTCAGACGGATGTAGGCTGCAGTAGGTACTGGGAGATGAAGAAGCTTGAACAGGATAGAGTAGCATGGAGAGCTGCATCAAACCAGTCTCAGGACTGAAGGCCACAACAACAACATCACTAACGTCGATTTGCAGTAGGGTTTACTGTATTCGAACATTGCGAAGTACCTCGAAGAAAACGATTTATTGACATATAGTCAGCACGGATTCAGAAAATATCGTTATTGTGAAACAGAACTAGCTCTTTATACTCATGAAGTAATAAGTGCTATCGACAGGGGATGTCAAATTGATTCCATACTTTTAGATTTCCAAAAGGCTTTCGACACCGTTAATCAGAAGCGTCTTCTAATGAAACTGCGTACCTACGGAGTATCCCTCAGTTCTGCGACTGGATTCGTGATTTCCTGTCAGAAAGGTCACAGTTCGTAGTAATAGACGGAAAGTCATCGAATAAAACAGAAGTAATATCCGGCGTTCCCCAAGGAAATGTTATAGGCTCTCTATTGTTCCTGATCTACATTAACGACATAGGAGACAATCTGAGTAGCTGCCTTAGATTGTTTGCAGATGATGCTGTCATTTGACGTCTTGTAAAGTCATCAGATGATCGGAACGACTTGGAAAATGATTTAGATAAACTATCTTTATGGTGCGAAAAGTGGCAATTGACCGTGAATAAAGAAAAGTGCTAAGTTATTCACATGAGTACTAAAAGAAATCAGGTAAATTTGGATTTCGCGATAAGTCACACAAATCTGAAGGCTGTAAATTCAACTGAATACTTAGGGATTACAATTACAAATAACCTACATTGGAACGATCACATAGATAATATTGTGGGGAGAGCAAATGAAAGACTGCGATTCATTGGCAGAACACTTCGAAGGTGCAACAGGTCTACCAAAGAGACTGCTTACACTACGCTTGTCCGCCCTGTTCTGGAGTACTGCTGTGCGGTGTGGGATCGGCATCAGGTAGGACTGACGGATGACATCGAAAAAGTACAAAGAAGGGCAGCTCGTTTTGTATTATCGCTGAATAGGGGAGACAGTGTCACAGACATGATACGTGAACTGGAGTGAGAATCATTGAAACAAAGACGTTTTTCGTTGCTACGGGATCTTCTCATGAAATTTCAATCACCATTTTTCTCCTCCGATTGCGAAAACATTGTGTTGGCACCCACCAACATAGGGCGAAATGATCATCACGATAAAATAAGAGAAATCAGGGTTCGCACGGAAAAATTTAAGTGCTCGTTTTTCCCGCGTGCCGATCGAGAGTGGAACGGTAGAGAGACAGCATGAAGGTGGTTCACTGAATCCTCTGCCAGGCACTTTGTTGTGAATAGCAGAGTAATGGCGTAGATGTAGGTGTACAGTTGTACGCCTCACACTTCGCTCCAGTACTGGATTAGCGATCCCTTAGTGAGCCGCGCCCCGGCCCGCGTTTGTGCCGTTGACAGGTTCGCGTCGTGTATTCGGATTGTGATCTCTCGTTTTCTTAGTGCGTTCACTGGCGCCACTACGTTTGCTCGCTTTGTCTGTCCGTGAGTGGCAGCAGCGGCGTTTATCGATAGCGAGTACTGTGGTACTATCTTTGGAGCGACCTCCAGTATTTCCGGGTCGTCGTGTGTTGGACGACGGAGCAGCAGTGAAGTCCGCACAGCCAGTATTCGCCCCACAGCTGGCGATACATGCAATGCCCGATGGAAGGACGTGGTCGCGAGAGTTCACGACTACGTCGAGGTCCGGATTCAGCGAGGTTAAGTTGAATGGATCGTTATATTCGAGTAGTGCAACCTGCACTGGTGTGTGTGTGTGTGTGTGTGTGTGTGTGTGTCCGTCCGTCAAAGTTACTTCACGGTAAGCTGTCAGTCGACGATTCATACTGGGACGTTTTCCTTGCCTCACTTGATCGAGAGCGACCGTTGGTTGTTCGTTCGGTCTGTCGTCTCAACGGACGACGTGTATCTGGTCTTCCGTCCGCTTCTGGTTTCTCTGTGTTTGTGTGGACTTGTAATTCGTCCTTCTTGCTCCACAGTGACTGATTTTAGTACTGTTTGAGTTGTTTGTGGTATTGTTTTTGCGGATGAGGGTATGGCATTGGTGGCCAGCAGACCACTCGGTTCGGCCGCCGCTCCACAAGTTTTTAACGCCACTACGGCGGCTTGCGAGTGAATGAGGATGAAATGATGATGAAAGACACACAACACCCAGTCATCTCGAGGCGGAGAAAATCCCTGACCCACCGGGAATCGAACCCGGGACCCCGTGCGAGGGAAGCGAGAACGCTCCCGCAAGACCACGAGTCGCGGACATCTCGTGTGGTTTTGAATGAGCAGTCATTTTAACGTTGTCTGCGTACTGGATTCGTGAAGCCAACTTGTTGTGATTACCTCGGATTACTCTTGCGTTTGAACTTGTTCTCTTGTACAATGTTTGTCGTTTTACGATGTCAAGAGTGTAGTCCGCCCGTCTGCATGGCATGGGTTATTCCATCGTTGTGTTGGGCATCGGACGTTCGGTAGATTTTGCAAGTGTGTTGGTCTTGCGTTTAAACTGTGGCTTGAGTTGCCATCCCGTTAAGTGAGTATAACTCTTGGCTGCCTGTCTCACCGCTTACGCAGCTGTAGGAAATTGTCTCAAGTCGATCCTTGGAGCACTGTCAGTGGATCACTCCCTTCCTATTTGGTCTGATTGTGTCAATTGTTTCAAAATAATATTTTGTTTAAGTTATTCCTATTGCTTGTGGCCTCCAGCCGACAAATAATTTGAATTCCTCTTAATAAAGCCTTCAGCCGTCAGTGTAGCTTGTGTTACAGTCAATTTTTTTTAATGATTGTTTTTTAAAAAATTATTTCCTTAAATAAAGTGTACGTGTTTACTGTGCAACCATTGGTAACTGATTAGGTCCCGTCCACACCTTTTCCCGCTTTCCCTAAGTACCACGTCTCACGTAATGTCTCAGAATGTGTCATATCAATCGATACATTCTTCTCGGCCGTAGTGGCCGAGCGGTTCTAAGCGCTACAGTATGGATTCGCGTGAGCGCTACAGTCGCAGGTTCGAATCCTGCCTCGGGCATGGATGTGTGTGATGTCCTTAGGTTAGTTAGGTTTAAGTAGTTCTAAGTTCTAGGGGACTGATGACCTCAGAAGTTAAGTCCCATAGTGCTCAGAGCCATTTTTGATACCTCCTCTTGTCACGTATTGCCACAAATTTCTTTTCTTCCCATTTCTATCCAGTACCTCCTCATTAGTTACGTGATCTACCACCTCACCTTCAGCATTCTCCTGTGGCAACACATTTTAAAAGCTTCTATTCTCTTATTCTCTGAGCTGCTTATCGTCCATGTTTCACTTCCATACATAACTACTCTCCATAGAAACACTTTCAGAAAAACTTCCTAACACTTAAATCTATACTCCATGTAAACAAATTTGCCTTCTTCAGAAACGCTTTTCTTCCCATTGAAAGTCTACATTTTATATCGTCTCTACTTCGGGCCTCATCAATTGTTTTGCTGCCCCTGTATCTCGCAGTCGAGTGAACTATGGTGAGCTGCCTGGCGTCGCAGTGGACAGTTTTCAACACCTCACCTCAATTATATACCACACTAAAACCAATAAAAATTACACATCAAATGAACTACTAAATTAGGTCTAAATAAATTATCCGAATCACTTTATTAAAACTGCACTGCTGCTTCCCGTAGCTAACAATCTTTCACACATGGATCTATCATACTGTTCACTGAAATGTACTTTGCATAATAAGAAAATAACTTCCAGACTGAATGTAAGCCATTCGACCTAATCACTGATTAACTGTGTAATGACATTGTTCTGTATGTATAGCGTAACTGTACGATTGCGGCCCTGATCTTGCACTTAACTTGATACAGTAAAGTTCTCTCAAAAGTAGAGCATTGCAAGTAGCACCGCAGGGAAGCTAAATTAAAAATGGTAAGCTAAAAATGAAATCAAAAGTGTATGTATGGCCACGTGATAGGCGGACACAAGCAACACAGTGTTTCTTGAGTGAAAATAATTTTTGGTGCCAATGTTCTACAAATGATTTTTCTGAGACAATTTTATAGCAATGAATTACTTAACAGGTTGACTTTGAAGTTCGTGAACAACACTGATTTACACAAAAATATCTATCTTTTTTTAGCTGGCTGAGTAGTCAAAAATTTTACCTTAAATAAAAGATTACCCTACCCAAAATGATCTCTAGTCTTTCACAAAACGTATATGTGCTGGAGGAGAAGCAACTTCCATAGCTGTCAGCAATCCACGAGATATGTTTCAACCAAACTTCGGTACGACAATTGATTTTACAACAGAGTGCTACCTACGAGCAAGTATGCAAATTTGCGGATTTATCTTGAATCACAGTTCTGCACAGAACTCTTCCAAAAGTCATAAATACTCTCATGACCATCTTATTCAAACATTTACAGCAAATCTGCATTCATTATTTAGCAGCTTAATTAGAGACAAAAATTTCCTGATCATTCAGTTCCACGCCTGCTTCCCAACACACCTCAACTAATAACAACGCCGACTTTGTCTCTGCCATCAGGCAGAGAGTGTACAACAACACAACCAAAGATCACAGATCAATATGACTTGCTCTCAGATGTGTGAATATCGAGACATGAAACTCAGAAGTTAAAAATGACCAAGATGAAATGCACACATCACAAATGTTAGCAATATCATCACTCCTGAGAACTCCGTAATGCTCCTTACAGATGACTCTAAAATTACTAACAAGGGAACCTCCCCACCGCACCCCCCTCAGATTTAGTTATAAGTTGGCACAGTGGATAGGCCTTGAAAAACTGAACACAGATCAATCGAGAAAACAGGAAGAAGTTGTGTGGAACTATGAAAAAAATAAGCAAAATATACAAACTTAGTAGTCTATGCGCAAGATAGGCAACATCAAGGATAGTGAGGGCTCAGGAGCGCCGTGGTCCCGTGGTTAGCGTGAGCAGCTGCGGAACGAGAGGTCTTTGGTTCAAGTCTTCCCTCGAGTGAAAGAGTTTAATTTCTTTATTCTCGCAAAGTTATGATCTGTCCGTTCGTTCATTGACGTCTCTGTTCACTGTAATAAGTTTAGTGTCTGTGTTTTGTGACCGCACCGCAAAACCGTGCGATCAGTAGGCGAAAGGATGTGCCTCTCATATGGGAACCGAAAACATTTGATCGCAAGGTCGTAGGTCAACCGATTCCTCCACAGGAAAACACGTCTGATATATTCTATACGACAATGGTGACGGCATGTGCGTCACATGACAGGAATATGTTGTCGACCCACCTAACTTCTACACTTGGCGAATGGGTAAAAAGATTCTTCTACCTTGCCCGATTTAGGTTTTCTTGTGGATGTGATAATCACTCCCAAAAAAGTGATGAAAACGTAAGAGCTTGTCACATAAACTGCAACAAATGAGTGTAACAGTTTCACAGTCGCACAGTTTTCACTGTGCTCTGTCAAAACATATGTTTTTAACGTTTTCAAATTTTTCCGTGTGTAGACCGTCAAATCCTGCATATGTCCAAGCTGATCTGAACATGTCCTTGAATTTTGGAGAGCGAAGTTGATTATGTGTGAGTGCCTGAACTTTGATAATTTTCTGAAAGTAAAAAATTAAACTTTTTACTGGAGGGAAGGCTTGAACAAAGAACCTCTCGTTCCGCAGCTGCTAATGCTAACCACGGGACCACGGCGCTCCTGAGCTTACTCCATCCTTGATGTTGCCTATCTTACACTTGGACTACTCAGTTTGTATATTTTGCTTTTTTTTCATAGTTCCACACAACTTCTTCCTGTTTTCTCGATTGATCTGTGTTCAGTTTTTCAAGGCCTATCCACTGTGCCAACTTATAACTAAATCTGAGGGGGGTGCAATGGGGAGGTTCCCTTGTAAGACTTCTCCGACAGATAAATCTGAAATGCTTTCCATCCAAAATCATTATGTAAGTCCGGACAGAACGCAGAACATTAAACGCAACGCATACCAGCTCAGCGACTCTTCTGTAACTGACTAACTCGGTGAATATTCGACTTACCTCTCCTCCTCACCCAGATACGAAAAAAGTTGGAGGGGGCGATCTGACCAGTCAACAAGATAAACTTTTCATTCGTACCAGGCACCTCCTCCAGTTATAAGAAACTAGAAACACCGCCTGTTTTCTCTTGCTCAAAATATTCCATTAGTTCAACATCTAAAATTTGGGCAAATCCGTCCCTTTCGCGTAGGTCTGACGGAACCAATCGCGATTCCGGCCATTATCTGTGCCCGAGCAGATATTATCCCGCCCGAGTGGCGCCTCAAACCAGTTTTCAAAATTAAAATCAAGTGACGTTCTCAGCCCTCTGCTGCGAATCTTAAGCAATAAAATGCTCAAGAATTCACTGAGTAGCATGTGTTTTCAACTACAGCCACTTCATTCAATCCATCGAGCATCCATGGGTTACGGGTACATGGTGTGCAGAATATCAAATGCAATAAAAGTGGAAAAAAAACGCACTTGATTTCGGTTCCCAGCATTACCTTCCTTCCTTGGTCAGAAAAAAAAATACGCAGCCCATTCACATTAATGTGAGCACCTATCAAAAATCTGCAGCTCGTGGTCTATTGGCCAGCGCTGCTGCCTCTGGATCACGGGATCCCGGGTTCGACTCCCGGCCGGGTGGCGGATTTTCTCTGCCCGGGGACTGGGTGTTAGCGTTGACCGAGCGAGGTGGCGCAGTGGTTAGCACACTGGACTCCATTCGGGAAGACAGCGGTTCAATCCTGCGTGCGGCCATCGTGATTTAGGTTTTCCGTGATTTTCCTAAATCGCTTCAGGCAAATGCCGGGATGGTTCCTTTGAAAGGGCACGTCCGACTTCCTTCCACATCTCCCCTAATCCGATGAGACCGATGACCTCACAGTTTGGTCTCCTCCCCCGAAGCAACGCAACCCAAATATCAAAAGCCTGAATAACCACCTTTTGGAGCGCAGACCGTTGAGACACATGCAGGGCGAGAGTTATGAGGTACCGACAGGCGTGTGGAGTCATGCTGGCTCCATTGCCGTGGCCAGGTGCGCTAGGTTCCACGGCTTAGGATCCGTGACGTGAACAGTCCGATCGAGATCAGGTTCCTCTCGGAGGATGCAGACACAATAGCGTCTTTCTTAGCAGTCATGTACAACCGCTCACTTAACGAAAGATCTGTTCCTAAAGAGTGGAAAGTAGCACACGTCACACCAATATTCAAGAAAGGAAATAGGAGTAACCCATTGAATTACAGACCCATATCACTGACCTCAATTTGCAGTAGAATTTGGATTATATGCTGTACTCGAACATTATCAATCACCTTGAAGAAAATGAGTTATTGATACATAACCAACACGGATTCAGAAAATATCGTTCTTGTGCAACATAACGTAATGCTCCTAACAGATGACTCTAAAATTACTAAGACTTCTCCGACAGATAAATCTGAAATGGTTTCCATTCAAAATCATTATGTAAGTCCGGACAGAACGCAGAACATTTAACGCAACGCATACCAGCTCAGCGACACCAAAACGACTCACCAAGAGAATTCTAACATGCATACAAGGGGTCAAATCACCAAGACCATGGATCACGTAAGTCAAACTGGACCTAGAAGCAGAAGTATCGATTGAATAGAAATTGAAGACAGAAATATATATAAGGAACAAGATACACAAGTGGAGTGTGAGGTCAGAGAATGAAGTCCCAAAGAAACGAGGGCAACTATTTATAAATTATGAGTATATCCACCAACCAACTTCGTAAACCAGTTTGTCTGTTAGTGAAAATTGTATCAACATCTCTACTGTAGTTCTTGAGGTTAGCCTTCACAAACAGACCGAAAAACGCGGCGGGGAACTTTGATTTAGTAATATGCTCTTTATTCCCATCAAGTAATGAGTGTTGTCGACAAGGGATCTCAGATCGATTCCATATTCCTAGATTTCCAGATACCGTTCCTCACAAGCGACTATTAACGAAATTGCGTGCATATGGAGTATCGTCTCAGTTGTGTGACTGGATTCGTGATTCCCTCTCAGAGAGGTCACAGTTCGTAGTGATAGACGGTAAATCATCGAGTAGAACAGAAGTGATATCTGGCGTTCCGCAATGTAGTGTGACAGGCCGTCTGCTGTTCCTGATTTACATAAATGATCTAGGTGGTAATCTGAGCAGCCCCCTTAGATTGTTTGCAGATGACGCTGTAATTTACCGTCTAGTAAAATCACCAGACGATCAATTCCAATTACAAAATGATCTAGAGGGAATTTCTGTGTGGTGCGAAAAGTGGCAGTTGGCACTAAACAAAGAAAAGTACGAGTTCATCCACATGGGTACTAAAAGAAATCCGATAAATTTTGGGTATACGATAAATCGCACAAATGTAAGGGCTGTCAATTCGACTAAATACCTAGGTATTACAATTACAAGCAACTTAAATTGGAAAGACCACACAGATAATATTGTGGCGAAGGCGAAACAAAGACTGCGCTTTGTTGGCAGAACACTTAGAAGATGCGACAAACTCACTAAAGAGACAGTCTGCATTAGTCTTGTCCGTCTTCTGGTGGAATATTGCTGCGCGTTGCGGGGTCCTTACCAGATACGATTGAAGGAGGACATCGAAAAACTGCAAAGAAGGGCAGGTCGAAATGGTTCAAATGGCTCTGAGCACTATGGGACTTAACTTCTGAGGTCATCAGTCCCCTAGAACTTAGAACTACTTAAACCTAACTATCCCAAGGAGATCACACACATCCATGCCCGAGGCAGGATTTGAACCTGCGACCGTAGCGGTCGCGCGGTTCCAGACTGTAGCGCCTAGAACCGCTCGGCCACTCCGGCCGGGCCCGCATCTCGTGGTCGTGCGGTAGCGTTCTCGATTCCCACGCCCGGGTTCCCGGGTTCGATTCCCGGCGGGGTCAGGGATTTTCTCTGCCTCGTGATGGCTGGGTGTTGTGTGCTGTTCTTAGGTTACTTAGGTTTAAGTAATTCTAAGTTCTAGGGGACTTATGACCACAGCAGTTGAGTCCCATAGTGCTCAGAGCCATTTTTGAACTCCGGCCGGCTTAGGGCAGATCGTTTTGTGTTATCGCGCAATAGGGGTGAGAGTGTCACTGATATGAGCCTCGAGTTGGGGTGGCAGTCACTGAAACAATGGCGGTTTTCTTTGCGGTGAGATCTGTTTACCAAATTTCAATCGCCAGCTTTCTCTTCCGAATGCGAAAATATTTTGTTGACTCCCACCTACACAGAGAGAAATGATCATCATAATAAAATAAGAGAAATCAGAGCTCGAACGGAAAGGCTTAGGTGTTCCTTTCTCCCACGCGCCATTCGAGAGTGGAATGGTAGGGAAGTAGTATGAAAATGGGTCGATGAACCCTCTGCCATGCACTTAAGTGTGAATTACAGAGTAACCATGTAGATGTAGATGGGCCACATATTCTCGAGAGAGTATCAATTCGGGGAGTTTGGTGGCCAGGGGAGTACAGCAAACTCACCCTGGTGCTCCTCGAACCACACACGCAGAGAGCTGTGTAACACGTTGCGTTGTCCTGCTGGTAGATGGTGCCGAGGAAAAAGAAACAGTATGTAGGGGTGGATATGTTCCCCAATGATAGACGCATACCTGTGTTGAATTAGTGTGCTTTCCAGAATGACGAGATCACCCAAGGGACGTCCAGCCTGAAGCCTTTCCTTTCAGACGTACCGCGCCGTACACGCAAACGGCCATGTGTCCGATGGAGCGTAAAATGTGATTCATCTGAAAAGTCTACCTGTCGCCACTCAGTGGCGTCCAGTTGCAGCACTGGCGTAGAAATTACAGCATTCGTCGCCGATCAACACCAGTCAGCAGGGGTGCGTGAACCTGACGCATGCTTCTGGGGCCCATACGAAGCAACGTTTGCAGAATGGTTGAAAGCCTTCTAATTACGTATCAAATCTAGACTTTAATAATAAAATGGCTAGGTACTGTTAATCAGAACTCAGGGAGAAGTTTGTAAGTAGGCTGTTTAGGTGTTTATGTTGTAACGCCGCAGTCTGTGGCTGGCTGGCATTGTTGGAATATTCGCCATTGTAGTGTTGCGCAGTTGGAGGTGAGCCACCAGCAGTGGTGGTTGTGGGGAGAGAAATGGCAGAATTTTGAGAGCGGACTATCTGGACGTGTGTCCATCAGAAAGGGTTAATTTGTAATATTGGATATCATGAACTGATATATATATGATGACTTTGGAACATTATTAAGGTAAATACATTGTTTGTTCTCTATAAAAATCTTTTATTTGCTAACTATGCCTATCAGTAGTTACTGCCTTCAGTAGTTTGAATCTTTTATTTTGGTGCGGTATTGGCGCTCGCTGTATTGCAGTAGTTCGAGAAACGAAGATTTTTGTGAAGTAAGTAATTCATCAAAGGTATAGGCTATTGTTAGTCAGGGCCATTCTTTTGTAGGGATTATTGAAAGTCAGAAAGCGTTGCGCCAAAAATATTGTGTGTCAGTTTAAGCACTGGCTGTGCTGTGCGCAGTCTGTGGCTGGTTCGCATTGTTGGAATATTCGCCATTGTAGTGTTGGGCAGTTGGATGTGAACAGCGCGTAGCGTTGTGCAGTTGGAGGTGAGCCGCCAGCAGTGGTGGATGTGGGGAGAGAAATGGCAGAATTTTGAGAGCGGACTATCTGGACGTGTGTCCATCAGAAAGGGTTAATTTGTAATATTGGATATCATGAACTGATATATATATATATATATATATATATATATATATATATGGTGACTTTGGAACATTATTAAGGTAAATACATTGTTTGTTCTGTATAAAAATCTTTTATTTGCTAACTATGCCTATCAGTAGTTAGTGCCTTCAGTTGTTTGAATCTTTTATTTTGCTGCAGTATTGGCACTCGCTGTATTGCAGTAGTTCGAGAAACGAAGATGTGACGTAAGTGATTCATGAAAGGTATAGGTTATTGTTAGTCAGGGCCATTCTTTTGTAGGGATTATTGAAAGTCAGATTGCGTTGCGCTGAAAATATTGTGTGTAACTTTAAGCACAGTCATTTAAAATTTTTCTAAGGGGACGTTTCAAGTTTTGATCTAAATGACAATAGATTTATTCATCCTTAACATCACAAGACAACAAAAATGACGAAAGAAACGTCACACAAACTTTTTTTTGACAAACGCTTTCACTAACATACGGTATAACTCGGACAAATTGATCATCTGGGGATCGACACACGACACTAACCGGACCACTAATCGCTTTATCTCACTTCATACACGGGAATCCGGTTTATGGTGCAGAACTACGCCACCATCAAGCATCTTTATTCAACCATTCCAAAAAGAATAATATGGTTCGAAAGAACAGTGTGCTAAGAGACATGTATTGGAGCCCTACGCCACAGCAGCCAATACTTTACCCTCCTGCTGGTCATGGCGGCACACCACGATGCATTCGGCGACTGAAGTCATGGACGGTCGCAATCTGTTATTAATGGCGCGCGCCCGAAAAATGCAAGCACGCGGTCTCGCGTTCGATTAATTCGGAATGCAGGTACTTTCCTATGAACCTCTGAAAACCCAGTGGATTCCAGTATGCAGGTGGACCCGTTTGCTGGTCTGCAAAACCAATTTGACTCTGTGCCGCGACTATGCGTGACAGAATATGTCAAGTGTTTAGACGGCACACTCAAGACAAATTAGTACACTCACGCATCACTCGTTGCGTGCGTGATGCTTGAAGCAGTACCTCTGATGGTTCAGAAGGTGACTGGCACAGCCTCTAAGTGGCACACTAGCAAAGGATACAAGTCTCACCGTTTAGGTAAAGACTTGCAATTCTTCTGTCCGATTCCTCGCCAGCTCGGTAGCAAAGCACATTTACATCTCAGACTTCCCACACTTTAGCACAAGACAATCACGAGCTGTAGTACGGCGTACGAAGCTGGGAGAGCGGCCTTTGCTTTCCAAACGCCGATTTGACCAATCAGAGACTTTAAAGTTAATTGGGAGAAAAGGAAAAAAGATTCAGCTTCGCGGCCTCTTTCTTACGAATTTACAATGTCTTTTCCTAACAACATGACCAGGATGGAACTACATCCCTCCATAAAAGCTTGTTATCCCCCCTGTTGTGCCCATTTCAAAGTTTCCAAAGAACAGCCATAAACTCGCTAAAAGCCTCATACTTTCACAAATATGTTTTGTAACAGAGTTTGGACGTCTGGGAGCCAGTGGCCCTGTCCCACGGATATTCACAGAATGCTCACAGTTGTTTTGTCGGCTTCCTCCCTAACAAGGGCCCATCCTCTGCTTTATTGACGGTCTACAATGCGCTGGCCATTGCAGTGGCGACTTCTCGGCGCCAGTCAGGTTGTAAGTGTGCCAGTTTAAGCACAGTCATTTATAATTTTTCCAAGGGGACGTTTCAAGTTAACCTGGACACGGCTGCCTCCCGACCGGCGCCAACCAACGTCCCTGCACAATGAGACCACAGAACTCAGCTGTCCGGAAGTGTCTCCTCCCATGTTCTGCAGAAAAAACGCGCTTCCCTCGGCCCACCGTCACCATGCGATTTTACTGCAGTCATTTTAATCGGCACCCTATTCCTTTGAATGCAGGTAAAGCTTACCGTTATTCCTTCCCTAGAGCACACAAGCAAGAGCACCAACTACTGCCCACCACTTCATCATGATGTATGAAGTCAAAATCGCAGTAAAGGTCATATTCCCTAAGAACATGAAGCGGCATAACACCGAATTAGAAGTGAGAGTGCCCCGCCATCTCTCATGGTCGTTGAGGAGACACTGTTGGCAGCCCATGCTGGTTCATCTAAGCGGTCTGTTGCTCTACAGTTGCACATCTTTTTGCCAGTACACACCTCCCCAGTCGTTGTCACTCTGTTATCTATGGCCGTGGTGAACCACAGTTGCCTCGGCACCGGATAGCGCCATTTTTCCGCACACGGTATACTTTAACCATGGAGGCACACATACTGTTTACACACCTAGCCATATTGGAAATGCTTCCACCCTTAGAATGTAAACCAATGATTTTGGACGTCAGATAAATTGCACCTTTTCAGGTTTGCGACAATGACGCCACTATTTTCCGCGTCTACCGTGACACGCTGTATGTACCGTCTACTGCTCGTGCTGCCATCTGTGAGTGGCTATTGCACGCTGACATCGAATATAGGTGTTTATAACATTAATGTGACTGGACCGTGTATGAAAAAGCACAGAGAAAAGACACTGTGCCGAACTTAAGACCACATAATGGTACGTGTGGTAAATTGATAGTCGCCTTTCAGTAGATTTTAATTATGTTGATGGTGTTGAGACAGCAACCAGCCACAAATTTATTTTCAGTTCCTTTATTCAAAAGGTACCGTTACCGGTTTCGAATCTTTACGATTCATCTTCAGACGGTTTTCATGCTTTCATTACAACATGTGGTGCGTTTTTTGCAGATTAACTGCCCTAAAATATAAATAATACATAATTATAAGCACGGCACACAGATGGTTGCGTTACAGATTTTCATTGGATGTGACTTACGTGAAATGTCGGTTTGGAATGTTCGGTTTCATAGTTTTCGTCCAACAGAAGTGAATACATTCCCACTGCATTCTTATTGTTGCACACGTATATTTTTCTCACTGAACACTTTAGATTTGTCACAGAACAGATTTCTAACACGCACCACATGCTTTGATACATACAAATTGCTTACAAACATATGAGCGTCAAAGATGCTATGATATATCGTAACACTATAAAGATGTCCCATGTTTGGAAAATATGCAAATCCCGTACACGTGTATCTCCCAAATACAGTGATCCAGTATTTGCATCATAAATTAGTATTTACTTATCTGAATTTTATGAAAATGGTCTCAAATGAAAGAAAATGAACTGTTCTCACTCTATGGCCTCCGGTAAATGTAGCGTACGTCTTGCGTTCAATGTTTTAATGCATTTGAACTGGCTGTGTCGAATCCCGTACGCGCGTGGTAGGAACTCTAGACCACGCGCGCGTCCGTGGAAGTCACTCATGCTGTAGCAGTGAAGTCTCTTCATATTATCTGATCACAAAATGTGATGTAACTCCCACCCACCTCCCCAGGGGTAAAAACCCCTGCAACCCCATGCGTAATATAAGCATGCCAATTGTTTAACAGTGGTTTGAAATTTTTTTTGAATTTTTTTTTTTCTGATGCAAATCCCGTACACGTGTATCTCCCAAATACAGTGATCCAGTATTTGCATCATAAATTAGTATTTACTTATCTGAATTTTATGAAAATGGTCTCAAATGAAAGAAAATGAACTGTTCTCACTCTATGGCCTCCGGTCAATGTAGCGTACGTCTTGCGTTCAATGTTTTAATGCATTTGAACTGGCTGTGTCGAATCCCGTACGCGCGTGGTAGGAACTCTAGACCACGCGCGCGTCCGTGGAAGTCACTCATGCTGTAGCAGTGAAGTCTCTTCATATTATCTGATCACAAAATGTGTTATAAGACTTTGAAGATGACATTTGATCATGTGACGTCACAGCAACTGCACTGCTACAGCATGTGACTCCGTACGCGCGCGTGGTCTAGAGTTCCTACCACGCGCGTACGGGATTCGCCACAGCAAGTTCAAATGCATTAAAACATTGAACGCAAGACGTACGCTACACTAACCAGGGGCCATAGAGTGAGAACAAATTGTTTTCTTTCATTTGAGACCATTTTTATTAAATTCTGTTAAGTATTTAATTACTTATTGATGGAAATGTGAATATATGTCCTGTGTGAACAACAAGTGTACGCGATTCGCAAATTGAAAAAAAAAAAATTCAAAAAAATTTGAAAACAGTTACATCACATTTTGTGATCAGATAATATGAAGAGACTTCACTGCTACAGCATGAGTGACTTCCACGGACGCGCGCGTGGTCTAGAGTTCCTACCACGCGCGTACGGGATTCGACACAGCCAGTTCAAATGCATTAAAACATTGAACGCAAGACGTACGCTACATTGACCGGAGGCCATAGAGTGAGAACAGTTCATTTTCTTTCATTTGAGACCATTTTCATAAAATTCAGATAAGTAAATACTAATTTATGATGCAAATACTGGATCACTGTATTTGGGAGATACACGTGTACGGGATTTGCATCAGAAAAAAAAAAATTCAAAAAGAATTTCAAACCACTGTTAAACAATTGCCATGCTTATATTCACATATGCAACTAATACGTTTTTTTATACTAGTACAGAGAGATATTGATTTTATGAATTTTAGAGCGAATACTGTTATATTAACTATAAAGTTCTTCCTTTTTTATTTTTTTAGTACTGTATAGGTAAAACAGTACATTATTTACTTACATTTAGCATCATGAGAATTGTAGTAACATGTAAATTTGCTACTTGATCTGCAGATAGCTGTAGGAGGGTGGAAAATAATTTTTGGAAATTTTTCAGGAATGGGGTTTCATCTAACTCTGATAGTTCATTAAGGATATAGTCTGGGGTGCTGTTTTTGTGTGTGTGCATTTCTATTTCTTCTAATATATTCATAGTGGCTCCTTTTTCTGCTAGATGTAAAATTTTTAAGTTGTTCTCAATGTTTCTCACACAATGGTTTTCTTCAGCAATGTGGGCTGCAAAAGCAGGTTTGTTCAAGTCGCCCAGCCTTAAAGCATCAATGTATTCTTTGTATCTAACTTCAAAACTTCTGCCTGTCTGTCCAATGTAGAATTTTTGGCATGTATTGCATTTGAGTTTGTATGTTCCTGATTTACTGTAGGGACTCTTGGGGTATTTACATCATGGATTACTTTTTGTTGTAATTTATTATTTGTCGAAAAGCTGATTGTGATATTTTTCTTTTTAAATAAGTTTGCTATTTGGTGTGATAGTGCGCCTATGTATGATTTTAATTATGAGTGCTGGCAGCAGTGGGCATCAGATAAAGAGGTGGAGGAGGGAGAGAAGGAAGAACGTGATAAAAACACGGTTAATCAATATAACCGAAAGAAAAGGGCATTAAAATGCTTTTTTATTCCAGTCTGTAATCACAAGTGAATTCTTCAGACGATGACCGGTTTCAGTCTCTTACGACAATCCTCAGATCTTTTTTACGCCTTGTCCTAAAGTTATATGGCCATAATGGCATCGTCAAAACATACAAATATAATCAGCATAGCATCGTCACTAGCTACTAGCTAGTCGGCAATAATCGGCATGTGGACGATGTGGCCTATCCTAAACCATATTTTAAATCTATGTGACGATGCTATGCTGATTATATTTATATGTTTTGACGATGCCATTATGGCCGTATAACTTTAGGACATGGTGTAAAAAAGATCTGAGGATGGTCATAACAGACTGAAACCGGTCATCGTCTAAAGAATTCATTTGTGATCAGAGACTGGAATAAAAAAGCATTTTACAGTATTGGATCACTGTTTGTACACGCGATTATGTCGCAGTTGGTGAAAAGGGGCATTGCTCGTTAATAAAGAAAAAGAGAGGGAGGCGTAACTGGGGGAAGGCAGTATCATTACCTTTACTGGATGACGAAGGGAAACTGGCGACAAACGTTCATTTTTGAGGAAGCGTCATTAGGGTGACGCAGGCAGAGCCTCAGTTTCTTCTTAACAGCAGCAGGGTATTTAATTATCCACAGAGTGCTCGGAACGTTGTTCCAGAGGAGGACAGCAACTACAGAAAAGGAGGTTTGTTTTATGAAAGGACACAGGTGGAATACTGGACAAGTTGGACGTTCTGTTTCGATTATGATGAGATAACAGATTTATTAATCTCTGAGAGAGGAACTGTGGTTCTTGCGCACTGACGAGCTGATGAAGTTGTAAGTAGGCTGTTTAAGTTTTTATGTTGGTAACGCCATGTGGTGCTCTGTATGAAAATCGCTGACTGCGCTGTGTGCAGTTTTGGCTGGTTGGCATTTTGGAACATTCGCTATTGTAGTGTTGGCCAGTTGGATGTGAACAGCACGTAGCGTTGCGTGCGCAGTTGGTGGTAAGCCGTCAGCAGTGGTGGATGTGGAGAGAGAGATGCCAGAGTTTTGAGAACGGACGATCTGGACGTGTGTTCGTCAGAGAAAGGAAATTTGTAAGACTGAATGTCATGAACTCATATATATATTATGACTTTTGAACACTATTAATGTAAATACATTGTTCTCTATCAAAATCTTTCATTTGTTAACTATACCTATCAGTAGTTAGTGCCTTCCGTAGTTAGAATCTTTTATTTAGCTGGCAGTATTGGCACTCGCTCTATTGCAATAGTTCCAGTAACGAAGATTTTTGTGAGGTAAGTGATTCATGAAAGGTATAGGTTATTGTTAGTCAGGACCATTCTTTTGTAGGGATTATTGAAAATCAGATTGCATTGCGCTAAAAATATTGTGTGTCAGTTTAGTGATGATCAGAATAAGTAAAGAGAAAACTGTTTGAGTACGTTGAGTTTTGCTCAGCTGTTTGAAAATCAAATAGCGTAAGAGTTTTTCCAGCACTGTCATTCATAATTTTTCCAAGGGGACGTTTCGAAGTTAACATAGTCACGTGGCTTGTCTGCCTGGAACCACCATAACTGGGCGTGTGAAATATATCATAGTATTATAGACGAATGTTGCACACGTAAGGTACAAAAGCGTTTGGGAATAGTTCTAACCGCCTAGTATGTCCACTACTCGCACTGTTTTCAATTACATCACAGTAGTGGAGGTTCTGCAGAACGAGTCATTGCTGGAGCTGACGTTTCACACCCGGTGGAAATAAACTGACACAAAAAAGTCCCGAGATCGAGAAACAGCTCTGGTGATCGAACAGGCCAAGGGAACATGTCGACACTCCGTACAGCATCTTGGGTTACAATAGTGGTATGTGTCGAGCGTTATCCTGCTGAAAAATATCCTCTAGAATGCTGTTAATGAATGGCAGCACAAGAGCTCCAATCTCCAGACTGACGTACAAATGTGCAGTCACATTGCGTGGGCTAACCACGAGAGTGCTCTTGCTGTCATACGAAATCGCATCCCAGACCATAACTCCATGTGTAGGTCCAGACCACAGACAGGTTGGTTGCAGCAGCTCACCTGGCCTTCTTCTAACCAACACAGGATCATGACTGGCGCTGGCGCGGAACCACCTTTCCTCGGAAAACACAACAGACCTCTGCCCTGCCCTGCCCTGCCCTCCAATGAGCTCTCACTTGTCAACAATGAAATGGCAAATGGTGGTTTGGCGTCGGTGGAATGCATGCTACAGGGCGTCTGGCTCGGAGCTGTTGTTGAAGTAGGCGATTTGTAAGAGTTAGTTGTGTCACTGTGGAGAAAACTGCTGCTCAGATTGCTGCTGCAGATGTAGTTCGATGCACGACCGCCAAACACTAACGCGATGGTCCTCCCTCTCGCTAGTGCTACGTGGCCGTCCGGTTCCCGGTCTTCTTGTGACCGTACGTTCCTGTGGCCACCACTGCCATCAATCAAGTACAGAGCCTACATTCATAACGTTCAAATGTGTGTGAAATCTTATTCGACTTAACTGTTAAGGTCATCAGTCCCTAAGCTTACACACTACTTAAGGGGCTCCGGAAAGGCTCAAAATCATGAAAAGTTCAATTTTTACTTTTTTGTGTTTTCTGAATCTGCAGACTATTACCTTTAAATAGATATATAATTTATTCAATTCCGAAGACTACAATTATTTTCAAATTTTTTTTGAAATGTGTTCTACATGGGCGTGACCCACTGTGGCGCTGTTAAACTGCTGTCAAATGGTGTTATTATTAACGTCCGTGTTCATCAGGTACATTTTAGTGATGTGAGATAAAGTATGTGTTGTGGCTAACCTGTGATGGTTCAATATATATCGCTGGTGTGATTGTCGATTGTTTCATGTTTATTTACTCTGTCGTTATCTCGAAAATATTCGTAATTAATTCTGTTTCTTGAGTCTCTGTTTTGTTGAAGTATAATAATGAGTAAAAGTAAAGTTATTAGAAATCCTCTGAAGGCTTTTAAGAAAAGGAGAAATGTTGGAAAGCGAAAGGTATGTGTTATTACTGTAAACAATAAAGGCGATGAAAATCCCCAACATAGCTTGTGTCCCAAAGAAGAAGACAGTTGGTGTAAATATAACAAAAGATTGCTAACTGGTGAAGTGTACTCTCATAAGCATAGTCTGCCTCATGCAATAATGGAGGTGATAAAACCTATTTTCAGAGACTTAGCAGCACCTGAACTGTTGAAAAAGTGTATTCACGGAAAAACTCAAAACCCCAATGAAAGTGTAAATAGTGTTATATGGTCGAGAATCCCCAAGACTGTATTTGTTGGAATAGAAACACTTCACTTTGGTGTGTACGATGCTGTTGCGACTTTCAATGATGGCAACATTGTAAGGTGCAAGGTGTTTAGAAATATGGGAATGAAGATAGGTTCTAACATGGTACGAGCGATGCTTGCTTTAGACAAGGAACACCTTCGGGCTGCAGACAGGGCTGTAAAGAGTCTAGAAATACACTCCTGGAAATGGAAAAAAGAACACATTGACACCGGTGTGTCAGACCCACCATACTTGCTCCGGACACTGCGAGAGGGCTGTACAAGCAATGATCACACGCACGGCACAGCGGACACACCAGGAACCGCGGTGTTGGCCGTCGAATGGCGCTAGCTGCGCAGCATTTGTGCACCGCCGCCGTCAGTGTCAGCCAGTTTGCCGTGGCATACGGAGCTCCATCGCAGTCTTTAACACTGGTAGCATGCCGCGACAGCGTGGACGTGAACCGTATGTGCAGTTGACGGACTTTGAGCGAGGGCGTATAGTGGGCATGCGGGAGGCCGGGTGGACGTACCGCCGAATTGCTCAACACGTGGGGCGTGAGGTCTCCACAGTACATCGATGTTGTCGCCAGTGGTCGGCGGAAGGTGCACGTGCCCGTCGACCTGGGACCGGACCGCAGCGACGCACGGATGCACGCCAAGACCGTAGGATCCTACGCAGTGCCGTAGGGGACCGCACCGCCACTTCCCAGCAAATTAGGGACACTGTTGCTCCTGGGGTATCGGCGAGGACCATTCGCAACCGTCTCCATGAAGCTGGGCTACGGTCCCGCACACCGTTAGGCCGTCTTCCGCTCACGCCCCAACATCGTGCAGCCCGCCTCCAGTGGTGTCGCGACAGGCGTGAATCGAGGGACGAATGGAGACGTGTCGTCTTCAGCGATGAGAGTCGCTTCTGCCTTGGTGCCAATGATGGTCGTATGCGTGTTTGGCGCCGTGCAGGTGAGCGCCACAATCAGGACTGCATACGACCGAGGCACACAGGGCCAACACCCGGCATCATGGTGTGGGGAGCGATCTCCTACACTGGCCGTACACCACTGGTGATCGTCGAGGGGACACTGAATAGTGCACGGTACATCCAAACCGTCATCGAACCCATCGTTCTACCATTCCTAGACCGGCAAGGGAACTTGCCGTTCCAACAGGACAATGCACGTCCGCATGCATCCCGTGCCACCCAACGTGCTCTAGAAGGTGTAAGTCAACTACCCTGGCCAGCAAGATCTCCGGATCTGTCCCCCATTGAGCATGTTTGGGACTGGATGAAGCGTCGTCTCACCCGGTCTGCACGTCCAGCACGAACGCTGGTCCAACTGAGGCGCCAGGTGGAAATGGCATGGCAAGCCGTTCCACAGGACTACATCCAGCATCTCTACGATCGTCTCCATGGGAGAATAGCAGCCTGCATTGCTGCGAAAGGTGGATATAGACTGTACTAGTGCCGACATTGTGCATGCTCTGTTGCCTGTGTCTATGTGCCTGTGGTTCTGTCAGTGTGATCATGTGATGTATCTGACCCCAGGAATGTGTCAATAAAGTTTCCCCTTCCTGGGACAATGAATTCACGGTGTTCTTATTTCAATTTCCAGGAGTGTACAAGCAAGAGTAAACAGGAGGAGGAACAAGAGGAAGCTGGAGGAGGAGTTTGCAGAGGATGAAGATAATCCATCCTATGGACCTGGAATGCACTAAAAAGTTAATGCAATCTTTGTCGCTCGATTCCCAAAACTTTTATTTTCTCATACTAATTACATGTTTTCTAAGGATCTTCCAAACATATTTGTTTCAAACTTTCAGTAAATGTTACACAGTACCTTCTGCATAATTTAACACAGCCTTTTTCCAAAAAAACTGTATATTTTTGAGTATATAAATAAAAAATTGCAAAAAAAGTTGTGAATTTTCATTACAATTGAAAAAAAATCATCTTTAATAACTGAACTAAAATTTTGTAAAATCCCTGTGTTAAGTTGTAGCCCATATTCCAATAAATAATCTGTAAAAAGTTCAACTTCCTACCTCAAATACTTTGTGAGGAAAGATGTAATTTATAATTGCAAGTATAGGGCGTTCCGGAGCCCCTTAACCTAAGTTATCTTTGGACAAACACACACACACACACACACACACACACACACACACACCCATGCCAGAGGGAGGACTCGAACGTCCGCCAGGACCAGCCGGCCTACATTCCTGCCAAGTCTTTCTGCACTATTGCAGAGGAAACATCCAGCCCTATTATACGACTTGGTTCAAACTCAGTGAGCTCTTGGTAATGCGGTCTTCGTCGTCTTAAAGACATTCTTGGCTAACGTGAATTCACTACATCCAATCTCAAGGGCTATTAACGCCCAACGTATTTAAAGCAAATCCGATTCGCATCCACATAATGGGGCTACTAGCGCCACTCGTATGGGATTGGCAGAAAATTCGAACAGCTCTCATCTTTTAGACAGAGGGAAACGCTTACCAACTTTCGTTTATCTCGCACAACTTCTTCTTGTTGTTGGGATTTATTTCCCCTCAGTGTGTGTTACGAATCTTCTTGAGCGCACAGAGGCAAGCGGAAGTCTTCTGGCACATGGCGAGAGCTCTTACGGCGCACTTGAGATTTCGGTACACAGTTACATCCATACTGTTCATTTTTTTCTGATTTGGTGTACGAATGTCGTTGTGCAGAATAGGAGGCAATTGTTCGCAGAATACTGGACTTATTAATTCCTTGTATCTATTTTGTCTATAATTTGCTCCCTTGTTAGTATAGCAGGCAGATCATCATTCGTCTCCACTATCACAGTATAATTAGTTTTTCCCTGTCTGGGTAATGCAGATTCCGCAACAGCTATTCAGTTAATGAAAAGTCGCTCCAGTTGATTTTTTAGAATTTTATTAAGTTCACACTACCAATTTTGGCCTTTATATTAGTGTATCTGGAACTGTCAACTGTTAATACATAATACAATGGGAGATGAAACAATGCTTGGTCTATATAAGTATAGTACAAGTACAGAAATGATATACAACGTATCATACGCTGTATAGAAGTAATGTCAGATGATAAAAACAGCAGAAGTCAAATGGATTTTAAAAAGTTTCACGTCCAATAACGTCATGAGAAAATGGATGTGCCGTAATCCGATATTTTAAAACTGTTAACTTAGACATCTCGATCATTTAAAATGTTTTAAATTGTATTAATTCTAAAAAAAATACTTTCCTTTTTCTTTGAAAAGCGTGTGATTTTAATCCTAAAACGCATGAGAATTAACTCTTCTAAGCTAAAGCATGTTAACAGTTTTTTGGATTGTACGTGTTTACGACACGTTCATTTTTTTCTTAATATCACTGGGAGCAAACCTTTTTTTTTTTTAATTCACTTACTGTAAATTTTGCTGTTTTATCGTTTACTAGCCGCATTTCAACGAAAAGCATGCAATATCAATTTGAAACACATCAGATAACTCTTTCTAAGCTAAACCGTGTTAACAGTTTGAAGTATATTGTACAGTTTTTATAATTACGACACGACTGGATAACGCAATCTGTATATTATTCCTGCGCTTGTACTATACAGACTTAAAAATCATCTCCCATCTCCCATTATCAAAATCAAAATATATGTGTACGCCCATCATATTATGTACCTCATTAACTTCACTTATGTACTTTATTAAGTACTTTGTTATGTACTTTATGAAGTTGGCATCAATACTTTCGCCATTTATATTAGGCCATTGTTAAGTCCATGTGAAACTGCCAAACGTTAATCTCCACATATAAAAGGCAGTGTCCCGACCGACTGAGTCACTGACTCACCAACGTCCAGCTTGCGAACGAAGCGTTTTATATACAGGGTGAGTCACCTAACGTTACCGCTGGATATATTTCGTAAACCACATCAAATACTGACGAACCGATTCCACAGAACGAACGTGAGGAGAGGGGCTAGTGTAATTGTTTAATACAAACCATACAAAAATGCACGGAAGTATGTTTTTTAACACAAACCTACGTTTTTTAAATGGAACCATGCTACTTTTGTTAGCACATCTGAACATATAAACAAATACGTAATCAGTGCCGTTTGTTGCATTGTAAAATGTTAATTACATCCGGAGATATTGTAACCTAAAGTTGACGCTTGAAACCTCCGACGTTCAATTGCGTGGTGTAACAAACACGGGCCACGGTCGGCGAGCAGCATGTGCAGGGACATGTTTAAGATGACCGTGTTTACGAGTGTGGCTGTAGTGCACTGTTGTGGTTTGGTCTAGCTGTCGCAGTGTCCGCATGTAGCGCTTGCTGCTATTGTTATTCTGCATTCGTCTACGCACGCGGACCAACTGTAGTACACCGTGTTACCGGACGTCTGTGATAGTGTCGTGTTGTAGGAACTGTGACCATGGTGTATTCGAACTCTGAAGAGGCGGAGATGATACTCATCTATGGCGAGTGTCGACGAAATGCAGCTGAAGCCTGCAGGGTGTATGCAGAACGGTGCCCGGACAGAGAGCATCCAACGTGCCGCACATTGCAAAACATCTACCGCCAACTGTATGCAACAGGTATGGTCGTAGCACGCAAACGGGTCCGTAACAGGCCCGTCACAGGAGAAGCGGATGCAGATGGTGTGTTAGCTGCTGTTGCCATGAACCCACACATGAGTACACGGGACATTGCGAGAGCCGGTGGACTGAGTCAAAGTAGTGTCATGCGCATACTGCATCGTCATCGCTTTCACCCGTTTCATGTGTCACTACATCAGCAATTACATGGTGATGACTTTAATCATCGAGTGCAATTCTGTCAATGGGCATTAACAGAGAATGCGTTGCAGTTCTGCCTGTTTACCGATGAAGCGGGTTTCACAAACCACGGGGCAGTGAATCTACGGAACATGCATTACTGGTCCGTGGACAGTCCTCGCTGGCTCAGACAGGTAGAGCGACAGCGACCGTGCACTGTAAATGTATGGTGCGGAATCATTGGCGACCACCTCATTGGTCCTCACTTCATTACAGGGGCCCAAACAGCTGCAACATACATCGCGTTTCTACAGAATGATCTGCCAACGTTGCTCGAAAATGTCCCACGGGAAACGCGTCGACGTATGTGGTATCAGCATGATGGTGCACCTGCACGTTCCGCAATTAACACTAGGCTGACCCTTGACAGGATGTTCTACGCGTGTTTCATAGGACGTGGAGGACGCATAAATTGATCAGCCCGTTCTCCTGATCTTACACCTCTGGACTTCTTTCTGTGGGGTACGTTAAAGGAGAACGTGTAACGTGATGTGCCTACAACCCCAGAGGATATGAAACAACGTATTGTGGCAGCCTGCGGCGACATTACACCAGATGTACTGCGGCGTGTACGACATTCATTACGCCAGAGATTGCAATTGTGTGCAGCAAATGATGGCCACCACATTGAACATCTATTGTCCTGACATGTCGGGACACACTCTATTCCACTCCGTAATTGGAAACGGAAACCACGTGTGTACGTGTACCTCACCCCTCATGGTAATGTACATGTGCGTCAGTGAAAAAGACCAATAAAAAGGTGTTAGCATGTGGACGTAAGGTGCTGTTCCAGTCTCTTCTGTACCTAAGGTCCATCACCGTTCCCTTTGGATCCCTACGTAATTCGGTGCTCTCCGATACACACGATCGAACAGCGGAGGAGTGGTACTCAAGAGTCAACTTTAGGTTACAATATCTCCGGATGTAATTAACACTTTACAATGCAACAAACGGCACTGATTACGTATTTTTTTATATGTTCAGATGTGCCAACAAAACTAACGGGGTTCCATTTAAAAAAAACGTAGGTTTGTGTTAAATAACGTACTTCCGTGCTTATGGTTTGTATTAACCAATTACACTAGCCCCTCTCCTCACGTTCAGTCTGTGGAATCGATTCGTCAGTATTTGATGTGGTTTACGAAATATATCCAGCGGTAATGTTAGGTGACTCACCCTATATATTATACTAGAACTGACATGTGATTACATTTTCACCCAATTTGGGTGCATAGATCCCGAGAAATCAGTAACCATTACAACCACCTCTGGCCGTAATAACGGCCTTGATACGCCTGAGCATTGAGTCAAACAGAGCTTGGATGGCGTGTACAGGTACAGCTGCGCATGCAGCTTCAACCCGATACCACAGTTCATCAAGAGTAGTGACTGGTGTATTGTGACGAGCCACTTGCTCGGCCACCATTGACCAGACGTTTTCAATTGGTCAGAGATCTGGAGAATGTGCTGGCCAGGGCAGCAGTCGAACATTTTCTGTATCCAGAAAGGCCCGTAGAGGACTTGCAACATGTGGTCGTGCATTATCCTGCTGAAATGTGCGGATTCGAAGGGATCGAATGAAGGGTAGAGCCGCGGGTCGTAACACATCTGAAATGTAACGTCCACTGTTCAAAGTGCCGTCAATGTGAACAAGAGGTGAGCGAGACACGTAACCAATGGCACCTCATACCATCACGCCGGGTGATGCGCCAGTATGGCGATGACGAATACACGCTTCCAATGTGCGTTCACCGCGATGTCGCCAAACACGGATTCGACCATCATGATGCTGCAAACAGAACCTGAATTCATCCGAAAAAATGACGTTTTGCCATTCGTGCACCCAGGTCCGTCGTTGAGTACACCATCGCAGGCGCTCCTGTCTGTGATGCAGCGTCAAGAGTAACCGCAGCCACGGTCTCCGAGCTGATAGTCCATGCTGCTGCAAATGTCGTCGAACTGTTCGAGCAGATGGTTGTTGTTTTGCAAACGTCCCCATCTGTTGACTCATGGATCGAGACGTGGCTGCACGATCCGTTACACCCATGCGGATAAAACGCCTGTCATCTCGACTGCTAGTGATACGAGGCCGTTGGGATCCAGCACGGCGTTCCGTATTACCCTCCTGAACCCACCGATTCCATATTCTGCTAATGTTCGACGCAATCGCGATAGGCTACAATCCAACCATAATCAAAGTTTGAAACGTGATGGTACGCTTTTCTCCTCCTTACACGAGGCATCACAACAACGTTTGACCGGGCAACGCCGGTCAACCTGTATTTGTGTATGAGAAATCGGTTGGAAACTTTCCTCATGTCAGCACGTTGTAGGTGTCGCCACCGGCGCCAATCTTGTGTGAATGCTCTGAAAAGCTAATCATTTGCATATCACAGCATCTTCTTCCTGTCGGTTAAATTTTGCGTCTGTAGTACGTCATTTTCGTGGTGTAACAATTTTAATGGCCAGTAGTGTATATACCGGGTGATCAAAAAGTCAGTATAAATTTGAAAACTGAATAAATCACGGACTAATGTAGACAGAGAGGTACAAATTGACACACATGCTTGGAATTACATGGGGTTTTATTACAACCAAAAAAATACAAAAGTTCAAAAAATATCCGACAGATGGCGCTTCAGCTGATCAGAATAGCAATAATTAGCATAACAAAGTAAGATAAAGCAAAGATGATATTCTTTACAGGAAATGCTCAATATGTCCACCACCATTACTCAACAATAGCTGTAGTCGAGGAATAATGTTGTGAACAGCACTGTAAAGCATGTCCGGAGTTAGGGTGAGGCATTGGCGTCGGATGTTGTCTTCAACATCCCTAGAGATGTCGGTCGATGACGATACACTTGCGACTTCAGGTGACCCCAAAGCCAATAATCGCACGGACTGAGGTCTGGGGACCTGGGAGACCAAGCATGACGAAAGTGGCGGCTGAGCACACGATCATCACCAAACGACGCGCGCAAGAGATCTTTCACGCGTCTAGCAATATGGGGTGGACTGCCATCCTGCATAAACATCTTACGTTCCAGCAGGTGTTTATGAGCCAGGCTGGGGATGATGCGATTCTGTAAGATATCGGCGTACGCTCACCCGTCACGGTAGCAGTTACAAAACCAGAATCACGCATTTCCTCGAAGAAAAAAGGCCTGATAACGGCAGATGTGGTAAATCCAACCCATACCGTGACTTTCTCTTCGTGGAATGGAGTTTCACGACAGTTCTAGGATTTTCAGTAGCCCAAATTCTGCAGTTGTGGGCGTTGACAGACGCTCGGAGCGTGAATTGAGCTTCGTCGGTCCACAACACGTTACTGAACCAATCGTAATCTTCCGCCATCTTTTGAAACGCCCACACCGGAAATGCCCTCCGCTTCACTAAATCGCCAGGTAACAGTTCATGATGCCGATGGATTTTGTACGGATAGCCTCGGAGGGTACGCCTCCGTGCCAACCAAACAGTAGAGTATGGAATGCCGGTGCGACGTGCGACTGCACGAGCGCTGACTTCCCCGTGCATAGACGAACCCGCTACAGTCTCCATTTCTTCCTGAACTGTCTCAGCAGCATTACGCCTTGTGCTCTGTCGGCCACTACGGGGCCTATCGTCTAAACAACCCGTGGCTTCGAACTTCGAAATCATTCTGCCACAGCTGCATTTGTCAACGGACCTTTACCCGTTCGAATCCCCTTCCTATGGCGACGGGATCATAACGCTGAACTAGCACATTCCCCATTCTGATAATACAACTTCACTAAAAGCCCCTTTTCAGGTAACGTCAACATGTTGCGACTGCTGGCGCATCTGATTCTCTCTCTCATTACAGCTCCTTTTATACACGATTGTCATGCGCAGTCACTGACGTTTTGCTGTCCAGCGCCATCTGTCGGACATTTTGTGAACTTCGTTTTCTTGGTTCTAATAAAACCTCATGTCATTCCAAGCATGTGTGTCAATTTTTACCTCTCTATCTACATTATTCCGTGGTTTATTAAGTTTTCAAATTTATACTGACTTTTTGATCACCCGGTATATGGCTGAAGACAAAAAAGCGGTAATATTTGTGAAAGTACATGATGTCTTTATGGAATTCCAGGGATATTATGTCAACCTGAGCTTCCCTACCTACTAACTGGTGGATCTTACGAACAGATAAAGCTGGTGTTTTTCTGCGCGGCGTAGCAAACCCGGAACGGCGCGCCGCTGAGAGGCTGTTGTACAATGTTAGCCTGCTGTGGGTGGGTTGGGTTGCGGCAGCGCGGCACGGGAGGGGGGACCGCGCGCCAAGAGAAACAGAGCCGTGGCCACAATACGGCGAGGGGCGACGTCCGCGGCCTGAGTGCTGTGGCTGTGACGCCACACCTGCCTCTGCCACTGCCAGGGCCGGCGGCACGCCAGCCGTCCTACTGAGTGTGTGTGGGTGTGCGAGCGCGGCGAGCCAGCCGGCCGGCTGGACACTGCGTGTCACACTAAATGTTATGAGTATTCTTTTTTTTTCTTTTTTCCCCTTTGCAACTGAGCTAATATGATTCCGAGTTAACAATCAATGTCATTTTCTCATTTTATCTCTTGTACGTCTGCCAGCTTTGACGTGTTGCCCTTATCTGTCGAGCCGATCACTCACTGCCCTCTTCTGGTCTTTGATGGAGACCCATTTCGTCTCTGGAGTTCTTTTTCCCAGTTTAAAATTCTGGCTTTTTTTCAAAATTTGCGCAAATCTATTGCTAACCGTAACCTTATCCACTGTTATTGATTGGCGACTCCATAGTGTCCTGTGCACTACGACCAGATAATGGGTATACTTGGAAGGAGAGACAGCATTGGTCGTATATTTTTGTTTATTATCGCAAAATCGATTTTCGGTCACTTAGTGATCATCTTCAGTGCTGTAATATATAACTTAGATTAGTAAGCACTGGTGTCAATAAGCTTACGGCGATCACATAGACTGACAGTCTATGTGATCGCCGTAAGCTTATTGACACCAGTGCTTACTAATCTAAGTTATATATTACAGCACTGAAGATGATCACTAAGTGACCGAAAATCGATTTTACGATAATAAACAAAAATATACGACCAATGCTGTCTCTCCTTTCAAGTATACTTATCCACTGTAATAGTGATTTATCTATGATTTTTTTTCACGTTCTTGGGTCACCCCACCTCTTCGCCATTGACTTAATGAAATACCTCATTTTCTTTATTACGGCATCATGGGACATACAGATGATCTGGCATAGAACAATGGTTCCCAACCTTTCTGAAACTATTCCCCCGATTGTACCCCTCTCTCCCACACGCACCACGATCCCAAAATCATAATTAAATTTAGAACGAAAAACAATTTTGAACGAAAAACAATTTTCTGTGAGGCTGGTCCCGGCTGAGGTTCGAGTGCTCCCTCGGGCATGGGTGTGTGTGTTTGTCCTTAGGATAATTTAGGTTAAGTAGTGTGTAAGCTTAGGGACTGATGACCTTAGCAGTTAAGTCCCATAAGATTTCACACACATTTGAACATTTTGAAAAACAATTTTTAAAGTGATGACAGGCAAATTATACTTAGTTTTTCTAGATCTCTTACTGAACTGCGAACTAATGACTCAATGAGACAATCGATGTTGTGTATTTCTAATACATTTTTTTTTTTTTTTTTTTTTTTACGAAATGATGGCGAAGTTGTCAGTGCATTACGAGTAGTACCCAGGACTCATTCTCGAAAGAGAAAGCTATCCATACAGAGGGTAGACAGCTGTGCTTCTCCTCCTAAATCTTGTGCAATGCGGGTTTACTATGCGAGGAAGGTGTTGTTCATGTATTTGTTGCACGAACTGTAATCCCCACCACATTGTGTCGAAGTAAATGCTACTATTTGGAAAACTGATTTTCGATGATTTTATAATCGGCATTATAATCTTATGAAACAATGATATTATTAATGTTCTATTAAAAATAATTTAGTTTGGTGAGTGAAATGCAGCTGAACCATTTTATTTTTACTTCTCAGAAAATTACATTTTACCCATCAGACAGTAATTAACCATTGTCGCAGAACAACCTTTTCTTTTTAAGCGATGACGTTACTGATACTGCCAACAGCCTTGCCGCACCGGTTTCCGTCAGATCTATATCTGCATCTACATAGATACTCTGCAAATCACATTTAAGTGCCTGGCGGTGGATTCATCGAACCACCTTCACAATTCTCCATTATTGCAATCTCGTATAGCGTGCGGAAAGTTCAAAATGTTCAAATGTGTGTGAAATCTTATGGGACTTAACTGCTAAGGTCATCAGTCCCTAACCTTACACACTACTTAACCTAAATTATCCTAAGGAGAAACACACACACACCCATGCCCGAGGGAGGACTCGAACCTCCGCCGGGACCAGCCGCACAGTCCATGACTGCAGCGCGCAGAAAGAATCAACACCTATATCTTTCCATACGAGCTCTGATTTCCCTTATTTTATCTTGGTGGACGTTCCTCCCTATGAAGGTCGGTGTCAAAAAAATGTTTTCGCATTCGGAGGAGAAAGTTGGTGATTCGAATTTCGTGAGAAGATTCCGTCGCAACGAAAAACGCCTTTCTTTTAATGATTTCTAGCCCAAATCCTGTATCATTTCTGTGACACTCTCTCCAATATTTCGCGGTAATACGAGGTGCATTCAAGTTCTAAGGCCTCCGATTTTTTTTCTCCGGACTGGAAAGAGATAGAAACATGCGCATTGTTTTCAAATGAGGCCGCGTTCATTGTCAATACGTCCCAGAGATGGCAGCACCGTACGGCAGATGGAATTTTTCCGCCAGCGGCGAGAATGAGAACTGTTTTAAATACTTAAAATGGCGACGTTTTCCTTACTTGAACAGCGTGAAATCATTCGTTTTCTGAATTTGCGTGGTGTGAAACCAATTGAAATTCATCGACAGTTGAAGGAGACATGTGGTGATGGAGTTATGGATGTGTCGAAAGTGCGTTCGTGGGTGCGGCAGTTTAATGAAGGCAGAACATCGTGTGACAACAAACCGTAACAAACTCGGGCTCACACAAGCCAGTCTGACGACACGATTGAGAAAGTGGAGAGAATTGTTTTGGGGGATCGCCGAATGACTGTTGAACAGATCGCCTCCAGAGTTGGCATTTCTGTGGGTTCTGTGCACACAATCCTGCATGACGACCTGAAAATGCGAAAAGTGTCATCCAGGTGGGTGCCACGAATGCTGACGGCATGTTGCCAAGCAATGTTGACGCGCAACGACAACATGAATGGGACTTTCTTTTCATCGGTTGTGACAATGAATGAGACGTGGATGCCATTTTTCAATCCAGAAACAAAGCGCCAGTCAGCTCAATGGAAGCACACAGATTCACTGCCACCAAAAAAATTTCGGGTAACCGCCAGTGCTGAAAAAATGATGGTGTCCATGTTCTGGGACAGCGAGGGCGTAATCCTTACCCATTGCATTCCAAAGGGCACTACGGTAACAGGTGCATCCTACGAAAATGTTTTGAAGAACAAATTCCTTGTTGCACTGCAACAAAAACGTCCGGGAAGGGCTGCGCGTGTGCTGTTTCACCAAGACAACGCACCCGCACATCGAGCTAACGTTACGCAACAGTTTCTTCGTGATAACAACTTTGAAGTGATTCCTCATGCTCCCTACTCACCTGACCTGGCTCCTAGTGACTTTTGGCTTTTTCCAACAATGAAAGACACTGTTCGTGGCCGCACATTCACCAGCCGTGCTGCTATTGCCTCAGCGATTTTCCAGTGGTCAAAACAGACTCCTAAAGAAGCCTTCGCCGCTGCCATGGAATCATGGCGTCAGCATTGTGAAAAATGTGTACGTCTGCAGGGCGATTACGTCGAGAAGTAACGCCAGTTTCATCGATTTCGGGTGAGTAGTTAATTAGAAAATAAATCGGAGGCCTTAGAACTTGAATGCTCCTCGTACAAAACATGCTGCCTTTCTATGAACTTTTTCGATGTCTTCCGTCAGTCCTATCTAGTAAGGATCCCACACCACGCAGCAGTATTCTAAAAGAGGACGGATAAGTGTAGTGTAGGCAGTCTCCTTAGTAGGTCTGTGACATTTTCTAAGTTTACTGCCAATAAAACGCAGTCTTTGGTTAGCCTTCCCCACAACATTTTCTGTGTGTTCCTTCCAAGCTTAGTTAAGCGCTGTCGGGCTGAGCTAGCACTTGGATGGGTGACCATCTGGTCTGCCGAGCGCTCTTGGCAAGCGGGGTGCACTCAGCCCTTGTGTGGCAAACTGAGGAGCTACTTGATTCAGAAGTAGCGGCTCCGGTCTCGGAAACTGACATACGGCCGGGAGAGCGGTGTGCTGACCACATGCCCCTACATCTCCGCATCCAGTGACGCCTGTGGGCTGAGGATGACACGGCGGCCAGTCGGTACCTATGGGCCTTCATGGCTTGTGCGGGAGGAGTTTACTGGTTCTATTTTTTTCTGTAGTTCCTCACTTGATGTCAAACATATGTAATCCATTAATCCATCTGGTGCCTAATTCTTCCTTAATATCCTGTGCTCTCTTTTGACAAAAGCATTGACTTTTTTCCATCTATCCATAGTCAAATTCCCTGATGAATATAATCTTTCTGTCCACTATTGTTACAGAAGTTCATGGTCAGGTGATAGACTCGGTCCGGTTTACGGATCCTAAGTGTTCCTGTTCTCAGCCATTCTCTTGCGTCACTTCACCTATAGTCTGTTTAAAATTACTTGACAGTAGTCGTCTGTCACTTGCCAGTACAGTGTTGCCACAACGGCTGCCGCTACCGCTCGATTACCGGCGACACACAATGACGGCGGCTCGCTTCAACGCGGAGCAAGGTTGGAAACGCTCGCCGCGAGTTATGACGGAAATGCGAGGTTCTCTGCCGGCAGCTGACTTTGAGTGACCAATGACTGAGCTGCGGCAGACGACGCGTTTTGTAGCGCTGAATTTAAACTCGTGTCCTAACCTAACCACAAACTCGTGGTGTGATATGCGCCCGAGAACTACTTAAACCTAACTAACCTAAGGACATCCATGCCCGAGGAAGGATTCGAACCTGCGACCTTAGCAGCACCACGGTTCCGGACTGAAACGCCTAGAACCGCTCGGCCACAGCGGCCGGCGACACGTGAGGAGCGCTCATTTAGTGTTGAAGTGTATTTATCGAATTCCCACTCGAACGTTGAAGTGCAGCGTGCTTTTCGTTTGCGATTTGCAGTATCCCAACACGGACGTGTTCCTGGAAGGCAATCCATTTTAAATTGGGTAAATGCATTCACAACAACAGGGGATGTGTCATCAGTACGAAGAGGAGCTGAGAGAAGGGTTACAACAACACAAAATGTCGAACGAGTTAGAGCAGCCGTACTGCAGTCTCCGAAATGCTCACCACGGAAACATGGATTCTTCATAATGACATGAATTTTCACCTGTATAAAATCTGCGTGGTCCAGCAATTGTCAGTACGGGACTATCTAACACGAAGAACATCTTGTGAAGACGTGCTTGGAACCATACACCATGACGCAAATGTATTCTTCTCTCATGGGGTACCGAGCGAGGGGGCGCAGTGGTTAGCACACTGGACTCGCATTCGGGTGGACGACGGTTCAAACCCACGTCCGGCCATCCTGATTTAGGTTTTCCGTGATTTCCCTAAATCGCTTCAGGCAAATGCCGGGATGGTTCCTCTGAAAGGGCACGGGCCGACTTCCTTCTCCATCCTTCCCTAATCCGAGGCTGTGCTCCGTCTCTAATGACCTCGATGTCGACGGGACGTTAAACACTAATCTCCTCCTCCTCCACCTCCTCCTCCCTGTGATGAGGCACATTTACACCGCAGTGGGTGTGTAGACGAACAGAATATGCGGTTCTGGAGCGACACGAACCCCAGGCAAATTCACCAGAGACTCCAGCTCTCTTACCGCGTCACTGTGTGGTCCGCCCTATCACGAGTAGGCACCATTGGCCCTTACTTTTTCCAGGAAAATCGTCGTGCTGTAACTGTGAATTCAGATCGTTACTTAACTGTGCTGCAAGAGCTTCCCCAGCCGGATTTCGAGGCAATACTATTACAGGATACCTGATTTCAACAAGACGATGCCACTGCACACACAGCGGGCATTGCCAAGAATTTTTTTGAGGCAAACGTTTCCTGGAATGCTTATCTCTCGGGTGGGGAATCTCAATTTGCCTGCACGATCACCAGACTTAGCCCCTCGGATTGTTTTCTTTTGGGTTACCTAAAGTCAAAGGTATATTACTACCGTCCCAACAGCCTGGAAGATCTACAGAATAATATTGAGGCTGAAACTGCAAGACTGCCAGAAGACATCGTTGAAAGAGTGCATGAGAATTTCAGAAAACGACTGCGGCAGTGTGTGTGGATTGTGAAGGTAGACATTTGCTAGATATACTGTTTAAACCATCTAATTAGAAACTTCCATTATAAAAATTTAAGTTTCTAAGTGTTCATTTTTTTAAATTTCATTCCCAAATCAGCAATCTACCACGCCCCACCCTGTACGATCTTTTACTGCTTAGGTTTATATGCTAACCGCTGCTCTACAGCAGTACTGTGCATTACACTCTTGTACCTACAACTGTGTTGACCCAGCCACAACGATGAATTGCAGCCTTCAAAAGTGTGGTTCACACAGTGTTGTGTGAAGCTCACCTGATGCAAGCCAATGTCTGTGATTATAATAACTGTATATGTGACGATAAATCGTATTTTCTGCCGAAGGATCCTGTAGTATTTGGTTGGTGCTGTGTATGAAGTGTGCTATTTCGTTAGCATCGTTTCAAAAAGGAGAAATTTATTGACATCAAATACAAGTGTACACCTTAAGAAACCCACCTTAAGGAACCCTCAACATCCATAATTTACATAACAAGGGAGATCTCCGACTGGAGTGAAGCCGCTGTTTGCAGAGTCAGATTTTCTCACATTAGCTGTGCAGTACCCATGTTGACGTGTAGATACCTGTATTTGGTCAACAATATGATAGAGCATAGAATCATCGTGAGCATCTGCTAACTTGAGCATGATTGGTCTTCATGTAAATCCGATGTTTCATAGGGCCAGTACATCAACCGCGGGATAAAGATAAAAAAAGCCAAATTCTGGGTCCTGCCTCTAATCGCAAATACTTGAGCGGTGCGAAGTCACACAACGGCTTTATGTCTGAATTTTCATAGTCAAAGAAGAAGTTGGAAATGGATAATTGGGATGTCAAACTGACCAGCGTGAGGTCCAGTTTTGGAAAAAATATTTAATTCCTTGAAATAAATCAGGTTAAATAAGAAAGACGTAATCAGTTATTTGCGGGAAAATTGAGATACACTGATAGAAACAAAATGCAGCACTAGGAAATTATTAATGTAGAGTACTGAAATTCCGGAAATACATTTGTCCAGGTATTTAAGTGATTAACATTGCAAGACCACAGGTCAATGTACGAGCGGGATGAGCCATTACAAATGTGAAATGCCGATACATTAATAACTGGTGTAACCACCAGAATATTGAATGCAAGCATTCAAACGTGCATGCATTGTATCGCACAAATGTTGCATGCCTTTTGCACTTGGTGAGTCAACACAGGGACGTTTAAAGCAGGTTGTCGATGACGCTGGAGTTGTCGTCTATGGTGTACTATTGTGCTCAACTGGAGTGAAATCTGGTGATCCATAAGGCCAGGACAACATCTCGACACTCTATAGAGCACGTTGGGTTACATCAGCGGTATGTGGACTAGCGTTATGCTGTTGGAAAACACCACCTGGAATGCTATTCATCAATGGCACCACAACAGCTCGAATCATCAGCCTGAGGTACAAATTTGCGGTCAGTGTGCGTGGGATAACCACGAGAGTTATCACTGGCACCTAGGGAGAACCAGCTTTCGTCATAAAACACAACAGACCTCCACCCTGTGTAATATTTCTGGCTTAGTCAGCCATCATATTAGGCTCCAAGAAGCTGCTCCCACAACAGTGGAGATGCAAGCAGTATATAGATGATGAAATGTGGTGTGAGGTACCTGTGACAGATGTTAGATTCGGGGCCATTCCCGTGAGAAAGACCGTTTGCATAATGCTACTGCTCTGTAATTGGCTGCTGTGTTCGGAGCAAGGGCTGCCAAAACGTTAAAGTACAGTTATTATTATTAGTTAAACTACTCACTGGAATGACTTCACTTTTTAATATAAATATCTCTCAACAGCTGACTATCAATCAGTCATTTTAGAATTATTAAAAACAATTTAAATCGTGAACAAAAGACTGACGAAATTGCAGACGTAGCACTTCGGAAGCGTTCGGGTCACGCCTTTTCTGGTATGGCGCGCGAAGTGTTTCGGGCTGTTCGTCACTCTGGATTAGGCAGTCGAGAAGAACAGACATGTTGTCTGTAGTAGGGTGTGTTTCCAACTTTTGTCTAAGGCTGTTCGTCACTCTGGATTAGGCAGTCGAGCAGAACAGACATGTTGTCTATCGTAGGATGTGTTTCCAATTTTTATTTACGCTCCTGTTCGTCACTCTGGATTAGGTAGTCGAGATGTACAGTAATGTTGTCTGTGGCAGGATGTGTTTGCCAGTATTCAGTGTTAAATGATTCACCCCGGTAGTCATGAGGCACAGACACGTGCCACAAATAGTGTAAAGATACATTTTCGTAAACATTGTGTTTGATCATGTACTTTGCTGCATCAGAAGGTTTTGGGTTAACATAATGTAGTCTTCTCGTGTGGCTATATTAAAATACGCGAGTGGCATCCCAAAGAAGTGATACATTATTTCAGAACAGTACCTCGCTAAAAGTCAGTTTCAGCCTCAAGATACAGAACCTACGACCTGCGTGATGTTTTCTGCGCTGGGGACAACTTGAAGGCAGCAGGTTAGTGAACTATAACAGAACCTTCGTATTCCACACAGTGCAGTGGAAACAACTAGGCGCCTCACGTATACTGCATGCACAGAACAAATGTGCTCAGTGACACGTCGTCTGCAGTAATGCAGAGGAGGTAAAGGAGGATGATCGTTATTAACACCAACGATCAATTCATTCTTCCTTTCTTGCCGTACCTGCCCTCCAATGAGCTCTTCCTTCACTCCAATGAAGTCGCAGATAGCGGTGTTTGGAGTCAGTGGAATGCACGCTACAGGGCGTCTGGCTCGGAGCTGTCCTTGAAGTGACCGATTTGTAACAGTTCACTGTATCATTGTGATGCCAACTGTTGCTTAAATTGCTGCTGTAGGTGCAGTACGATGAGCCAGAGCCATGTGCCGCACATGATGGTCTTCCTTCTCGTAGTGCCACGTGGACGTATGAAGTCCAGTCTTCTTGCGAACGTACATTCCCGTGACCATCGCTACCAGGAATTACGTACAGTGGCTACATTCGTGCCAAGTCTTTCTGCAGTGTTGCAGAAGGAACAACCAACTTCTCGTGGTCCAGTTACACGTCCTCGTTCAGACTCAGTGAGGTCCTGGTAATGGCATTTTGTCGCCTTAAAGGCATCCTTGACTAACATCAACTCACCACGTCCAGTCTCAGAGGCAACTGACGCTCACGAACGCTACACCGTGTATTTAAACCAAACCTGATTTGCATCCCTATAGTGGCGCTACTAGCTACACTCTTAAGCGATTGGCGCGAAATCTGAATAGACATCATCTTTCACCTGCCAACTTTCGATGTGTGACACACAACTCCTTGATTTTGCGACTTTTTTCTCGTCAGTTTACTTCACGTAAAGCTGCTGCTAGTATGTATATGAAGTGTCAAAAGTTCATCTCCTCAAGGCCTAGCAAATTTTGGGCGTAAGAAGTCACATTGGTGTAGAAATTGAGGAATTCTTTCCCTCATGTTGAAAAATAAAATGAATATCAAATTATACAATAAATTGAAACTTTCTGCTTTCTCTTGTTCAACATACGTTTACAGGACGATGTGGCCGAGCGGTTCTAGACGCTGTAGTCTAGAACAGCGCGACCGCTACGGTCGGAGGTTCGAATCCTGCCTCGGGCATGGATGTGTGTGATGTCCTTAGGTTAGTTAGGCTAAAGTTGTTCTAAGTTCTAGGGGACTGATGACCTCAGAAGTTAAGTCCCATAGTGCTCAGAGCCATTTGAACCATTTGAACATACGTTTAATAATAATAACAGAATACTGGTGTGCTATATTTCGTGCTTTGTGAACAGAATTTGAAATAAACATCAAATTTTGAAAAAAGCCGTAAATTGCTTTGTGAACTGATTTGCCTGAAAGTAACAAATAAAATGGGTTACAGAAACTTTTGACATGTTGTTGAATGATGCTCGATATCACGATCACCAAAAGAGGAGCATGAAATATTCTTGTAAACAGTTTCATTTTCTACTTTTTGACAAATCACTTTAGAAAAATATTTGACCGTTTTGTTTCCAATCATTTTTATTCAGTACATATAAAATTATAGGTGTAATTCGTATTTTCCAAAATTTTACAGAAAATCGTATCGACCTAGTACCCTTTTTAATAAGAGTAGGTAATTATAACCATAAAACCAATATTACTGATTAAAATGGTGATACTGTGCCAAATTTCATCTTTGTATCTCAAAACCACGGGACTTTTTTTTAAAGTGAGTGTCCTTCTGAATGAGGATGCAGATGTGCGACAGCAAGTAAAAACAAACTCTCACTGGGCGGGAAGTCACACAAATGAAGTTTTTACGTTACAGCAGATTTTTTAGTAGAGGCGCTATAACACATATTGATGCCAAGACGCAGCCAAAACAGTACGTCTTAGGTGAGCTTTCAGAGACTGCAGAGAACAACGATGAGCTGATGCTGGTGACAAATTCGAACTGACGGTCGACGCTAGCCTATAAATGCTGGGACAGTCCTCGAAGGATACAGTCAGGGAGTCACTGATAGCCAGAGTGGCGTCTTGCTATAGAGAAGTTTGCTACGGTAATGTCATGTTAGGCCACCTACACCAAGCGCGCGTGTGTGTGTGTGTGTGTGTGTGTGTGTGTGTGTGTGTAGGCCTCGAAACCCACTGCCCGATTTTCAAAATTATTAAGGAATGTGGCAGCAGGACATAAATTCCTGAACGTTTATGTCATGTTCTCTCGGGCTTGTTTCATTTTACGAGTAATTTAATTGTGTTGCATTCTAAATTTCCGTGGACGAAGAGATGTTTTTCTTCGCCGGTAGAGATATTTTCGCGTGGAAAGAGTAATCTACTACAGGACAGACCCATTTCATTCAACGAAGGACAACCCGTTTTGCCAAGCAGTTACTTCACGAAATGTCAGACGTTTTATGTCACTTGACACGTTAATTACTACGCAGCATAGCTTTGTGTTACAGTTGGGACCTGTTTAGCAATCGTTTCAGACGTAATTAAGACCATTTGTGTGCAGGGCTAGGAATTCACAACTGACATTCTGAACATGAATAATAACCAGAGTAATGCTGTCTTCCAGCATTAATAGTTCCTAAGTTGCCACAATCTTTTAATGCAGGTATAAGACGAAGCAGCGTTAACAGTTTTCGAATTTTGGCCAAATGCAGAGCATTGCGGTGTTAACAGCAGCTCAAGCGTGGTACGATAATTCCCTAGTCCATCTGCGGCTAGTTCCCGAGCGATGACAAGGAATGTTGCACAGTGTCCATTACTTGCTTTCGGATGGTAAGCGTAGATGTGAAAGGATTACGCTGTATCCGGTTGCCAATACGGCGATCTTCGGTTGTGGTAGCCACGCGTGGTTGCTGGCCTTTTATGACGAGCGTCCCTATCATCACATCCCCATGCAGGCCAACATCGGACCACTGTCACATCCGAACTCCCCACAAAGATATGACCGGCCGGCTACATGCAGACCCACAATGACGCCTCTTTCAAACTCTTGTCAGCTGCTGATAAATGTGTCTTAAAGGGGTATGTGAGGTCTCCGTATCCTACACTGTGATAACATCTGACGCTGTTTACGCCACTTATACAGGGTGATTCAAAAAGAATACCACAACTTTAAAAATGTGTATTTAATGAAAGAAACATAATATAACCTTCTGTTGTACATCATTACAAAGAGTATTTAAAAAGGTTTTTTTTCACTCAAAAACAAGTTCAGAGATGTTCCATATGGCCCCCTCCAGACACACGAGCAATATCAACCTGATACTCCAACTCGTTCCACACTCTCTGTAGCATATCAGGCGTAACAGTTTGGATAGCTGCTGTTATTTCTCGTTTCAAATCATCAATGGTGGCTGGGAGAGGTGGCCGAAACACCATATCCTTAACATACGCCCATAAGAAAACATCGCAGGGGGTGAGATCAGGGCTTCTTGGAGGCCAGTGATGTGCTCTGTCACGGGCTGCGTGGCGGCCGATCCCTCGCCTCAGGTAGTTGACGATAAGGTTTCATAACTAACCTTTTTCGTAGGACTCTCCATACAGTTGATTGTGGATTTTGCAGCTCTCTGCTAGCTCTGCGAGTCGATTTTCCTGGGCTGCGAACAAATGCTTGCTGAATGCGTGCTACATTATCATCACTCGTTCTCGGCCGTCCAGAACTTTTCCCTTTGCACAGACACCCATTCTCTGTAAACTGTTTATACCAACGTTTAATACACCACCTATCAGGAGGTTTAACACCATACTTCGTTCGAAATGCACGCTGAACAACTGTCGTCGATTCACTTCTGCCGTACTCAATAACACAAAAAGCTTTCTGTTGAGCGGTCGCCATCTTAGCATCAACTGACGCTGACGCCTAGTCAGCAGCGCCTCAAGCGAACAAATGTACAACTAAATGAAACTTTATAGCTCCCTTAATTCGCCGACAGATAGTGCTTAGCTCTGCCTTTTGTCGTTGCAGAGTTTTAAATTCCTAAAGTTGTGGTATTCTTTTTGAATCACCCTGTATTGCGCCAGGCTTGGTAACAAGACCAAATAGGAATAACGCTAACGTACTCTCGTGTTCGTTCTACCTGTTGTAGAGAACTGCGACGTTTATTCATTTACGTACTCGCCGATGATGTGTAGTTACATCGACATCCTAGTGTATTATCTGGTTGCTTCATTTTCTTTCTCAGGCAGTGTATATATTTGCAGCTGTTGCATCATGCCGCATGTCGTGTTATGTGCGATTAAGTTTTTCACCGCGGGATGGAGCACCAGGGATGTTTCGAGATATAACTGAAAAATATACTTATTCATAAATACAGTAGTTTTTGAGTTGAAAATGACGCAAAATCTTGTATCCCCCTTATCAAACATGTGCCGCGCGGGATTAGCCGAGCGGTCTCAGGCGCTGCAGTCATGGACTGTGCGGCTGATCCCGGCGGAGGTTCGAGTCCTCCCTCGGGCATGGGTGTGTGTGATTGTCCTTAGGATAATTTAGGTTAAGTAGTGTGTAAGCTTAGGGACTGATGACTTTAACAGTTAAGTCCCATAAGATTTCACACACATTTGAACATTTATCAAACGTTTGAAAACAAGTTTTATCGGGAACTTTTTTTCTTGTAGTTTGTCATGCTAGATTAATGTCATATAGGACTATTATTCTTCGTACTTACTGTAATAATTCATTTAGAGTGTTCTTATCATATGCTACTTGTGCATGTCACATTATTGTGTTTAAAATAACACATGTTACCGAGATAAAAACCAGTCTCTGTCTCGGGCGCAGCACTGTTGTTGCAAAATCCCAGTTCAATCAGTTTCGTATTGTCAAAAATATCCCAGCTCCTATTTACCTACTACACGAACGATAAATAATAAACAGTGTAGAATATGTAAGTTATTGTCTGTGAGTATTGACGAAAGCTTAATGTGGAAAAGGTGTATACATTTCTGCTACAACCTTTAGGTTCATCCACTTTTTCTATAAGAATAACTGCCATTCTTTGATGTCTTATGGCATAATATTCTGGGATAAATCCTTATTTAAGCAAAAACTATTCAGTGCACAAAAGAAAGTAATTAGAACCATGGCTGGAGTTTACACACACGTATATCTTGCATGTTTCTGTTTAAGCATTGGGAGTATTAACCATAGCCTCACAGTACATTTAGTCACTTACGACATCCGTTATCAACAATCCATCTGTGTGAAAGCAACAAAGACATTCACAAGTACAACACTAAAAGGGAAAGTGGTCTGCATTACCTTTCAATGAATCTAACTTTGGCACAGGAGTGAAAAATGCAGCTATAAAAATGCTTTGACAGTCTACACAAGGAATTAGTGCCTGAATAACAGAAGTGTTTTCAAACGCAGATTAAAGATGTTTGTCCTGATAACTCGTTCTATACCAAACAACAATTGTAAAGTAGAGATAATTAATCATTAAAAATACGTGAATGGCCAGCATGTAGCCATAAAAACATTATTATTTATTTATTTATTTTTTAGTTGTATATAAGTGTTCTACGTTTGTTTAGTTGAGATGTTCCATTTCATAACGTTTATCGTGCATTTGATCTATGGCACTAGAAACTAACTAATTAAGTGCGGTCTTCAGCCAGAGGACTGGTTTAACCCAGTTGTCTGCTCTAGTCTATCCTGTATAAGCCTCTACATCTCCGAATAATTACTGCTGCAACTGCGTCCGTTTGAAAATACTTACTGTAGTCGTCTCTTGCCTCCCTCTGCAATTTTTACCCTTCACTGTTCCCTCCAGTCCTAAACTGATGATTCCTTTATGTCTCAAAATGTGCCGTACCAAGTGATCCTTTATCTTTCTTTTCTTTACAGTTCTGTTCAGTACTTCCTCATTAATTACGCGATCTACCCATCTAATTTTCTACAACACTAGATTTCAAAACCTTCTGTCCTCTTTTTGCAACATTATATTTGAATTAATCAGCATCGTCTGTGATTCTCATGGCTACTACTTTTAAGCTGGATTCTGTGAAGTTGGGGCTCTTTTCTGGAGACACTAAGATCCACCTGTATTTTGGGTTCTTTCGGCAATAATCTATCCGTGTTATTATTAATAAACTGGAATCCCTTGAAGATATCTTTATAGCGAGTCCAAGCAACTACAAGTATTTCAATATCTAACAACTCTTCAGAGGATAATATGTGAATTCTTCTGGCTGGACAGAGAGATCGCAACCACATAATACAGGCTCACTTGGATTATTTAAAGAATATGTTATCTGTTCGAGTTGAGTCTTCTGAACCCTTAAACCGACGTTCAAAGAACACAACAGACGAATCTATACTCTGAAGTCCTTAGACGAAGATACAAATGCCAGTGGAATAGTTCTGCTCACCATCCCTGTGTACATATGCTGGCGCGGATAATATACGTCAAGAGGGAAAGACAGATCATCACTTTCATTCCAAGCAATGTCATTAAATGCGCAAAGTTTGAGTAGCGCGGAGCCTTACTGCGTATTTAGTGAACAACAGGACCACTGGACAGAAGGCTGCAAGACTGTAAAGGTAGTTATAGAGAATATCAAGATATTAAGATCGATCTGTCAGTGTTTCCTCTGCCTTAATCGGAGCCACGTTGCCAAAGATTGTTCGAGGAAACGAAGAATTGCTAGCCATCAGCCTAAAAGGGAGCCCTTACCAATTAGTTTGCGAAGATCCGAAACCGTCTGAATCTCCGAGCAATCCAGTCTGTAGCTTCGTGAGCAATGTGTTTAAGGGGCACTTAAGAGTACGATAGTGGTCATAATGTTTCAATTATTACGTCAGACACTGAAGCTGAGTAATTTTTCGTTTATTCGTAAGTACATGTCTGCAGTCCTGGTCTACAATGAAATCCCTGTGCCATGCATGGCAGTTGGTGCCTGCATGGATATTGTGGAGCGACTAGCGTCGAGTTCAGTTGGGCGGCCTGTCATTACCTCCGTACCGTGTACCAAGTATGACGCCCACATGGATGCTGCAGAGTCACCAACAACAATTATAATCTATACTGTTCTCATTTTCTAGTTGCTGTGTACGCAGTAAAATACCTGAGGCACACGCTATGCCTATCATATCCATTTGGCGTGGATGCGAAAGTGACAGGAGCCCATTATGGTAGTGCTTAGCTGGGGCTGCACGAGGTCGATCACATGCTTGAACGACATTGTGATTCGTACGGCACTGTGATTTGTTTTTGGTATTGAATGTGAGCTATTGCTTTCAAGTGCTCTGAGATGTTCTGTACACTGGGTTCAAATTCCTACATGTTGGCCCGCATATACTGATTGACGGCAGTTGCAAGTTAGTTGATATATTCCAGATTGGCTATGTTTGTCAGTGTTGGTGGTATCTCTTCCATGTCGAGTCTGTATTGTGTTGTTGGTTGTGTATGCTATGTTGAGCCCTAATCTCTTTAGCATATTGCCCACCCTGTGTGTGACTTTGTTGTTTTAAGTCATTATGTGCCATTTGTTGCTTATTATCTGTTGCTTTGTTGTGGGTTGTGTTGTGTCTGTGTGTATGTGTGTGTGTGTGTGTGTGTATGTGTGTGTGTGTGTGTGTGTGTTTCATGATAGTGCATTGCTTATTTTTTGTTTTTTGTTGTTTATTTTATCTACAGCCTTTGTGTCATACCTATTCTCCAGAGCAATTTGTTTTATTGTGTTCAGTTCTTCTGTGCAGTCGTGTTTGCTTATAGGTGTTTCTTTCAGTCTGTGTAGTAAAAAATGGAAGCTGGCTTCAGATATTTACTACGTTGACTGCTGCTATCTCCAAACTACTGTGGCTGTTCTGCTATGCTACTAAGAAAATAAAAATTCAAACAACTAGCAACGCGATATTCAATGCTTGCTTTTAACCATAGAAACATCCAAAAAAACGTCTGTGCTAATAAATCTCATTATTGCAATGATTATTGTCAATCAAAGTTCTGTTACTGAGAAATTCGGGAAAGCAAAATTATATGTGTGAAACTTGAAATAATTAGTCGAATGCTGATCGATAGAAAAACAATAAAGTAAATGTATTAACACAGCTTTACATCACAAAGACAAAATATTTAATCACTTGTAATATTAAAAATTCACTTTGAATTAGCAGTGGAAAAACCTGAACAAATTCTCTTTTCTTGCTTACAAACACGTAAGGTATCCATCTTTGAAGAAAGATCTGTAAATCACACATTGTTACGTTATCATAAAAATCTCCAGTTCTAAATCCCTGACCAAATTAATTACTATGCTTGGATGTTTCGGCAAATCCTGTATTACAGTACCTTTTGAAGTCTTCCGAATGAATTTACAAATATCTCTCCACAAATTAAAAATAATATAAGAAAATTATTGCCGGCAAACAGCATGGCCTAAATACCTCTTACTACATCACAACTGCTACCCCCATCTAGAAATTCGAAAATATGTTGATGGAGGATGAAATGAAGTATCTCCCGTATCTCAACTTCGAATCTTGGAACACAAGCCATGGCAACGGTGTCATTCGAAATTGGCGCTAGAAGCACGGCGGTACTGCGTAATGCAACTTGGCCGAATCCAAAAATAATGAGCTACCTATTTATAATTGAATTAATTTCCCTAGCAACATCTACATTTTACCAGACTGAAAAAAAATAAACCGTTTATGCAATCGTAACTCAAGTGTCTCATTCATTGAAACTGCAGTACAAATGATTCTAGAAGTACTTGTAAGTAATCTTCTAAATAATGCACTTCGACAATGTACAGACATGTCATTTTCCTTCAGAAAATTTCTAACATAGACCTTGCTGACATGACATTACCACACTGCCATTTGACCTATGGCACACTTAAATGTATAATCTCGGCTTTCAAGATCACTTAGCATAGTTTACTAGGCATACATGCTCGAAAAGTATTTCAACTTCCAAAGAACGAATACGTTCCAGCACAATATTTTTCTCTGTTGAAAGTTATTTATGGCCAGAGAGCTATTGCACTAGCACAGCGGACGTGAAAGATTAGGTTGCAGATTTTACAGCGTACGTTACGTTTCGTCACACCTCCAAAAAGTAAAACTTTAAGCACCGCTGCTTGAAATTGAGCTCTGTTGTTGACAATCGTCGATTCCCCGTGTGCAGCAAGCAATCAGAAAGCTGCGATGATGTCACAGACTTTACATGATGCATGTGTTATAAGTGATAATCTTTCCTTCACTTCTGGATAAGGACTTAGTTTACTGTGGTCAAAGGTAAACAATCGTACACGAGTTTACGAAGAATGCGCCACGAAATTATGAAATTGATTCAATAATAGTGGATTGAAACAGTTATTACAGTGGCCAACTACGAACTCAGACCAGGAGCTGACTGTCGTGTGTGTGCGTGGTGGGTTAAGTAATCAGTTTATGTGTCAAGTTTCGACAATACAAACAAATTTACAACTATACAGCATGGATAACAAATTTTTTCGGTAAGTCACAAAATTTAATTTTTATACACGTATTTTTTATGATTATTTAGTCGAACTATCATAAAGCAGTAGCACTTGAATGTTAACGAAGATGAAGCGATTTGCTGTATCCCATACTAGGTGATTTTGTACAAGACGACTGAGATTCAACTGATTTTGAGATATAATGCAATAATTTTTGACAGCATTTTTAAGGAACAAATGCTGATAGGCTTAACAACTGTATTTGCTTTCTTATACGTTACAAAAAAATTCATGAGACAATTACAGTAAAAATAATTCAAACAAGGACAGCGAGAAAAAAATACACAGACACACATACTGTCTGTGCACTTAGAGCAGGGCTTAACAACTGGCCGGTTTTGAGCGCGAGTACCCGCGTCTGCTCAGGCACGTGCTCGCGAGCAGGTGCTAGGTCGCGGAGTAGGGTGGGAGGGGAGGGAGGGGAAATGCGCGCGCACGTTTGAATATGATCTCGCGTTCTTAGCAGATTTAACTAGCCATCTGAATGCTTTGAACATTTTACTACAAGGTAAAGATCTGCTAATTACTCATTTCATAGATCGAATACGAGCTTTTAAAAAGAAATGGACACTTTCGGTGAGTCAGCTGGAAACAGGAAACCTAGCTCATTTTCCTAAATTATCATCCATGCAAGATGTTCACAAAGACTGTGAACGTTATTCACATAGTTTAGTTGATCAGCGCTTTCCAGATCTGACAGCACTAGACAGTGATTTTGATCTGTTCTCCTCTCCATATTCGGCGAATATTGAAGAGATTCGTCCTGAGCTGCAACTAGAAATTATTGACCTGCAGTGTGACAGAGAATACATAGACAAATATCAGAACAAGAAAAACATTTTGGAATTCTACAGACACTTCCCTCAGGACAGATTTCCTCGTTTGCACAAACTGGCGGCTACAATAATATCAATGTTCGGTTCCACGTATGTTTGTGAACAACTGTTCTCTGCAATGAAATGTAACAAGACGCGCTGAGAAACGCATTGTCTGATCGAAATTTAAACTGCACGCTGCGCCTAAAATGCACAAGAACAATTACTCCGAACATAGACGCAATTGTAAAGGGCAAAAAGTACAAGCTAACCGAGAATCCCACACTTCAGTGACACATTTTATTGTGTAACAGTTCACAAATTAATACGAATGTAGAGGCATACACTAAGCTAATAAAATTATGGGGCATGCGTACATTCTCCTTTATTTGTTTCATTTGTTGCAGTAATAATTCGTGAGTGATATCCCTGCAGGTGGCCGCGGATTTACATTGACTGGCGGCAGCTGTTGTGTGCCCCACGTGACTTTCCCCACTCTCCACTCTGGTCCGGTAGTGGGGGTAGCGTGCTCGCGCTGCTCCGTGCTCGCACCTTGCTGCTCACAGCTTGCTCCGCGAGCACGTATGTTGTGAAGCCCTGGCTTAGAGAATGCGTTTTGTCCCCTGTCTCTGCTCGAGACACATCTGTATTCTGTACAGTTCAGTTCGGGTGGCTTCGCGGCTATGAGATCTGTTTTCCGCTGCTGACATCAGCCGGCTAGCACTTCGAGGATTGTACCTGCCTGTTAAGTGTGTACAGTATGATGATTTTTTAAAGAGCTCACCTCGCCATCGTTCTTCTCCTGCCACTCCTCAATGCTGCGAACACTTGTTATATAACAGTCTTTGGCACCGAGTAGATGCACTACTGTAGTAAATAAGCTCTGCACCTATCTACGTTGTCAGCACTGCACGAAATTGTGTAAACTACATTATCCCTTCCCCCTTTTTCCCCTCTGAGGTGAGGTCTTAAAAAAAGTTGTCGCACTATCAGTATGACGCAATGAGTTGTATCACGGAAGTCATAATCTCATATTCGTTACTACTAATAAACAGACTAAAGCAACTGAGCATTAATGTTCCTACAATGCACTTTCACGAAACGTCGTTATGTCCGTGTATCATTTCTTCATTTTTACTGTAGCAACTGATCGGTATGTGGTACAGGTTGAAAGGTGGCTACACTGAGCCACAGCGCCAGAGATCGCGCTAGAGAGCATTGTTCCGCCGCCTCCACTGGCAGTGATTATTGAGATGTCGTAGTGGGCAGTGCTTGGGGAGAACTCATAGTAGTCAGTGCTTGTTAAGAACTCGTAGCAGAGAGTGTTTTTTGAGATGTGCTAGTAGGGAGTGCTTGCTGAGATGTGATACTGAAAAGTTCTTGTTGAGATGTGGTAATAGCGAGTCGGTGTGGAGATATATTGTAATGATTAGAGTGATTTTGGTCAATATATGAAGGTAACGAAACTTGATTTATTTTTCATTATTTAATGTCGTAAATAATGCTTCATTACAGGTTCAGTCAACAAAGCATCTGGCTTGTGTTCTGGGATTAGAGTGTAATTCTGGTTTTCTTGAGTAATTATGGTATTTCTATTTCCTTTAATTAATTCAATATAAATGATATTTAAAATTTCTTGTGTTGTTGAAGAAGAACCGTGCCAGATGCGTACGTTGAGTCATACTTCCACACACAGAACAGTTATACTTGTGGTTTGGTTTCGTATGTTTTATAGTTGCTGGGGACTTAATTAATTAATTGTGTTAATGAAAATTTCCATTTCATTCTTTGTTATTGTTCTATGCAGTCAGATAGCGTAATAATACTAGTCAGGGCCAACCATTTACGAGACTTCGTAATCGGACAGACAGCTACTAAAGCAAAAAATTAAAAAAGTATTTGCATTCTATTTTAATTAAGCCCCCATGCACGTGGCGACCCTGCCAGGATCGTCCCTTGGAATCTTCTGATTGTAAAAATAGTAGACAGTAGTATTGTTGTAGTAATTTGTAGTTTAGTAATAGTAGTCTATTTTGCATGTGTAGATTTGGTAATTGTCATTCTTCTAATGGTATTTATTTTGCAAAATTTCATTTCTGTTGTCTTGTCTACGGGTTTGACAATTAGTGCAATTATTTCAATTGTTCGATTAATCGTGTTTGAGGGAAACATTTCGTGTTAATGGTATTGTTGGAGATAAAGTGTCATTGTGTGTAATTTTCATATAGTGACGAGTTTTGTATATTTTGTAAATGTTTACGCAATCAATGAAAAAGGCAAAAATGATGAATAGTGAGAATGACGAAATTGTTAACATTGCGAACTCGCCAACAGGGGAAAACAAATGATGGATAATGAAGTTGAAAACAATTTAAGAAGTCGGGAAAATAGTCCGGAACCATTTCAAAATTTTTCTCAATCAGGAAATTCACAGAATACGAGATTAACGATAGAAGATTCTGAAATAGTAAGGAACACAGACAGCTTTACAGCTATGACGAAGGAAACTGGTTTTGCGGGAAATGTTAGGGGCGAAAGAAGTTTCGAATCAGTTACTATGGAGCAGTTGATGAGTGCTATATTAAAAATGGAAACACGGTTTGGATCTGAATTAAAAACACAGATGGGAACAATGGAATCACTGGGATCACAAATAGGAACAATTAAAACAGAGATGGGAACTTTGTGATCTGAATTAACAACAGATAGGGGAACAATGGAGCAGTTTCGATCTGAATTTAAAACAGAGATGGGAACTTTGGAAACACGGTTAGATTCACGAATAGGGACATGTTTCAAAAATATGAAAGATGAGTTAAAGAAAGAAATCAGAGAAGAAGTACAACCGATTTTGAATTCTCACAATAATAGATTAATTGCAGTAGAGATTAGACAAAGGGAACAAGATAGAGAACAGGAAGAAAGAGATCGCGTGATAGTACAAAAATTTTCAGAGTTAAATTTACAACGTGCACACGATAAGGAAGAAATATTTGAGAGAATCGAGGAATCCATACCAAATGACAGAATAAATAATCTAACACAACAATATGAACAGTTAACTACCAAATGTGTCAACACTGAAACCCGAGTCGCGGCACTTACGGAAGACGTAAATAAACAGAAAAAAAAGTGACTTATCGGAAAGAGTTGAGGAGATTTCAGATAAATTGACAAATCTTAGTTTACATGGGGACAGAGATTCAGATGATACAGCACCATTGCCATTTGCAGAAACCGAAGAGTATCAGAACATAAATAAGCATGTTGAAAATCAGGGAAAATTTAATGAATGTGTGAAAAGGGAATTTGAGGCATTAAAAAAGCAAGTCAAACAAATTGAAGGCGAAATCGTAGGAAAAGGCGGCAAAAGAAATTTAGAATCACAGATACCAGAGGGGTTTGAAGAAAATAATTTGTTTCATTTACGGGATGCAACAAAAGAACGCCAGGCGCGCGAACTTGACAATAATCGACATTGGGACTGGGACAGACGCGGTAGGTCTTTGTCGCCACGAGGCGAAATCTTTGACTATAAACACTTTTTGACTGTTCGGAAATTTAAGATCTTCCGCAATTCTAAGAATGACATACATCCATGTGCATGGTTAGATCAATTTATGTATGCACTCCCACCAAATTTGCCACTAAGTCACAAACTGAAATTTATGTGCAGCTATTAAAGTCCTCAGGGGATTCACTATACTAAGTGAATATGTGCCGTAGCGTTCACAGGGCCCCGAGCTGTAGTGGTGCTATTTCCCTCTTAGTTTTCTGCACCGCTGCCTACTCTTTCACTATTCTTTGCATCTATAAAAAACAATTCTTCTACTATCCATCTATCTAGACAGTAAGTAAAGAATAACCGGATTTGACTGTTTTACCCAAAAGTGACTTTGGAAATTACCGTTTGGACTTACTATATTTTCTGCAGCATTCATTCGTAGTTTAAATGAAACTTTACCTGTTTATCTTCGTGATAATATTACTTCATATGTTGACGATATTCTTATTGCTTAACGTTCTTGGAGTGAGCATAACAAAATTTTGGATTCATTATTACGTATTTTTGCAAGAGTTGGCATTACAGTGAACTTGGAAAAATCTGAATTTGGTCGTTCTCAGGTGAAATTTCTCGGTCACATTATTTCTACAGAAGGTATTCTTCCTGATCCAGAAAAGCTAGACGCAATTCGTAATTATGATGTTCCTTCCACAAAACGTGATGTTCGTAGTTTCCTTGGTGTTTGTAATTTTCTTAGACGCTTTGTTAGATTGGATGATTTGGCCACACCTCGTTTACACATTTTAGTTATGCGCACTTTGGTCCCAGAAAATGCTTTCATAAATTACGAGAAAATTGCTACTTCAGTAATATGGAAAAACGTATTCGATCTGTTCTTGCCAAATGCAAATTATGTCAACAGGCAACGTTAAAATTTTTGTGGAATGACATACTTTAGAGAAACTAACAGCTACATGTAAACATGCGGAGAGTACAAGGATACCGCGCCGTGTTCCGGCGGCGGCAGATACTCAAAGCAACAGTCAGTCTGTGCGCCGCACAAGGCAGTCGTTGACCGCAAACAATCACTTTCTACGTCACGCGCCTACAGCTGATCGAGCGCACAGTGTGAATGCACTGACAGCCGTAAACAAATACACAGTCTAATTTTTCCGACTAAATTCTGTATAAAGCTATGGTGACTTTATAAATTATGTTATTAACGTTCAGTATTTTTCAGGATACGGTTGCGTAAAATATTTACGACCTTTAGGTAAATTCTGTGCGTGTCCGACGTTAAGACGACTTGCTATCGAGAAAATTTCAGGAAGACTGTAATTTCGAAGGAAAAAGTAATAAACTAAAAAGGGTAACTATTAATTGAGTTTATTTTTCAGGTAACATATTTCCACTTAGGTACATACTTTAGACGTAATTTGCTGCTTGCGATTACGTGACTCATACTTTGTGCTAAATTTCGTGTTCTATGAATTTACTTGTGAAGCGACGTGCTTGTGTACATTTGCTGATTTTGACAATTATTGATTAATGAACAGTGTTATTACTTGTGTATATTATGCATCGCTTGGCTGCTATGCCTTTTCACTGATGTCATATTTTTTTTTAATTATGTGCCTGCTGTGCTTATTTATTTAAATTGTAATTGTCAACTGATTAATTGTGCTGACTGTGGTTATGTATGTAAGTTTTACTTTGTGATTTATCTGCTTGCGCCTTCATGTTTACTTATTAAGGTTACATATGAACATTTATTTGCTTATGCTGATGTGATGATAATGACCTGTTCATTATGTAAGATACATATTTGCTGCTTTGTGTATGGATTGCATATTAACACATTTCCTTTTGTTGTCATAACTACTCTTTAATTTGGTATATAGAATACTGATATGCGGTGTACGAACATGGAGTTTAGGTCACACTATGGTATTAATTATAGATTGTTCGCTTGGCAGAGCCTCGTTATAGGGATTGTGCTGCATCCACTTGTTGACATTCTGTTCTCCACTGGTATATTTACTCGCTATTGCATGTTTTGCTTACGCTCAGTGCCTGATATTTTTAAGATAAGAAAATGAACTGCTATAATGCTACGAACGACATTAGTACAAGAAACTTCATAGAAGTCACATGAGATGGAGGTTTTATGGAAGCTGTATAAATTTATGCTAATAGGAAAGAAGCTAACGACATGACATACCAACACTAGGTTAGACCATTGACAGTTTTTACACTGCATTTTTCGTGAGTAATTGAAATGGGAAGTGACACTTGACACAAGAAATACTCCACATGTTTGCTTCTGTTTGCCATAATTCTTGAAGTGGTGTACACACTGTGAAATATTATGATCATTAACACTTCGTAATCGTACTTACTTACTGAAAGTTATTCAAACTAAAGGGCTGTTAGAGGTCCTGTATGCATTTCTTTTATTTAATGATGGACAAGGAACCAAAATGTATCTTATAATTTATAATGAGTAGAAAATTTGGGTCAGATGGATTACACAGAGGTTGTGTGTGGACACTGTGTCTTCGGATTGTATGGGATGCTGAATTGAAGTTTGCACTAGGATTTTGTCTGTGCTTGTTCGAGGAGACTGACTAGAGGAAAGAGTTGTTATGGAAGTGAAATGATATTGGTGCTGAGGTTTATATATATCGACGTATTGAAGAGGTATGATTGAGGTATTGAGATTATGTGAAGTTGATGATTATTGGAGTTTTCGTGGACAAGAGGTAAGGTAAATGATATTGATGATCGACGTATTGAAGAGGTATTATTGAAGTATTGAGATTATGTGATGCTGATGATTATTGGAGTTTTGGTGGATAAGAGGTGAAGTAAGTGAGGAGCATATTTTTTTTTTCGTTGGTCTATATGGAACAAGGAGGATAATTATGTCAGACTAGAACACTAAAGTAGCAGGAAGATTGTCTACACACACACTTTGTTAAATCACTAAGCAGTATATATTTTTTTTAGGAGAGAGGAAGTAATTGCATATCTTGGCTCACTGACAGTTGTTCAGCAACCGTACAATTTGATCTGGCTTGGCAAACATTGGTCTTGACATGATGACTATGATGCTGACTAACTATTATTGACTGTTATACATTGCTGCCACTACTACTTGATACACATGATGAACATAAAATTTTGACAGAATTGCATTTACACAGTTAACACTATTCAATTACACAGTAGCAGTAATGTGGATGAAAGATGAGTGAGTGTTTTTTGTGTGTTTTCCTTTCCCTATCCCAAATTGGTACCAACCTATCTCCTAAATATTATTTTACTTGTTGTTGTGGCTTGCACTGACACCCATAAAAATTATAGGTTTACAGATATTTGTGTATTTGTAATATTTAATATGACAATTATCTGATATCATTTGTGTGTTTATTATGATTTGTATGTTTAGTGTAAAAGCATTGTATGTGTATTCAAACTATTGTTCATGCCTGAACTGTCTGATTAGTGATGGTGCTGCACTTTTCAACATGATGTGTGACATTTAGTCATCTTCAGTTTCTGCTGATGAACAGTGTGATTAGTGAAAGTGAATATTATGGACTGCGGTCAGCACCTGTTCAACATTGCTGGGTGCCACTGATGGACTGTTTCTACTGAAAAGATGTCACCTGTTGTTGTCTGCACCTGCTCAACATTGCTGGGTGCCACTGATGGACTGCTTCTACTGAAATGATGTCACTTGTTGGTGTCTGCACCTGCTCAACATTGCTGGTGCCACTAATGGAACTGCTTATACTGAAATGGTGTTACTTGTTGATGTCTGCACCTGCTCAACATTGCTGGGTGCCACTGATGGACTGCTTCTACTGAAAAGATGTCACCTGTTGATGTCTGCACCTGCTCAACATTGCTGGGTGCCACTGATGGACTGCTTCTACTGAAATGGTGTTACTTGTTGGTGTCTGCACCTGCTCAACATTGCTGGGTGCCACTGATGGACTGCTTCTACTGAAAAGATGTCACCTGTTGGTGTCTGCACCTGCTCAACATTGCTGGGTGCCACTGATGGACTGCTTCTACCGAAATGATGTCACTTGTTGGTGTCGGCACCTGCTCAACATTGCTGGGTGCCACTGATGGACTGCTTCTACTGAAAAGATGTCACCTGTTGCTGTGTGCACCTGCTCAACATTGCTGGTGCCACTAATGGAACTGCTTATACTGAAATGGTGTTACTTGTTGGTGTCTGCACCTATTCAACATTACTGGGTGCCACTGATGGACTGTTTCTACTGAAAAAAATGTCACTTGTTGGTATTTGCACCTGTTGACCATTGCTGGGTGCTACTGCTGGAACTGTCAACTACTTGTTTCTTGGGCTATAGAAAGCGTTTATGTGAATATTTGTATAAACTGATTTTTTGTGTATTACTGTTTGTGAAAAGTTATGAGACTCTTACCTGCACATATTCGTCATTGCTGACGCTATTGATTGAACTGTTTAACCACATAATACTTGTGTAAACTGTTATGTAAAGTCACATGTATGAAAGAATTTGTATTGCTTACTGTATTTTATATAGTAGGTTATTGAAAGGTCAGTGCAAAGCCAAAATTTTATCTAGTTATATGATATTTACGCATGAATATTATCTTTTATTTTTGTCTGTATTTTTTTTTGACGAATTTGGTGGTATTTTCACCACCAATGCTGGCAAAAATACCATCAAATTCTAGCCCGTGGAGGAGGGGCATATGAAAGGTGGCTACACTGAGCCACAGCGCCAGAGATCGCGCTAGAGAGCATTGTTCCGCCGCCTCCACTGGCAGTGATTATTGAGATGTCGTAGTGGGCAGTGCTTTGGGAGAACTCATAGTAGTCAGTGCTTGTTAAGAACTCGTAGCAGAGAGTGTTTTTTGAGATGTGCTAGTAGGCAGTGCTTGCTGAGATGTGATACTGAAAAGTTCTTGTTGAGATGTGGTAATAGCGAGCCGGTGTGGAGATATATTGTAATGATTAGAGTGATTTTGGTCAGTATATGAAGGTAACGAAACTTGATTTATTTTTCATTATTTAATGTCGTAAATAATGCTTCATTACAGGTTCAGTCAACAAAGCATCTGGCTTGTGTTCTGGGATTAGAGTGTAATTCTGGTTTTCTTGAGTAATTATGGTATTTCTATTTCCTTTAATTAATTCAGTATAAATGATATTTAAAATTTCTTGTGTTGTTGAAGGAGAACCGTGCCAGATGCGTACGTTGAGTCATACTTCCACACACAGAACAGTTATACTTGTGCTTTGGTTTCGTAGGTTTTATAGTTGCTGGGGACTTAATTAATTAATTGTGTTAATGAAAATTTCCATTTCATTCTTTGTTATTGTTCTATGCAGTCAGATAGCGTAATAATACTAGTCAGGGCCAACCGTTTACGAGACTTCGTAATCGGACAGACAGCTACTAAAGCAAAAAATCAAAAAAGTATTTGCATTCTATTTTAATTAAGCCCCCATGCAAGGTGTCCGTAGCAATGTAAGAGCGAGAGAGAGACCCTATGGGTAAGATGGCACCTTTTAATTTAAACCTGCAAAACTTCTCAATCTAAGTGAAAGTAGTGGACATGTAACTCTCTATCCACATCCCGCTCACACTGTACAGCTGCCATGTTTTTAAATCGCTGTTAGGAAATTATCGGAATTTCTAATCGAGCGGTTATTTCATTTTGGCAAGAATCGGTCAAATTGAAATTCAAAATTGCTTTTAGCCATACCTTGATAAATTTAACATTATTTTACCAAGTGCTACAAAAAAGGAAGAAATAGTTTCGAACATCTTTTATTAGAATGGTAGGCGTTATGGAGAAGGAATTATGGAAGAGTTATACAAGGAACAAATTGAAGCAGGTGACGCGGCTCCGAGGAAACATATTGAGCATTGGAAAAATTAAGAAAGCTATCGACCGGTCGATATCCACAGTGACATTATCGGGACTTGCGGAGATGTTCTTAAGGCAGATGTTATAAAGAGAGTGAAAAAGACAGAATCGTGTAGCACATTAGCAGACTAAACAGCTGATATTTCTGGATCTGAACAATTATCGGTTGGGCTTCGACATTTCGAGGAAGAATCCGACACAGTCAAAGAAATGTTTGTTGGATTTATCGAGAGGAAATCGAATGCACAGATCATTGATGACTTTTGGAAAGGGAAAATCTTGCTCTTGTCAAATGAGATTGTTTGGCATTTGATGGTTCTTCGACGATGGCCGGATGTGCTGGTGTTCAAGCAATCTTGCGCAAAAATTGTACCAAAGTATAATCTTCGACTGCTTTTCCCACAAAATGAATCTAATCACCAATGATCTCAACAGTCTTCCTGGGATTCGGAACACTATAGGAACCATCCAAGATATTATTTAATTTTTCTGCGAGTGCGTATTTAGAAAGAAGCTGATACCTAGTATATCGAAACTTTGTGAAATAAGGTGGAGTGAGAAACACAAACAAAGCTGAGTTTTTAAGGAGAATATCCCTGTTATAGTGAAAGCCTTGGCAAACCTTATCACATTAAGGAAACGGTTCGACTAGAAAAAATGCTTTCCAAATTCGTGCGCTTGCTTCTGGCGTTCCATTTATTCTTAGCTTAATTTTAATTCGAAATATACAGCTTTGAGGGAACAGTTGCATATATTCCGCACTTCATTGCTTTAGACGCAGCCGAGGCCTTGCAGCACATTCAATTAACTTTGCAACTGTTGAAAACTCATCGTGATAATCCTGAAAAAGTCACGGGCGAAGTTATGAGGGTTGCTACTTCGCTCATGAAAAACGTGGTTTAGAGAATATAAAGCCAAGCCGCGCTCAGTTGGGAGACAGCAAGATCGAGGCAACAGAAAGTCCATCAGATTTGTGGAGGAGGTCTTTAATAATATTCTATTTAGACTCTGTTATTAATTGTCTCGAGATTGCGTTTTTCTGACAAAAGCACCCTAGCATGTGCTTTGCCTCAGTTACATCCTGCGCAAAATAATGACCATGTCGAAATATCAGTTAATGACAGCTCGAAAAACCCTCGCAAAATTTTATGGTTTCTCGAAAATAAAGAGTGAAATTGAATGTGGTGAAAATTGTGACAGAACACACACAAACCAGGGGAGAGCTAACTATTCTCGGTATTCTGAAACAAACGGAAAACTTTTTCTCCGAAATACGAAAAGCATAAAAATGTTTGATTTCGATCGCTTGCACATGAACTGTGGAATGACGTTTCAGCAAATCAAAACCTGGTTGAGGCGTACAACGTCAGAAAGCCACTTCCGTGGTTTAGCAATAATTGGCATTCACAGAAAACTTCTTCTCGACGATAAAGACGGTTTTATTAGTAAAGTGTTGGAAGAATTTATAAAAAAATGCGAGGATACTATGTTTTAACTAAATATCTTTAAATTTTAGTAATTTGCAAAATTGATTTAAATTGTTTATAATTTTTCTTTTCATTAAACAATTTTTCTACTGTAATCATTGTACCAGCATTTCTTGTTTGCTCCCCCCCCCCCCCCCCTCCGACACCTCCCGTCCCTGTGTGCTTCCTGGTAACGCCAACTCCGTAGGAACACCCTGTATACATACATATACATTGATACTGTATCTGAAATCGTGACTCATCTGACCGGGCCACGGTTTTCCAGTCGCCTAGGATCCAACAGCCGGCCGGTGTGGCCATGCGGTTCTAGTCGCTACAGTCTAGAACCGCGCGGCCGCTACGGTCGCTGGTTCGAATCCTGCCTCGGGCATTGATGTGTGTGATGTCCTTAGGTTAGTTAGGTTTAGGTAGTTCTAAGTTCTAGGGGACTGATGACCTAAGATGTTAAGTCCCATAGTGCTCAGAGCCATTTGAACCATTTTTTTGTAGCAGTGGTCAGTATTTTGAAGCCTGTGCTGCAGAAGAGGATGCTAATTGTAACAGTAAATATGCAATTGGCTCCAGCTGTTGATTTTGAGATATTCATTATAACATCATTAAGCATAAAACCTCAAAACAGAATGAAGTAATACTGAGTGAGGATCTGATTTAATTTTTAGAGCTACCTGTTTTTAGAGAGACCCTTGCTATTTCATATAGTCTGTCCCTCCCTAACAGATTTTACAATAAGAGTTGTGGAAATCAAGAACACTTCTATCGATAAGATTTTTATTGACGCACCGAGAATGTGAAACCACAGGAAGAATACTTTCAGTTACACCACAGTACCGGTTAATGAGAAGGAAACCGTGGACTTCAAAATGTATTTGTGGCATACAAACTGGAAAGATGTATGCATCACACTTGGCGGCATCAAAAACTATAACATATGCTATAACACCGACATAGTCTAGGTACTTGGAAAATTGTTATTGTAAAAAGTTCGTATCTGTCAGTAGGTTACGTGCTTCAAAACAAAAAGCAATAAACAGAATCCAGATATTGTGCAGCATAAGAATCAAGAAACTTCAATGATTACAAACTGAATTGCAAAATTCTAACAAAGAATCATCTGAAAATCAAAATTTATGTGTTATCAAGGGAGGGAAGAAGAATTAGAGTTTAACTTCTAGTCGACAGCGATTTGACTGCAGACTGTGCACATTTCGGAGGGGGGGGGGGGGGGGGGGGGGAATAATGAGGGCGTAAATCGGTTGTGCCCTTTGAAAGGAACCTACGTCTGGATAGTTTGACGTTGATTTGGAAGATCGTCATCCCGAATACGAGCACAGTGTTACTACTGCCGTAATGTTTAAAGGAAAATTCTTTAGCGGCAATTCAAGAACTATATGGTACGTACTAAAAATGAGGCAGGTCAAGAAATCAGGAAAATTAGAAATTTTTTTAAAAAAGGCAAGCAATGAACCGAAAATTTTTGAAAGTAGCATATAATTTGCTTCTAATTACTTCCGTAATGTAGAGATGACAGTTCCAAAGAAAATATCATGAAGTTTTTTTAACTTTTTTTACGACTATTAGTGGACATTTTACATCAGCTGCCAGTGCTGCTAAACACGGCAGTTCATTTCCGATAACAGAAATTCCCGATACAGGAGCGTTCCAAATACCCGTTGTGATTGCTCGTTAAACGCTCTTGTGTGACGGGATCGATGGGCGCCACAGACGCCAGGCGATATCGCAGCCGAATACACCAGCGTTACATCGCTTTGTCTGTGGCGCCCATAGTGAATTCCTGGTCGACGTGAGTACTTGATTCGTTACACCAAGGAGCAAAGGAATGTAATAAGAGAGCACGTAGAAACGACACTTAACGCTCTAAGTAATTTATCATTCCTATGAAGCACAACAATAAGCAGAGGCAACTATACTGCCAGGTCTATTGCGACGTTGTCGGATGATCGCCAAAGTTAGCAGTGAGAGGACTTAACACACTAGCAGCTGCGATTCCAGCGTCATATACCGATTCAGTACTAGAGGGGCGAGAAGCCGAGAGAACATGGCAGCACTGGGCTGGGATTGAGGGTACGGAATGGATTAACACAAAGACGATGAATCTGATTATACGTCAGAAGAACAAAATTTCGATTCGCATTTCATTCCGTTCGTTTCCAAACATTCAAAAACGGCTGTGGTTGAGAAGGCAAATCAGTTTTCTGACAAAAAACAAAAATGTACAAAAGCCCGCAATACTGCGAAAGAAATCCTTTTAATAACGAATTATTCCTGCACGTGCATGGAAAACTTGTGTTTCAAGACACTCTGGTGATACATTCGACTTGGCGAGTATTATCTAAACGATCGAATTCGGTACAGCAGTACACACGGAAACTTCATAGCACAGCTACAATCTACACTTCTGGAAATTGAAATAAGAACACCGTGAATTCATTGTACCAGGAAGGGCAAACTTTATTGACACATTCCTGGGGTCAGATACATCACATGATCACACTGACAGAACCACAGGCACATAGACACAGGCAACAGAGCATGCACAATGTCGGCACTAGTACAGTGTATATCCACCTTTCGCAGCAATGCAGGCTGCTATTCGCCCATGGAGACGATCGTAGAGATGCTGGATGCAGTCCTGTGGAACGGCTTGCCATGCCATTTCCACCTGGCGCCTCAGTTGGACCAGCGTTCGTGCTGGACGTGCAGACCGCGTGAGACGACGCTTCATCCAGTCCCAAACATGCTCAATGGGGGACAGATCCGGAGATCTTGCTGGCCAGGGTAGTTGACTTACACCTTCTAGAGCACGTTGGGTGGCACGGGATACATGCGGACGTGCATTGTCCTGTTGGAACAGCAAGTTCCCTTGCCGGTCTAGGAATGGTAGAACGATGGGTTCGATGACGGTTTGGATGTACCGTGCACTATTCAGTGTCCCCTCGACGATCACCAGTGGTGTACGGCCAGTGTAGGAGATCGCTCCCCACACCATGATGCCGGGTGTTGGCCCTGTGTGCCTCGGTCGTATGCAGTCCTGATTGTGGCGCTCACCTGCACGGCGCCAAACACGCATACGACCATCATTGGCACCAAGGCAGAAGCGACTCTCGTCGCTGAAGACGAGACGTCTCCATTCGTCCCTCCATTCACGCCTGTCGCGACACCACTGGAGGCGGGCTGCACGATGTTGGGGCGTGAGCGGAAGACGGCCTAACGGTGTGCGGGACCGTAGCCCAGCTTCATGGAGACGGTTGCGAATGGTCCTCGCCTATACCCCAGGAGCAACAGTGTCCCTAATTTGCTGGGAAGTGGCGGTGCGGTCCCCTACGGCACTGCGTAGGATCCTACGGTCTTGGCGTGCATCCGTGCGTCGCTGCGGTCCGGTCCCAGGTCGACGGGCACGTGCACCTTCCGCCGATCACTGGCGACAACATCGATGTACTGTGGAGACCTCACGCCCCACGTGTTGAGCAATTCGGCGCTACGTCCACCCGGCCTCCCGCATGCTCACTATACGCCCTCGCTCAAAGTCCGTCAACTGCACATACGGTTCACGTCCACGCTGTCGCGGCATGCTACCAGTGTTAAAGACTGCGATGGAGCTCCGTATGCCACGGCAAACTGGCTGACACTGACGGCGGCGATGCACAAATGCTGCGCAGCTAGCGCCATTCGACGGCCAACACCGCGGTTCCTGGTGTGTCCGCTGTGCCGTGCGTGTCATCATTGCTTGTACAGCCCTCTCGCAGTGTCCGGAGCAAGTATGGTGGGTCTGACACACCGGTGTCAATGTGTTCTTTTTTCCATTTCCAGGAATGTATAATATTCTAGTTTCATATTACAAGATTTTTTTTAAGTTTAAGCTTCTCCGACACAAACTGCTTCAGACAAATCGTGGTAAGCAATGTGGCTGACTGGTTCGCAAAATCAAACTACGCCAATGAGATTTTATGTTGTGCCTACGCAGAAAGACTCCTGTGATTATGACCCAAGTGATTGGCGGAAATCAGAAATCTGTTGATTTCTTACCTTATGGTAGCTGTCGTTGCTCCGTGCTCTTACTGCATTGCACCGCTTTCTTGCGATGTTGCTGACTGCGGACGGACACTCCCATGTCGCTCGCCAGTCGCCCCGTCTCAGACTGTTGCTCAGCAACGGCGTAGTCTGCCGCAGGAACTTCTGTATTGTTGAGAACTAGGTCACGTCGCGATCTGTTGTGGTTTACTCTTAGAGCACACGCTGAAAATAATCCCCTCATAATTAAGGAAACCATCCAGACATAGCAAGACGTAACGGGGCTGAGACGATCGAGGAAATTCCCCAAAATCTCCGTGACAAGAGGGTTACGGGGTACGAAGGAGAGAAACGAGAGACGAACAAGAAAAGATTAAATCGCAAGGGAAAGTGGTAGCACTTTTAAGACCGATCAGTCACATGCAGTCTTCTGCTATGTTAATATGTTCGAAGATGGTATGCTAATTGCAAGTTCCTGGCAGATTAAAACTGTGTGCCGGACCGAGACTCGAACTCGGGAGTTCGGGTCTCGCTCCGGCACACAGTTTTAATCTGCCAGGAAGTTTCATATCAGCGCACACTCCGCTGCAGGATGAAAATCGCATTCTGGAAACATCCCCCAGGCTGTGGCTAAGCCATGTCCCCGCAATATCCTTTCTTTCAGGAGTGCTAGTTCTGCAAGGTTCGGAGGAGAGCTTCTGTAAAGTTTGGAAGGTAGGAGACGAGGTACTCGCATAATTGAAGCTGTGGCGACGGGTCGTGAGTCATGCCTGGGTAGCTCTTTTGGTGGAGCAGTTGCCCGCGAAAGGCTAAGGTCCCGAGTTCGAGTCTCGGTCCGGCACACAGTTTTAATCTGGCAGGAAATTCCACATCAGCGCACACTCCGCTGCAGAGTGAAAATCTCATTCTGGAAAGGTAATTCTTCAGGAGTAAAGAGAGCTGTGTCATTTATTTAATTCTTTTGTGTAAATCTGCATTAGGAAAATCTATAGAACGAAAGCGCCTAGATGTAAGAAAATGCTACGGCGAAGGCAGTGGTCAAGCATTCGTCATTAATGGGTGTATACACCAGTGTGCCAAATAGAATCAAGGCAAAATTTAAATGTTGTCGTTAAAGATAGTGTTGTGGCTATTCAAGAAACAGTCCTGTTATTCGGAACAGTGGATAACATCAGCCGGCCGCTGTGGCCGAGCGGTTCTAGGCACTTCAGACCGGAACCACACTGCTGCTACGGTCGCAGGTTCGAGTCCTGCCTCGGGCATGGATTTGTGTGATGTCCTTAGGTTATTTAGGTTTAAGTAGTTCTAAGTCTAGGGGAATGGTTCAAATGGCTCTGAGCACTATGGGACTCAACTGCTGAGGTTATTAGTCCCCTAGAACTTAGAACTAGTTAAACCTAACTAACCTAAGGACATCACAAACATCCATGCCCGAGGGAGGATTCGAATCTGCGACCGTAGCGGTCTTGCGGTTCCAGACTGCAGCGCCTTTAACCGCACGGCCACTTCGGCCGGCAGTCTAGGGGACTGATGACCTCAGATGTTAAGTCCCGTAGTGCTTAGAGCCATTTGAACGACATGATAACATCTACAGAGTATTGGATCAATGCAACAACTGTGATAAGAGGGGCGAATAAGTAAGGCAATATATATTTTACTCGGCCAATTTCGGTTAAAAAATATGGAATTTTTTTGTGGGACATCGTAGAATATTCCAGCTTCAGCCCCTACACTTTCATAAAGTTCCGATAGGTGGCGGCGTTTTATGTAGCCTCCAAAACGGTGTCTGTAATGGAGACTGCGTTCCAAGCAGAGAGCTGTCATCCAGTTTCCTTTGGCGTGGCACCACACCGTCACACATGTTCATAGGCGCTTGCAGAATATCTACATAGACCTGGCAGTGAATAAAAGCACGGTGTGTCGTTGGGCGAGATGTCTGTCATCATCGTAACAAGGTTGCACAAACCTGTCTGATGTCCCGCTTGCCGGCCTGTCGCGTACAGCTGTGACTCTTGCAATGTTGGAACGTGTGGACACTCTCATTCGAGGTGATCGACGGATCACAATCAAACACCTTACTGATCAACCGGATGTCTCTGTTGTCAGTTGGGACACAAAGGCGTGTGCCCCCTGTGTCTTCCCCGCTCAACATAAGACCATAAATAGCAAGGAGGACCATCTGTGCGGAACTGTCTGCGAGTTATGATGCTGATCGCGAGAATCTTTTGTCGAACATCGTCACAAGAGATGAAATAGGGTTTATCCCTTCGTATCGGAAATACAATGACAATCCATGGGGTGACATCACACCTTCTTTCCTCCGAAGAAGAAGTTTAAATCCGCACCCTTACATGGTAAAGTCAAAGCGGCGATCTTTTGGGTCTCTGAAGGGGTTATTCTGTTTGATTTCCTCCCTTATGGTGCAACGATCAACTCTGAAATGTATTCTGCTACCGGCAGGAGAATGAAGAACAACCTTTAGCTTGTTTGTTAGCACAAAAATGCAAACGAACTTATTCTTCTCCATGACAGCACGAAGCCTCACAAGAGTCTGCTCACCCGAGATGAGCTCACAAAACTTCGTTGCACTGTTGTTCCTCAACCATCCCACAGACTGGATCTCGCACCATCCGACTTCCATCTGTTCGACCCAACGAAGGATGCATTCCGCGGGAAGTAGTATGCGGATGATGGGGAGGTTATTGATGCAAAAGACGTTGTTTCCGACGCAGCTCAGTTGAGTGGTACCATGGGGGCATACAGGCCCTCCCTGTAAGGTGGCGTAAGGCCGTCGCATTAAGCGGAGGTTATGTTGAAACATACGATTTTGTAGCCAGAAGAGAGGGTAATAATATGGTGCACTGGAATCATGAACAAAACCAACTTCCTATTAAAAAAAATGTGTAACTAGGCTGTTTATGTTTTCTTATTGGCAACGTTACGTAGCGCTCTGTATGAAAATCACTGGCTGTGCTGTGGGCAGTCTGTGGCTGGGTGGCATTGTTGTAATATTAGATTTTGTAGTGTTGGGCTGTTGGCTGTTAACAGCGCGTAGCGTTAGGCAGTTGGAGGTGAGCCGCCAGCAGTGGTGGATGTGGGGAGAGAGATGGCGGAGTTTTGAAATTTGTAAGACTGGATGTCATGAACTGCTATATATATTATGACTATTAAGGTAAATACATCATTTGTTCTCTATCAAAATCTTTCATTTGCTAACTATGCCTATCAGTAGTTAGTGCCTTCAGTAGTTTGAATCTTTTATATAGCTGGCAGTAGAGGAGCTCGCTATATTGCAGTAGTTCGAGTAACGACGTTGTTTCCGACGCAGACCAGTTGAGTGGTATCATGGGGACACACAGGCCCTCCCTGTAAGGTGGCGTAAGGCCGTCGCATAAAGCGGAGATTATGTTGAAACATACGATTTTGTAGCCAAAAGAGAGGGTAATAATATGGTGCACTGGAATCATGAACAAAACCAACTTCCTATTAAAAAAAATGTGTAACTAGGCTGTTTATGTTTTCTTATTGGCAACGTTACGTAGCGCTCTGTATGAAAATCACTGGCTGTGCTGTGGGCAGTCTGTGGCTGGGTGGCATTGTTGTAATATTAGATTTTGTAGTGTTGGGCTGTTGGCTGTTAACAGCGCGTAGCGTTAGGCAGTTGGAGGTGAGCCGCCAGCAGTGGTGGATGTGGGGAGAGAGATGGCGGAGTTTTGAAATTTGTAAGACTGGATGTCATGAACTGCTATATATATTATGACTATTAAGGTAAATACATCATTTGTTCTCTATCAAAATCTTTCATTTGCTAACTATGCCTATCAGTAGTTAGTGCCTTCAGTAGTTTGAATCTTTTATATAGCTGGCAGTAGAGGAGCTCGCTATATTGCAGTAGTTCGAGTAACGACGTTGTTTCCGACGCAGACCAGTTGAGTGGTATCATGGGGACACACAGGCCCTCCCTGTAAGGTGGCGTAAGGCCGTCGCATAAAGCGGAGATTATGTTGAAACATACGATTTTGTAGCCAGAAGAGAGGGTAATAATATGGTGCACTGGAATCATGAACAAAACCATCTTCCTATTAAAAAAAAATGTGTAAGTAGGCTGTTTATGTTTTCTTATTGGCAACGTGACGCAGCGCTCTGTATGAAAATCACTGGCTGTGCTGTGGGCAGTCTGTGGCTGGGTGGCATTGTTGTAATATTAGATTTTGTAGTGTTGGGCTGTTGGCTGTTAACAGCGCGTAGCGTTAGGCAGTTGGAGGTGAGCCGCCAGCAGTGGTGGATGTGGGGAGAGAGATGGCGGAGTTTTGAAATTTGTAAGACTGGATGTCATGAACTGCTATATATATTATGACTATTAAGGTAAATACATCATTTGTTCTCTATCAAAATCTTTCATTTGCTAACTATGCCTATCAGTAGTTAGTGCCTTCAGTAGTTTGAATCTTTTATATAGCTGGCAGTAGAGGAGCTCGCTATATTGCAGTAGTTCGAGTAACGAAGATTTTTGTGAGGTAAGTGATTTGTGAAAGGTATAGGTTAATGTTAGTCAGGGCCATTCTTTTGTAGGGATTATTGAAACTCAGATTGCGTTGCGCTAAAAATATTGTGTGACAGTTTAAGCACAGTCATGTAAAATTTTTCAAAAGGGGACGTTTCAAATACGCCCCTCGTTGTATTTGAACACTTGTTCCGTTAGTGCTTTCAAGTTAAAGTTAAGAACTCTAAAGACAACTCGTTAGGACGGAAGATACGTCGTCATATATGAACGTAAAGAGCGACTGACGTTCCTACTTGAATCCATCCGTTTTTTGTTGCTTGTAAAGTACGAGAAGAAATCAGTATAGTACCTAACGCCTTGAAATGATTGAGTATGGTCGTTACATCTGGATATGTCTGCCTAGGTAACGATGCTGTCGGGAAGAATCATTTGATAAAATGCTTGACGAAACTTTCAACATCTCTGAAAGAAGGAATATCGTGCTTGAATCCCTTTACAAAGCAGTATAAACAGTAAATAAGCGCTTAGATGGTCTTTGTGAGTTTAACAGACTGATAGAGCCGGTAACTACAATCACTTTTTATTTACCCAATGATTATCAAAATTTATAATCTACTAACTATCTCAGTGTAAGGAATGAAGTAATGTTGGAAATTTGTGGTAAGTTCCTATGGAGCCAAACTGCTGAGGTCATCGTCCCTAGACTTACACACTACTTAATCTAACTTAACCTAACTTACGCTACGGACGACATACACACACCCATGCCTGAGGGAGGACTCGAACCTCCGATGGAGGGGGGGGGGGGGGAGTGAGGGGGGAGGAGGAGAGCCGCAGCAAGGCGCCTAAGACCGTGCGGCTACCCCTCGCGGCAAGGAATGAAGTAAGCCATAGACAGATACAGAGCATAGAACTATTTTTCGTATCAGGTGAGAATGTAGGGTTCTTTCTAGTGGTTTTACAGTTAGTTGCTGCTCCTCTTTTCCCCCTTTCCCTCTCGCCCCCCCCCCCCTCTCCCCACCCCCACCGCCCCTCCCACGCCCCTCCACAAGCAATATAACTTGCCGTCACCCTCGCTTTTTACCTGACAATGTCTAAGGTGTTAAAACTAATAAAAATATGTTATTTTATTGTACTAAGGAATTATATATAATTTGTGTACATCGGTGTTTAGCACATACTTCGGCATAACGTCTAAAAGTTGCAATTCAGGAAAATGTAACATCTGAAAACCATTTGTCCAAAATTTTGAGAAGCATCCGCATCATTCAATTTTGTAAGAACTGAACCATCTGATGACAAGTATCCAGACATCATTATGCAACGCAGAACTGGCGACTGGATGTGACAAAGCAGGCGGAGAGTGTTGTACGAGCTGTGTGAGAAAGTAGTGAGACGCCCAATCCGAGTTTCAACTCCGTACAGCCATCAAGTGATTTTTGAGAGTGGCGTGAATGAAATAGTGTTTTTGTTGTGTGTTACGAAAATGAAACAGCGGAATTTTCGTGTTAAACTTGGGGAATCCGCGAATGTTGCCTTTGAGAAGTTGAAACAGGTCTATGGTGAACATTCCTTATCAAGAGCACAAGTTTTTCGCTAGCACAATCATTTTTGGAAGGCCGAGAACATGTTCAAGATGAACCTCGCCCAGGGCAGACTTCACCTTCACAAACCGACGAAAACGTCGAACGTGTGCAGCCTCTTGTGAGGCTATTCCTCAAGGACAAACTGTCAATCAAGGGTTTTACAAGGATGTCGTTGAAATTCTCAGGAAAGGGTGAATCGAGTGGATCGCACAACGTAGGCAAGTGGATGCTGCAACAACAACGAACGCCCCATGTTACACAGCCACTTCCATCGTGGAATTTTGGACCCCAAACGGTATTCCTATTGTTCCACCGCACCTCTGTGTACCTGATCTGAGTCCTTCTGACTGTTTCATTTCCCGAAATTGAAAAATGTCATTTTGGGACTCTGGAGAACATTCAAAGGAGTGTGACTGACATGTTAAAGGCCCCACAAGTTGAAACCTTTCAGTGCTGCTACCAAGTCTGGGAACAACGACTCTGCCAGTGTATATCTGCCGAAGGAACTGCTTTGAAGGAGAGAGTGTCGTTGCTTGGAAAAGAAAAAATCTTTGGCAGCAGAGAAACAGTAATTGCAGCTTAGTGAGTTCGAACGTGGACTAGTCATTGTATGTGACCTGACTAAAGGATCCGTCAGAGACACTTCTAAATCTGCCCGAATCGACTGTTCTAGTGTGACTTTGAAGTGTAAATGTAAAGGGCTAACTACAGGTAAAGCAAGACCGGCCGGATCTCATTTACTGACGGAAGGAGACCATTGAATATTGCGAAAAGTGGTTGTAAAGAACAGCACGAGTAAAGAGGAGGAAATCCCTCGGAAGTTACAAAATGCTACCGGCAATCCAGCTGATACAATGACTGTGCGTAGAGAGTCAAAAATAATGCGATACAATGGTGGAGCAGCTCCTGATAAACCATACATTTCTGTGGTCAGTGCTAAGCGACGCCTGCCATGGTCTAAAAACCAACCCCATTGGACAGTGGATGCCTGGAAACGCGTGATTTGTTGTTATGAATCACGCTATACCCTGTGGCAATCAAATGGATGGGGAGTAGGTTTGTCGAATGCCCGGAAAACATTACCTACCATCATCTACTCGTTGTGCTACAGTATGATGTCTTTCATATTTATGGTGTGCTCCCCTACTGCGCTCCATAAAATGCTAAATGCTCAAGGACGTGAATACGTTTTACAGCACTGTGCCATGTGTGCAGTAGAGGACCAGATCAGGTACGGTGACTGTCATAAGACAGTATCTGTGAAGCGATGGTTTGCGGACAATAAATTTCCTGAAACGGACCAGCCTGCGAGGAGTCCCAACCTGAACCCAATGGAACACCTTTGGGAAGAGTTATAAGATCGACTTCGCTCCAGACCACAGTGTCCAACATCACCAGCTTCTCTGGTTTCGGTCCTTGAGGAATAATGGGCTGCCATTCCTCTACAGACATTCAGAAGTCTCATAGGAAGTGTCCTCAGCAGAGTTTACGCCATTATAAAAGTGAAGGGTGGACACACACAAGATTAATGTTCACTACAAGGTACGTGGTTCCTTTTGATCAGATAGTGTATAATAGCGATGAAGTTTCACAACTTTGTAAGGTAATAATTTATACAGTATGGCCGGCCGCAGTGGTCTCGCGCTTCTAGGCGCTCAGTCCGGAACCGCGCGACCGCTACGGTCGCAGGTTCGAATCCTGCCTCGGGCATGGACGTGTGTGATGTCCTTAGGTTGGTTAGGTTTAAGTAGTTCTAAGTTCTAGGGGACTGATGACCAGAGATGTTAAGTCCCATAGTGCTCAGAGCCATTTGAATCATTTTTATACAGTATGAATGGTTCAAATGGCTCTGAGCAGGATGGGACTTAACATACGAGGTCATCAGTCCCCTAGAACTTAGAACTACTTAAACATAACTAATCTAAGGACATCATACACATCCATGCTCGAGGCAGGATTCGAACCTGCGACCGTAGCGGTCGCGCGGTTCCAGATTGCAGCTCCTAGAGCCGCTCGGTCACAAGGGCTGGCAATACAGTATGAAATCGAAGTCATCCACTAAGTGGAGATATTCATGAAATCGACCGAAAATGTTAATTTTCAATCTATTTTTTTATTTATTAGCAGAATTCATGGACCATAAGTTCCCAAAGTTTCTATGATGAAATCGCATACGAAGTGAGTCAATAATAATTGAATATGTTACACGACCTTCCTGTCACGCCCGTTTTTTGAAGCAACACTTCAACGCTTGATTAACGGCGACTCCATGGATTACTTCCACCCAAACTTGCACAAGACTCCTCCTGAAAGGTGCTGTCCCGAAATTTCAATAGTAAATCTCTCTGTGATGCACAACGCCTCTCTGCCAGTGGAGTTTGTTTAGCATCTCCGTAACGCTCTCTCGCCAGCTAAACGATCCCGTGACGAAACGCGCTGCTCTTTGTTCGATGTTCTCCATCTCCTCTATCAGTTCTAGTATCTGATAGAGATTCCAGATAGATGAACAATACTCAATAATCGTGCGAACAAGCGCCTTATAAGCCACTTCTTTCGTGGATGCGTTACATTTCCTTAAGATTCTTCCGGCAAATCTGAGTCTGGTGTCTGCTTTTCCCACTATCTGTTTTGTATGGTCATTCCACTTAAGGTAGCTCTGGATATTTACGCCTAGATAATTCACGGCAGACGCTGTCTCCAGCTGTTTGTCATCAATAGTATAGCTGTACAGTAGTGGATTTCTTTTCATATGAATGAGCAATATGTTACGTTTATTTACGCTTAGGGTCAACTGCCAGAGCCTGCACCATTCATCAATTCTCTGCAAGTTGTTCTGCAAATTCTGACTATCTTCTGGCGTTGTTACTTTGGTACAGACAACTGCATCATCTGCGAATCTTTACGAAGATATGAACAGCGGTATGACTTTTTTAAATGGCGCCCAGTATTTTTTATTCGGTAATTCACTTCTTCTCCTAAAGACCTATTCAAAAATGTTTCACAGTGTACCATTCACTGAAACACAACGTTATTAATTACATAACACCACATTGACTTTGAGCCCGGGATCACAAACTCGACCACTTGCTGGAGTTGTGAGAAAACAAATGAAAACCAAGCAAAAACATTGACTTTGACTCTTCTGTACCATTGCCCAGGTGTAGAACATTCGAAGCTGCTCAAAGTAAAGAGGCGACGTTGGACATCGATACACTCGATACACTCGTTGAATGAAAGAATTATTACTTCTTCCAGTGTTGCCAGCTGAAGAGAATTACAAGCAAGCACGATACGTTCGTGCATGTCCTCTGGAGTTGTTGGAATATCGCGATAGACGACGTCTTTAATGCATCCCCAAAGAAAAAAGGCCAGAGGAATTAAATCAGGAGACCTAACAGGCTAAGTAACTGTTTCTCCTCGCCCAGTCCATCTGGCAGGATACCTTCGGTTCAGAACACGATGTGCACGCAAGGCATTATGTGCTGGACATCCATTGTGTTGATACCACATACGCATTCTGTTTGTTCTCGTCACTTCATCCAGAAGAGGAGGAAGAATTCGTCTGAGGAAGTTGGCATACGCTGTGCCGTTTAGAGTACCATTAATGAAATAAGGGTCAATAATTGTAGCACCAAGCATCCCACACCAGACGTCAACTCTCCATTGACGGTGATGTTCCACCAGTCTAAGTCATCGTGTGTTCTCGCTGGACCAATAATGCATATTCCTTGTATTTACCTGTCCTTTTTTTTTTAAAAAAAAAGAAAAGGAAAATTAATCGGTAAATACAACATTGGAGAAGTTCGGACTGGCGAGGATTTGCTGCTGGGCCCACTGACAGAACTGTACACGATTCTGCAAATCATTCCCGTGCAATTCCTGATGTAGGTGTACATGGTAAGGATGGAACCGGCGACGTGTAAGAATACGATATACACTGATTTTAGTAATGCTAATCTCGTGTTTAAGCTGTCGTGTACTCAGATGTGGATTCATAGCAACGGAAGCGAGAACAGTAAATTCGGAAGCTTCGTCTGTGCGAGTGCTACGAAGATCGCGTTGTCGTGGGTTGAAACTTCCCATTTCCTGAAGCGTCGCTACAAGACGAGAAAACATCCGTCGGGAAGGTGGGTTCTTTTCAGGATATCTTTCTCTGTCTAGTTCCGCTGCCTGCGAAGCATTTCGCCTACTTTCAACAACAACAATAAAAGAAACGTTATGTCGATGCAGTTTGTAGGAAGGACAGCCTTTACTGTATGCCTGCTCTACACAACAGTATTTAAAAGGGCTAAACTACTGTACTAAATGCACCCGCACATAAGAAAACTTTATTGCAATTACTGTTCTGCTAACTTACATTCCACGTAGATGAGTAGCATTTCTACTTTCTCTTTCTTGGTGTACATTCTACTCACACAACTCTTCAAATGATTATGGTTGAAGGAATGACGTGTGTGCATTCTACTTATGTTAACATTAGTCATCTGTCAACATCAGCACATGAATGTGTTCCATTACCCCGAGTACCTGCACTAAGCGCTGGGAGTGTCAACGTCAGTGTTCTATTACTGTGTTTGAGTGAATGGTACTCTGTCATACATTTTAAATAGGTCTCTAGGAGAGGAAATGAACTACCGAATAAAAAATACAGGGCGCCATTTAAAAAAGACATACCGCTGTTCATATCTTCGTAAAAAACAAAGCTACAACGAAGGCAATCATGCTGATTGATGGCCCCCCGAGGGCTAAAGAACATTTGCTTGAAACATTTTATAATTTGCATGTGGACAAACAGTTATTTAGGGCGGTCAAGATAAACGGAACACATTTTATATACTGTAAACAGCAACGGTCCTACCACACTTCCGTGTGGTACTCCGTATATTACCTCTACCGTGCGGTAGCGTTCTCGCTTCCCACGCCCGGGTTCCCGGGTTCGATTCCCGGCGGGGTCAGGGATTTTCTCTGCCTCGTGATGGCTGGGTGTTGTGTGATGTCCTTAGGTTAGTTAGGTTTAAGTAGTTCTAAGTTCTAGGGGACTGATGACCATAGATGTTAAGTCCCATAGTGCTCAGAGCCATTACCTCTACATCTGTCGATTTAGTTCCGTTAAGAGCGACGTGTTGAGCTGTATCTGCAAGAAAGTCTTCAATCCAATCGCAGGTCTGCTACGATACTCTGTAACTGTAGTGGCGTAGCAAGACAGCCAAGCCACTCGGAGGTAGCCGAAAGGCACGCGTTAAGCTCACGCAGATTGGCGTGAGGTCTGGGACAAGGTAAAGTAATTATCCTATAAAGAAAAGAACGTAGTTCTTGGAATACTTAACTTTAATCCACAATTGGAGAACATCGCTCTTGTTTAGACATTATTACACTGAATATAAACTGGTAATGGCGCCTTGCTAGGTCGTAGCAAATGACGTAGCTGAAGGCTAAGCTAACTATCGTCTCGGCAAATGAGAGCGTATTGGTCAGTGTAGCTTCGCTAGCAAAGTCGGCTGTACAACTGGGGCGAGTGCTAGTAAGTCTCTCTAGGCCTGCCGTGTGGCGGCGCTCGGTCTGCTCACTGATAGTGGCGACACGTGGGTCCGACGTATACTAACGGACCGCGGCCGATTTAAAGGCTACCACCTAGCAAGTGTGGTGTCTGGCGGTGACACCACAGTAAGCTCGTTTTTTGTTTTGTTTTTGTTTTTGTTTTCATTAAACGGTAATGCGGGACGGTGTCAAATGGCTTACTGAAACCGAAGAACACCGAATCAATCTCAGCGCCGTTATGACAGTAAAAAATTCGCTGCTAATATAATTCGCCATGTGCATCGGGTGGGCGATAGAAAATGAGTGTCCGCGAGATGCACAGATCGACCTTCTGTGGGATGCATGTATTAAACTTCAGAAATTAGACTTCGTCGACATTCAAGAAATGTTCAAAACAAAGCATTAACTTGTATGAAGTGTGCCGTGCCATAGTAATCATAAAAGTCGCACCATCAAGACCGACAAACCATGCAGGACGTTCAGCTAGGCATCCACTCTAGAACATTGCTTACAGAATCATACTGGTGTAACGAACTGATGGATTGCGATGGCATCCAACCGAATACCAAACAGTCTGTCTGTCAAGAAGGTAATTATTTAGATGCTTTAATTAGCAACTGATTCTTTGGATGCTTCGAAATAAAACTGATATGCAAACTATGGATAGAGCAACGGTTCGTTCCTCGTCAAAAGGTGCAGAATCTGTCTCTTGATTTCATATTCATTAATTACTCTAAACTAAATCTTTGTTTCCTGTCTTGCACAGTTGCCTACGTGCTCATTACTGCATGTTGCGTTCTTGGGAGGGCTCGTAACACGATGTCTTACGTTACAACTAGCCCCTCAGAAACTCTGAAACTGAGACAGGTCGATTGATTGTGGTTCATTGATGCCTCCCGCTTTCAAAATTGATTTTCCTATCCTAAAATTATGTAGCCTAATACATGAATGAGTCAATAGAAGGAATGAACACTATAATTAAATCAACTCAAATGATGTAAGATGATTTTCCACCGTGTACAAACTCTAGAGATTGATCGATGAGAGGATACAGAACAAAATTGGTCTAATGAATTAATTTCTGGGAATGCATGGTTTACATGCTAGAGACTATTTATTCAATGATACGGGGTGTACTATGCAGCCACAGCTACAGTATGCATGGTTTCCTCCTAGAAGGTGGTCCTGTTCCTCACACGTCATGCCCTAGCGCCCTCTCCCGCCTGGTAATGTTGTGTCCGATTCACTTCTCTTGCTGACTCACCTAGTAGTGGATGTGATACAACGTTGTACACAATGGTCCGTATTCGAATCGAGACCTTGCTGGCATGGTGTTTACTTACGGAAAGCCAATTTGCAACGGACGGCGAGCAGACCTATCCCTGCCCATAACAACTACGGCATTCAATGTTCGCAACAGTGTTTAGCCGTTTGTTTGAGACAGGGTCGTTTCAGGAAGTAGGAAATCATGAACGACTTTCCCGAAATGTTTGGATCTGGAGGACAATGTGAAGGCGGAAGGCGACCACCGTGTCTGTACCAGGCAGTTGGCCCGCCAGCACTGAAAAAGAAAACATAAACAAAATCGTAAATATATCTCAAGACTGCCTCGCTGTAACGACAGAGAAATTTTCTTCTACAATATACCGTATTTACAACGTTATTTAAATACGAAGCATGATTAACAAAAGCTCTCACTCCTGAAATTTAAAATTGAGAAGTGTGGGTCCTGAATAGCACGTATGAGACTCCTATCGAAAGGTTATCCAGAAACAAGAAAAGTACAGGGTGTTTCAAAAGGAATATACGTATTTCGAATGCATATATTTATTAAACTTTAAGACATATGAATAGGAAACTTTACACACATATTTACAAACCTCTCAAGTTCAGATTGCAGATGTTCAATATGTCCTCCATCAGCGACACGAACAATATCACATCGATACTCAAATTCCTCCCATACGCGGGCAAGCATGTCCCTCGCCACTAATGTTATGGTAGAACGGATCCGGTTCTTCAACTCTTACAGGTTCTGTGGGGGTGATGGTACATCAACGTTGTCTTTAACGAAACCCCACAGGAAGAAGCCAGAGGGCGTCAAATCCTGTGACAGTGGAGCCGAGATTAGATATGCTAAGTCGCCAGCTCCTTGACGACCAATCCAACGGTTCGGTAGAGTTTCAAAAAAAAAAAAAAAATGTTGAAATGTGTGTGAAATCTTATGGGACCTAACTGCTAAGGTCATCAGTCCCTAAGCTTACACACTAGTTAACCTAAATTATCCTAAGGACAAACACACACACCCATACCAGAGGGAGGACTCGAACCTCCGCTGGGACCAGCCGCACAGTCCATGGCTGCAGCGCCTTAGACCGCTCGGAGTAGAGTTTCGTTCAAATATTCACTCAGCTGGCGACTCCAGTGAGGGGGTGCCCCGTGTCTTGTTGAAAAATGAAGATGTCTTCGTGCAGCCTCGGAAACAATCACTTTTGTAAGATAGCGAGATACTGCTGACCGTTAACCGTGTTTCCATCAAGGAAGAATGGGTCGCAAACAGATGATCGGGATACCGCACAAAACACATTGACTTTGGGCGAATCTCGTACGTGTTCAGCGGCTGCATTTGGGTTCTGTAGGCCCCAAATTCGAACACTTTGTTTGTTTATCTGACCACTAACATGGAAAGTCGCTTCATCACTGAACACGATGCGTTGTGCGAAAGTGTTATCATTGCCAATAGCATCAAGAATCTCGTTACAGAATGCCACACGTTTACGTTTGACATCAGGACGCAGAGCTTGTAACAGCTGTAACTTGTACGGCTTCATAAACAACCAACGTCTCAAAACACGCCAAATTGTTGTTGTACGCAGTTGTAACCCCCGACTGGCACGACGAGTTGATTTTGAAGGACTACATTGGAAAGCAGTTTGAATTTGTGCAACATTTTCTTCAGGAACACGAGGGCGACCAGGACTCTTTCTTTACATACACATCCTGTATCTAAAAACTGTCGATACCATCTGCGAATGTTCCACCCATTCGGAGGTCAGTTTGGTACCTCAACCTGAAAAGTCTTTGCACTGTAATCACGGAATTGTACGTTTCAAACTCGTGAACACAAAATGATTTATGCAGCGGAGTGGCCATTTTAAACATATGACGGTTACCAAGCAAAACAGAAGACAAGTGACAACTGGCGGCTATTAATATAAACTACACTATGTATTCGTTTCTCCAATAGCCGAGCCGAGGCGCAGCGATCGATAGTTTGGACAAAAAAAATGGTTCAAATGGCTCTGAGCACTATGGGACTCAACTGCTGTGGTCATCAGTCCCCTAGAACTTAGAATTACTTAAACCTAACTAACCTAAGGACATCACACACAGCCATGCCCGAGGCAGGATTCGAACCTGCGACCGTAGCAGTCGCACGGTTCCGGACTGCGCGCCTAGAACCGCGAGACCACCGCGGCCGGGTTTGGACAAAATAATACATTGTAATACGTATATTCTTTTTGAAACCCCCTGTACTTTCAAGTTGAATCGCGTGAAGAAAGATCAAATGGCACTTCACCAACCAATCGCTTGTGATTTAGCGTATGTGAGAATCGGTGGGGTGGAAACTAATTTCCGTGCGCACTTAGATGATGATGATGATGATAGGTTTGTTGGGCGCTCAATTTTTCGGTCGTCAGCGCCAGTACAAAATCCCAACTTTTGCACAGTCCAATCTAGCCGCTGTCGCAAACGATGGTGATGAAATGATGTTGACAACACAAACACCCAGTCCCGTGCAGAGAAAATCCCTAACCCGGCCGGGAATCTAGCCCGGGACCCCGTGATCCAGAGGCACCAACGCTAGCCACTGGACGACGAGCTGCCGACATGTGCTCACTTTGAGCGCACGCTGTGGCTTCCAGACGTGTTTGGCCTATATAGCACTACACAGCAGGCCAGAAGGGGGCGTGGCGGCCGTGTGCTTTGACAGCCGACAGCTGCGGCGGTACACCACACAGCGCTCCCTGCTGGGTCTTGCGTGCTCGCCCAGTTACATCGGGAGTGTCAAATGGGGCCAGCCCGTGTGTAGAGAAGGGTCGGCTGTCTGCATGCGGACCCGCCTCCTGCGTTTGACACTCACGTGTAGCCGCACAACTGTAAACAGTAGACACCAGACAACATGCGCTCTCTCCGAGCACCCTGCGTGGGAAGCAGTTGCGCTTGGCAGTCAGCCACCCCTGTCTGTTACAAATCTGTTAGTGGCAGCAGCAGTCGTTCCTCAAATCGGGAATGATCAATCTCTTCACTTAATCTCTTGCGTGAAGCTCAACTGCTTACAAAAGTGTCTCACTGGCTGATGCGTAACCTCCGCTCCACGCAGAGGGCAATTTACAGTTCATTACCTGCATATTTATAACTGTTCTTAGATTCATACGTTAATATAATTATACTTGTTTCGCTAGTAAAAGCAGGTGAGACGAGTGCGTGCGGTAGGAATGTGGCTGCAAGCGCAGTCACGCGGTCAGGACATAGTACTGTGTGTGTTCCTCTAAACACATTTCCGTGTGAATACTGCAACTGGTATTGACTTGAGGAAGTTAGACTGATGTAAATAAATTAAATCACCTCACGTCTTCAGTGCACTGATACTTCTGAACAAATATCGGCCAACCGAGCGAGGTGGCGCAGTGGTAAGACACTGGACTCGCATTCGGGAGGACGACGGTTCAATCCCGCGTCCGGCCATCCTGATTTAGGTTTTCCGTGATTTCCCTAAATCACTCCAGGCAAATGCCGGGATGGTTCCTCTGAAAGGGCACGGCCGACTTCCTTCCCTATCCTTCCCTAATCCGATGAGACCGATGACCACGCTGTCTGGTCTCCTTCCCCAAAACCAACCAACCAAATATCGGCCAAGTTGTCTACATGGTATTAGGACAGATGTATCAATAATTTAACATTACTGATACTGTATATTCAACTTTTGAATTGTGTCTTTCTCTTACGATACATGTTTCGTTTTATTCACTGAAAACATAAAATGGTTCAAATGGCTCTGAGCACTATGCGACTTAACTTCTGAGGTCATCAGTCGCCTAGAACTTAGAACTAATTAAACCTAACTAACCTAAGGACATCACACACATCCATGCCCGAGGCAGGATTCGAACCTGCGACCGTAGCGGTCGCTCGGTTCCAGACTGCAGCGCCTAGAACCGCACGGCCACACAGGCCTGCCATCGTGCTTACGTCATTAGCTTGGAACGGGCCTTAGTTGTGCTTTCTCTGCTTCATCGCCTAAATCCGTAAGAAAGCCGGAATTGTATGTGTTTGGTCCGCCAGTCACTGGCAAATGCAAGGCATTAGGGGGTGAGGGGAGGGCCTGTTTCCCCTCTCCCCGCCTCATCCTCCGCAGGTATTCTCCACAGCTGCCTGCTTCTTTTGTGGCTAAATAAAACAGAGCACAGAGCACACAGTGAAGTCAAGAAGGTACACGACAGAAAAACTCTAAACTATACTTTTACGACGTTTGACAGTACAGTTACTGAAGTCTCAAAATTCAGTAACAATTTGCGAGATTTTTTAAAAAACATCAACAGCAGAACCATAGGAGATTAACACAGTGTGAGGATTCTGACAAGTTTGTGCGCAGCTTACTTGACTGACAATCAATCGCATTTGAATCCTCCTTATTTTTCATGTTCCTGGTTGATCGGTCCAAAGCTACTTCTTTATTTTCCACAACGCAGATACTTTCAAAGGTAAAAAGTCTACTTACTGCCATACACTACAGGAAACGGAATTCTGTTTCTTCTCTGACAATAGGGATAGTGATTTCTTTATGGGAAAAAATGCGGTTCTCGGCAAACAGAAAGAGGTTATTGTACAAAGTCTCGTTTTAAACGCAGGACACCCACATTAAGGACACTTCAATCATTTCTGTCAACAGCTAATAAATTACTCTGAGCCCTTTTTCAAAACAAGAATGTCAAAACAAATTTTACAGTATATAGCGTTCTAAATATCTGTGAATAAAAAATAGTTAAACAAATAAAGATTCGACGCAACACTGCTAATTATTTCGTGTGGAATCTCGGTTGGTATTAATATATTTCGTCAGGTTTCATCTACTTGATTTACTACATCTGTCACACGTAAATTTTTGTCCTGATAAGTACCGAATAAAACTTCAAGTGAATCAGTGGTCCCAATTTTCAAGAACCAAAACACCAGTGTTACTGAGTAGGAAGCATGATTCCGATCCCAGACACGTTAAACCGCGGTTAAAATGAATGACTGTGCAAAAATCGTCAACCACTGCTCCGTGTCCCGAAATTACCTCCAGAGATCGCCACTCACGCAGTCACACTAGTGTAGGCGCTCGGTGGCCCAGAAACTGCGCTACGAGCCACCAGCCAGCCAGACAGCTCGACTGCGGGGCTGCGCCTCCGGTGACCTTGAGGCCGGCCAGTGACGTCAGAGTTCTCAGGGCGGCCCGCTTTGACAGCTGCTCAGCTGGGGCGGATAGCCGTGAGCAGTGAAGCTGCAGGTTTACTGCGCCCTCACACACCAGTGGCCGATTGTAACGAGGATGAGGGAGATTAGCACCAGAAACAATCTCGGCCATGTGTGTTGTGTAAACGTTAAATCGCTATTTTTTGTGGTCAACTGGGGCCAAATTTTATTACCAAAATTTTGAGGGAGTAAATGTAGTTCAGTTGCTATCTTTACTTGAGCTAGGGACGCTACGAAAGAGCTGATTTAGCTTTCTTGAATGTCAGGATAATTAAGTAATGCAGTTGACACAAATTGTTTATCATGTGTGAAGACGCTACTCCTACACTACTAAAGACCGATTTTTTTGTTCTTCGAAAGACCGATTTTTTTGTTCTTCGAACTATATTGGTAAAGGGAACCAGAGAAACTGCTTCTGCTAAAATTCACGTCATAACGTAAGCATTGTGTCACAATGCTGGTGGAAACCGTCATCTAACCATTGCTGCTGGAGATCCGGGACAGGCGCAACTTGTTCTGACATGGAAAATATGAGACGTATTTTGGTTTCGCCCGTCTACAGCTACCAACAGCGTAAAGCGATAATATTTACCATTCTTGCCGCCGTTGAAGGCAACCATGGCTTTTAATAAGTGTTGTGGCAGCCTTGTCTACCTCGTGGTTGAAAGACTGGAATAGTGCGGTCAGCTGTTGTGGATATTCTCTCACCAGATGGACCTTTTTTTTCTTTTTGAAGGCAACTTTTTGGTTCTTACGTATAGTAGAGCCAGCTGTGGCTAAAACTATGTTTTGGGACGAGGCATGCAAAATTTTGATGGGAAGGCGCAAGTTGTAGTCGGACAAGGGCAGTCGCCCGCATCTCGCAGGTACCACTTGTTAATGAACTTTATGTCTTTCTAAATATCAAATTTTTATCATAAAAGTAATGTTAGATATTATTAATGGGTTATAAAACAAAAGCAAAGTAAACAATTTATTTAAAAACAAAGTTATGTTTCATAATACATAGGCCTATCTTCTTCCCACAGCTTCCCGAAGTAATGATACATACTTCCCAAACACGAATGTCAAATTTATGCAAGACTATGCTTGAAATTTTGGTTTTTCAATATTCTGAAGTTACTTAGAAGTTGAAATACGGTCAGTGGAAACATTTCTTGAATGCGGGCCTGTGTGACCGACCGGTTCTAGGAGCTACAGTCTGGAACCGCGCGACCGCAACGGTCGCAGGTTCGAATCCTGCCTCGGACTTGGATGTGTGTGATGTCCTTAGGTTAGTTAGGTTTAAGTAGTTCTAAGTCCAGGGGACTGATGACCTCAGATGGTAAGTCCTATCTATAGTCGTAAGAGCCATTTGAACCATTTTTGATTTCTTGAATGATGTAAACAAAAAACATCATCTATATATCTGACATTTGAAACAGGCAATTATTTATAAGTTGAAATACAATCTTTGCGAACATTTTTTTGAATGTTGTAAACAATGAAACTGTCTACATGTTTCACATTTAAAACGGGTGATTCTCGTTTTCTTACTTTCTAAACATGGCCTACATATTCTCTTCGGAGGCTCCTGAGGTGATAAACCTTCTTCTCTTCTTCCTTGTTGACGTTGGTGCTCATCTTTTGTGCGCGACACATGTAACACTTTTGTACAGAGTTCTCCTGGTACTTCAGTAGTTCTCCTTTTTACATGCTACTGCACAAGTTCATTCGAAAGGTTTCTAAGATATTTTCTTCTCTTATTGTTGGTGTTTCTTTGCCATATTATAAATGAATTTATGGCAGGAAAGTTCATCATCGAAAGAAACACCACCAGAGGTCATCGCTTCGTGTTTCTCGCAACCTTCAAGGCCACACAAAGTTGAGAGTCAGACGATTCGCGTGGTACATCCCAGCGAGATAAAGTAGCCCGAATAAGGCTTTCATTTCCACCGTGCCTGCCTGTTGTGTGTCTCTTGAACGAGAATAATTATCTTGCAAAAAATGGTTCAAATGACTCTGAGCACTATGGGACTTAACATCTGAGGTTATCAGTCCCCTAGACTTAGAACTACTTAAACCTAACTAACCTAAGGACATCACACACATCCATACCCGAGGCAGGATTCGAACCTGCGACCGTAGCAAATTATCTTGCATCGCAAGAATAAATTTGTTTGTATTTACTACGATACGTCGAATCATTTCCAAGAATCAACAGTATTAGTCACGCTTTTCGCAGGCCCGATTGCTCCTGATAGATGACGTTAAATATTTTGTTTAGCTCGTCCTTGCCTGTTCCTCGTTTTTTTGTCATGGCCAAACCTCGACTATTATTTTTTATTTTTCCTTTGAGCAGGTTGAAATGTCGATTCGGCGCCCTCATCTTCGTCGTCTCATAAGCTGGACTTCCCATATCAGAATCTACATCTCTTTCTGACACGTACTCTTCTTCATCAGTATCATTGCCCTCTATAAAACTGTTGTCCCGAACATTCTCATCGTCCTTATCACGCACAATTGCATTTATGACAGCTTCAGTATCCAAAGGATTGTTTTGATTATACAATAGTGCCAAAGAAATAAATATGAAACGAAACTGAATAAATAACTTAATGCAAGCATTAAAGGTCAAGCATATCTGAGACATACAATTTCGTTTAATTTCATTGTCGATTCACCCTGTATAGTACTTTAAATTACTAATAAGCATAAAAAATTTTACAATAAATCTTGGAAAATAAAAAGTTAAAAACTTACATGCAGGTTCGTGCGTATTCGTCAGATGTGAAACACGTTTTACTAGCTTCCTACTTAGCGTTGCGAGCAGCGGCCATGACTGAAATAGGGCGCGGTCGAAACAGAAGGCAAGAACAAAGGGGGGATTTCCCTCCCTCCCACTTTCCAAGAAAAGGTAATAAAGATTGTCGCTGCATATGTGACACAGGCACGCGTCTTCCGGAAGGTTAAATATTTGTCAGTGAAAGATAACAGAGTACCCAATGTGCTCAGATTTTATGAGAAATTCATATGTTAAACGCGAACATCCAAATGAAAAGAAAACGTGAAGTAAGTAAGGAAAACAACAAATCTTTGGAGAATAACACCGATAAAATGTTGTACACGAAGTAGATGTCAAAAGGGATTTTACAACGTCTGCTTTCCTTTAAATGTACATTTCTTCTTCATTAAAGCTGGACCTCTTCCATCAGCGGTGTTAGCCGTATTCGACTGCGCATTACACATTTGTGTGTCTACTCCGACAATTATCGTAAAGCTCATTGTTGCGTGTATCTGTTACGGCTGCTAAACCTTTCGCGAGTGAAAGAACATTGGTTAGGCGCACAAATTCCCCTGCAACAAATCTTTGGAGAATAACGCCGATAAAATGTTATACACGAAGCTGAGGTCAAAAGGGATTTTCTAACGTCTGCTTTCATTTAAATGTACATTTCCTCATCGTTAAAGCCGGACCTCTTTCCATCAGCGCTGTTGACCGTATTCGACTGCGCATTACACATTTGTGTGTCTACTCCGACAATTATCGTAAAGTGTGGTGTCACCGCCAGACACCACACTTGCTAGGTGGTAGGCTTTAAATCGGCCGAGGTCCGTTAGTATACGTCGGACCCGCGTGTCGCCACTATCAGTGATTGCAGACCGAGCGCCGCCACACGGCAGGTCTAGAGAGACTTCCTAGCACTCGCCCAGTTGTACAGCTGACTTTGCTAGCGATGGTTCACTGACAAAATACGCTCTCATTTGCCGAGACGATAGTTAGCATAGCCTTCAGCTACATCATTTGCTACGACCTAGCAAGGCGCCATGTTCAGTTACTATTGATATTGTAAATAATGTACAGACAAGAGCTACGTTGAACATTAATGGATTAAAGTTAAGTATTCCACCATCTGCGTCCGTTTTTCTAAGTTCTAATTTCCTTGTCCTGTTCCAGATCTCACGCCAGCCTGCGTGAGCTAAAACGCGTGTCTTTCGGCTTCCTCTATAATCTTGGGTTGGCCTGCCAATCCACAACATAAAGCTCATTGTTGCGTGTGTCTGTTACAGCTGCTAAACCTTTCGCGAATGAAAGAACGCTGGTTACGCACACAAATTCCCCTCCCGGAAGACAAAGCCGGCGTCTGTGACCGAGCGGTTCCAGGCGCTTCAGTCCGGAACCGCGCTGTTGCTACGGTCGCAGGTTCGAATCCTGCCTGGGGCATGGATGTGTGTGATGTCCTTAGGTCAGTTAGATTTAAGTAGTTGTAAGCCTAGGGGACTGATGACCTCAGATGGTAAGTCCCATAGTGGTTGGAGCCATTTGAACCGTTTTTGAAAGACAAATGCGTTTAAGACGTACACGTTGTTTTAAACATTATTGCGATGTACAAGAGTCGAAATGGAGCAAGCGCAGAGCGTGCAGTCTACAGTCTAAAGTCTAGATAGAGCAAACTTTACGGAAAGACGAAATCGGAACTCAACTCGTCATTGTGTGGAAATGTACCATAGAGAGGTTAGGGCCTGTGGTTAGAAGAGGAGGCACGGAGGGGGGGGGGGGGGGGAGGTTGGTAGCCAGTGGCAGCCCACCAGCTTCGAGCTCAGTATGTGCGCCCTGTATTGCGCGCTTTTAGCTTGTCATCGCCATGTAGCGGAATGTACGAACAGGAAGGCAGAGAGCCACAAAACAAACGCGCTAACATTGTTGCGTGGCGGTCTGAACACGACTTACTTGTGATCTTTAGATTACTTTCCACGAGGTAGGATAACGGTGTGGAACGTGTGACAGTGTTCCGTTAATTTACAACTGGTTAGATGATGGAAGACCGCAGCTCGGGGTCTCTCGGTAGCGTTCTCGCTTCTCGAGCGCGGGGTCCCGCGTTCGGTTCCAGGCGGGGTCAGATATTTTTACCTGCATCGAGATGACCGGGCGTTGTTGTGTCGTCTTGATCATCATCATCATTCATCTCCACTACGGTCGGAGGAAGGCAATGGCAAACCGCCTCCGCTAGGACCTTGCCTAGTACGGCGGTGCGGGTCTCCCGCAACGTCCCCTACGCTCTGTCAAGGAGTATGGGACTTCATCTTCATAATCATGTAATGGAAAACAGCGCTTAGTTTAATGGCACGAGAATCAGTGTCGCACTATATAAGTTAAAAGTTTATAATGTATGGAACAGAAACAATTGCACGGAAGAAACAATATCGCTTATTTTCAAATATACTACAATCAGATCGGGAAATTGCAAGACCCAGATAACTTAACGCGTGACTGGTATGCGTATGTTGTACGTCATAGATTACAAACACGTGTTTACAAAAATGTGCTCGACGTCTGGTCTGAGATTCACAATAGGGTGAAGTCCTCCCACACTGCATTCGTCCTGTAAGCGTCGCACCACTGGGGCAGACAGCCGCCGATATGTTCCTGGGAAACCCGCCGTTCGGTGAGCGGCCAGCGCCTCAGGTATCGATGTCGACCTGCACAGTGTTCGCGATTGCGTCATAAGCAGCCCACTACACATTTTGCGAGCAGTATCTGTGAGGAAACTGCGAAAAAATAAGATGGTCATGAACACACCAAGATCGAAGTGGATTTCATCATTATTAGCTAAGTCCCTTTACTTACCTGTAACGAGCAGTTTATTGGTCCTGAGGTTTTCTTATCAATCCTATGCTCTTAGAAATACTACGCCACTGTCACAGATAGAAACAATATAAGAAAGTAGGTATTCAATCGGCGTAAAGACAATCGTGCTTATGTATTGAGAATACACGAAAGTAACCGTACGAAGGACGAGTCTTTATCGATTTGACGTTTGGTGGTTTACAATATGCTTACAAGGGAACCTCCCCATCGCACCCCCCTCAGATTTAGTTATAAGTTGGCACAGTGGATAGACCTTGAAAAATTGAACACAGATCAATCGAGAAAACAGGAAGAAGTTGTGTGGAACTATGAAAAAAATTAGTAAAATATACAAACCGAGTAGTCCATGCGAAGATAGGCAACATCAAGGACACTCCGTCCCGTGGTTAGCGAGAGCAGCTACGGAACGAGAGGTCCTAGGTGCAAGTCTTCCTTCGAGGGAAAAGTTTAATTTTTTGTTTTCAGTTTATTTGACAAACTCTTATGTTTTCATCACTATTTTGGGAGTGATTATCACATCTACAAGAAAACCTAAATCGCGCAAGGCAGAAGAATTTTCTTACCCATTCGCTAAGTGTACAAGTTAGGTGGGTCGACAACATATTCCTGTCATGTGACGCACATGCCGTCACCAGTGTCGAATAGAATATATCAGACGTGTTTTCCCGTGGAGGAATCGGTTGACCTATGACCTTGCGATCAAATGTTTTCGGTTCCCATTGGAGAGGCACGTCCTTTCGTCTACTAATCGCACGGTTTTGCGGTGCGGTCGCAAAACACACACACTAAACTTATTGCAGTGAACAGAAACGTCAATGAACGAACGGACAGATCATAAGTTTGCGAAAATAAAGAAAGTAAAATTTTCAGTCGAGGGAAGATTTGAACTAAGGACCTCTCGTCCCGCAGCCACTCACGCTAACCACGGGACCACGGTGCTGCTGAACTTGCGCTGTCCTTGATGTTGCCTATCTTGCATATGGACTACTCAGTTTGTATATTTTACTAATTTTTTTCACGCTTCCACACAACTTCTTCCTGTTTTCTCGATTGATCTGTGTTCAGTTTTTAAAGGCCTATCCACTGTGCCAACTTATAACTAAATCTGAGGGGGGTGCGATGGGGAGGTTCCCCTGTTAGAGAAAATCCGTGAGAGGATGTGAATGGTTCCTAACCTGCTATATGCACGCACATGCGGTGGAGGAGGAGGAGAAGCGGAAGTTTTGTTTGATCATTAAGCTTTATAATTGCTTTAATTTGACGATATAATGAAGAAAATTTTAAGTGCTCTATTTAATTTCCCCTGTGAATCATCCGTTCTGTTTGAAGTGAATTTTTACTTTGGGGAAACTGAGCTGTGTAACTTATCAGCGCCGTTAAGTCTTTCCGGTTTTCTCCCAACGAGGCCTCGCAGTTACTTCTGAAGTGTCGCAGCGCAGCCGCTCGCCTTGCGTCAACACCGACCCAAAGGAAGGCCTCGGCGCTTGTTGGTGACGTCACGTCAGCTAGGCACGGCGGACGCCACGTGTGTTGCAGGCATACTCATAATGGTGGTGTGTCCCTCTCTGACACAAGAAAATGTGAAACTATTGGCGGTAGTTGATCAACATACATTGTTCTGAGAGATTTCTGCAATCAATTAATTGTGCAATTCATTACACTTCTTAACAAATAGTGTACTCCTGAACTTAAATTTCCACCTGCTTTAAGGATTGACATAAAAAAACAACTCCATGGTCCAGCAGCAACAGAATTCGTACTTCTTTACCTTATTTGTAAATCTGAAGAAGTTACGTTTGTACTGGGTTGCTTTTACAAGAAACTGTGAACATATTGGTGCTCTTCTTTAGGTATCTTGGTTGACTATGGGGTGAGGAGCGCTGAATGTTAATGAAATACCTTGCGATTGTACACGTTGGGGGAGGGGGTGGTGGACAGAAGAAGAGGCAAAAGAGAGACACTTGTTTTATCAAATAAAATTGTTTTATCTTATAAAGTTTCTCCTTTCAGTTGCAAGAGAGCAATATTTATCTTTTCTAATGTGCATCTTTAAAAAAGTTTAAGCTCAGCAGTATTTTCGATGTATGAAGCTATTTTGTTTCCTGTTTAGAATTCCTTTCGTTGAAAACGACTGTAATCTAATGACTGGCAACAGTTGGACATTTACACATATAAATTAGTTCACATTTCCAGTGACGATGTCAAACGAAAATAAATAAATAAATAAAAGAAGCGAGTTCATTGTAAGGGGGTTGGGGTAAGTTTCGATAACAAAGTGGATCGAGTAAATATAATTACTTGAATGTAAAATTTCCGAAGCTCGCAATGGGGCAAAGCATCTTGTCACATTGATCTACGTTTGTTTCGACCGGATTCAGTAATACAGAACTATGATCTTCATTTGTAGCTTTACGATAGTAAGAAAATGTTTCATCTAAATAAAACTGCAGAATCCAAAACAATAGCAAACATTTTGTCCAAAAATAAGAGATTTATAGTGACAAGCACACCCAGGCATTTCTGCCTCCAACAGACCTGGCGTTCGCCGTGCCTAGCTGACGTGACGTCACCAACAAGCGCAGAGGCCTTCCTTTGAGTCGGTGTTGCTTGCGTCCGTTTCTTCGACACCGCCTCTCTGGAATAACGCCCCACAGCAATCAGCACTGTAGAAACACAGCTCCGCTGTTTCTTTTTTTTTAAGGTAGGTATTCTAAACTAACTTTCTTGCCATTGCCAGAGGTCAAGTAGATGTCTTCGTTCCTGTTCCTGTTGCAAACCTACGCTTCAAGTGGCAATCGTAGCCATACTTTGCACCTATCAAACTAGCATTATTCCAACAGACCACTGTATCCAACAGTTGGCAGCCTCGTGATTGTGTTGTAACGGAAGATTCCCTTAGCTTACAAGTTCGATACGATGAAGAAAATGCGGCTTCCTATTAATTGGTTAATTATGAGCGGGCTTCTGACACGGAAATTACGCTAGTCTCGTGCCAGTGGAATGTTAAGATGCTTCCAGTCGTCGTAGCCCCTATTCGAAGCCATCTTGAAGTTTTCACTACTTCAACAAATTTGTTAGTTAGAGAAATATTACTGCAGACTATGAAGTCACCATAAAATTCGATTATTACTGTCATTATTCCTTTTATTTTCTTCATTCCGATGCTGCTATACGTGTGCCCGAAGGAAGTGTTGAATGTTTGTTGGTCATTTTAGAAGTAGTTGCCCAAAAACTGGTGTGCAAAATTAAAGCAAAAAACCGCTATTTCCCCGTCCAGTGTCTAAGTCAGGATATGATCATATCAACTGTCAACAGATGTCCGTACGATCGTGTTCTGCACGGAACATGGCATTTCGGTCAACGGACAAGCACGCCAGCGATGACGTCAGGGCACCCATCGAACCGGGTAGAAGTGCACAATCGCTGTGAAAGCAATCACAGACGCTGCAGTATGGCACAGAGAAGACGCCTACCAGACTGTCTGCAGTGGAGAACCGTAGGAACAGCAGGACAGCCGCAAACTGATGTGGCCCGATGGTTTAATGTGAATCGTTCTGTTGTTTCTCGGATGTGGCGACAGTTTATAGGACTGTCCCGAATTGGTGTGTGCAGTGAGCATCGACTGATTCGCATCTGGGAGGAACGTGGAACACGATTTTGGGACCCAAACATTGTGGGAAGAGACTGACGTCGAGGAGAATCCCTAATGGTGTGGGCAGGTATTAGGTTGACCACTCGAACACCTCTTCGTGGAATTGTACGGGTGAATCAGCAAGATTTAACTGCTGTCAGGTACCGTGAGGAGATCTTGGGACCTCAGGTGGGGTTGTTGCGTGTTCTATGGGCCAGACTTCGTACTGTAGGACGATAATGCTTGACCTCGTAGACCACTGGGGGCTGACGTTTTCTCGGAAACGGAAGATATTGCACGCATGGCGTGGTCCCCTCGCTCTCCCAATTTGAATCCCATAGATCATGTCTGGGACATACTAGGGAGACGGGTTGCACCAAGTCAGCATCACCAACCACTCTCCAAGGCTTGTGAACAGCTCTGCAGGACAAATGGGCGTTATTGCCTCAACATGGGATTGATGACATCATTCACAGCATGTCCCGCCGTTGTCAGGGCTGTATTTGTGCCAAAGGTGGCCACACCCCATACTGAGCTCATTAACCAATTGAATGTGTGTGCAAATCCGTCAAGTTCAAGAAAATGAAGAACATCTTCGTCTACTGTTACGTATGTTGCAGTTGTTTACGTTCTGTATTCTTTACGTCATCTCTACTTTGCTGTCACCTGTTTATACTGTTTTATAGCAAAATAAACGCAACCTTGCAAAATTTCTATTTGTTGCTTTAACTTTGGACATCAGTATATTTAGGTCTTTCAGTGTGTGTAGGGAATGCTTTTCAAGTTAATATCGGACATTTCCAATTATTCGTTGATTACATTAAAAATAAATTAATCGATGCAGACGTTACTTGATAACAGAGACCATGTTTATTACTTCGAGCGAGGTGGCGCACACTGGACTCGCATTCGGAAGGACGACGGTTCAATCCCGCGTCCGGCCATACTGACTTGGCTTTTCCGTGATTTCCCTAAATCTCTTCAGGCAAATGCAAGGATGGTTGCTTTGAAAAGGGAACGGCCGACTTCCTTCCCTAATCCGATGAGACCGATGACCTCGCAGTTTGGTCTCCTCCCCCAACACAACCCAACCCTATTACTTCATTTACTTAGCAAGTACGATTGTAAACTGCTAAAATTGGCGATAAACGCCAATTCAAAAGACGGAGGGTTTTATATTTTATGTGGTATGGGGTACAAAGTGTTGCAGAAACTCAACTGTTTTCGTTGCAATAAACTCAAATTTTTCATTTTACGTGGTCCAAGTTAAAATTTCCACGGAATCAGTTTACATTTAGTATACACTTTAACAATGCAGAAACAATATTGCGCAGTTGTAAAATTCACATCCCACTCAGCGGCCGTACACTTAGTCGCCAACCCGAAATTCCAACGCTATGGAACACCATTTTCAGGAATCTGCTGTAGCGATGACTATTTGCCAGTGCTATTTATAACAGGAAAATACCCAGCTGACTTATTGGGCTTCATAACTATACTGTAACAGTAACTTCGTATGCAATGTTTACATACGGATTGCAGAATTTAATAGTGCAGTGGCTTCCACCTCTGTATATGCCTGACCTAAATTGGCTCTGTATCAGTTTAGATTTTATAATCACTGAAATAAAATCACCTGACCTCCCAACACGAGAGATTTCATCCTCCTTCTCTTCTGCAGGACTTTTTTTTCTTTTTTCTTGTCGATCATCTTTTTCCCTTCGAACCAGCGAATTGCGGCACAGTAGTTGAGATCTGGAGACATCGGAAGATTTCAGATTGATTAAACGAGGGTTGGAATTTAAATAGTGGTTCCCGGGTTCGATTCCCGGCGGGGTCAGGGATTTTCTCTGCCTCGTGATGACTGGGTGTTGTGTGCTGTCCTTAGGTTAGTTAGGTTTAAGTAGTTCTAAGTTCTAGGGGACTGATGACCATAGCTGTTAAGTCCCATAGTGCTCAGAGCCATTTTTTTAAATAGTGGCAACTATTTATTCAGAACCGATACAAAATAGTTACATGTTTGCACCTTTACTGCCCTTCAAAGTAGTCACCAGCGTTGTGTAGAACCCATTGTTAGTGATGTGGAAGGCGTAGTATACCGTTAGCAGAGCTTGTTCTGTTGATGGTGCGAATGGAGCGGTCGGTCTGTAGTTATGGTGATTCTCGTGTACGACTGTGATGGTGTTATCCTAACCCATTACGTTCCTCCACGGCAGACCTGTTCGTTTTTGGAGCATCACCTGCGACCAGCTTTGCGAAAGAAGTGGCGACACTTTCTGCACAACCCACACATCATTTTGCACGACAATGCGCGGGTGCATACAGCGAAAGCTGTGGCTGCTGTGTTCGGTCGATGGGACTGGGAAGTACTGTACCATCCACCATACTCCCTGGACTTAGGTCCTTGCAACTTTGATTTGATTACGAAGAGAAGGAACCACTTCGTGGCATTCGCTTCAGAACTGTTCCAGAGATTCGACAGGCAGTAGACCGCTCCATTTGCACCATTAACAGAAGAGGCTCTGCTAACGGTATACTACGTCTTCCACATCGCCGGCAACGGGTTCTTCACAACACTGGTGATTACTTTGAAAGACAGTAACAGGTGCAAACATGTAACTCTTTTGTATCGGTTGTGAATAAATATTTGCCAGTATTTAAGTTCCAATCCTCGTATAATGGTTAGACAGAGATTTTAAATTATAAGACATTTTCAGGGGCAGATGTGGACTCCGACCACAAGTTCTTGGTTATGAACTGTAGATTAAAATTGAAGAAACTGGATAAAGGTAGGAAATTAAGGAGATGGGACCTGGATAAGTTGAAATAACCAGAGGTTGTTGAGAGCTACAGAGGGAGTATTATACAACAGTTGACGAGAAAAGGGGAAAGGAATACAGTAGAAGACGAATGGGTAGCTTTAAGAGATGAAATAGTGAAGGCAGAAGAGTATCAAATAGGTAAAAAGACAAAGCCTAGTAGGAATCCCTGGATAACACAAGAGATATTGAAATAAAGATGAAAGGAGAAAATTTAAAAATGCCGCAAATTAAGTAGTCGAAAGAGAATACAAGCGTTTAAAAAATGAGATTGACAGGAAGTGCAAAACTGCTAAGCAAGAATGGCTAGAGGACAAATTTAAGGACTTAGAAGCACATTTTACTAGCGGAAAGATAGATACCACCTACAGGAAAATTACGGAGACCTTTGGGGAAAATACGAGCAGCTCGGATAGCAAACCAGCTCAGATTGTAAACCAGCCCTAACATGTAAGCAAAGAAGGGAAAGCTTAAAGATGGAAGGAGAATATAGAGGGTCTGTACGATGGAGATGATCTTGAAAGCAATATTATAGAAATGGAAGGAGGGTACGTACATGAAGATGAGATGGGAGATATGATACTGCGAAAAGAATTTACGAAAGCCCTGAGAAGACCTACGTTGCAACATAAGGGCCCGAGCGTTGACGACATTTCGTCAGAACTACTGGTAGACTTGGAAGAGCCAGTCATGAAAAAACTCTCCCATCTGGTGTGCAAGATGTATGAGACAGGTGAAATATCCTTAGACTTCAAGAAGAATATAGTAATCCATGCCTCATCTACAAATTTTCTGGCCGATTTCGGAGTTTGCTGTGTATCGTCATGTTGACGCTTTGTTTGAAATTTTGTTATCTTACGTCTTCCATTTCTGTAGCACTGTTTGAAGTTATGCAACCATCAACTGCTTCCCTTGAAATCACTGTAATCTACGTCGCGCGCAATTTGACGTGCAGAACGTACTAGGCTACTATAATGCACATCCTGTAAATTGTATCGAGTATTCTTGAAATGCACGAACTCCACTTTTTGTAACAAGTGTGCCTTGTCTTCCCATGAACATCCGTGGTGTATGCACTACACGGTCATATTTCTACGGACTTATTCGAAAATTGTTCACACCTGCTTTCTACTATGCTGCGGATGACCTTTCATGTGCGTAATTATGTTTAGCACCCGTTCTTTGGACAACGATTGTTCTTTACTACGCTTCACTGGAGACGGGATTTGTGGCTCCCTGACCGATAACGATGACGACCTACTTGGCTAGACAGCTACTTCAACATCACTTGCACTTGTTAAGCACATATCGTCATCATTGTACTTCTCATTTACATTGTCCGCACAGTCGAGCGCATGCGACACCACACATTCCACACTCTGAGAAATTCCTTGGGATCCTTCCTGACGAAACTTCAACTTCGTCACCTGAAGAGCCAAAGGAACTAGTACACCTGTCCAATACCGTGTAGGGTCTCCGCGAGCACGCAGAAGTGCTGCAACACGGCGAGGCATGGACTCGACCAATGTCTGAAGTAGTGCTGGGAGAAACGGACAACATGAACCTATAAATCTGTAAGACTACAAGGGGATGGAGGTCTCTTCTGAACAGCACGTTGCAAGGCATGCCAGATATGCTCAATAATATTCATGTCTGGGGAGTTTGGTGGCCAGCGGAAGTGTGAAAGGTGGCTACACTGAGCCACAGCGCCAGAGATCGCGCCAGAGACTATTATTCTGCCGCCTCCACAGGCAGTGCTTGTCGAGAACTCGTAGTAGTCAGTGCTTGCTGAGATGTCGTAGTGAAAAGTTCTTGTCGAGAAGTCGTAGTGGAGAGTGCTTGTTCCATGTTTTATGCAGTTGTTTGATGGGATAGACAGCAGATGTTGTTCGAATGGAGATAATATATATGAAGGTAACAAAATTCCCTGTTTTTTTTCATTATTTCCATGTCTTAAATAATGCGTCATTACAGGTTCAGTCAACAAAGTATCTGGCTCGTGTTCTTGTATTAGAGTGTAATTCTGGTTTTCTTGCGCAATTATAGTATTTCTATTTTTTTTAATTACTTCAGTATAAGTGGTATTTAAAATTTCTTGTCTTATTGAAGAAGAACCGTGCCAGATGTGCACGTTGAATCACACTTCCACACACAGAACAGCGACTTTTGTGGCTTGTTGTTTCGTAGCTTTCGTAGTTGCTGGGGACTTAATTGATTAATTGTGTTAACGGAAATTTTCTTTCATTCTTTGTTGCTATTCTATGCAGTCAGATTGCGTACTAAAACTAGTCAGGGCCAACCGTTTACGAGACTGCGTAATCGGACTTACAGCTACGAAAAATAAAAATTATTTTCATTATATTTAATTAAGCCCCCATGCACGTGGCGACCGCTGCTTCGGATCGTCCCTTGGAATTCTTCTGATTGTATAAATAGCAGACAGTAGTATTGTTGTAGTAATTTGTAGTTTAGTAATTGTAGTCTATATTGCATGTGTAGATTTGGTAGTTGGCATTCTTCTAATGGTATTTTTTAAAATTTAATTTTTGTTGTCTTGTCTACGGGTTTGACAATTTAGTGCAATTATTTCAATTGTTCGTTAATCGTGTTTGAAGGAAACATTTCGTGTGAATGGTATTGTTGGAGATAAAGAGTCATTGTGTGTAATTTTCGTACAGTGACGAGTTTTGTATGTTTTGTAAATGATTACGCGATCGATGAAAAAGGCAAAAATGATGGATAGTGAGAATGACGAAATTGTTAACATGGCGAACTCGCCAACACAGGAGAACAGTATGATGAATGATGAAGTTGAAAACAATTTAATAAGTCGGGAAAATAGTCCGGAACCATTTCAAAATTTTTCTCAATCAGAAAATTCACAGAATACGAGATTAACGATAGAAGATTCTGAAATAGTATCGAACACAGATAGCTTTATGGCTATGCAGAAGGAAGTTAGTTTTGTGGGAAATGTTAGGGGCGAAAAGAATTTCGAACCGGCTAATATGAAGCAGTTGATGGGTGCAATATTAAATCTGGGATCACAGTTGGAATCTAAATTTAAAACAGAGATGGGAACTTTGGCAACACGGTTAGACTCACAAATAGGAACAATTAAAACAGAGATAGGAACAATTACAACTGGTATGGGAACAATGGAAACACGGTTAGACTCAGTGGGATCACAAATAGGAACAATTAGAACTGAGATGGGAACATTGGAAACACGGTTAGACTGACTTGGATCACAGTTAGGATCTGAATTAAAAACAGAGATAGGGACAATTAAAACTCAGATGGGAACAATGGAAACACGGTTAGACTCACGAATAGGGACATGTTTCAAAAATATGAAAGATGAATTAAAGAAAGAAATCAGAGAAGAAGTACAACCGATTTTGAATTCTCCCAATAACAGATTAATTGCTGTAGAGATTAGACAAAAGGAACAGGATAGAGAACAGGAAGAAAGAGATCGCGTGATAGTACAAAAATTTTCAGAGTTAAATTTACAACGTGCACACGATAAGGAAGAAATATTTGAGAGAATCGAGGAATCCGTACCAAATGACAGATTAAATAACCTAACACAACAATATGAACAGTTAACTACCAAATGTGTCAATACTGAAACCCGAGTCGCGACACTTATGGAAGACGTAAATAAACAGAAAGAACAAATAGGTGATTTATCGGAAAGAGTTGAGGAGATTTCAGACAAATTGACAAGTCTTAGTTTAAATGGGGACAGAGATTCAGATGATACGGCACCATTGCCATTTTCAGAAACCGAAGAGTACCAGAACGTAAATAAGCATGTTGAAAATCAGGGAAAATTTAATGAACGCGTGAAAAGGGAATTTGAGGCATTACGAAAGCAAGTCAAACAAATTGAAGGCGAAATCGTAGGAAAAGACAGCAAAAGAAATTTAGAATCACAAATAGCTGAGGGGTTTGAAGAAAATAATTTGTTTCATTTACGGGATGCAACAAGAGAGCGCCAGGCGCGTGAACTTGACAATAATCGACATTCGGACTGGAACAGTCGCGGTAGGTCTTTGTCGCCACGAGGAGAAAACTTTGACTATAAACACTCCTTGACTGTTCGGAAATTTAAGATCTTTCGCAATTACAGGAATGACATACATCCATGTTCATGGTTAGATCAATTTATGTACGCACTTCCACCAAATTGGCCGCTGAGTCACAAACTGGAATTTATGTGTGGATATTTAGAAAACGAACCGGCGACGCGCATGCTTGCACTTATTAGAGATTGTAATAATCCAAATGATTTTTATTATGCATTTCTATCGGCATATTGGTCTGAAAACACGCAAGACAGAGTCAAACACAGTCTTATTATGCAGCGTAATTTTAAACAGTCTGAGTTCCGCACGCCGGCAGAATACTTTGAAGACATGATTCGAAAGAATCAGTTCCTGTCCAACCCTTATAGCCCGACTGAATTAATTCGCATTTGTTTAACTAAGCTGCCACAATCAATAAGACAAATTGCTTTAGCCGGAAGATGTAAAGATGACATTGAGACTTTTAAGACTTTGCTACAAGAACTTGAGTATGACAACGTCGACGGGACTTCTTGTAATTTTTTCAGTAACAGTAATTACGATAGATTTTCAGAGAAAAGGGATAGTGATCGGAACGGACGTTCTAGCGGTAATTTTGAGAATGACAGACGAAACAGACAGGACAATAGATACCAGCCTTATGACAATAACAGACGTTCTAACAGAAATTACACAGACAATTATAATAACGGTAATTCGTACCGGAATGATCAATCATACGGAAACAGTAATCGGTATCATCAAGACAGAAATTATTCATACAATAATAGAAATTCTTACTACAGAAATAACCAGGGTAGTAGGTCTAACAGTAATTTCAGAAGTGACAGTCGAAATTACACAAGAAGTAATCGTTCAGATAGACAGGAAAATAGAGATTTTTATAACAGACACAACCAAGAATTTGTATCTAACAGACAGGAGGGACCTAATTGGCATCCTCCACGTGACAGAACTTCAGAGAGACAAGTGCAAATAGTAGAAATTGATCCGCGAAATGACGGGAATAATCAAAGACGTGACGCAAACAATCGACAATGACTTGCAGCTTCGTCTTCTGGCAGCAATATAGAGGGTTCAGAAAGTAATGACACTACGGCTTTACACTACGTACGCCTGGAAGACATGAGAGACATTTTGCTAGACGAAAAGGAAAATAATGTAGGCGCATTTTTACATCCTGTTATTGAAGTATGTGTGGGTAAGAATAAGTTCTCTGCAGTTTTAGATTCTGGGAGCCCATTGAATGTCATTAGTGAACCAGTTTTTCGTGTATGTGTAAGAACTATGGCTTGTCCTGTGTTACCTGTTTCTAAAACTACAATTCGAGGAGCGATTTCTGGAAAAAGTGTGGAAGTCAAACAACAGACCAACTTAAATTTCATTTGTCAAGGATACGAATTTTCTGCTAATTTTATTATTGTTCCATTACTCAGTACACAAATTATATTAGGTATGGAGTTTCTTAACACACATAAGGCAATTTTGAACTTTGAAGAAGGAAGTGTGAATTTGACTGTTGCCGGAATGCCGAAATGTTTGAAATTTTTCGAATGTTTAACAAGATCTGAATCAGATACAAAATGTTTAAGGTTTCTTACTTCTGATGTTTTCGTTGAGCATTATGACGACAGTGTGCTTATTCATGACAATGACAATAGATACAGAGAAGCGATGGATGATATAATTAATAGCGAAGAATTAATTAATGAAAAGATTAAGAAAGCTGAAGTGCCAGATGACGTTGCAAGAGAAGAGCTGCACCACATTTTGACTTCACATGCTACAGTATTTAGTCATCACACAGGAACTATACAAGGCCTACAATATTTATTTAAAGTAAAAGAACACACACCATTTCGGGGGAAAACGTACGCTATTCCTTTGGCTTACAGAGACAAGGTTAAGAGTGAACTTCAATACATGATAGATCAAGGCGTTATTGAGCCAGCAGTCAGTCCTTATACCAGCCCATTACACGTTGTTCTTAAAAAGGATGGGTCAATTCGTTTGGTTCTGGATTCCAGACAGATAAATAATATCATCATTCCTGAAACTGACCGTCCACAAAATTTAGATGAACTTCTTCAACATTTCCATGGAATTAAAGTTTTATCCACGATTGATATGCGTGCAAGTTTTTGGCAAATAGAACTCCACCCTGATTGTAGAAAATATACTGCCTTTTTAGCTTTTGGTAACTGTTACCAGTTTCGGAAATTACCGTTTGGACTTACTGTATCTTCTGCAGCATTCGTTCGTAGTTTAAACGAAATCTTACCTGTTTATCTTCGTGACAATATTACTTCATATGTTGACAATATTCTTATTGCTAAACATTCTTGGAGTGAACACAACAAAATTTTGGATTCATTATTACGTATTTTTGCAAGAGTTGGCATTACAGTGAACTTAGAAAAATCTGAATTTGGTCGTTCTCAGGTGAAATTTCTTGGTCACATCATTTCTACAGAAGGTATTCTTCCTGATCCAGAGAAACTAGACGCTATTCGTAATTAAGCTGTTCCTACCACAAAACGTGATGTTCGTAGTTTCCTTGGTGTCTGTAATTTTCTTAGACGCTTTTTTAGATTGGACGACTTGGCCACACCTCGTTTATGTGAACTATCTGGAAAGAAATCTAATTGGTGTTGGGATGAGGAAGCTCAGTCAGAATTTGAACAGCTTCGTGATGCTTTAGTTGCTGCTCCACTTCTTTCACATCCGGATTTATCTAATGATTTTTGTTTGGCAACGGACTCATCATACAAGGGCCTATGTGCACATTTATTTCAAGAGATAGAAGAAAACGGCGTTGTAGTACAGAAAACTATTGCCTTTGGAAGTCGTGTTCTCTCTAAATCAGAAAAGAATTATTCGATTACGGAACTTGAAGCCTTGGCTGTTGTTTGGGCTTTCACAAAATTTCGCATATATTTGTACGGCAGACATACTAAGGTTTACACCGATCATCGAGCTCTGGAATTTCTTATGTCAACAAAATTAACTCATGGAAGATTGTCACGATGGGCGTTGTATCTACAGGAATTTGACTTTAGTATTGTTTACATACAGCGTTCTTCAAATATTGTTGCTGATGCTTTATCACGTGCACCTATGGGTTTGAAACAAAGTGCTGAAGAGGACTGCAAGGAAAACAATTATTGTTTGATGTATATTCAAGGTGTTGCGTTTGAGAATTTTATTTCTTCTTCGCTCCAGGACATCGCTAAGGAACAAAATAAGGATCCAATCTGGAAGGACATTAAAGAGAAGTGGAGGAGAAAGGAAAGCGTAGCGATTAGACAGCATTATTTACTTCGCAATGATATTCTTTTTAAATGAAAATCGGTTGACAACTCTGTTTGGTTAGTTTGTATTCCTGATGAGTGGGTCAACAAATTGATTTGGTACACGCATTTCAGTTATGCACACTTTGGTCCCAGAAAATGCTTTCATAAATTACGAGAAAATTGCTACTTCAGTAATATGGAAAAACGCATTCGTCTGTTCTTGCCAAATGCAAATTATGTCAAAAGGTTAAGCCGCCAACTATTTCTCACAGAGCACCGTTGTTTCCTATCATTCCAGCGAAATTAAAGGATATGGCTGCAGTTGATTTGTTCGGTCCAGTGGTTCGTTCTACTAATGGTTTTGCGTACATTTTGGTAGCAGTGGAATTGACATCAAAATATGTGTGTTTTACACCTTTACGCAAAGCAACAGCTCGTTCAGTATCTAACGCTTTCATCAAACATTTTCTTAAAGAAGTGGGTCATGTTGATAAGGTTATATCAGATAATGGATCACAGTTTCGCTCTAAAATTTGGCTTCGTACTCTACGGCGTCGTAAGATTAAACCAATTTTCATTTCACTTTTTCACCCTCAATCTAACGCTTCAGAGAGATGGATGAAGGAAATCAATAAATTGTGTCGTCTTTATTGTCATCAGAATCACAGAACGTGGGATCAGTATCTTCATATTTTTCAAAACATTCTGAATGAACTTCCTAATGATTCAACTTCTTTACCGCCTATACTGATATTAAAAAACAAAGCACCGACAAATCGCATTTCTGATATCGTTCCTTTTCCGCCTACACGGAAACTGCGGCATTCTGAAGTTGTCAACCTGGCTCTGCAAAATATTGCATCTGCGGCTGCTAGAAGAGAGAAATCAGCTAAACGTCCTGGTCGTTTAAAAACCTTATCGGTTGGTCAAAAGGTGTTATTTAAGTCTCATCGTTTGTCTCACAAAGGAAAGGGCTTGTGTCGCAAATTTTTTCTCCTTTATAACGATCCATATAGAGTTCGCAAAATTATTCATGATAACACTGTCGAAGTAGAAACTCTTAAATCTCGGCGCTCTAAGGGAATACATCATATATCGAACGTTAAAATTTTTGTGGAATGACATACTTTAGAGAAACTAACAGCTACATGTAAACATGCAGAGAATACAAGGATACCGCGCCGTGTTCCGACGGCGGCACATACTCAAAGCAACAGTGAAGTCTGCGCGCCGCACAAGGCAGTCATTGACCGCAAACAATCACTTTCTACGTCACGCGCCTACAGCTGATCGAGCGCTCAGTGCGAATGCACTGACAGCCGTAAACAAATACACAGTCTAATTTCTCCGACTAAATTCAGTATAAAGCTATAGTGACTTGGTAAATTATGTTATTAACGTTCAGTATTTTTCAGGATACGGTTGTATAAAATATTTAAGAACTTCAGGTAAATTCTGTGTCTGTCCGACGTTAGGAGGACTTGCTGTCGAGATAATTTCAGGAAGAATGTAATTTAAAGAAAAAAAAGTAATAAACCAAAAAGGTAACTATTAATAGAGTTTATTTTTCAGGTAACATATTTCCACTTAGGTACGTACTTTAGACGTAATTTGCTGCTCGCGATTACGCGTAATCGCGAGCAGTTTTGCTAAATTTCATGTTCTATGAATTTACTTGTGAAGCGACGTGCTTGCGTACATTAACTGATTTTGACAATGATTGATTAATGAACAGGGTTGTTACTTGTGTATATTATGCATCGCTTGGCTGCTATGCTTTTTCACTGATGCCATATTTTTTTATTATGTGCCTGCTGTGCTTATTTAGTTAAATTATAATTGTCACCTGATTAGTTGTGCTGATATGGTTATGGATGTAAGTTATACTTTGTGATTTATCTGCTTGCGCCTTCATGTTTACTTATTAAGATTTCATATGAACATTTATTTGCTTATGCTGATATGATGCTAATGACCTGTTTATTACGTAAGATATATGTTTGCTGCTTTGCGTATGGATTGCATATTTACACATTTCTGTTTTGTTGTCATAACTACTCTTTAATTTGGTATATAGAAATGCTCACATACTGTGTACGAACATGGAGTTTAGGTCACACTATGGTATTAATTATAGATTATTTGCTTGGCAGAGCCTCGTGGTAGGAATTGTGCTGCATCCACTTGTTGACATTATGTTCTCTACTGGTATATTTACTCGCTATTGCATGTTTTGCTTACGCCCAGTGCTTTATATTTTAAGATAAGAAAATGAACTGCTATAATTCTACGAACGACGTTGGTACAGGAAACTTCATTGAAGTCACATGAGCTGGAGGTTTTATGGAAGCTGTATAAATTTATGCTAATAGGAAGGAAGCTAACGACATGACATACCAACACTAGGTTTAGACCATTGACAGCTATTACACTGCATTCTTCGTGAGCAATTGAAATAGCAAGTGACACTTGACACAAGAAATACTCCACATGTTTGCTTCTATTTGCCATAATTCTTGAAGTGGTGTACACACTGAAATATCACGATTATTCACACTTCGTAATCGTACTTACTTACTGAAAGTTCTTCGAACTAAAGGCTGTTAGAAGTCATGTATGCATTTCTTTTATTTAATGATGAACAAGGAAACCAAATTGTATTTTATGATTCATAATGAGTAGAAGATATGGGTCAGATGGATTACACGGAGGTTGTGTGTGGACACTGTGTCTTCGGATTGTATGGGATAATGAATTGAATTTTGCACTAGATTTTATGTGTGCTTGTTCGAGGACACTGACTAGAGGAAAGAGTTGTTATGGAAGTGAAATGATATTGGTAATAAGGTTTATATGTATCGACGTATTGAAGAGGTATTATTGAGGTATTGAGATTGTGTGAAGTTGATGATTATTGGAGTTCTAGTGGACAAGGGGTAAGGTAAATGGTATTGATGATAAGGTTTGTGTGTATCGACGTAAGAGGTATTATTGAAGTATTGAGATTATGTGATGCTGATGATTATTGGAGTTTTGATGGATAAGAGGTAAAGTAAGTGAGGAGCATATTTTTTTTGTTGGTTTATATGGAACAAGGAGGATGAAGATGGCAGACTAGAACACTAAAGTAGCAGGAAGATTGTCTACACACACACTTTGTTAAATCACTAAGCAGTATATACTTTTTTTTTGGAGAGGAAGAATTTGCATATCTTGGCTCACTGACAGTTGTTCAGCAACCGTCCATTTGATTTGGCTTGGCAAACATTGGTCTTGACATGATGACTATGACGTTGACTAACTATTATTGACTGTTATACATTGCTGCCCCTACTACTTGATACACATGATGAACATCAAATTTTGACAGAATTGCATTTACACAGTTAACACTATTCAATTACACAGTAGCACTTAATGTGGATGAAAGATGAGTGAGTGTGTTTTGTGTGTTTTCCCTTCCTAATCCCAGATAATTGGTACCGACCTATCTCCTAAATATTATTTTACTTGTTTGTTGTGGCTTGCACTGAGACCCATAAATATTATAGGTTTACTGATATTTGTGTATTTGTAATAGTTAATATGACAATTATCTGATATCATTCGTGTGTTTATTATAATTTGTATGTTTAGTGTAAGAGCATTGATAATAGTTTTGTAAAAGCAATTGTGTGTGCATTCAAACTATTGTTCATGCCTGAACTGTCTGATTAGTGATAGTGAATATTATGAACTGTTACTTGCACTTTTTCTACATGATTGGTGCCACTAGGACATGTTTAATTTCTGCTTATAAACTCTGATGAACAGTGTGATTAGTGATAGTGAATATTATGGACTGTTACTTGCACTTTTTCTACATGATTGGTGCCACTAGGACATGTTTAATTTCTGCTTATAAACTCTGATGAACAGTGTGGTTAGTGATAGTGAATATTATGGACTGCTGTCTGGACCTGCTCATCATTGCTAGGTGCCACTGATGAACTGCTTCTACTGACATAATGTCACTTGTTGGTGTCTGCACCTGCTCAACATTGCTGGGTGCCACTGATGAACTGCTTCTACTGAAAAGATGTCACCTGTTGGTGTCTGCACTTGCTCAACATTGCTGGGTGCCACTGATGAACTGCTTCTACTGAAATGATGTCACTTGTTGGTGTCTGCACCTGTTCAACATTGCTGGGTGCCACTAATGAAACTGCTTATACCGAAAATGTCACTTGTTGGTGTCTGCACCTGTTCAACATTGCTGGGTGCCACTGATGGAACTGTTTCTACTGAAAAGATGTCACCTATTGGTGTCTGCACTTGCTCAACATTGCTGGGTGCCACTGATGGACTGATTCTACTGAAATAATGTCACTTGTTGCTGTCTGCACCTGTCAACATTACTGGGTGCCACTGATGGACTGCTTCTACTGAAATAATGTCACTTGTTGGTGTCTGCACTTGTCAACATTGCTGGGTGCCACTGATGGAACTGCTACTACTGATGAGGTCACTTGTTGCTGTCTGCACCTGTTCAGCATTACTGGGTGCCACTGATGGAACTGCTTCTACTGAAATAATGTCACTTGTTGGTGTCTGCACCTGCTCAACAATGCTGGGTGCCACTGATGGACTGCTTCTACTGAAATAATGTCACTTGTTGGTGTCTGCACCTGTTCAACATTGCTGGGTGCCAGTGATGGACTGCTTCTACTGAAATAATGTCACTTGTTGGTGTCTGCACCTGTTCAACATTACTGGGTGCCACTGATGGACTGCTTCTACTGAACTGATGTCACTTGTTGCTGTCTGCACCTACTCAACATTGCTGGGTGCCACTAATGGAACTGTTTCTGCTGAATAATGTCACTTGTTGGTGTCTGCACCTGTTCAACATTGCTAGGTGCCACTAATGGACTGCTTCTACTGAGATAATGTCACTTGTTGGTGTCTGCACCTGTTCAACAATGCTGGGTGCCACTGATTGGCTGCTTCTACTGAAATGATGTCACTTGTTGCTGTCTGCACCTGCTCAACATTGCTGGGTGCCACTGATGGAACTGCTTCTACTAAAATGATGTCACTTGTTGGTATTTGCACCTGTTGACCATTGCTGGGTGCTACTGCTGGAACTATCAACTACTTGTTTTTTTTTAATAATTAAAAGCATTTTATGTGAACATTTGTATAAACTGATTTTTTGTGTATTGTGTAAACTATTATGTAAAGTCACATGTATGAAAGAATTTGTATTGTTTACTGTATTTCATATATTAGGTTATTGAAAGGTCAGTGCAAAGCCAAAATTTTATCTAATTATGTGATATTTATGTATTAATATTATCTTTTATTTTTGTCTGTATTTTTGTGGACGAATTTGGTGGTATTTTCACCACCAATGCTGGCAAAAATACCATCAAATTCTGGCCCGTGGAGGAGGGGCTTATGAAAGGTGGCTACACTGAGCCACAGCGCCAGAGATCGCGCCAGAGAGTATTATTCTGCCGCCTCCACAGGCAGTGCTTGTCGAGAACTCGTAGTAGTCAGTGCTTGCTGAGATGTCGTAGTGAAAAGTTCTTGTCGAGAAGTCGTAGTGGAGAGTGCTTGTTCCATGTTTTATGCAGTTGTTTGATGGGACAGACAGCAGATGTTGTTCGAATGGAGATAATGTAATGATCAGAGTGCTTTTCGTCAATATATATGAAGGTAACAAAATTCCCTGTTTTTTTTCATTATTTCCATGTCTTAAATAATGCGTCATTACAGGTTCAGTCAACAAAGCATCTGGCTCGTGTTCTTGTATTAGAGTGTAATTCTGGTTTTCTTGCGCAATTATAGTATTTCTATTTTTTTTAATTACTTCAGTATAAGTGGTATTTAAAATTTCTTGTATTATTGAAGAAGAACCGTGCCAGATGTGCACGTTGAATCACACTTCCACACACAGAACAGCGACTTTTGTGGCTTGTTGTTTCGTAGCTTTCGTAGTTGCTGGGGACTTAATTGATTAATTGTGTTAACGGAAATTTTCTTTCATTCTTTGTTGCTATTCTATGCAGTCAGATTGCGTACTAAAACTAGTCAGGGCCAACCGTTTACGAGACTGCGTAATCGGACTTACAGCTACGAAAAATAAAAATTATTTTCATTATATTTAATTAAGCCCCCATGCAAGTGTTTAAGCTCAGAAGAGTGTTCTTGGAGCCACTCTGTAGCGATTCCGGACGTGTGGGGTGTCGCATTGTCCTGCTGGAATTGCCCAAATCCGTTGGAATGCACAATGGACATGGATGGATGCTGGTGATCAGACAGTATTCTTACATACGTGTCAGCTGTCAGAGTCGTATCTACACGTATCAGTGGTCCCATATCACCCCAACTGCACACGCTCCACATCATTACAGAGCCTCCACCAACTTCAACAGTCCCCTGCTGACATGCAGGGTCCATGGATTCATGAGGTTGTCTCCACAGCCGTACACGTCCATCCGCTCAATACAATTTGAAACGAGACTAGACCGACCAAGCAACTTGTTTCCAGTCGTCAACAGTCGGTATTGACGGGCCCAGGTGAGACATAAAGCTTTGTGTCGTACAGCCATCAAGGGTACACGAGTGGACCCCGCGGCTCCGAAAGCCTATATCGATGATGTTTAGTTGAATGGTTCGCACGCTCACACTTGTTGATGGTCCAGCATTTAAATCTGCAGCAATTTGCGGAAGGGTTGCACTTCTGTCACTGAACAATTCTCTTCAGTCGTCGTTGGTCCCGTTCTTTCAGGATCTTTTCCAGGCCGCAGCGGGGTCGGAGATTTGAAGTTTTACCGGATCCCTGATATTTACGGTACACTGGTGAAAAGGTCCTACGGAAAAATCCCTACTTTATCGCTCCTCGGAGATGCTGTGTTCCATCGCTCTTGCGCCGACTATGACACACGTTCAAACTAACTTAAATCTTGATAACCTGCCGTTGTAGCAGTAGTAATCGATCTAACAACTGCGCCACACACTTGCTGTCTTATATACCAGGTGTACCGGTATGAAGTGAGGGTTAAGATACAAATGTGTCGATAGGGAACATTTGTTGTGAACGAGCCTTATTTTTTTTTTTTTTTGTTTGGTTGGTATGACATCTGCAAAGTTATTTAGTATACATCAAGACATGGAACAAACCACATCATATGTTTTCATCGTGTTACCAATGTCGAATTTTGTACCAGAAAGTGATGATTTGCGGAAAGCATTAATTTTTTGTTTTCATTTGAAAAAAGTGCTGCAGAGTCACGTCGATTGCTTGTCGAGGCATATGGTGATCGTGCTCTATCAGAAGCAACATGCAAAAGATGGTTTCAACGGTTCAGAAATAATGATTTTTATGTAAGAAATGAATAACGTGGAAGACCGCCAAAAAAGTTCGAAGACGCCGAATTGCAAGCAATATTGGATGAAGATGATACTTTGAGTCAGAAACAAGTGGCAGCAAAGCTAAATATTGCACAACAAACCATTTCCGACCGTTTGAAAGCTATGGGAAATATCCAAAAGTGCCGAAAAAAAGTGCCACATGAATTGAATGAAAGACAGATGGAAAACCGAAAAACCATTCGTCAAATTTTGCTTCAAAGACATGAAAGAAAATCACTTTTGCATCGAATTGTTTACTGGTGATGAAAAATGGGTTTATTTTAAGAATCCTAAACGGGAAAAATCATGGGTTAATCCGGGACAACCATCAACATCGACTGCAAAACCAGATCGATTCGGCAAGAAGACAATGCTCTGTGTTTGGTGGGATCAGATAGGTGTGGTGTATCAAGAGCTTCTAAAACCCGGTGAAACTGTGTATACTAATCGCTACAGACAACAAATGATCAATTTGAATTATGCATTGATCGAAGAAAGACCAGAATGGGCCAGAAGACATGGCAAAGTAATTTTTTTTACACGACAGTGCACCTGCACACAGAGCAAAACTGGTTCTGGATACAATCAAAACACTTGGCTGGGAGCTGATACCCCACCCGCCGTATTCACCAGACTTGGCCCCTTCCGACTACCATTTGTTTTCATCAATGGGACACGCATTGGCTGAGGAACACTTCGATTCCTAGAAGAAGTCGAAAATTGGGTGTCTGATTGGTTTGCTTCAAAAGACGAACATTTCTATCGGCGTGGTGTCCACAAATTGCCAGAAAGGTGGTCAAAATGTATAGAAAGCAATGGTCAGTACTTTGAATAAAATGTTTTTACTTTTCAATTCAAAATTAGTGTTTCATTTTCACTAAAAAAAGCTCATTTCATACCGGTACACCTGGTAAATGTTGCCGACCGCAACCCCGTATTCTGTTTACGTATCTCTATATTTGGATTCGCATGCCTACATCGGTTTCTTTGGAGCTTCAGTGTATAATGTAATGTTTCCTTTGCATATCTTTGCCATTGCTCTGCTTTGTATTAACACCACTAGCACTGTAGCACTACCGGCCGAGGTGGCCGAGCGGTTCTAGACGCTTCAGTCCGGAACCGCGCGACTGCTACGGTCGCAGGTTCGAATCCTGGCCCGGGCATGGATATGTGTGATGTCCTTAGGTTAGTTAGGTTTAAGTAGTTCTAAGTTCTAGGGGACTGATGACCTCAGATGTTAAGTCCCATAGTGCTCAGAGCCATTTGATTTTTTTGAACTGTAACACTGTTGCGAGTTAGTCGTCGACTAAGCAGTCAATTACGCTCTGTAGCCTCCAGTCCCGCCTCCAGTTGCCATTAGGAGCCAATACTGTGGTTGCATGGTAGACAATATACATCATTGGCCTTTTGCGACCTCGCATTCAAGGGATTCCTTGTGAGAATATTTTTTCTTTTATATTGTACGTAGACGTGCACCGTTCTCAATAAAAATTCAGTGATAGATTATGTCGAACTCTGAGCCTCCAGGACAGCCTCACGCCCCTTCCGGGTCTCGGGCAGGCGTGCAGGCCGCGGATCGAGTCCGCCGCCGTATTAACGATGAGTGCGAGGCTGGATGTGGTTTTTAGGTGGTTTCCCCCATTCGACTGGGTCAACCGTTACCAAACCTTTCTCGCAGCGGGCCAGATAACTGAAAAAATAACGAGCACGGGCCGCATCATCATTGAGTAACATACTTGCAAGCCAGATCGGAAGCTCTAGGGGAAAACGACGGAAAACTAGGTTCAACATACCCTGTTGAGCGGAGGTGAGTGGCACGCAGTGCACGAAAACACGAGAACAACTAACATATTTATTTAATAAAAAGAAATTTCAATGAAAGCGGCGTTAGTAAAAAGGCAGTTACGTCAAAAATAGTGCGCACATATCCGAATCTCAAAAACTAAGCAGCAAGGAATTTAGTGAGATATGTGAAACTAACACTTGGCTTTCAAGATATAAGCAATGTTTGCTTCGGTACTGCTGCATCCAGTCAAGAGATTTACTTTCAGATTCATCAATAAATCTCGTTTGATGTGCTGGCTTAATATAATTTCATTTTTGAAAATGTTTATTACAGATATAAGTTATTCCGAACACTGATGTCATACTAGCGACAAATTTTTTCAGTTTCGAAAACTCACCATCAGGTAGCAGTGAAAAAATGCAAAATGTTTTCCTTCTTTTGTGCTTCTCTTTCAAAAAAATGGTTCAAATGGCTCTGAGCACTATGGGACTCAACATCTTAGGTCATAAGTCCCCTAGAACTTAGAACTACTTAAACCTAACTAACCTAAGGACATCACACACACCCATGCCCGAGGCAGGATTCGAACCTGCGACCGTAGCAGTCCCGCGGTTCCGGACTGCAGCGCCACAACCGCACGGTCACCGCGGCCGGCGCTTCTCTTTGGTTCAAATGGCTCTGAGCACTATGGGACTCAACTGCTGTGGTTATCAGTCCCCTAGAACTTAGAACTACTTAAACCTAACTAACCTAAGGACATCACACACATCCATGCCCGAGGCAGGATTCGAACCTGCGACCGTAGCAGTCGCACGGTTCCGGACTGCGCGCCTAGAACCGCGAGACCACCGCGGCCGGCGCTTCTCTTTCAATACGTCATTTGCCTGCAAATCACTGAACTCCATCTGCAGTTCAGCTGGCACATCAACGAAGTTACAATCCAACGGATTCTGGAACAGAAAAAATATCACTCTCAGTTCTATTAAGAAACCAAATCTCTCCCGAAAACACTTCTTAAAGGCACACATAATATTTTTTCGTTACGTAAATTGAGGGAGACATCTTGGAGGGTCGTAGCACAAAAGTCTTTGAAACAGTGAAAATGAGAAAAGTTTTCTCCTTTCGGTTGTGCTTCAATGAAAACTTTCTCCGAAATCCTTTGATGATTCTGTAGCGATCATAGGCGAGGTTACGCATTCCCTGAAGTTTCAAATTCAGTTCATACAAGTGGGATCCGATAACAAATTTGGGATTTCGGTTATCACTTTTATATTTTTTTCCACGTCTGTTTAAACTAACTTTTAAAACCACCCAAAACAGCCGGTTTCTGGAATTACTGATTTTCGGTTTTTTATTGGTATTATTTTCTGTAATAAACGTAGAAATCGAACAAAGATTGAACAGAATCAAAATATTAAATTAAACAGGCAAATAAAAGAATACTTAGTCCGTCCACCGTTCGCTCCTTTTCTCGAAAAGTGATTGATAAGTGGTTGAATGCCACAAAAAATCACCAGTATTATCGCATTTCTTGTAATTTTTTTAAAACTCTGATCAAAAATCGTGTTGTAATCAGGCATCATTCCACTCTTTGGGCATTACGAGTAGTCATTGCTAACGGGTGAAAACTAAGGCTGAAGAACTCTATTTCAAGTGTTAATTCATCTGTTTTCAAGAGCTACAAGCAGATAAAGGCATATTATATAGACACTGGCTACAAATCAGCATATTTCTATTTTTATACTATGAATGAATTGTAAAATTTTTTGTTGTTAAATTTTTTAATTTATAACTGCTATCGTCATTTCCTTTCTCTTTTATTATTTCATAGAAATGGCAGACAAATCTCTTAAAGCAAATGAAGCATTATACTGATGCTAAGTAACTTCGTAAAAATATTCCCAGACTAGGGTTGGCGCTATTCTGCTATACAAAGCCACGGCACACAGCAACAGGGACATTATTGTTCCAATGTTGTACCATTTCTTACGTCACGTGTTTGTTGCTCGTTTCTGTCGGTATTGTTATTAAAACAGTACTGGTCACTTTCCCCGTTTTCTATAATAACCCAATATTTCAAACCAATCCAAATTTTACGAATAATAATTACTCCCTTTTTAAAAACGGTTTATTTAGAAACGAAAAAATTTTGCACTGCTGCTACGGCTAACTGATATTTCAGTTTTTTGCTCGGCTACCAATAAAAATAAAAAATAACTGAGACCAAACAAGTACCGAAAAATACCAGATATTCAGAACTAAAGTATCGGTATCAGTTTTAACCACTCGCCTATCCCGTTCCTTTGACAACTTTGACAGGCGGATACGCTCTAACAGCTGTGCGTAAGCTCTATTTTATTTCAGTAAGTAAAACATCTGTTTCATTTGGGAGCTAAAAACGAAACAGGACCTCAATGCAGCGGAGCTGTGTGGTAAGGCAAGTCACAGAGTTCAAAATCAGCTTCTTCGAGGAAACTTGGAACGGACGGTGACTGAGTGCGTGTCCCCAAATTTAGTTCACAGGAGAAATGACTGCTTTCAGTACACAAGAGCTCTTGCTGATGTGTAGTACAGTGTATGAACAGGGCGTCCTGAATTTTCAAATCCTGCAACTGATTCCCGATATGCCCCACTGGACCCTTTCTCACTCCAGTCATGTTTCTTCCTCCATCAACTGTAACACCTCGAAGTTGGTTCCACATAAGGTGTATCCTTCCGAAATTTCCTGCACTTAAATGAAAGTGTCTTTCCCCGTCTTGTTCCAAGCATGCTGAAAACGGATGCTTTCAGTTAACGAAAAGTCGAAACTGATAACAGGAATGAACACGAGAAGCTGTGATATACTCGAGAGATCTGTAGACTCATCCAGCGCCGGAGAATATCACAAGAAGTTCCCAGCTTTCTCGCATATCGGTATCACTACGTTCTCTACAATTTCTTGTGTTATGCACACTAGTGAGCTTACCGAAATTTTGATACTTCCAAACAATTCAGCTGTCTTAGGACACAAGTGCCGGCCGGGGTGGCCGAGCGGTTCTAGGCGCTACAGTCTGTCACAGCGCGACCGCTACGGTCGCAGGTTCGAATCCTGCCTCGTGCATGGATGTGTGTGATGTCCTTAGGTTAGTTAGGTTTAATAAGCAAACATAACAATAACCAAGAAAATCTAAATACAATAATTTAAAACTTACGTTAATATAGTAAATTTAAGGCACGTAGAAGCCCGGAGATCTCCGCACGAGTGAAAACCTCCTGGTATTCTAAACGTAATACTTAAATTTTAATTGCCTCATAATGTATCGGGTTTTCCTTGGGGGAGGCAGGGGAGGAGAGGGAAAGTAAAGGGGTGACAACAGGTACCGGTAATAACCATTCCGACGCACTTTACGTACGGGATGTAGGCAAAAAAGAAGAAGAACTGTGTCGAACTCTGCCAGAAAACTGTATTGGGTAATCCGTAAGAGAAACACGAACACAATATTGTACTTAACATGCATTTATCACTGTTACCCGCACACTGAATCATGCTTCTGAATTATCATCTACAAGTTCGAGAACATATGTGGCGAAGCACTTCAAGTAAATCCTCACCGGAGGGTACTACGGCAATGGCCCTTAGGTCGTGCCACGCGGCCCCACACGAGAAGTATGCGGGTATTTATGGCCTGCCGTGGACGCACGCGATCCATCCCTCGCGTGCCGCAACGCTCGAACTGTACTTCTGCCGGATAACATATGGGGACAACAGCAAAAGTTTTACTGCACGCTTCAACGATTACAAGATAAATTCTCGTTTAGAAGTAGCCAACAAACCAAGTGTCGCTGATAACATAAAAAAAATGTGTCAAAGGTTGAGAGTATTAGCATCCACTATTAACTACTGTACTCTGTTAGAGAAATAAACCGCAGACCTCTGTAAGAGTGACGAAAAAGTGAGTACAAAGCTATCAACACGGACCTAATAGGTTCACAGCTCCACCAAGAGGAGCGTTCTGATCATGCAATGGTGCTTCCTGGAAGTTGTGCGGATTCTCCGCTGCCCGGAACCTGTAATTCTGTGAGCTGACATAACCATTCAGGTGTGAAAACAGGTTTCATCAGACATAAAGAACAGATCCATGTCTAACCCACAAAACAAAAAAATGGTTCAAATGGCTCTGAGCGCAATGGGACTTAACTTCTGAGGTCATCAGTCCCCTAGAACTTAGAACTACTTAAACCTAAACAACCTAAGGACATCACACACATCCATGCCCGAGGCAGGATTCGAACCTGCGACCGTAGCGGTCGCGCGGTTCCACACTGTAGCGCCTAGAACCGCTCGGCCACCCCGGCCAGCTTGAGGCGTAGCGCCTTCGCATCGCTCCTGTCACTTGTTATGACGATATCGTTATATGCATGAGCCATCGACAGATGTCACCAGCTGACATTGACCTGATTTACAGAGCTGCACGTAGTTGTACTAGTAGGCGGCAGAGGTCAGCAGTTGACGGACAGTGCTAGCAGTCGTAGTCAAAACAATGTTGTAAAGTTATGTTTGACTAATATTTAATGTATTTGCATAATTATAATTGTTTTATATGTGTAGTAATTAGCAGTGTGAGCGTTGTATGAGCGAAGAAAAACAGAAGTAAATGAAAATTTTTTTGTTTATTCATGAAGTGCCAGTTAAACTATACAGGGGATTTACTGTAATTAAATGTGCAGTCAGTTTATGGTACTAATAAATCGTGAGTAGAACACAAATTAATCGGTAATTACGGAAAGAGTAATTTTATATTTGATACTTTCCTAAATTTATTTATTTAGCAATTGCCATAGAAAGAAATGTTTTACTATGATTGGTCATTGAAGTAAAGCGCGGGTTAGGCCGGTATTACACTATCAAATTTCTTTGTCAAAGATTTGATCAAAGATGTGATCCAATATTCCGTCCAATATATTTGACAAAGATCTTTGACGTAGCGCTACAAGGAGTATTACACTGTCATCAAATTTTTCGTCAAAGTTCAAGATGGCTGACAACAACTTGTTATTAACCGCAGCAGTTCTACGTACTCCAGTTGCATTGTGTGCACATGCGGAAAAGAAGTGGGGGGAAAAAATGGAACCATACATACGAGGTTGACAGTCTTAAAAGTCCTGGGATTACAACTTGATTATAAATTCAGTTGGGAGGAGCACACCACAGAACTGCAGAAACGCCTTAACAAATCTGTATTTGCAATTCGAGTGTTAGCAGACATAGGCAACATAAAAATGAAAAAGCTGGCATACTTTCATTCCATAATGTCATATGGGATAATATTTTGGGGTAAATCTTGAAGTCAGACAAAAGTTTTCAAGGTCCAAAAGCGTGTAATACGTGTTATTTGTGGAGTAAATTCACGGACCTCCTGCAGAAACCTCTTCAAAGAACTGGGTATACTAACTACTGCCTCTCAGTATATTTGCTTCTTAATAAAATTTGTCGTAAATAATATATCTCTTTTTCCAACAAACAACTCAGTTCATACATACAATACCAGGAACAAAAATGATCTGCACAAGGACTTAAAAGCACTTACTTTAGTTCAAAAAGGGGTCCACTACTCAGGAACACTCATCTTCAATAATTTGCCAGGAAACATACAAAATTTAGTTAGAATAAAGATCAGTTTATCAGTTTAAAAGGAGCCTGAAAGACTTACTACTGGCCAACTCCTTCTACTCCATTGGCGAAATTTTTAATACAAACAAATGATGTATTTATTCATACTATTAGTATTTTTATTTCAGCTTAAAAAAAATCGACATGTTCCACATCCACGAGGATCTCCTCAGCACGGATCTATGGAACGAAACACTAATCTAATCTGGGTGAAGCCGTGGGTTTTACGACGACACGATAAAAGCATTCAACAAAACTTGTTACGTGAGCTTACAGTGGAAGACGTCAAGTCGTACATCAATTACTTAAGAATGGATGAGCATACATTTCTGTATGTGCTCAATGACGTGTATCCTCATATCACAAAGCACAATTTTCACTTAAGAACTGCTACATCTTCAGAAGACAGGCTCACTATAACACTCCGATTCCTTGCTACAGGAGAGGGTTATGTTAGGTTAGGTTAGGTTAGGTCTCCAATCTTCTTAATCTATTTTTGCATTCAGGGTGCCTCACGTTGTAAAGCGCCTCATCAGCTTCAGACATCTCTATTAATTCTGTAGTTGTCGGCACACACCAATTGTATTTACCGGCAATGGTTATAAAAACACTACAGACGACAGAACGCTGCAGCGATGCTAGCGCTCCGCGTGGTAACATATCGGAATGCAGTGAACAGAAGACAAGCGATTTCTTTGATCAAATATACGGCCTCGGCCTAGATTTGATCAAATATTGGACGACATTTGTCAAAGATCCCTATTACACTATCAAATATCTTTGACAAAGATTTGGACAAAGATATTGGACAAAGAAATTTGATAGCGTAATACCGGCCTTAGCGCGGGATAATACTGTAAACCTGATTTGCTGTTTGTGATATCAGCCAATCAGAAAAATGCAGGCTCGCGCCAATCTATGCTGGGAACAAAGCCTTTGGGGTGATCTAGGGAAGTCAGGGCTGAGGGTTCGAACTAGTAACATCTCATTGAAAGCAGCTCCGACAAAAGTACTGTAAAATCGCCGAAAATTGCTATTTACGAGTTCGCGAAGTAGTACAAAGTTTATTTAAGTGAACGGTATAGTGGAAGTCGTGTGGAATTTCGGACGGAATATCAAAATTATTGCTTTTGACTGTTAGTTAAAACCGCGTGGCGTGTTGTGCGATCTAAGACTGGAACAGGTATTACGTGTAGAGCAGAGTGCACAACATTTGAGCGAGCATTTTCATAACTAAACGATCGAGTGAACTCTATTAACTTCGGTAACGGGTGTAAATACCATAAACTGGCTACGCGTGTGATTGTGGTGTGCGTGGGAGCTTTACATTGTGTAGACACTTAGTACGGACTTGGCAGTATTAATTGTGATCTTTATCGTAAAAATACACCTAAAAATTTACATTGCCAAGTTAAGACTTTTATTTCAGTACTAGCCACATCCCGTTTACCGGACAATTCTATGTATGTTGCGACCTGCAGTAGACAGTAGTGGTCTAGTATTTTCTACTACAGTTTTTAGCTGGACAAATGAACATTGCTGGACACTGGCAGGGCGGTAAAAAGTAACGTGCCGCGCCGCAGGCTGTCCAACCCATTCATTGTTATTCAACAGCCATTCAGAAAACTGGAGGTGCTGAGGAACATCTGCTGCTTTTTAATTTATGGACAACAGACAGTCGATAGGGATCCGTGTGCAGGTCCCCATGACCGACGTAATATGCGTTGAGCTGATTTGGTAGGACTCTGAAGCATTTTCTGACGAACTGCAGCCACATTTTCTGATGTGGGTGCACGTTTCAGTATGTTTTCTGACTAGTTCAAAACAAATCCTGATTGATGTCATTTTAGGACACCATTAAACTTCTCCGAAAATAACTGACCACACCGTTTCTATGACTTGACACGTAACGTTCCAACACGAACACGCGCTGCTCTACTGTGAGTACCATCGATTCCTTTTTAGTGTTCCACTCACAATGACACAGCCCGTACTGCGCTCGGAACCGGAGTGCATCACGTGGCGGGCGTACAAGTCGTGTTCGCCTCATAGGGTATGGTTATTGCCTACATTCACGTCCAGTCGTATCCACCCGTCGGGGTCACTTTTATTTGCCCCGCTCTGTATAGACAATATAAGGTTAACGTAAATGGACTTACTTTCCATTTTTTCTGGATACTTTGCTCACCCTTCACAATTAATCGACAACGCCCGGCTTATGATTTGCTTCTTAAAGGAGTAAATATATTATTAGAAGAATTTTACTGAATTTGCAGTTTTACCAGTTTTATATAATTTTTGGTAGTCATTTTAAGTTTTTTATGGGCATGTTAAGACCAGTTTTTTTGTCACTGCTGTACCCTGTTGTGCATATTTGTGTAGGCGTGAAATGCCCATTATACAGAGAGAAAGCGTCATAAAGTGCAGTCGGTGAAAAAATGCTTGCTAAAAACATAGTTTGATGACCTCAGAGCCCTTGCAAGGAGCCTAGAACCCTTGTCATGTGTTTACTAAATCAGTTAAAACTACATTCACAGCCCACACTGGATATTACGTGTATATTTTTTTTTGCATAAGTACGATAAGTTCGAAACTCTGGATCTCAGTACCGCGTAATGATATCAAAAAATGTTTCAAGGCTCCACGGAAACATCATGTTAAGAACTTATAGTAAAAACTTGGAACGTTTGCCATGAGTAGAAGTTATGTGTCCACACCCAGAGTTGGTACTTTGGTACTCATAAATCATGGTTTTTCGGGTTTTCTCAGGAACCGCCCATGAAAAAATGGTACTTTTATAAGCCGTCTCAGGTCCACACTAGACCAGGACACGTGCAAAAGAAGCAACCGATCTGCTCTATTAGCTGGGGCTGGAGGGTGTGTATATTGTTTTAAAAAATGGTTCAAATGGCTCTGAGCACTATGGGACTTAACTGCTGAGGTCATCAGTCCCCTAGAACTTAGAACTACTTAAACCTAACTAACCTAAGGACATCACACACACCCATGCCCGAGGCAGGATTCGAACCTGCGACCGTAGCGGTCGCGCGGTTTCAGACTGTAGCGCCTAGAACCGCTCGGCCACACCGGCCGGCTATTGTTTAAATTTTGACTATGTATTGTGGGATAGCTGCAGTATGCCCGTTCTTCCGACAGGTATACAAATTGTCGCTAGGCCAAAGGCTATCCAAGACACTTGACCCTATCTCTGTTACCAATAGAACCCCAAATATTATTCCTGAAAAATCGCATGTTCTCCCGCGGCTTTTTGGAACACTTTGGTACTGTGCACTGTCGTGCATGGACCGAGTGTCGATTCACGCCAGTGAATAAGAACAAGTATACTGTACTTGGCTTACCACACCAGAATAATCAGTGATAAAGCCAAAGGGCACGTTATAGTTTGTGCATATTAGCGTACACCTGGTACAAACAACAACAATCTGTCGTTGTATTTGTTAGCGGCGACCAACTGCATTCTGCCGAGCAAAATTTTCTGATAAATTAGTTGAAACAAGTTTCAACGCAAGAATGGATTGCTGTTTAGTTTCCGTAATTGGAATAATATCTTGAGAGGTGGCATGAGCCCCCTCTCATATTTCTATCTTACGACTCTCCTCTCTATTTGCATGCGGTGGAGGGCTGCTATTCCTTCACACGCAGACTTCCCACGCAGCGTCTCTCGTCACCCGGGTGGTCCGGTGACAGGCGGGTTAAGCCGACGTGTGTGAGGCAGTCGAGTGAATGCTTTGCAGACGCCGACATTGTCAAGAGACACGCCCGCTGGGGTGTGAAATAGCGGCTGGGCTAGAGGTTCCGTTACTTCGGAGAAACTTAGCGAAAACACTTTCTGGCGGGCTACCAGCGAGGCGTGGGAATGACTTGTGTACCCTGGCAGTTGTGGCGGGAAAATTCCCGCACTTTCTGCAAAATAGTAACGGTGATTGGTTTGCTCAGGGCATAGCGCCGTGACGTAGCAAAATAAGCACAGAAATTGGCGCCAAGAATCTCCATTGGTGGAATGGTAGTGCTCCGGCAATGGAGTGGAATTTCCGCCGGTTTTCGAGTTGCTGATTGGAACGTTTAACCTCGGCCACTGTCGTGGGGGCGGAAATGTTCTGTGTTCGGCCTGTACGGGTGCTCTTGTGGGGAGTTGGCAGTCGCCTTTCGGTCGAGGACGTCGAAGCAACCAGCCATCGCCTGCGGTACGCCAGATCGTGTTCTGGGAGATAAGAAGACCGTTTGGTAATGTACGTCCGCAGCACCGGCAGATAGGGATTTTCCTAGGTGACAATCAGAGCTCAGCAGAGCGCGCCTGTTCATCCTTTTCTAACTTTGTTCTGTTTCGAGTAGCAGCAATTACTGTTGGGTTAGCTGTGTGTCTCTCTTGAGATTTGAGTGGAAAGGAATTGGCTCCACATACCACCTCGTCTTAAACCTCACGATCTAGTTTAGGGACAACTTCACCTTTACAGTGTTTGTATGAATCTCCAAATTTGAGCCAATTTGATGTATTATATTTCCTGTGTTTCTTTTACTATTCAGTGTTTAGTCTTAATAAATCATATTGTTATTTTGGACAGAACTTTCATTCTGTTAATCGGTAGAGCAACCCTATCATTCCTCACTATGCAAATGAAACCTTTGTTTATTTAACTTATTTATAAAATTAAATTATTGCAGGTGCCAAACTCTCTTCCACTCCACTGGCAGGGTTGATTAGAGTCAGTTCGCGTATTTTTTTATCCTTGTGCAACAGCAAAAGTCGGAGTTAGAATAGGGGGGGCTTAGAGCATGATTTACATATGTGGATTCTAGTAGAATTTAGTGATAAATACACTGATAGCCCCGGCACCTCGCATAATATGGCGACCCTGCCAGGATCTTTCCTGAGAATCACTGATTAACAAACAGTATTCTTAGTACGAACATTCAAATTTTTTTTCTCTAATTTTTTTTATTGATTAATACCCAAGTTTTTTTTCTGGTAGTTCCGCGTTTAGTTTTAAGTAGCGGCGCATGATTACAGTTTTTGTTTTCAGTGTATACATTTTTTGTTCATTGTTTTTTGTGTTTCGTTGATGTGGTGTCCGTACCACATCGCACTTTGTCGGATTTGTGTGCAGTTTCTGTGCATGTAGTTACAGCGTTGGAACGGCGTTGTTGAAATTTTGTGTCTATGTCGAAGAATATATGGAGTAGATTATTTTTATTGTGCATCTTAGATAAAATTGTTCTTCATGAATGATCACGAGAAGTAAGGCACGACTATTATCGAGCGAAGTTAAACCAAAAGAGAATTGCATAATGGATAAGGGGCAGTTTACTGACGGGGATAGGTTCGGAGATGAGATGGGCACATATTTAGCAGGACAGGACGACAGGGTCATTGATGAGGAAGGTGATTTTGACGCGATCTTAGAGCAACGTTGTGACCGTGATTATGATAGTGAGATAGAGGATGAAACAGAGACAGGCACACAGATCGAGACGGCAGCAGAAGTTCATAATCAAACGAGCGAGAGCAGACAGGGGCCAGCTCGGTCACGTCAGAGCTCTAGTGCCCAGGTGTCCAGAGTTACATCTCCCACGTTTGAAGAGGATGAAAAAGATGACGTAAACCCAATACTGAGCTTCCTACGATCAATGAAAGAAGAAGCTGACAAACAGCGTAAGAAGGAGAAGGAAGAAGCTGACGAACAGCGTAAGAGGGAGAAGGAAGAAGAGGAGAAACAACGTAAGAAAGAGAAGGAAGAAGCTGACGAACAGCGTAAGAGGGAGAAGGAAGAAGAGGAGAAACAACGTAAGAAGGAGAAGGAAGAAGCTGACGAACAGCGTAAGAAGGAGAAGGAAGAAGAGGAGAAACAACGTAAGAAGGAGAAGGAAGAAGCTGACGAACAGCGTAAGAAGGACACTGAGGCAATAATTTCCCATATAGGGGAAATTCGTGGGGAATTACAAACAATAAAGAAAGAATGTGGAGAAGCAAAACAAATGTCACTGGTAGCACAAAAAGTAGCAGGCCTGGCCAAAACGGCAGCAACAGGGGCAATGAAAGTCGCAAAAGTAACTTCTCAACTCGCAGGGCGCTTGCGACGTGCGACACAAGCCCACTCAAAATCCCTAGCGTTCTTAAAAACCCAAGGTAGTATCGCGGTTACGAACATCACGAAACGAATGAAAGAAGTAGAGAGTCGAATAGCAAAACTAGAGCGAAACGGGCACACGAGTACTGCGCGTTCGGATACCAATGATGGAGTACACAGGATTGTGTCTCCGAGGAAAAGCCCGCCGTGCTCTAGCCCAGTGACAGCGTGCGGAACGAACAATGCACACGCAGAAACAGCGAGTAATAGTTCCAATAATTGCAGCCCACTTAGAAGAGTGAATGCTGAATGCCACTTCCACTGTGATACAGAGGTAGCACATCACAGTTATCAGCAAGATAGATCAGGACACTCAGCAGACGTGCAAGTATCGGAAACGAGTGACAACACCAGTGCGAGGATCGGACAGGATTTTGATCAGAATCACTTCCTGTCCATACTAAAATTACAGAAATTCAAAGATAATGGGGGGTCGATGCATCCGAAGAGCTGGGTGATGCAATTTACAAATTCATTACCGTCGTCATGGCCAACCCAGGCCAAATTAGAATTCATGTGTGGACACATCGAAGGCCAAGCCGCGGAAAAGATGCGGGGCGTGGCAGCGACGTGTCGGACTTATCAGGAATTTGTTGGTGCATTCCTGCGGACCTACTGGTCAAAGGAAACGCAAGATAGGATTAAAGAGGAAATAATATTTTGTCCTGAACTGGAAGCGTCCGGGCATAGGAGCGCAACCAAATTTTTTGATGATTTACTCAAGAAGAATCAGTTTTTAGATAGTCCATATAGCAACGGAGAAATCATTAAATTTTGCTTTTCCAAATTGCCAGTTAGGTATCAACAGACACTTGTCGGCAAGTGTGGATCTGACATAGATGCTTTCAAGAGTCTACTGCGCGAACTCGAAGTAGTCTTCGACAAACAAGACGCAAAGGACAGGAAGAAGGCGCAAAATAACAAATACCACGGGCCAAGAAGGGAGGACGACAACAGATCGCATAGTCGCACTGGTCAGTTAGGAAACCAGGGTTACGGAAATCAAGGTTACGCTTTTCAAGGTTATGGAAACCAGAGACACGGTAACCAGAACGTCAGGGAACAGGGTCAATCTAGACAAGCAATCTGGGACAGGAGGAATGACGAACGGCAAAGCGACCGTAATTGGAGAGAGCGAAATCAAGGACAACAGGAGAACCGGGAGATTGAAATTAGACCTCCAAATCCTAATGCATGTCAGAGGAGGGGGAGTCTAAGAAGGGATTGACGCTAGTCCACAGGACTCCACCACTTCTCTCACACAAAGAAGTTCGTGGAATAATAGTAGTTTAAGTGGTGTACATAGTAGAATAGGCAAATATATGAACCTTTCTTCGGGGAACAATAATCGTTGCATTAATAGATTAAGATTGTCAAAGTATTAACACGCTGCATAAGAATTTACTGCTGTTAACGTTTTTTTGTCTATGTTCGCGATCTCCTCTGTCTTTGCGATAAGAGGCACTACCTTTCCATGAGCAATGTTTTTTTTTTTGTCCTTTCCTATCTGGTGTCCATGTTAAGGGATAAAGATGAGTGACGAGATGCCGCACAAACGGGCGCATACAAGAACGTGCTCTTAGAAGCGTTCTGAGAAGTCGTGATGCGCTCCATAGCGGCCACAACCAGTTCGTGAGACGTTCATACCAATGCTTGCAGGCACGCGTCAGTGCATTGCAAGATTGTGGTATATTGCGTGATTTCGAGGATGAATGTGGGCAGTATAGTTTTTACAGTGATGCGCCAGCATCGTTGTCTCGCAAGTCGGGGAGAACCTGTGAGCGTTTGACTCCAATGGTGCCCTAGGGCCTAGACGGTAGAAATGCGGGCATAAAGCCTACCATGCCAATGTGCTGGTTGGGGATTTGGCGTGCTGCTTGTGACTGTCACAGATGAATCACCAAGGAATTATACTTGGAAATTCGTGACATAATGTGTAGCTGATGTGTGGTGGGCGACAGAATCCTCAACAGGAACCAGTCCGGGCTTGGTCAAATTACATTGCCTCTGGAAAGGTGCGCTTTCATTGCTAAAACGGCATCACATACAAAATTAAGTTCAAATATAAATTTATTGTCTTGTATAGCCATGGCTAACCCAGTCTCCGGAGTTTCAGTGAGGCGTAATGAAAACTCGGAGGTCATGTCGTACGGCGCGCACATCACTGTCGTCAATAGCGGCGAGCAGCGAGACATCTCAACGTAACAGGAATTATGTAAGAGTATTGTATAAGGTAAACAAAAAAAATAAATAAATAAATAAATAAAATAAAAAAAGGGGTACGATATACTAGGATAAGTTAAACTGTAGGATTTAACAATAACTAGATAATATTGTGGGGGTTTTCTACCACAAGTGTTGTGTTTGGGCGCGCCTGTTGGGATGTTATTTTTCAGGTCATGAAACCACAGACCCGAGATGGAGGGACGACCGGCGAGCGAACGTACAATAGTTGCATGTTCTTTATAGCTCAGTAAAACTTCAGCCTGCATAACAACATAATTGAATTAATAGACATAGAATGTAGATCGTTGGCAAATGGTAGTTAATTCTTGAGCATGTCTACTGTCGATCTATGTAATTAATAGTAATATTAGTGCGGGCCCGTACATTTAGTTCTTCATCCAATATAGCGTCACACACCATGTACAATAGTGAGATCGGTCTCTACACAAATATCAAGATAAATTATTTCCATGATTTTTGTTATGATAGCTACAGATAAATAACTATAAAATTAAAATTAGAGTGTCTGAAATGACATACCATCAATGTATCGTGATGTAAATTTATTATAACATAGAAGGTCATGGGGAAAAGTTAGGCATAAGATTTTTGTAAGAATTGTGCAGATGACGGGGATCGTGGCAATGCAGAGGCCAGCCGGAGGTCATCGGCTACCTGCAAGAAGAAAGCGTCAGCGTGCTACCTGACGTGAAGGGCGCGAAAGCATCCGGTCCTAGAAGCTGACAGCTTCGGGCCGTGTACCTGAGGGATTAGGCCGCAGACAGCCCTCGCCGGGCCACAAGCGAAAGTGGGGCTGGCCGTTGACACTGACACGCGACCCACACGCGACAGCCTGCTAGCTCTCCGGACGCGGCAGCCGTTTGGAGGGATTCCCTGCGGCAGACCACGTTGTCGTGAGTACACGAAGAAGATCACATATCGTGTCAGAATCTGCGCCTCATGTGCCTCAGGACAGAAAGGGACGCTATATACTCACCTGTTTGGGTTTTTACAACTCACTAGCATTGGCCGATCTGCATACACAAAGCAGTATCGTGCCACACTAACAAATGTATGGTCTCATTTCTAACTTCTCCTCTCTTTTAGAGAGCAGTTTTAGCAATCGTCACTCCTAGTTTGATCCTGTATGGATGACCTCACACACTTGTGGAGTCACTCCACGTGCCATCATCCCTTGTCGAACTGCAATATTGGGAAACGTAAAGTACTGTCCAGCGAGAGAAGAGACCTAGACTAGTGATGTATCCCAACAAATAGACCTCAGAGACAAGTAATCGACGTGAGGAGAGCCTATCACTGTGTCTTCCTACCGTACTGCCGTGATCATATGCGTGGGTCTGACTACAATCTCAACAGCGTACTGCAGACACTCCAGAACTCCCTATTGCTGTTGCCACAACGTAGCAACAACACCCGACGTTTAGCCTTATGTGATGTCAGTACTGTGGAATTAGTGAAGTGCCACGGATATTTCTAACAATGTGATTTTGTGCCTCATTCTCAGCACAGTCGTGAACATTGTGCAATGTGCACGCACAACTTGATGCCCCATGAACCTTGTTTTTTTTTCTTTTCTTTCTTAAATTTCTTTCTCTAGTGTTGGTTTTGTAATGTATGTTATACCTTGTATGTGTTTGTGTTTTACACTGTAATTCTTATTACAAATTACTGTATTGTTCTCCACACCATGTTTTTTTTGTATTTTGTATTTATTGTTGTGTGTATGCGAACAGTGTGCCTGAAGTCCCCATAAACTGAAGCAGATACCACCACTGTCATTGTGAATGGACCATCAGTTCAGGGAACATTTTGTAAAGGTTGGTCTTGCTGCAGGGAGACAGAATGAATCGGAGGTTGTAATTAGATTCTGAAAGCTCACAAAGAGATTGTTAACTTAAATAGTATCATGTGTGAGTGAGTTCAGGTTAGTTTAATGATTAAAATTGTTGTAACATCTTGGGCATTTAATTGCGGAGCACTCCAACTCTGATTGTAAAGAATAAACTGCTCCATATTTGGCTCAGATGCCCGGGCCATATTTAGAGCGTGAATGTCTGCGTGAATCGGTGTTTGGAAGGGGCTCCCTGGGTATGGATGTGTGATGTGAGTGTTAGTGTTCCATATTAAGAAGGTGAAGTTGGCTACATCATAAATAATCCTCCCTCTATGAGCTGCATTTTTCAGTTGCAGTGATTTTCTTTATAGAGTGCGGCATGTGGAGCCAGTTGCGAGATTGTTCTTGGGCGATTGACTCACTACCTTGCTCCTAAGTGAGCCAACCGCTCACCAATTACAATCTAAAATGGCGTAGGGGCTATGAGAGGTGGCATGAGCCCCCTCTCATATTTCTATCTTACGACTCTCCTCTCTATTTGCATGCGGTGGAGGGCTGCTATTCCTTCACACGCGGACTTCCCACGCAGCGTCTCTCGTCACCCGGGTGGTCCGGTGACAGGCGGGTTAAGCCGACGTGTGTGAGGCAGTCGAGTGAATGCTTTGCAGACGCCGACATTGTCAAGAGACACGCCCGCTGGGGTGCGAAGTAGCGGCTGGGCTAGAGGTTCCGTTACTTCAGAGAAACTTAGCGAAAACACTTTCTGGCGGGCTACCAGCGAGGCGTGGGAATGACTTGTGTACCCTGGCAGTTGTGGCGGGAAAATTCCCGCACTTTCTGCAAAATAGTAACGGTGATTGGTTTGCTCAGGGCATAGCGCCGTGACGTAGCAAAATCAGCACAGAAATTGGCGCCAAGAATCTCCATTGGTGGAATGGTAGTGCTCCGGCAATGGAGTGGAATTTCCGCCGGTTTTCGAGTTGCTGATTGGAACGTTTAACCTCGGCCACTGTCGTGGGGGCGGAAATGTTCTGTGTTCGGCCTGTACGGGTGCTCTTGTGGGGAGTCGGCAGTCGCCTTTCGGTCGAGGACGTCGAAGCAACCAGCCCTCGCCTGCGGTACGCCAGATCGTGTTCTGGGAGATAAGAAGACCGTTTGGTAATGTACGTCCGCAGCACCGGCAGATAGGGATTTTCCTAGGTGACAATCAGAGCTCAGCAGAGCGCGCCTGTTCATCCTTTTCTAACTTTGTTCTGTTTCGAGTAGCAGCAATTACTGTTGGGTTAGCTGTGTGTCTCTCTTGAGATTTGAGTGGAAAGGAATTGGCTCCACATACCACCTCGTCTTAAACCTCACGATCTAGTTTAGGGACAACTTCACCTTTACAGTGTTTGTATGAATCTCCAAATTTGAGCCAATTTGATGTATTATATTTCCTGTGTTTCTTTTACTATTCAGTGTTTAGTCTTAATAAATCATATTGTTATTTTGGACAGAACTTTCATTCTGTTAATCGATAGAGCAACCCTATCATTCCTCACTATGCAAATGAAACCTTTGTTTATTTAACTTATTTATAAAATTAAATTATTGCAGGTGCCAAACTCTCTTCTACTCCACTGGCAGGGTTGATTAGAGTCAGTTCGCGTATTTTTTTTATCCTTGTGCAACAGCAAAAGTCGGAGTTAGAATAGGGGGGGCTTAGAGCATGATTTACATATGTGGATTCTAGTAGAATTTAGTGATAAATACACTGATAGCCCCGGCACCTCGCAATCTCTGACAGGAAAGTGCGAGGATAAAGCTTAAATACAGATGACAAAAGTGTTGAACAACTTAAAAAAAATATGAATGATTTAGGGGAGGGAATTTGCCTGCGACACAAGTGTTTAACGCAGATGAAACTGGTTTGTTTTAGAAGTCCTTTTCAGACAATACAAAGGCCAGCAGGAAATACGGTTCAACACCTGGACGGAAAGGGAGTAAGAAACGAATCACCAGTCCTTTGTGTGCTAATGCTGATGCCGTTTAAAATCACTCGTAATTGTGAAAGGAATAAAAAATATCATCTCCCACTCATCTGAAGTTCCAGAATACCAAATTGAAAAGTTAAAATTTGAAGCTAATGACTGTGACTGATTTTAGACAATGCTACTTCTTGGCCCTTTGGTATATCTACTGATGATGGGGTGGTTAAATGTATGTTTCTGCCTCCAAACGTTACTTCGCTGATCTATTTTTCATTTAATCACCACGTACACTTTATGTTAAATTCCGAACTATTCTGGCTTCAAATAACTCTTTTAGGAAGCATTTCTGTAACGCAGACTTTTAATAATTCGAAACTGGACTCGCTCCAAATATTCCGAAATAGTGAGGTTTCACTATACTTATATTTGGCACTATTTATTTTGGTACTCCGTATTCTTTCGTATGGGGACTGTTAGGTGCGCAATTCCCGGCCAAATAATATCTAGCTGTTGAAAGACTGAGGAAAATGTATCGCTGAACGCCAAGGCTGAGCTGCAAAGAAGGAGTTCTGGAGCTGACCTCGTTCGCAGTACTTCGGTGTGAGGTGCGGAGGCTCACAGTCGTGGGAAAATATTATTCTGCCACAGGTCCCATGAAAGCACAAAGGTCAATGTCCCCCCATAGCGTAATACTGCCCTATCTGGTCTGAGGCCGTACACAGTGCCTGTTCCGAGCAGCGTTCATCTGGATGACGGCGCATCCGAACACCGTCATCGTTTCGTAATACGGAACGTTATTCACCCGACCAAGCGACAGGTTTCCATTGATCCACGGTCCAGTCTTGATAATCCTGTGCCCAGTGCAGTCGTAATGGACATGGGAACACAAAAGGGTCCTCTGCTGCAGACAATGTCGCTGGATATTGTCCTCTGAAACATTTGTGTCAGTAGCAGCCGTTGTACTCTGTCATCAGGTCTGTTACATATCGCTGTGTATCATGCAAGCCCCCAACATTAACATACTCCGATTAGGCGTACACGTCCACCACCATGTCGCCTACTTGTGGTCTGAAAGTCATTCAACCACTTTCCACAGATGGTCACTACGGTTAGCATGTGAAGAGCCGAGCATATGCGAGATGCTCGTCTCAGGTGCTGGGGCCATAACAATCTGCCTTCTGTCCATATCGCTTTGGCCGGTATTACCCTATCAAATTTCTTTGTCAAAGATTTGATTAAACATTCGCCAAATTTATTTGACAAAGATCTTTGACGTGGAGCTAAAAAGCGGTATTACACTGTCATCATATTTTTCGTCAAAGTTCAAGATGGCTGACAACACAACTTGTTATTACCCGCAGCAGTCGCATGTACCACAATTGCACTGTGTGCACATGTGGAAGAGAAGTGGGGGGGGGAAAGAAACGTACCTGGGTGAAGCCAAGAAACGTACCTGGGTGAAGCCGTGGGTTTTACGACGAGACGATAAAACCATTCAACAAAACTTGTTACGTGAGCTTGTAGTGGAATGGATGAGCATACATTTCTGTATGTGCTCAGTGAAGTGTATCCTCATATCACAAAGTACAATACTCACTTAAGAACTGCTATATCTGCAGAAGACAGGCTCACTTTAACACTCCGATTCCTTGCTACAGGAGAGAGTTAGGTTAGATTAGGTTAGGTATCCAATCTTCTTAATCTATTTTTGTATTCAGGGTGTCTCACGTTGCAAAGCGCCTCTTCAGCTTCATACATTTCTATTGATTTTGTAGTAGTTGGGACACACCAATTGTATTTACTGGCAACGTTTATAAAAAACGCTACAGATGGCAGAATGCTGCAGCGATGCTAGCGCTCCACGTGGTAACATGTTACATTGCAGTGAACAGAAGACAAGCGACTTTTATGATCAAATCTACAGCGAGGCCCTAGATCTGATTAAATTTATTTGACAACAGACGAGATTTGGTAAAATGCCCTATTACACCATCAAACTTCTTTGACAAAAATATTTGACATATCAACTTTGACAAAGAAATTTGATAGTGTAATACCGGCCTTAGGCACAATTCAAGTAGAAATGGCGTGACGCGGATATCTGGCGGTGGCGAATCAGGGGCGTGGCGCGGACGAGACGTGAGCAATTTACACAGAAGTAAGACACGCGATACTGTCGTGCTACGATGATTTTGATGCACTGGATCTTTTGTAAGTCGCAAATCTTGTATATGTTGAGCAGCGAAGAAGATATTGGGAACATGGGTTATGCTTGAGAAAAGGGAAGAAATACGCTGAGGTGATAAAAGTCATGGGATGCCTCCTAATATCGTTTCAGACGTCCTTTTGCACGCCATAGTGCGGCAACTCGACATGGCACGGACTCAACAAGTCGTTGGAAGTGGCCTGCAGCCATGTTTAGTGATGGGCTAAACTGCGATTTTCCGATATCAGTGATTTCTGTGAATGCTACTTTTCAGTATCTGTTATTCTTAACTGCGATTTGTCGCAGTTAAGAGTCGCAGTTAAGGAACATAGGTCGTGTATCCCTCCGCCACTCCTATTTCTGCGATTTCTGCTACTTCCGCGATTTCTGCGACTTCTGCTACTTCTGAGACTTCTGCGACTTCTGCTACTTCTGTGACTTCTGCGATTTCTGCTACTTCTGCGATTTCTGCGACTTCTGCTACTTCTGCAATTTCTGTGACTTCTGCTACTTCTGTGATTTCTGTGACTCCTGCGATTTCTGCGACTTACCACTGTATGAAAAAGTTACATCTGTCAACACAGAAAATTGCATCGCAACAAACCTGTCATTGGCAAGTATGTTTTACGTTTTTTCTTCCGTTGGCTTTAATTTTGTATTAAAGAAACAACTGTGAAAATATTAATAGTGTAATTACTATGTAAGTAGCCGTACAGTACCGTAATAGTTGGTATTTAGAAAATGAATTCTAACATATTGTTATATTCACAGGTACCTGAACTACATTTCAATCACTCAGTAAAGTGATAACTCAAAATATCATTGTCAACAGATCTGAAGAAATTGCCACTGCGTCTTTAGACCGTTTTCGTCAGACGAGAGGTTAGTTTCTAAGCGTTTCGATGGACATAATTACTTCAGTGAGATCGTTCTTGCAAATGTGATATTCATTATAGCAAATATTAGCAATCTACCCTGTCAATTATATTGCTAGTAATTAATGACAGCAAAAATTGTTTAATAATCCTTGTGTTTTTGCAGACACAGTTCTGACTCTGATTACTGATTGCTGTACGTATCTATCCACATCAAGTCTGTTGGGAGAGACTCGTGAAGATTCAAGACAGCTCTTAGAGGATTTGCAGTTTAAAAGTGAAATAATTGTGAAATAAGTCTGTGAATGATTAAACTGTGTTTTGTTGAAATTGTTGTGCGATTTTAAAGGAATAATAAATGTCAAATACAGTGAGTGAATAATAAAAATCTCATTTTCCACATGTTTAAGCCGTCCTATACCCATAATTTTCCGCCACTTACTTATTGGTAAACACTTGTTGGAGAGCGACATGCCGCCCCCCCCCCCTTTCTCCACAATCTTGGTGTGACACTGACCTGTAACATATCCCGAAGTCTACAATATGCATTTTGAGGCTGTTGATATGAAAGTGGGAAGTACAGATCTTCCAGTTAAATCAGGAATAGCTTAAGTGCATTACTTGAAAGTAACACAGGAAAAGCTTACTTATGTAGGTGGTAGTAGTGTCGGCAAAAAGTTCTTGTGTGTGAAGTTGCCATGTAGAACACCAGGTGTAAAACTTTTCTCCCGAGTCTTGAACTGTGTCGGAACAAAAGTGAGGCATTCATATGACTGTTTTCATTTCTCTACACTTATACAGATGTCTGAGTTCTGCTGTGTTAACACTGCAAAGTCCTGTAGGCATGTGGAGTATTAACCAAAACTGTCATATTGGAAGCAGAATCAAACACATTTGTTACGTTACTTGATATTTTCAGGAGAAAAGGGCAATGTTGCTTCTTATTAATATAATACATTCAGAGTCACAGCAGTATTTGACCAACCATAACTGATGCTGAATGTGCATGTCGTCATATAATATGAAAGGCTTATTTCAATAGTGGTACAAGTCCATTACCTCCACTTTTCTGTCTATAATGCTTCTGAAATTAGTGATCCAAACAAACATAAATAAAGGTTCATCACTAGCAAGAAGCCATATGCTTGAATATTTCTGGTATCTCAACTGCAGATTTTTCAGCGCTCATTTAACTTTACGACTCTGTATCTCAAAATGAACAAAAATGGACTTGTACCACTACTGAAATAAGCCCTTCATATGCACACACAGCACATCGATCTCGTGAGGCACAAGGCTCTCATAACGAAGTACATACGTCGGTCAACAGATGACACTAGGAAAAGTATGTTAACTGCGCTTTTTAGTTGCTACTTGCGACTCTTAGTTGCGATTTGTCACAGAAATCGCAGTTTGACTCGGTAGCGAATAGCGTAGTATGAACTTTGCTCAACAGATGGGAGTGCTAACTGCGCTTTTTAGTTGCTACTTGCGACTCTTAGTTGCGATTTGTCACGGAAATCGCAGTTGGACTCAATAGTGTATCGCAGAGATGGGCGTAGTACGAACTTTGACCCACAGATGGCACTGTTAACCGCGCTTTCTAGTTGCTACTTGCGACTCTTAGTTGCGACTTGTCACGGAAATCGCAGTTGGACTCCATAGCGTACCGCAGAGATGGACGTAGTACGAACTTTGGCCAACAGATGCCACTGTTAACCGCGCTTTTTAGATGCTACTTGCGACTCTTAGTTGCGACATGTCACTGAAATCGCAGAAAGCAGTGCTAAATTCGACCAATACATGGCTCACGTCTTTGAATGTGAAATACTTATTGCGACTGCTGTGACTGAAATCGCAGTTAGATTCTGTAAAGTTGCTACTGTGATATCTGTGACTTCTCAGTCACTGTGATTTCTAACAGATACGCGATTTCCTGCCCACCACTAGCCATGTTGCCTCTATAATCATCCATAACTGCGGAAGTGCTGCCGGTGCAGTGTTTTATGCACGAACTGAGCTCTCTCGATTATGCCCCATAAATGTTCGATGGGATTCATGTCGGGCGATATGGGGGGGGGGGGGCAATTCATTTGCTCGAATAGTACAGAATGTTCTTCCGTCAATCGCGGATGACTGTGACCCAGTGCATGGTGCTCATGGGAATATGACGTCCACGAATATCTACAAATGACCTCCAAGTAGCAGAACTCCACAGGACCCAGCCCATTCCATGGTGAACACAGTCCACAGCATTATGGAACCATCATCAGCTTGTACAGCTGACAACTTCAACTTGGGTCCACGGGTTCTTGGGGTCTGCGACACATTCGAACTCTACTATCAGCTCCTACCAACTGAAATCGTGACTCATCTTACCAGGCCCCGGTTTTCCGGTCGTCTAGGATCCAACCGCCGGCCGTTTGGACGAGCGGTTCTAGACAAGTCCAGAACCGCACTGCTGCTACGGTCGCAGGTTCGAATCCTGCCTCGGTCATGGATGTGTGTGCTGTCCTTAGGTTAGTTAGGTTTAAGTAGTTCTGAGTTCTAGGGGACTGATGACCACAGTAGTTAAGTCCCATAGTGCTCAGAGCCATTTGAACCATTTTTGGATCCAACTGATATGGTCACGATCCCCAAAGAGACACTGCAGGCGATATCGTGCTCTGAGCAAAGGCACTCGCGTCTGCTGTCTGCTGTGGTAGCCCATTAAAGACAGATTTCGTTGCACTGTCAAAAAGGTTCAAATGTCTCTGAGCACTATGGGACTTAACATCTGAGGTCATCTGTCCCCTAGAACTTAGAACTACTTAAACCTAAACAACCTAAGGACATCACACACATCCATGCCCGAGGCAGGATTCGAACTTGCGACCGAAGCGATCGCGCGGTTTTTTCAAAGTTAACGTAAGTAATTGTGTAATAACTTTACAAAAATATGTAAAATCGCGTCATGCACAGCCTGCGTCAAGAAAGCACAAATACATAAGCATAAAATAGATAAGCGAATAAGTAAACATAAAACATCCAGAACAGAGGATACCGTAGCTATATTAACAGCAAAAACTACTTCTGATTCGTAGCTCGCTAGAACATACGCCATCTGTTGGACAATAGATGAATGTAACTAAATGTTTTGTGAACGAATCTTTTACTGTAGACAAGAAAAAAATTAGGTATTTAGTACGTAGCTAACTCTGACACAGAATTTGCGCCTGTCTACCCGTAGTTTTCAGATGAAAATAACTCTTAATTCAATATTAACTTAAAATGTGATTGTGACTGACTTCATAAACCACACACCAATGAAAAACACGAGCAACTAATTTGCACAGCGCGCGGCCAGAGCTTCGAGTGTTACGCGCCATAGCTCGTCGTGACCAAATGTCAAAATATATTAGTTGGTTACTCGGGACTGGGGAGAGGCATCGCTATCCTTCCACCGTTAAAAACAATTTCCATATGTTAACTATATTTTGTACGCAACGATCAATGTCCTAGAACCCACTAAATGTGAAAGGTCCAGGGCCTACATTATCCATGGCCGCGCGGGATTAGCCGAGCGGTCTCAAGCGCTGCAGTCATGGACTGTGCGGCTAGTCCCGGCGTAGGTTCGCGTTCTCCCTCGGGCATGGGTGTGTGTGTTTGTCCTTAGGATGCTTTAGGTTAAGTAGTGTGTAAGCTTAGGGACTGATGAGCTTAGCAGTTAAGTCCCATAAGATTTCACACACATTTGAACATTAAAAAAAAATACATTCTCCACTGCAAATTTTCCAAAATATGCCTCATGGTTTCCATATTTGCTAAGTATCACAATAACTATGGCAATAACGAAAATAAAACCAGTTCACTACCAAGCTGTGACATTCAAACGTCCCCTTAGAAAAATTAATGAATTACTGTGCTGAAAACCTCTTACGTTATTTGATTTTCAAACAGCTGAGCAGAATTGAACGTACTCAGACATTTCTCTCTTCACCTATTCTGATCAACACTAAACTGACACACAATATTTTTTAGCGCAACGCAATCTGACTTTCAATAATCCCTACAAAAGAATGGCCCTGACTAACAATAACCTATACCTTTCATGAATCACTTACCTCACAAAAATCTTCGTTACCCGAACTACTGCAATACAGCGAGCGCAAATACTGCCAGCTAAGTAAAAGATTCAAACTACTGAAGGCCCTAACTACTGATAGGCATAGTTAGCAACTGAAAGATTTTGATAGAGAACAAACAATGTATAATAGTGGTTCAAATGGTTCAAATTGCTCTGAGCACTATGGGACCTAACATCAGAGGTCATCAGTCGCCTAGAACTTAGAACTACTTAAACTTAACTAACCTAAGGACATCACACATATCCATGCCCGAGGCAGGATTCGAACCTGCGACCGTAGCGGTCGCGCGATTCCGGACTGTAGCGCCTAGAACCGTTCCGCCACCCCGGCCGGCCCTTAATAGTGTTCAAAAGTCATAATATTAATATATATATATATATATCAGTTCATGACATCCAGTCTTACAAATTTACTCTCTCTAATGGACACACGTCCAGATCATCCGCTCTCAAAACTCCGCCATCTCACTCCCCACATCCACCACTGCTGGCGGCTGACCTCCAACTGCGCAACGCTACGCGCTGTTCACATCCAACTGTCCAACACTACAATAGCGTCTATTCCAGCAATGCAAACTAGCCACAGACCTCACACAGCACAGCCAGTGATTTTCATACAGAGCGCTGTGTGGCGTTACCAACATAAAAACCTAAACAGCCTACTTACAACATCAAACTATAAGTTGTCGAAAAATCATTTTTTTTACCAAAGAGTTTCTTCAAAATCCGATGAGGAAGAACACAAAGGGGAGAACACACGAGAATACAAAAGCTGTGGTTTATAATTTTTTTACTTGAAAAGTAAACGTTTAACTGAGAAACTATCTACAGGAACCGATGCAGTTTAGCTTCATGCCCATAAAACAATTTTTTACGCATATCGGATGACTTCAAATTAATGGAAACACTAGCGCGCTATTTGGACGTGTCCGCCAACCGTCGCTTCGGTGCGCTACACCTGGGTGACAAACGGACGTGGCGCGGACCACGAAGCGACGCGTCCCCGCCACGCCATCTGGGTGTAAATTGGTTCATTTGTTAACATGGAGGTGGCGCGAAGCAGCGTAACGCGCACACGAGACGCTAGCGCCACGGGATTTCTGTGTGAACTGGGCCTTTTGTCAGTAGGTTTCCCTACATGCGATCCGCATCGTCGCTACAATGATTCTCCATTTCGCCTTTGCTCCAGTTGTAAGGCAACGGGGGATAACATGGCCATACAGCAGCTTTGCTGGCAATGGAAATATCAGCTATGGAAAAATGGATGGGATGTGAAAAGCACAAAGACAAGTCAATATACTGTAGACTCATCTTTTCCTGATAAAGAGAAGGCAGCATTCAGCGGTTTCAGATGGTTTAAATTACACGGTTACATAACTGCGTATAATTACTGTACATGACTTTGCACTTAAGTTAATAATGTAGGGTGTGCTTGTAATGAGTCCTTTGATTTGCTGGATACCTAATCATTCAAATAGGAGTCATGCGAAAACGAGCTCTTCCAAGTAGTTCGTCATTTAAATTTAAAGTACAGCAGCAGAAATAACATGTTGGGCTGGTGTACTTCAATCAAAACGTCTCATAGTAGAATTAAATTATAAAAATGTTTAGAACAACTGCAGAGTAAGTCATTATTTTATTATGAAGATACCATTCAGTTTCGATCTTTGTAGTGCCAGACAACTATTTGTATGTCTCATATTTTGTGCAAAGACGTCATTAAATGAATGGAGAGGGTGAAACTGTGCCAAAACATGGAATTATTCAAAAAAAATGATTCAAATGGCTCTGAGCACTATGGGACTTAACTTCATCAGTCCCCGAGAACTTAGAACTACTTAAACCTAACTAACCTAAGGACATCACACACATCCATGCCCGATGCAGGATTCGAACCTGCGACTGTAGCGGTCGCGCGGCTCCAGACTGTAGCGCCTAGAGCCGCTCGACCACTCCGGCCGGCATGGAATTATTCATAATAATGTAAATCTGATAGCATGCCATAAATTAGTTCCGATTTTAATCTTCCGTGCTTAAGAATAAAATTATGTATTAACTGTAGAGTGAAAATAGTGTAATGCAAAATGGACATGAAAATACTTGTTTTGTGTTTGGATAACCGTCGTAGTTCCGTTGCATAGTGTTTTGTTTTTTAATTGCAACGAAGTATAAAATTATGTGGAACCATGGACCTTGCCGTTGGTGGGGAGGCTTGCGTGCCTCAGCGATACAGATGGCCATATCGTAGGAGCAACCACAACGGAGGGGTATCTGTTGAGAGGCCAGACAAACGTGTGGTTCCTGAAGAGGGGCAGCAGCCTTTTCAGTAGTTGCAGGGGCAACAGTCTGGATGATTGACTGATCTGGCCTTGTAACATTAACCAAAACGGCCTTGCTGTGCTGGTACTGCGAACGGCTGAAAGCAAGGCGAAACTACGGCCGTAATTTTTCCCGAGGACATGCAGCTTTACTGTATGATTAAATGATGATGGCATCCTCTTGGGTAAAATATTCCGGAGGTAAAATAGTCCCCCATTCGGATCTCCGGGCGGGGACTACTCAAGAGCACGTCGTTATCAGGAGAAAGAAAACTGGCGTTCTACGGATCGGAGCGTGGAATGTCAGATCCCTTAATCGGGCAGGTAGGTTAGAAAATTTAAAAAGGGAAATGGATAGGTTAAAATTAGATATAGTGGCAATTAGTGAAGTTCGGTGGCAGGAGGAACAAAACTTTTGGTCAGGTGAATACAGGGTTATAAATACAAAATCAAATAGGGGTAATGCAGGAGTAGGTTTAATAATGAATAAAAAAAATAGGAGTGCAGGTAAGCTACTACAAACAGCATAGTGAACGCATTATTGTGGCCAAGATAGACACAAAGCCCATGCCTACTACAGTAGTACAAGTTTATATGCCAACTAGCTCTGCAGATGATGAAGAAATAGATGAAATGTCTGACGAGATAAAAGAAATTATTCAGGTAGTGAAGGGAGATAAAAATTTAATAGTCATGGGTGACTGGAATTTGTCAGTAGGAAAAGGGAGAGAAGGAAACATAGTAGGTGAATATGGATTGGGGGGAAGAAATGAAAGAGGAAGCCGCCTTGTAGAATTTTGCACAGAGCATGACTTAATCATAGCTAACACTTGGTTCAAGAATCATAAAAGAAGGTTGTATACCTGGAAGAATCCTGGAGATACAAAAAGTATCAGATTATATAATGGTAAGAAAGAGATTTAGGAACCGGGTTTTAAATTGTAAGACATTTCCAGGGGCAGATGTGGATTCTGACCACAATCTATTGGTTATGAACTGCAAAAAGGTGGGAATTTAAGGAGTTGGGACCTGGATAAACTGAAAGAATCAGAGGTTGTAGAGAGTTTCAGGGAGAGCATAAGGGAACAATTGACAGGAATGGGGGAAAGAAATACAGTAGAAGAAGAATGGGTAGCTCTGAGGGATGAAGTAGTGAAGGCAGCAGAGGATCAGGTAGGTAAAAAGACGAGGGCTAATAAAAATCCTTGGGTAACAGAAGAAATATTGAATTTAATTGATGAAAGGAGAAAATATAAAAATGCAGTAAATGAAGCAGGCAAAAAAGAATACAAACGTCTCAAAAATGAGATCGACAGGAAGTGCAAAATGGCTAAGCAGGGATGGCTAGAGGACAAATGTAAGGATGTAGAGGCTTGTCTCACTAGGGGTAAGATAGATACTGCCTACAGGAAAATTAAAGAGACCTTTGGAGAGAAGAGAACCACTTGTATGAATATCAAGAACTTAGGTGGAAACCCAGTTCTAAGCAAAGAAGGGAAGGCAGAAAGGTGGAAGGAGTATATAGAGGGTTTATACAAGGGCGATGTTCTTGAGGACAATATTATGGAAATGGAAGAGGATGCACATGAAAGCGAAATGGGAGATAAGATACTGCGTGAAGAGTTTGACAGAGCACTGAAAGACCTGAGTCGAAACAAGGCCCCGGGAGTAGACAACATTCCATTAGAACTACTGATGGCCTTGGAAGAGCCAGTCATGACAAAACTCTACCATCTGGTGAGCAAGATGTATGAGACAGGCGAAATACCCTCAGACTTCAAGAAGAATATAATAATTCCAATCCCAAAGAAACCAGATGTTGACAGATGTGAAAATTACCGAACTATCAGTTTAATAAGTCACAGCTGCAAAATACTAACGCGAATTCTTTACAGACGAATGGAAAAACTGGTCAGAAGCAGACCTCGGGGAAGATCAGTTTGGATTCCGTAGAAATGTTGGAACACGTGAGGCAATACTAACCTTACGACTTATCTTAGAAGAAAGATTAAGAAAAGGCAAACCTACGTTTCTAGCATTTGTAGACTTAGAGAAAGCTTTTGACAATGTTAACTGGAATACTCTCTTTCAAATTCTGAAGGTGGCAGGGGTAAAATACAGGGAGCGAAAGGCTATTTACAATTTGTACAGGAGCCAGATGGCAGTTATAAGAGTCGAGGGGCATGAAAGGGAAGCAGTGGTTGGGAAAGGAGTGAGACAGGGTTGTAGCCTCTCCCTGATGTTATTTAATCTGTATATTGAGCAAGCAGTAAAGGAAACAAAAGAATAATTCGGAGTAGGTATTAAAATTCATGGAGAAGAAGTAAAAACTTTGAGGTTCGCCGATGACATTGTAATTCTGTCAGAGACAGCAAAGGACTTGGAAGAGCAGTTGAACGGAATGGACAGTGTCTTGAAAGGAGGATATAAGATAAACATGAACAAAAGCAAAACGAGGATAATGGAATGTAGTCAAATTAAATCGGGTGATGCTGAGGGAATTAGATTAGGAAATGAGACACTTAAAGTAGTAAAGGAGTTTTGCTATTTATGGAGTAAAATAACTGATGATGGTCGAAGTAGAGAGGATATAAAATGTAGACTGGCAATGGCAAGGAAATAGTTTCTGAAGAAGAGAAATTTGTTAACGTCGAGTATAGATTTAAGTGGCAGGAAGTCGTTTGTGAAAGTATTTGTATGGAGTGTAGCCATGTATGGAAGTGAACCATGGACGATAACTAGTTTGGACAAGAAGAGAATAGAAGCTTTCGAAATGTGCTGCTACAGAAGAATGCTGAAGATAAGGTGGGTAGATCACGTAACTAATGAGGAGGTATTGAATAGGATTGGAGAGAAGAGAAGTTTGTGGCACAACTTGACTAGAAGAAGGGATCGGTTGGTAGGACATGTTTTGAGGCATCAAGGGATCACAAATTTAGCATTGGAGGGCAGCGTGGAGGGTAAAAATCGTAGAGGGAGACCAAGAGATGAATACACTAAGCAGATTCAGAAGGATGTAGGTTGCAGTAGGTACTGGGAGATGAAGAAGCTTGCACAGGATAGAGCAGCATGGAGAGCTGCATCAAACCAGTCTCAGGACTGAAGTCCACAACAACAACAAATGTGTGTAAAATTATATAATGTATTTAGGTTTACGTATTTAAATCTTATAAAAATTGTAAAGGAATTGTAGCAATGTTTAGGAATTATTTTGATTAATGTAGTGTCACGTGACCCGATTCAAGACTGGGGATATGAGCGGGAAAATGTGGTCTTTGGTCGTTGTCCGTTGTGGTGGTAAGTTCGGAGCGGCAAAGTGCCGCGAGTGTAAGCATGGACGCTAGTGTATGCGAATAAACTGTGAAGGAACAAAGTGAAAGCGTGTAGGTGCGAGTCAATAAACCATGTGTACGAATTGCACCGATTATTATTTATCCAGATCGGATTTATTTGTGAACTTTTCTTTTTAAATAAATAAGTTTCAATCTGAACTTGTATAGTGTACGTCATTTTGCGCAAGGTTGTGGTATAGACAATTGTGTATTCAAGTCACTGCAGTTCAAAGGCTAGTGGCACAGTATTAGGGGCGCAAATGCAACCGTTCACCACCAACCCCTCTTTGCAGATGAGCCACGTGTAAAATAGGTAGCGAACGAGCTCGAGTACAGTTGCACAGTTACGACTTCCCTCACCGCGTTACGTGCCCTTAACGCGAGCAGGTGGCAATCATTCTCGCTGGGGCCAGTGGTCAAAATTTTTGGCTCGTCGTTGTGTATGTGTGTTTGTGTGCGCGTGTGCGTGTTACTCCAGTGTATTTTAAGTGCTCCACGACTCGTCCAACTGTGTTCTTTTAACTATATGTCGACTTTTTTTTCAACTGTCCCACAATGAAAGTCCCCGTGTCAGTGTATATTGTCTCCCTTTATTATGATTTTATGTCCCCCTTTTTCCGCCTTTTTTATGTATAGTTTCCTCTTTTTATTTTAATGTAATGTCGGTCGGCTGAAGAGCGACGGATTGTGCTGCTGCCAGCCCTCCCCTACCTGTATGAGGCAGGGAAATGAAACCACAATAACGAAAAAAAAAGTCCGTGTTTGTTTGTGTGTGTGTGTGTGTCACCAGAACCGAGCGATCGAGCTATAGAATTCCATGCGCCTCCCACAGTCTTGCGAATGATTCTGTCAGCGAAGTGACACATGATAGCGATCGAAGTCATTACTTTTGCCAAACTGGCATTCGATTTACCGAAGAAATAGAAACTTAGGTTAATTCTGTATCGGGTTTCTAATGGAGTTCAAAACAGAATTTTTTATGTTATAAGAATGAGTGGTGTCTTCTTTCAAATGTGTCGAAAAGAACAGACACCACGCGGGATCCGCAGCTGTGATACATATTAAGAGAATTGAACAGGGAGCGGGAGAAAGGAAAGGAAGGAGCTAATGACTTCAGTTGCATCGCGACTTTGTGGAGAACCAGCTGCGACAAGTGAAAATGTATGCCGGATGAAACTTGATCCTAGGATATCCTGCTTACGAAGCAGTTATGTTAACCATTGCGCCACCCAGACACAATATTTATCGCAAACGCGCGGATTATCTCGGCACACTCTTCACAGCCCCCTCCCCGAGCGCCACCTGTTTGCAGTCACCATTCATGACCTCCATGCTCGCCAATTTTTGATTCCCTGCTGGATGTCGAACATAAATGTACATCCGCACTTATGGTTCTGGATTCATTGCGTATCAAGGCGAATCAGTTACATGAATGTGCCGTTTCTGTTCTTCTGGACAAGTCCAAAACAATAGGCACCATGCACTCATATAACTGATTTGCTTCGATAGACTATGATCCTCCAGATCCTCAAGCACCATGCACTCTGCCTCGCCTTCCATACACGCCTCCCATCACCCACATGGATCCTCTACGACCTGATTACTTTCCCCCATCTGTTCCTTTTCCCCAAACATATCCTCATCCTCTACACCTCCCGCTGCCTCGATCCCCCTCATCCCCCGGTTGTTCCTCTCCTCTCCAACCCCCACCATCTCCCGCACCTTCACCGTTGTGTCCCCCCTACCCTCCACCTCTACACCTTTCATCTCTTTTCCCAAGGTGGCTTCCGTCGTCTCCCCCTCCCGGATGATACCCTCTCTCCCTTCCTCTGTCCTTTTCCCGGGCTCCCTCGCCCCCCTTCCATCCTATTTTTCCCTGCCTACCCTCTCTCTGCCTCCCTTCTCTCCCCCGAGTCCTTTTGCATTCCCCTCCTCTGCCCCTCTCCACTCCCTCTCGCATCTGCCCTGCCCCCCCCCCCTTATGAGTCCTCTCCCTCTGTCGGCTCCTCCCACCCCACTTCGTTTTTCCTCTCCTTCCCCCTTTCTTCCCCCCTCATCTGTCCAGGTCCCCCCCCCCCCCATCTGCCCTTGGCTGTGGTGTCTCATCTTCATGCTAACTTTTTAGTGCAGTGTTTCAAGTGAGTGTTAAGTGTTGTGTGTCTTTTCTGAAGTGTTGCGTAAAGAAAACATACTGTCGCTGGGTGTGATTTTTATACCTCTTGCGAACAGAAACCAGACTCTAGCCATCTTTTTTTAACTGTCTGTCTACTATTTTACCTGTCTGCTTCCTGCGTATTTTATTAGCATTGCCAAGCCTTTGTTTTATGTTTTAATTTCCACATTTTTTCCGACATTTTACAATTTAAGTGACAGTTTCTTAAAAATTCTGTAGGCTGAAGAGCGGCGTACTAAGCTGCAGCGTGCCCGCCCCCTTCGGGGGAATCGAAACGCAATAAAGGAAAAAAAATGCAGATGCATATTTATGTTCAACCTCCAGCAGGATCTAAAATTAGCCATCATAGTGGACATGGGCAGAGACTGTGGATAAATGGTGGCTCTAGGATTGCGAGTTATTTGAAGAGTGTGCCAAGATAGTCCGCTCATTTGCGAGTGACACAATGATTAATGCAACTGCCTGGTAAGCAGAAGATTCCGGTTTCGAGTCCCAGTCTGGCACATACATCCACCCGTATTGACTGATTCCACACAAGGTCCTGATGCCGCTGAAACTACTAGTTCCTTCCCTTTTCTTTCTCTCCCCTCCTTGATCAATTCATATAATATTTAGAGACAACGTTCTCAATTGTCGCAGCAGGCCGTGTTTGTGTTTTGACCGTTTGCAGCTGCATATGTGTGCGAAATAGTATTCTCAGCTCATGTATCGACAAAGAAATAAGCACCACAACGGATTTGATTGCATGAGAATCCAACTTTCGTCCGTCCTTAGAGGCTAATATTAAGTATATCTGCGAAAACAAAAACCAGCAAACGAATACCATTAATCTCATTAAAATTTAAATTGAGAGTATCTTTATCGTTATGTTATTTTTAATGTCTCAGCTCATTTATTAAGTAGTTTACAAAGTTATTTTCAAATATTTGGAGTTAATTGTGAAATTACTTTTTGAAGCAAGCAAATAGTTCATTTACAGAATGTTGCATTAAAAACGAACGAGGAGTTCCACGATTAAAGATTCCATTTCCTGCAAACATTTACAAACACTATGCTACGTTGTCGTTCTCGTTGATCTCTGTATCGGGATAGCATACTATGCTCACATTCATGTATAGTTTTGTTTTTTTGCTGACTGCTGTACGCTTGTTAATGTTACAAACAGCAGTACATAAGCGAAATCAGTAACCGCTGCTAAGAATACGCTTCATTTTTATACTATTTATACTAACAAAGCTGCATGCGCAGGTTACGAGTTGAAGTAAATCGGGATAGTGCGACAATTACCTAGCCGGAAGACCGACAGCATAGCTCTTGCGTTTACGAAAGTATTACTGATGTTAAGCTACTTAAAACTGATATATAGTATTAGATGTGTATTGCTCATAACATGACACACAATATTTTCTTTTATTTTTATGTATCGACATATTTTTCAAGCTATTACCGTGACTGTTTAAAATATGAACAAAAACACAACGTAGCCATTCGTTAAATTTTAAGTTTATTTATGAAACGATTAGAAAGCTCTTCTCCTGAATAAAATGTCATTTTGGTGTTTATGTGAGGGTGTTGGTTTCCCAGGCGTAAAGTCGCTGAGATAAACACATGTTCTGCACCTGGTGATGAATCAAAGCCTATGGAGCGCGTCTGTACAGAAAACTTAAAAACAAGTAATTGACTAGATTGTGGCTTTATTTATAATCTCTTTTCTGTTGTTTCATCAAAAAATGATTACTGAATCAACAAAGTGCTCGTCATTCAAGTAGCAAACTTTAATAGTCATCATCCAGGTACTTAAGCCTTAAGTGGTATTTATTAGAATGACCAAAAATTTCGCAAGGATAGTGGCGCTAGCCACAGTTTTGGACACAAAAAGTATTACACTAGGTGAGTATAAGTCTTACAATTCTTGAGTACAAGCAAGTTGTTCTCTTTGCGTTCTTTCTGCATTATCAATGAAAAAAGTAGGAACTCTATTTCTCTTGCTTTGTTGAAGACCTTTTCCCTCCCTTTCCTCTTTTTCGAAGTAACAGGCAATCGGCACGAGTGAACGGCACAGGCTTAATAAAAAACATACTTTTCTGCTTGGTAATTTTTACACTGGCACCGCCGCGGTGCAATACTATATCCTCCTTATTAGAAGTGAAGTGTTTCACTATTGTATACGAAATCACGAATTTTCCCGTAAGGCAGCAGTCCAGTTTATTTTCAAAATGTCAATGAGCAGAATAGCGAGTCTGTGTTCGTTGCCGTGAATCGTGCAGCATCGATTTAACATTTAGGTCACATTAACGCCATTGTTGAAACCAGACCAAAGAGAAGTAATGGCGGAATCTCTACGAGTCCACGCCATCGATCTGAAAATGCAAGGCAACACAGTACCTTGTGTTTCGCTCAGTGTAAACAAAATGTAATCTTATTATGCCTATCCATTACGGATATTTTAGAACCGTGACTGTATATTGAATGTAAATAAGTTATACACAACTGCAACCAGTCACTTTTTTGGATAATAATGCTTTATTACATGAACCGGTTTTCGAACCTTTTCAGGTTCATCTTCAGATGGTTTCGGGAGGATCCGGGAGTTTACATCATTACTGTAGTAGCATAATGCTGGGTGCTAATTCTATGGCAGAAAGATGGGTCACACTTTAATGTATCGCCACGACTACAGCTTATCTGTCGATATGGATGTAAATTTAGTTTTTACTTACTGCGACAGTATAGGCGGCTTTTTTCGGATCTGTCTTCCTCCATTTTGATGTCCAGAACACTTTCACACAAACTATATTAGTTTACACTTTGACAGTGACACTTTACCAGCATCCAGCATGCGCTTTACAACTGTTACTTGTAACAAAGATCTTGACAGAAAGATGTGGCATAAGCCTACTTTGTACAGAGATGTAATTTGTTGTTCTTTACATGTGTTAAAGTCGATATAAGGGCAAGTATTTTAATCAGAATGGCGATAACATGAGAGCACAAGACAAAATAAATAAATAAATTACTACAAGAACAAATTCCAGGTGATCTGATATCTTATTTCTAGTTGTATATTACAGGCAGTTTTTTTATTTTTTTATTTTTTTATTTTTTTATATTTTTTTATTAATAGCTATTATCATGTTTGGCATTAACATGAATCCCAAGGAATCAATAATACAGAGTTATTGTATCTGCGGTGAGATGCAGCTGTCTGTGCCTGTAATATACATATACATATTTTATCTTGTGCTCTCATGTTATCGCCATTCTGATTAAAATACTTGCCCTTATATCGACTTTAACACATGTAAAGAACAACAAATTACATCTCTGTACAAAGTAGGCTTATGCCACATCTTTCTGTCAAGATCTTTGTTACAAGCAACAGTTGTAAAGCGCATGCTGGATGCTGGTAAAGTGTCACTGTCAAAGTGTAAACTAATATAGTCTATGTGAAAGCGTTCTGGACATCAAAATGGAGGAAGACAGATCCGAAAAAAGCCGCCTATACTGTCGCAGTAAGTAAAAACTAAATTTACATCCATATCGACAGATAAGCTATAGTCATGGCGATACATTAAAGTGTGACCCATCTTTCTGCCGTAGAACCAGCACCCAACATTATGCTACTACCAGTAATTATGTAAACTCCCGGATCCTCCCGAAACCATCTGAAGATGAACCTGAAAAGGTTCGAAAACCGGTTCATGTAATAAAGCATTATTACCCAAAAAAGTGACTGGTTGCACTTGTGTATAACTTATTTACAAAATGTAATCTATTTTAGTGTAGATTATAAAAAGAAGCACGATTAATTTCTATATCGAAATCTAAAATATCTGGACACTAGCAACAAAATGATTTCACAATTTAATGGAGGTAGTTACGTAGCAGTCCTTCCAAAACACGACTACCTCTTACAGCGTGGTACTCCTATTTCTTCATGCCCATTCACGAAATCGCTGTTTACCGTAGCGCAACACGCGGACAGTGCTCTTTCCGCTCAGTAGCTCTAAGAAATGCCATAATCTTTGCCTCGGCACCCTTATACCCCCCACCCCCCTCCTCACATCGCACTTCAGCTTTGTGTCGAGGAGGATCGATTGCCTCCTTCTCCGGCTTCGCGTCTGCAGAAAGGGTAGCGCTGCTCCTCTCCGTTACATCAGTGGGAACTGCGAGCAGGGCTGGTCTGCATTCGCAACCCAGACGCCTCATCTACATCTACAACTATCCCATCAGATGAAAAGTACCCGGACACTCCTATGTAATGCGGACTCGGCCACTAGAAGTCACGAGAACCCGATCCGCCTATATAAAAGAAGTCGAGATGTTTTGTCTGTACAGAAGCGCTAACAGCAGATTTCGTCGGTCAAGAGGGCTCAGTGAAATTGTATGTACCTGAGTAACAAATTCATCAGGGACATTTGAGCTGTTCTGAAGCTGCCAAATCGACTGTTGGTGATGAGGCTCTGAAGTGCAAACGCGAAGGAACAGTCTCAGCTAAACCAAGGCCAAGAAGACCTCATGTACTGACGGACAAGGACCTTCGATCATTGCGGAAGCTGGTTGTAAAAAATTGTATGAAATCTGTGGTATCAACGTTCTATACCACACTTGTTAGGGGTTGCAGATATCGACCGCAGTCCGTAACAGATATCGCTGGACCCGCGAATCGCTACTAGCGCCGCTCCGCGGCTTGTGACGAGTACCGGGTGATCAAAAAGTCAGTATAAATTTGAAAACTTAATAAACCACGGGATAATGTAGATAGAGAGGTAAAAATTGACACTCATGCTTGGAATGACATGGGGTTTTATTAGAACAAAAAAAAAAAATAAAGTTCACAAAATGTCCGACAGATGGCGCTGGACAGCAAAACGTCAGTAACTGCTAGCGTGACGGGTGAGAGGTATACCGATATGTTACAGAATCGCATCATCCCCAGCCTGATTGATAAATACCTGCTGGAACGTACGATGTTTATGCAGGATGGCGCTCCACCCCATATTGCTAGACGCGTGAAAGATCTCTTGCGCACGTCGTTTGTTGATGATCGTGTGCTCAGCCGCCACTTCCATCATGCTTGGCCTCCCAGGTCCCCAGACCTCAGTCCGTGCGATTATTGGCTTTGGGGTTACCTGAAGTCGCAAGTGTATCGTGATCGACCGACATCTCTGGGGATGCTGAAAGACAACATCCGACGCCAATGCCTCACCATAACTCCGGACATGCTTTACAGTGCTGTTCACAACATTATTCCTCGACTACAGCTATTGTTGAGGAATGATGGTGGACATATTGAGCATTTCCTGTAAAGAACATCATCTTTGCTTTGTGTTACTTTGTTATGCTAAATATTGCTATTCTCATCAGATGAAGCGCCATCTGTCGGACATTTTTCAACTTTTCTATTTTTTTGGTTCTAATAAAACCCCAGGTCATTCCAAGCATGTGTGTCAATTTGTACCTCTCTATCTACATTATTCCGTCATTTATTCAGTTTTCAAATTTATACTGACTTTTTGATCATCCGGTATTTAGCGATCTCTCGTCCACTTTTGCTCGGAACGTCAACTAGAAACGTAGCACAGCCTTCAGCTGATAGGAAGCAACCTCGAACAAGGAGCTTAGTCAAGTATGGCATAAGTAATGCCTTCCTAGATATGTTTCTAATTATATGTATGCAGCATATGAAGAAGCCTGTAACACAATATATATTATTTTTTACCAACGACTACTAATAATTTCATTTGTTGCAGATACAGACTACGCAGGCAGCTCCTTACCGACTTCACTGCCAAACCTGCAATGTATGTTTCTATTTAGCACTGGCCACCTGTCACCATAACAACTGCCGACGAGAATCATAACAAAATCAGTGGATGGAATTACTCGTGAGTTCCAAAGTGCTACAAGCAGTCCAGATAACACAATGACTGCGCGTAGAGAGTTGAAAGGAATGGAGGACAGTGGTCGAACCACACGTAATTCTAGACAATGCTAAGCGACGCTTGAGTCGATGCAAGGCGACATACTGGATCGTGAATAGTTGCAAATGAGTGATTTGGGGTCATGAATCACACTATATCCTGGGGCAATCCGATGGAAGGGTTTGCGTTCGGTGAATCCCTGGATATCGTTACATGCCATCATCTGTATTGCCAACAGTGAAGCATAGAGAAGATGGTACTAAGGGGTGGAGATAGAATGAGAATTTCACTCTGCAGCGCAGTGTCTGCTGATATGAAACTTCCTGGCAGATTAAAACTGTGTGCCACACCGAGACTAGAACTCGGGACCTTTGCCTTTCGCGGGCAAGTGCTCTACCAACTGAGCTACCCAAGCACGACGCAGGACCTGTCCTCATAGTTTTAATTCCGCCAGTACCTCGTCTCCTACCTTCCAAACTTCACAGAAGCTCTCATGCAAAGGTCCCGAGTTCCAGTCTCGGTCTGGCACACAGTTTTAATCTGCCAGGAAGTTTCAAGGCATGGAGATGTTTCTCGTGATTCAGTACGGTTCCTTCACTGCGCTTAAGAAAACGCTAAATTCGGAACGATGTGAACACATTTTACGGCGTTCTGTACTGCATACAGTACAGGAACAGTTCGGAGATGGCGGTTATTCGTATCATTATTACAGGGCTATTCAAAAAGAAGGAACAAATTTCAAACATTTATTGCTTCCAAACTACAAAAGGTAGGAGCACAATTCCAACGTTCCTCGAAAGAGAAAATTTCAAATTTTTGTGCGTTTATGAAATATCAAAACGGTGGCTTATTTCGTGCGACACACGAAGCAGCTGGTCTCTCGTTATCGAACCACAGTGTAACCTCCCAAAAGATAAATTCCGTAACCTTCCAATGAAAAAGTGACTAACCTCCGAATAAAAGTATGACTCATATATAACCTTTCAAAAGAAATCTCGTAATTTAGGCTTTCAATAATTAACTAACTGTGAATCTAAACTGGTAAATCTGGACGTCAGCAGTGCTCCGTCATGGCCCTGAAAAATCATTCTGAATAAACCGAAAATTCTTACCTCAATCATGTCGCCAGATAACGGCTATACAGGGTGTTACAAAAAGGTACGGCCAAACTTTCAGGAAACATTCCTCACACACAAATAAAGAAAAGATGTTATGTGGACATGGGTCCGGAAACGCTTGATTCCCATGTTAGAGCTCATTTTAGTTTCGTCAGTATGTTCTTCCACCTACGCTCAATGGAGCACGTTATCATTATTTCATACGGGATACTCTGCCTGTGCTGCTAGAACATGTGCCTTTACAAGTACGACACAACATGTGGTTCATGCACGATGGAGTTCCTGCACATTTCAGTCGAAGTGTTCGTACGCTTCTCAATAACAGATTCTGTGACCGATGGATTGGTAGAGGCGGACCAATTCCATGGCCTCCGCGCTCTCCTGACCTCAAACCTCTTTCATTTATGGGGGCATCTGAAAGCTCTTGTCTACGCAACCCCGGTAACAAATGTAGAGACTCTTCGTGCTCGTATTGTGGACGGCTGTGATACAATACGCCATTCTCCAGGGCTGCATCAGCGCATCAGGGATTCCATGCGACGGAGGGTGGATGCATGTATCCTCGCTAACGGAGGACATTTTGAACATTTCCTGTGACAAAGTGTTTGAAGTCACGCTGGTACGTTCTGTTGCTGTGTGTTTCCATTCCACGATTAATGTGATTTGAAGAGAAGTAATAAAATGAGCTCTAACATGGAAAGTAAGCGTTTCCGGACACATGTCCACATAACATATTTTCTTTCTTTGTGTGTGAGGAGTGTTCCCTGAAAGTTTGGCCGTACCTTTTCGTAACGCCCTGTATATCTGCTCCTATAAGAAATTTTTCTGGCACAACTCACAAGGGAACCTCCTCATCGCACCCCCCTCAGATTTAGTTATAAGTTGGCACAGTGGATAGGCCTTGAAGAACTGAACACAGATCAATCGCGAAAATAGGAAGAAGTTGTGTGGAACTATGAAAAAAATTAGTAAAATATACAAACGTAGTAGTCCATGTGCAAGATAGGCAACATCAAGGAACATGTACACTCAGGAGCGCCGTGGTCCCGTGGTTAGCGTCAGTAGCTGCGAATGGAGAGGTCCTAGGTTCAAGTATTCCCTCGACTGAAAATTTTACTTTCTTTATTTTCGAAAAGTTATGATCTGTCCGTTCGTTCATTGACGTCTCTGTTCACTGTAATAAGTTTAGTGTCTGTGTTTTGCGACCGCACCGCAAAACCGTGCGATTGGTAGACGAAAGGACGTGCCTCTCCAATGGGAACCGAAAACATTTGATCGCAAGGTCATAGGTCAACCGATTCCTCCACAGGAAAACACATCTGATATATTCTATACGACACTTGTGACGGCATGTGCGTCACATGACAGGAATATGTTGTCGACCCACCTAACTTGTACACTTAGCGAATGGGTAAACAGATTCTTCTACCTTGTCCGATTTATGTTTTCTTGTGGATGTGATAATCACTCCCAAAAAAGTGATGAAAACATAAGAGTTTGTCACATAAACTGAAAATAAAAAATTAAACATTTCGCTGGAGGGAAGATTTGATGCAAAGACCTCTTGTTCCGCAGCTACTCACGCTAACCACGGGACCAGTCGAGGGAATACTTGAACCTAGGACCTCTCGATTCGCAGCTACTGACGCTAACCACGGGACCGCGGCGCTCCTGGGCTCGCACTGTTCTTGATGTTGCCTATCTTACGCATGGACTACTCAGTTTGTATATTTTACTAATTTTTTTCATACTTCCACACAACTTCTTCCTGTTTTCTCGATTGATCTGTGTTCAGTTTTTCAAGGCCTATCCACTGTGCCAACTTATAACTAAATCTGAGGGGGGTGCGATGGGGAGGTTCCCTTGTCAGTGCAATGCTGGACACTAGATTTTGTTAGGCATGAACAAGAACTGATCTTCTTTACGATGATCGCCATGACTATGGATAGGAGAAATTCGTAAAATCTTTAAATTTAGATGCATGACTGTCAAAAGTTGTCTTTATAAGAAAGATTATTATTGAAAGATTTTTGAAAACATTTACATAGGACTTAGATATAAGAATAGTACAAAAATCAGTTGCAGCAATTAACATACGCGCGCGGCAATAAAGAACAATAATCTTTTGCTTTTACCTTATACTACATCGCTCAGGCACCACCATCGTTCTCCACGACCTGACCCAACTGCCCGACTGCGAGCTACTACAACTACTGCTGCTGACACTGCTCTCTGGTCTGCGATTCTATTGTAGCTTACATATCGCAGGCAGTGTATGAGCAACCCATCGAAGTTACATCTGCTCGAATGCGCTAACAATAAATTCCTTCAACAATGCGATGCCGCAGACTTTCAACAGTGTTAGGCATAGGGGGGAAAACGCGGTCTTTTACGTAATGCTACAGATAAAAGTCACAAGGTGTCAGGTACGGAGACTTCGGAGGCCACCTGCGATGAAGTTCATCTTCTGCTTACCCTCTTCGAATCCAACATCCTGGAATTGAGGAGGAGGAGCAGAAGACGATCTTCATCGCAGGGCCCCTCCCAGGTCTCCAGACCTCACACCTTGTGACTTTTATGTGTGAGGTTACGTAAAAGACGGCGTTTTTATCCCGCATATACCTGACTCTCTTGAAAGTCTGCGACACCGCATTCTTGAAGCTGTGGATTCGATAACGAGAGAGCACGAGAGAGCAGCTGCTTCGTGTGTGGCAGGAAATGAACCACCGTTTCTGTATTTGTCGTGTAACACATGGTGCTCATACTGAATGCATAAAATTTTGATCTTTCTACTTTCCAGGAACGTGGAATGGAGTTTCAATCTTTTGTAGTTTCGAAACAATAAATGTTTGAAATCTGTTCCTTCTTTTTAAATAGCCCTGTACAATGTATCCTCTCTTAAACCAGCACAGTGAGGAAATGGTCTGTGGGCAGTAAGATTCCTGAAAGACATTGTCCTGCCCAGAATCCGAATGTGAACTAAATGGAACACTTTTGGGAAGAGTTAGAACGCTGGTTTCGCTCCAGACTCCAGCGTCAACACCACACATTGTGTGACTTCAGCTCTTGAGGAACAACGGGCTGGCATTCCTCCACAGACATTCACTGTTCCCAGTAGCGTTGAGATCGTCATAATCGCGAAGAGTGGTACAACCACGTATTAATTTCTACTAGACACTTTTGCTCAGATGGTGTGCATCTACACTTTGCAACCCACGTTACAGTGCATGGTGGAAAGCAATACTGTTACCATTATCTTCACCCCTCTCCGTATGCCCACCACCCATCCCTGTTTCATTTGCGAATGGTGCTTTGGAAGAATGATTGTCGCCAAACTTTCGTACGAGGTCTAATGTCTCTGAATTTCTTGTCCTAATCATTCCCCGAGACATATTTGGTAGGAAGCAAACGTTGCCAGACTTCTTAGAATGTAAATTGAAGGGGATCGCTGCTGTCGGCTGCAGCGGGACACTAAAAGGAATCAGCGGCGACATTCGAAAATGTGTACCGGACCAGGATTCGAACCCAGGATCTCCTGCTTATTAGGCAGGTGCGTTAATCACTGCACCATCGGCACACAGCGTTATCGCAACTGCGCGAACTATCTCGGCACGCCTCATTGCCGAACATATTCCCACCGAGCGCCACCTATCCGCAGTCCCTGGGCCATTGACTTCACGTTCGATGCTCTGAGATTTCTACAGGAGATTTGTGCATCCACACTCAAGAAAGTGGATCCATTGGCTAGCACGTGCGAAAGAACAGACACCACGCTTTCACATAATCTTCTTAGAATGTTCGCTCCTGAAATATAATCAGTAAATCTCTCTGTTATGACAGCGTCTCTCTTGTAGTGTCCATCAATGTAGGTAGCTAGAATCACCGTTACGCCCTTCCGTTTCTCTCCGTTGGATCTTGTGTATCTGTTCTATTAACCTTACTTGGCAAGGATCCCATCCAGACGATAGGACTAATAAATGTTTTGCAAGCCACTTCGTTCGTGAATTAATAACATTTCTTTAAGATTCTCCCAATTAATCTAAGCCTCGCATCTGCTTTCCTACAATTTTTTCGCTTCCATTGCAACAGCTTCCTCACTTGTCCTTGACCATTCCATCCTTTTGTTACAGAGACTTTTTAAGTGGCCACATATCCAGAAAATAGTGGCAGAATACCCGAAGAAGAAAGCCAGTGTTTACTTTCGTGCGTGATAAAGCCCTAGAGACAGGAAGGCAGCGGCTGAGAATATGTGCTTAAGGACAGTTTTCGACGCTTTTTTCTGGGACGTGGCCTTCCTGCACGGTTCAGTAGCAATCGCACAGCCTCCCATGCGACACTGCCGCATCGAACACACCTTCACTGTTGGGTGAGAGGGATTGTGTGCTACAGGGAAGCTGGGGTCTATGCCGGCGGTAGCATAGCTGCCAGCAGGGCCACCCCAAAGGAGCCAGAAAAAGTTTGTACAGCATCGTAAGGCAGGGAGGCCTCAAACGGCGTAGAGATATCTTCCTAAGGAGGGAAACAAAGCAAATTTCAAGTCCTCCAGCATGGAGGTTGGGTGTAGGACTATTCACACCACACTGTAGAAACGTCGTATTGCAGAACCACAAGAGCTACGGATAATGGGTAGGATCTACAGAACACGACTTGCCAAACGAAAAGGACGAAGGATTTGACAACAGTAGTTTGGAATATACGAACTACGTTGAAGGTTGGAAAAATTAAAGAAAGAGGTGAAGAGGTTTAAGTATAATATTGTGATGCAACGCCGGCCGGGGTGGCCGACCGGTTCTAGGCGCTACAGTCTGGAACCGCGTGACGCTACGGTCGCAGGTTCGAATCCTGCCTCGGACATGGACGTGTGTGATGTCCGTAGGTTAGTTAGGTTTAAGTAGTTCTAAGTTCTAGGGGACTGATGACCTCAGAAGTTAAGTCCCATAGTGCTCAGAGCCATTTGAACCATTTTGTGATGCAACAAGGAGTGAGATGGCAAGGAAAAGCACACATAGATATATCTCAGTATGCTCTGCTGTACGGTGGAGCAGTAACAAGGATGGGTCAAACTCAAACAGGATTTATAATAACAAAACAGATTAGAAGAAGTATTTTGAAATTTGAGCCTATGAAAGGAAGACCTATGCGGTGTAACTGCCTTGCTGGGGATAAACGTTGTCAACAGAAAATAATTCAGAGTAGATGTCTGTACGAAATATTAATTTTGTCAATGGCGGGTGAAAAAAATTTTCTTGAAATTAACTCAATTCGTTCAGAATAATAAACGTTGACTAGAACTTATCTTCATTTCGTTGCTTCGCTGCAGCTGATCATTCCCATAAGTTAAGTGAAAACGGGCCAGAGAACACCATGGTTCTCAAAAGACGGGAAAAGTGAGTTACTGTTTCTGGTTTACAGTGTATTACGTCACAAAGTGCTGCTCAAGATCTGACATCTTACTGGGCTTCACACACGATTTCTCGCGGGTCTTACACACTCTTGCCAACAACTGATGTGTTGCTGCGTATAGTAAATTACGGTTAAAGAAGTTGTCGATAATTACAAAAAATGTTATCGTCCGGTAATTGCAATTGGAATGAATGGAATGTGATACAAAGACAATTACATATTTCTTCTTTTCTCGAAAAAAACAAGTGAAGTGATACGAATAAACGATATTCATTACTATATTGTTAATTACACTAAAACTAAGTTATCCCAAGTGTTAATACGATTTTTGCTGTTTCAAATACGAGTACATTATTTTTTAGTGTGAACAGAGTTTCAATGTATAATACTGGAGCCCAAATAAGCACTTGGTTAAAACTGTCAGTCTGGTTTCGTTTCATGAATTACAGTACTTACGAGGTAATTAGATGTCATTATGTTAGACAATAGCATAACAAGCTGACAGTATGATAAACAGAGTTGGTACAGGTTTCGATCATATTTCGTATCACTTTTATTATTGTATTGTTCGTAAATGTAAAGTCTAAATGCAACGAAAAGAGTCGACAATACCTGTTCTTACCAAAGGGTAGACGTAATGTTAGTATGTCATACGTCAGACCTCTTTATCTGCACAGTGAGTGTACTAATGTGTGCAAACTTAGTTTACCGCTTAGCGTGCAAATGGAAAAAAAAAACATCTGAACTGTGTTCTCAAGCCCAGGGTGTCAAACAGACATTCTGAATAAATATGACCCTGGCCCTGTACGGCAGCTACTATCAGGTGCGAATCGCAACAAAAATCATTAAAGATGCTACTGTCACATACCTAGAATGCATGAATTAATAAAAGTGAAAGTTTGGAGTCTATTCTAGAAAGACAAAGCAGCTAATCCCTTTTTTATTCTACATATAATTTATCAACTGTTGTTTTCAGGGGTCGAGTGATAAACAACAATCATATTCAATCACTTTTGACATTGAATAACAAAATAGTTAAGCCTTGGACATATTGAAATGACGATTATTAAAATCGTTATCCCTACACTTGGAATTTTTTTATCACAGGAAAGAATGATTGTTAAAAATCCTCATCAACTCATTTAAATATATGTTGTCATAGCTGCTCAATGCACTGAATTGATGGAGAATATGTTGACTTTTTCAACCAATGAAAAAAACTCTCATTCACTCATGTGAGGATAGGTTAGTATCCTAGCTTTTGATATTCAATGGTCAAAGCGTACACAAGTTGGAGTGAGCAAAATCTTGACTCATCATTTACTGTGGCCTAATGTGCGGTGTTACTTTACCAAGCAGCATCTGCAACGGCGTTGTCTCCGTGATGGATCTGAAACACTTATTCCCTACTCTGGCCTTGACTGAATTCACGCAGTCGCAACTTTCCTGCGTTTCCACAGTCGAAATAATGGCTATTACACACTCGCTATGAGTTGGAGCGACGTGCACAATTTCTTTGCCCGCAAAAATTCCCACAGGAATAATTAACTACCACTTTGCTATTTGTTGCCACGATACATGAAGCGTATCGTCCTCACTTTGCAGAAAGCAAACTCTCAACGCCTTCACTTATTTCCACACACTTGTGCAGTCCGCCGTGAGATGAGAGAGAGATAGAAATTTTAGATTTTAAAATGCTTTTATATAATGGGGATCTCCCCACCGTCTCATGTCTGCATCGCCAAGTATGGTTTCAGCGAATCACAGTTTTGCTAGAGGTGAAAACATTTTTATTTTTCTAGCTGTTAATGACATGCAGCCCCTTACCCTCGGTCCCGGATTTGTTTACATTAAAAGGAATAATATATTGTTGTGGCCTTTTCATTTTCTTCGCTGAAACTCGCCGTTCTCTTGCTAAATCGGAGTTTTATGATATCATTAACAACCTGCTCAGTTAGTCTCCAAAATGCGTTTCACTTTAACATGTTTGTTCACGCCAGTCCTTATATTGGTAGGTATTGTTTTTTTAAGTTTTGGGCACACGAGGTTAACTGCAATTGCCTTTTGTTGATATAATATAATTATTATGTTCTGAGGATCTTGTACTGTATCGTCGTGTCGTTATGGATCAAGCTCATAAAAGGTTTGTAAAATCAGGATGCCTCACACATGCTGTCCCTTCCGAATTAATTTTGTGCTGCTTGTGATCAATGGTTGAAGCATTGCTCACTCCAGTCCAAAATTTTAAATTCAAATAATTTTTCGTTGTCCAGCTACTTCTCTATCTTATGCTAGATGATGTCGTTCTAACATTATATTTTGATTTGTAATGTATTGCTTTACACAGCATTTTCTATTTAAATGATTATTATGTGGCTTCACCCTTTACATTCTCTCTTTACAATAACTTCAGGCATTCCACAATTCTCAAACGTTCATGATATTGATGGTCGTGAAAGATGAGTGAAGTTAAGGAAGCATCCATTACTCTTATATCTACTCTCAACACTACACTACACTACTACATCACTATTGAAAGTTCTCATCATAAACATACCTTTATCTACTTAACGGACATTATATTTCTAAAATGGTTAATGTTTTTGCATATTTCCATACACATAATACAAACTTCATATTCATTGACATTATTTATCAATCAAACATATGTTTCCAAACTATCTACAATACACAAAATCTTATTAACATATATTTAGATTGAATGAACATTTACAAATTACACATGAAATACAAAGTATAAAAGCATGGTACATTTATGACTATACTTTAATAATTTGCAAATCGAATTACGGAATACAAATGAAACACATAAAGTACAAATTCTCAGTGGTATATGTGCGACTGAATATTTACAGGCATCTCAACTCCTTGCTGAAGTGATTATCTTGTGCACTCTTTAAAATATTACAATCAATTTGTCACACACATCTTTCTTAACGCACTTTACACTTTAAAATTTGGGTCGGGTTTGGTTCCTGATGCTGCTGTTGATTATTGGTGGTTGATGATATTAGCCAGTTGTAATCTCTGCGTGATGTTGATGATGATTATCGACATTTACAATTCTGGGTGTTCAATCACGAATGCCATTACATGGTCGATTCCATGTTGCATTGTTTTAACAACAAACTGCTCGCCCAAGGCAAATGCCATGATGTAACAACATAGGTGGTATAGTCCTTTATTGGTGCAGTTGCCATCTAGGTTGACGTGTGTAGCCCCTCAATGGTTTCTGCATTTTGATGTCCCCATTATCCGTGCTCTGTTTGATGGTTTGACCACCCTTGGCTGGTTTGGTAGTTAGAATGGAATAACTGCCATGGTTTTGTTGAATATTGCTTTCTGTTGATTCTAACAAATCTGATACTGGTTTAAGGTATAGGATTTAGAAAGGAATCTTGCTGTCTTCTAGTCTCATCTTGGGACCCTTTCTTCCTTCATTACTTGCTGTGTCTTCATGTCTTCTTTCTTGGAACTTGGAACTTCTCTGGCATAGTCCGCAGCTCGTGGTCGTGCGGTAGCGTTCTCGCTTCCCGTGCCTGGGTTCCCGGGTTCGATTCCCGGCGGGGTCAGGGATTTTCTCTGCCTCGTGATGACTGGGTGTTGTGTGATGTCCTTAGGTTAGTTAGGTTTAAGTAGTTCTAAGTTCTAGGGGACTGATGACCATAGATGTTAAGTCCCATAGTGCTCAGAGCCCTTCTCGGGCATAAGGATAGGATATGTTATTAGTAAAAAGTTATTCGGAAGGACTACCAGTTATGTTGTTATGAATTATGGTCAAGTCTGAATAGATAATTTCTGAAGTGATATATCTGTTTTCAGTTATCAGCTTCTCCTTCTGGAATACTGAGAGAAATATTCAAAGTTTATTTTTCCCGGCGGTTGTACTAATGAGCTGTTGCGGACGGTTTGCTACTGTGCTTTGCTGGTAATGGGTTTGCTTGGCCTTTCTCACAGGTGTGTGGCCTTTGTGTCCCTCGCTGCTACTGGGGTTTCCCGTCCTCTCGCTATTGGGGTGAGGCGTGAGACAGTATTCATCAAAATACACCCGGCTGTGTCTCCGCCCTAATGTGAAGTGTGAGACAGCAAATTCCTTTCTTCTGTCTTCAGTTTGTCGCCAATGCCATACTGTGCAATCGAATAAACTCTCACATTCAGACCGTAGCTACCTGTCGACTTTCTGCTTCTGTCGTCAGCTTGATTCCCTTCCTCAGATGATTGTAGTGAAGTTGTGTTGTGTGCCCTCCTTGTCTTATTTGTTTTACACTGACTTTTGCTTAATGCTACTGCTTACAAGTTTCTTTATCTAAATTGACTGTGAGCTTTACATTTGAACATTTACATGAACGTTTAAATAGCTTTTTTTCAATAATTTGCACGCGAAATTAAAATATATCTCTGACACATTAAGTTACATCATTTTATAATGGTTCATTTACTTCTTGAATGGGCATGGATTGATGATGATGTGTAGGTTAGTTAATTAGTACATCATGCAACTAGTTTTCTTTTATTTTTTAACCTACTTTGATGGTTTAAATGATTAGTATTATTGTACCTATATTTGAAAATTTCCATGCTTGTAGCTCGTCCTGTCTGCCTCTTGAGATTTGGTGCTATCTGAAACATATCTACATTCTTTTGCTGTGCTATCCGTGATCCAATTCTATTTTAGTTTTCATGGCTAATTGCTATATGACCACTGCAAGAATTATCATTCATTATAAGCCTTAAGGTGGCTGACATGATGTAGACCTATATGTTTTCCCATTCTAGGGTTCACCAATTGTACCACATTTACATGAACCACTTTACTAACTAACATGGGTCCCTTATAAACTGGATAAAATTTATAAATCTGTAGCTGCTAGATGTTCTAGCTTTTTTGGTATTATAGGTGACAATGGTGGTCTAGTCTGAAAAGTACCATGTTTGGCACGTTGGCAATCCATACATTTCTTGAGTACTTGCCGAATTCGTCTTTCCATGTTGGGGAAATGTGCGGTCTCTTTAAGTTTCATAAATCATTTCTTCGCCCCAAAGTGCCCATTACTTAAGTGAGTGTACCATATATACTTAATCAAAATGTTTGAGAAAGCTGTTGTTACGTAGTTTTCAAAACGAGCTCCTCTTACACAATATGTACCAGTTTGGTCTTCATCTGTCCTGAACTTCGTGTTACTTGGGGTTGGACCATGTGGACACTGGGAAAGATAATCTGCGAATGTGTTTACCAGTCCTGGTACATGTTTTACACAGAAATCATACTCTTGCAAGATTAAGATCCACCTTGCTAGCCTACAATGTGTCAACTCTGGTGTGAGTAAAGGCTCAAGAGCTTTATGATCTGTGTATACAATAGTTTCGGACACGAAGTATCAGACTTATCTCTGAAGTATTCTCGTCTTCGACTACCTCCATTAATATGTCCTCAATTACTTCGTACTTTAACCGATGTACGTTTGTTTGTTCCATCACAACTGGATGTTTATGGACTTCCATAGAGGCATCATTTTCCATTAACATTTGATGATCTTCTTCGAGTGTTTGGGGAGAAGCACTTCCCTTTTTTAAATTGTCCAACTTAAGTCTCGCTGCTTCTAGATCAGCTTCCAAAGTTACCAACTGAGATTTTAAATCCTCATTTTCACACTTTGCCACTTCCTTTGTCTCCTCGTCACACATCTATTTAATCGTGTTTAATTTGGATTTTAGAGCCTGGCAAGTATTCTTTAAGTGTGACATTACTTCACAATTAGAGTCTGGGGAGTCATCAGATTTTACGTTAAGCGTGTCTGTACTCTTACCCTGATTCAACTCGTTATCATATTTGTTATCTGCCACTGAGAGTTGCAGATTCAAATTTTCAGCTGTGTCGCCATTTATTACAACGCTGTTTCCTGTGTCTGGTGTGATGACTACATAGTCTCTGTAATACTGCCGTACTATGTCCTCATATGTGCCAAAATTGTATTTATTTGAATCTGATTTATCAGACTGTTCACATACTTTATAATCTGGTTCATTTTCCGTTCCACACGGGATATTTTCCCTGTCTTTTTCCTCTCCATTTCTAGTCTCCAGAATAGTCATTACACTCGAACGTAATACGTGTTCCAAAATTCTACAACTGATCGATGTTAGAGATATAGGTCTATAGCTCTGCATATCTGTTCGACGTCCCTTCTTGAAAACGGGGATGACCTGTGCCCATTTCCAATCTTTTGAAACGCTACGCTCTTCTAGAGACCTACGGTACACCGCTGCAAGAAGGGGGGCAAGTTCCTTCGCGTACTCTGTGTAAAATCGATCTGGTATCCCATCAGGTCCAGCGGCCTTTCCTCTTTTAAGCGATTTTTATTGTTTTTCTATCCTTATGTTATCTATTTCGATATCTACCATTTTGCCACCTGTGCGACAATCTAGAGAAGGAACTACAGTGCAGTCTTCCTCTGTGAAACAGCTTTGGAAAAAGACATTTAGTATTTCGGCCTTTAATCTGTCATCCTCTGTTTCAGTACCATTTTGGTCACAGAGTCTCTGGACATTTTGTTTTGATCCATCTACCGCTTTGACGTAAGACCAAAATTTCTTAGAATTTTGTGCCAAGTCAGTACATAGAACTTTACTTTCGAATTCGTTGAATGCCTCTCGCATAGCCCTCCTGACACTACATTTCGCTTCGTGTAATTTTTGTTTGTCTGCAAGGCTTTAGCTATAGTTATGTTTGCTGTGAAGTTCCCTTTGCTTCCGTAGCAGTTTTCTAACTCGGTTGTTGTACCTCGGTGGCACTTTTCCATCTCTTACGATCTTGCTTGGCAAAAAATCATGTAATGCATATTGTACGATGGTTTTATCTTTGTGCACTGATCCTCAACACAATATGTACTTGAGATAAAACTTTTATGTTGAGCCGTCAGGTACTCCGAAACCTGCTTTTTGTCACTTGTGCTAAACAGAAAAATCTTCCTAGCTTTTTTAATATTTCAATTTACGGCTGAAATCACCGATGGTGTAACAGCTTTATGATCGCTGATTCCCTGTTCTGCGTTAACTGATTCAAATAGTTCGGGTCTGTTTGTCACCAGAAGGTCTAATATGTTATCGTGGTTCTTGGAAAAAACCTACTCCCTCAACTTGAAATCAAAATTAGAAACATTGATGTCGATATCTGAGTTATAACTGTAAGTAGGCTGTTTAGGTTTTCTTATTGGTAACGCCACCTCTGTATGAAAATCACTGGCTGTGCTGTGTGCAGTCTGTGGCTGCTTTGCATTGTTGTAATACTCGCCATTGTAGTGTTAGGCAGCTGGATGTGAACAGCGCGTAGCGTTGGGCAGTTGGAGGTGAGCCGCCAGCAGTGGTGGATGTGGGGAGAGAGATGGCGGAGTTTTGTAATTTGTCATGAACTGCTATATATATGATGATATCAAGGTAAATACATTGTTTGTTCTCTATTAGTATCTTTCATTTGCTAACTATCCCTATCAGTAGTTAGTGCCTTCAGTACTTTAAATCTTTTATTTAGCTGGCAGTAGTGGCGCTCGCTGTATTGCAGTAGTGGGAGTAACCAAGATTTTTGTGAGGTAAGTGATTTGTGAGACGTATAGGTTAATGTTAGTCAGGGCCATTCTTTTGTAGGGATTTTTTTGAAAGTCAGATTGCGTTGCGCTAAAAATATTGTGTGTCAGTTTAAGCACAGTCGTGTATAAATTATTCAAAGGGGACGTTTCATATGTCGACCCTTAGCCTAGGATACCTCACTGGAATCTTCTGATATTTTCTTGTAGTTTGTGTAATTAGTGTAGATTTTGTTTATTGCTAGCGCGTAATTGTAGAGAAAATCTCCTTTGTAGTTGCAGTCTTTCATTGTTGTACAGTAAAACAGTTGTGGCATGCATGTAGATTTGCACCAAGTATTTCGCAGCTGCAATTAACTAGATATTATTTTCAGTGTTAGGTTAATGTGTTCTCTTATTTTTGCTCTTCAAATTGTGTTTTTCTGTGTTGTCGTGTGAAATACTGTGACAATAATGGCGTGTGAAAAACGTAATACTAGGCTCCAAACAAAATTGAGAAATGACAGTGAAGACGAAAGCAGTGTGTTAGCGCCGCAGAGTAATGAATTAACTAATGTTCAAAGTAGTAATTTGGTAATTGTGCATTGGGAAATGGAGCAGGCGGCAAACAATGGTGTAGACAGTGAAACAATTAGAGAACAGGGAAGCATTATCGATCGATCGGTCGGCAACAGCTCGCCTCAGGAATCCGAAATGACAGGACACAATTTCGCAAATATTGTAGACTCAGGTTTTGGGTCCTCACCGTTTTCTCAAATGAGTCAAGACACATTTTCTGCTTGTCAAATTGTGAATGTTGCCGGTGCAACTTCACTGCCGAATAGCACTGAGGAACATGTTTCAGACACCAGTGCACTGTTATTACAATTAATGCAACAAATGGGACAAAAGCTTCAAAAGTTAGACATAATGGAACAAAATCTTCAAAAGTTAGACACAGTGGAACAAAATCTTAAAAAGTTAGACACAATGGAACAACATCAGAGACAAACACAGCAACAGTTAGACACAATGGAACAACACCAGAGACAAACACAGCAACAGTTAGACACAATGGAACAAAATCTTCAAAAGTTAGACACAGTGGAACAAAATCTTAAAAAGTTAGACTCATTGGAACAAACTGTTGAACAAACACGTGAGGATTTAACTAATGAGTTACATCACATTGAATCGAAATGTCAAAAAGTCTGTAACGACGTAAAAACACAAATTTGTGAGCATTTCCAACCTATTTTTTCGCGTCATGAAAATGCACTACAGAATCACGAAGCAGCCATAAAAGAACTGCAAACTACTGTTCATGAAAATCATGAGACCTTACAAGCTAAATTTGACTCAGTTGCATCTACCGATTTGGTTACGCAACTTGCAAAAACTCAAGAAAACTTAAAGGACACAGTAGATACGATTTCAACACAAATGGACACTCTGAAACTTGGTTCAGAAAAACACACTGAGGAAATGTGTTCACTATCGGAGAAAGTAGCCGAACTTTCGGATCAGTTCACTAACTTATCTACGAAGGTAGATGATAATCTGAACGACACAAAACCGGTAGTCTTTAATGACACAGAAGAGAGCGAACAAATTAGGAAACTGAAACAAAATCTGAATGAAATTAATACGCAACACCAAAGAGAAATCCGCGAAGTACAAGATCAGCTGACACAGGTAATACAAGAATTACGTATTTCAGAGGACACTCGCGCCCCAATACGGGAAGAGGGACATAGAAATACGGATCAACCACAAAATAATAACACAGGACACTTCGGAAATTATGAAAGAAATTGGCAAGGCACACCGAATTTTGAGATGGAACCGCCGACACGACGTAACAATGACCGATATGCTACTCGCCGACACGATGATTTTGACTATAAGCTGTTCATTACTACACGTAAATTCAAAACGTTTAAGAATTCTGCCAACGACATTCATCCACAAGCGTGGCTCCATCAATTCTCTCATTGTTTTCCTCCCAACTGGTCATTGGAGCACAGGTTAGAATTTATGTGTGGCTACTTAGAGAATGAACCAGCTGTAAGAATGCGATCGGTCATTCACGATTGCCACAGTGAAGGAGAATTTTACCATGCCTTCCTCTCAGCATATTGGTCTCAAGCTACACAAGACTGAGTAAAACATAGCATCATAATGATGAAACATTTCGAACAATCTGAATTTTCCAGTCTTGTGAAATATTTTGAAGACATGTTACACAAGAATCAGCATCTTTCAAACCCATACAGCCCCTCAGAACTCATCCGCATTTGCTTAATCAAACTGCCTGAACATTTACGACATATTATTTTGGCAGGACGTTGCAAAGACGACATTGAAGCATTTCAAGGACTCTTACAAGAACTGGAAATTGACACTGACAATCGCGGAACGCACGAGCACAACAATTGCAGATCACATCCGTCGCAATTCCGCGATGAAAGAAATAATAACTGGACGTGACAAGGCTATTCTCACAACACAAATCGTGACCGAAACAAGACACCACCCGTATGACAACCGTTGGCAGAGTAGTAATAATTACAGGGAAAGATCACCTCTCCGCGGTAATGACTATCACAGAGACAATCAGAGGAACAGACAATATGGAAACCAAAACAGTTATTATTACGGGAGACAGAATAACTTTAGACACAATGGTCCACCGTGCAGTGATAATTCAGGGAGAAATTCTCCACCACTTAATCGAGAAGAAAGAAACTACAGGAACTACCGACATGACGACAGACGATGTGATCGTAACGACAGACCTGAATTGCATCAGAACTGGCGGGATTTAAACAGGGCAGGGCCTTCTCGTCAAAGTGAATTGGTAGAAGTTAGGTCTCCTAATCCCAATAACGATGCGCGCCAACAAAGGGACAGACAATGACTCGCACAGCAGGCAGCCGCGTGCGCCCGCTGGCTCCGAGAAAAATAACATAAGACGCTAGCCTTGAGAAAAATTTTAGCATTCTTTATCAATGTATAAAACATGACAATTGCTTTTCAGTTGAAAGTCTGAGTACTATGAAGAGTAAAGGTTTACACCACATTTCACATGTAAAACCGTTTATTGAAAGATAATCTGCTTTTTAACTTTGTCTTTGCCATTAAACGTTTCACTTTACATTACTAGTATGCTTTGTCAGACTTAAGGAACTGTTAACATGCAACAATGTTTGAAGTTAAACATCCAGTCTAGAACCTAGGGAACATTTTTAAACAGAAATTACGAATGTATTGTTATAGTGAACAGACGACACAGTGTTGTATTTGTACATTCTTGCTTGTTAGTTGCACGATTACGTAACGACTATCAGGCTTAAATACTTAGGACACATACTGGTACTGCTAATGAGATTTTAATGCAACATTTTGGTTTAGTTGAAAATACATTCTGGGTTTAAAGTACTTTCTGTGAGCTACCAGATGACACAGAGGTTAGTTTATGTGACAGCTACACGATTTTATCACGACGCTACTAATGAGTGACAATTTACAATGTTGCTTTTGCGGTGTATCTGTTTTATATCTGCACAGTTTTCTGAATTCTTCTGGAAAGAAAAACATGTTTTGGTAGTGACTTTTGTGGTATAGCAACAATGAGACAGCCTTTTCCGTGGCTCAACAATACGTTACAGTACAGTACTTTCTTCATCACAACAATAAGCGTAATAACTACGATATCTATACGCAAAGCATTTCACTTTTGTTTATCATGAGGTAAGTACATTGACTTCTGCAGAACTTAGCTTTCGGAGGACGATAACTACGACACTTCCACACAGATTATGTTGCGACAAGATGCACAGTTTAGCTCTACAGTACACGCATTTGAGTGATTAATTTTGTACTTAAAACATTTATTTTTAAAGATATTTGAAGTACTATGATACAAAGGTATTTCGTGATACATTTCATTCCATTGCTGTAATCTGTAACACCTGAGGGTATTATTCATTAATCCTCAGGGGGGTACACGCCTACTTTGTGTACCATGTGTTTGGCCAGCACAAGGAGCCCTAGCTAATATGGTATTTGCTTATACAACTTTACACATCGGTACCATATTTCTCTAACACAGAATTACACAGCTATCTGATTATTTGACAGAGAAACAAACATTCTTTTTACTACCTCAGTGACAGATGTTTACGCAATTACACAGTTGGATACCTTCACACTTATGAAATGGTATTTTGTCTGTACTTTGTAAACTGTTCATATTTTTTCGGAACCATTGTGATACTATGAGAGCTTTGAATGATGTATTTGGTATGAGATCACGATTTTTAAAGTACGTTTGAGGTAGATGACACTCTTGAAATGGGCAGAGAATTTTTTTTTGGTTTGAAATTATTGCAGAAAGCTACGACGTTTTTGAGATTCGACTGAGGTGTTATGATGTTATTATTACGACGACGATGTGTATTATGCTGCTGAGGTATGTTTATGATTAATAAGCTGATGCTATATGAGTTATTTGATTATGCTACGTATTTATTATCAGGAAATATTGAAGAAGCGTCGACGAATTTGTATATGTGTAATAAGGTAAGGAGTAATGAATTAGGGACTCTGACTTGTAAAAAAGGATGTTGGAAACCAAGAATCGTACTTTAAGAGGTAGGAAATGTGTGTAAATGCGTGAATGTATCACAATGCCGGCGAAAATTTTTTGGACACTGTTATATTCATAAGATATTGTTTCTATACATTTGTAACCAAATTCTCAACCTGTGAATTTTTTTATATGAGACTGTCACTGTAGCGGAAACTGGTGTCGTAAATATTTCGGTAAGAAAGTTCAGTGACCACCTGCACGTAATGCGTCGTGGGCACCCAGCGGAGCGGCCAGGTGTGTCAGACGCCTGGAGAAAAAGCCATTATTGCAAGCCCTTTTTAGCGGCACAGGTAGAAAAAAAAAGGGAGGCCATTATCCTCGCTATTGACGTTCCTTTGTAGAGAGCATCGCAAAAACGACACGGTCGAACTTGAAAACATATGATTACACTGTGAAGCTCTTAATTTATGATATTTACTAAAACGCCTAATGAAATGATGAGAAACATTTCACGGCTATTGTCGTGCTAGTTGAGAGAAATGCCATATGGCTTGCTTTATGTATTTATTAACTCATTTTGTTTAATATCTAGTTTCTAGCTGCACTGCAGCATTGGTTAAAATAAAATTTAATAGATGTACTAATATAAATATTTTATGCCTACAGATCCAGTAAATAATTTTATGATCTATTCAAAAAAACGAAGGAGCATAAAAAGATATTACCCTTCACAGGAATTGCATACGGAATTTTCTTTTCAACTACTGGGTAATTTTTTTGGTAGAATAACTTCCTGTGGTGCACCACTTTAACTACTTAGACATTAAGATGTGATTATACATTTCCCTTATCTGCATTGTTGTCTTTACTGTAATATTTTTCTGCTTGAGCGTTGTCATGTTTAGATACAATTTATTGCTTTTGCTTCTGCTGTTTGCCAGGCATAATGTTACTGAATTTGACTTTGTATTACGCTGTTAAGCCAGTTTTACTACTGATTTATTTTTCTTGTTTGCTGCGCATTGCCTCATATTAGTTGTAATTTATGCTGCTTGCTTTGCCTTTTATATTTTTTATCATTGCTGTTTGTGTTAATTGTTTTCTGCTGCTGCATTGCCTCGTTCCTTCGTTTAGAATCTGAGCTCAGTAGATTTTAGTTAGCTTAAGAGGGGGTAGACTATATAAGAAACTAACTATGATGAATTGGAAGCAATGCATTGACAAGGTGTATAAAAAAAGATTTGGGCCAAAATGAGTATTGTACTATGAGAAATAATTATTTTGAAAGAAATATGAATAGAATACAGGAAGGAGGTTTAGATGACTTTTTGGCAATGATGATGAATGAAGGGAGATCTCCAAGAAGTAAAGAAAGTTTTGTTTGCAAAATACTGCAGTAAAACAAACCCTGTCCTTTCCTTGTATTATTCCGCTATGTGTTTGTGTACCCTTGTGTATTTGTTTTCTTCCTGTCTCTGTGTAGTTTCATAGAATTTTTTCTTCTTCTAATACTAAGCTACATTCACTATGATGAGAAATACTGTTATCCTCAAATATAATTGGCATTAATAATATGTTATTTACCTTGTAAAGATGTTTAGACATTATTTATTCTGTTTTGTTTTAATTCTCATGTGTGAAGTCGATGTTTCAATAATTATTCTGATCTTTTATGTATCTACTTATGTCATAATTCCTGTAACACTGATGTATATGTTATTTCGATTCTTTTGTAAAGCCCATATTACTATAAATGTTATCTGCATTGTTATGTTCTTTAATGATGTATTTTGTACCTTTGTAATTGTATTCTCATGTTATAATATTGTAATTGACACCAGTTCTTCAAATTAAGTATCATTTCACTGCACACGTTTCTGTTGGTCATAGTATATGGACAATATGTGAGAAGTAGGGTTAGTGTTTGTACGTGTGTTAATAAATCAGCAAGGGACTGGGTAACAGCATTGCTGGTTCTAAGGACAATTCCAAAAACTTTGTGAGTGCACAAGTGGTGGTTATGGACTTGCTATATTATCCGCAAGACTCTTCAATGGTGATTGTGCACCTGCATAGTCACAACAGATGGCTGCTGGCCATCTCTACAAGGACTGCAGTGGGTCTACACCTTTGCTGACTCACCAGTACCATTATTTCTACAAGGACTGCAGTGGGTCTGCACCTCTGGTGGCCCACCAATACCACAATCTCTACCAGGACTACAGTGGGTCTACTCTGTGATGACCTACCTACCAATATTCTTCAAAACTTCGACTGACTCCGTTGTGGGTTTGCTCTGTTGTGGCCCATTACTGGTTCTTGGAAAAAACCTACTCCCTCAACTTGAAATCAAAATTTGAAACATTGATGTCGATATCTGAGTTATAACCCTAATAGTGTTATGAAGCCCCTATTCTGTCAAAGTAAAAGTATAAGTACATCCGACTGAAAATTCAATATTGTCACGACTATTACCCTCGTGTCCTTTGTTTATTGTGTAATATTTTTAAAATGTCCTGTTTTTGCATAAAAATAATATGAGAACCCTACTCATGTGTGAAAAGAAGCCGTACTCGATTCATATCCGTAGCATGTGACTTGATATACGCTCAACCGTTGCTTACCCGCGTTGGTCACCGTTCCTCTCACTCAAGCACGGCAAATTTACAGTTGCTTTCCTGGTAATGTCGTCGCTACATCTGTCACAAGTATAGAGCATAAATATCTCTGTAGTGATCATCCGGATGTGCAGAACGAAAACTCTGTCCGCAACGTCTCCTGCAGTTCAAGTAAGGTCATTTTGGGACGGCACATTTTAACCCGTACAGCACTTAGTGTATTTTGAATATTATCACCTATAGAAGTAGCTTGAAACTTTGTATATGTGTTTTACAGACATCATATCAATGTTACACCAGGAACAGAAGTTGGCTTAAACATGTGAAGCGCAATGGTATTATGCTTTTTCACCAAACTGTCATAGCTTATATTCCAATTTATTTACGTTTTTTCGGTAACGGGATTAAAAGACAGCGAACAATATTTTTTACGTTTTCTATTATACTTACTCATATTGTCGACTCACTGTTCTAATTAATTACGTTACAATGACACTGTAGACGGAGCCGAAGCACCACGAAAAGGAAGTAGTGCATTTGGAAGTATGAAACTGTTACAGTACACACGGTAAGCAATTTGCACCACCTGCTTGTCCATATTATTTTCAATTGTTTTTATTTACCCTGCTGCTTTTTATAGACAAGTAAAATATGTATAATATGTTTTCTCCATCTTATCAGAAAAGCAAAACCATACACTACGCACAACAAAATAAGAAACATAAGATCAGTTCTCGGATTCTGGAATAAGGAAAAGAGTGGCAGCAACGACATTTTTTTAAAGTTTTCTATTGCACTGTTTGATATTGAAGAAATTTTTTCTAATTGATTACGTTGCAATGACATGGCATAGGAAGCTGTCTCACACAGAAATACTTAGATACACACAAGGTAATGAGAACCTACATAAATTGGAGGAAATTAATCAGACTGTCATGAATAAATTTTATCGGCATATGAACGTAGCACAGATATGTATACACTGACCGGTAGTTTATTCAAACACAGTTGCAAATTTATGTAGCACTTGTCTTGTAAGCCGAGCGGTCTGAGGCGCTGCAGTCACGGACTGTGGGGCTGGTCCCGGCGGAGGTTCGAGTCCTCCCTTGGGCATGGGCGTGTGTGTTTGTCCTTAGGATGATTTAGGTTAAGTAGTGTGTAAGCTTAGGGACTGATGACCTTAGCAGTTAAGTCCCATAAGATTTCATACACATTTGATGAATTTTTTTGGACTTGTCTTGTAAACATATGACCATAAAATCGCAGAAATTATCTCTACAATACAAGACTTTGTAGTACCGTGAGTCGATATTTCTCGACGCATGAAGTGCCTCATTTCAGTGTGACATTTATAATTATAAATTTTTTGCGCATACGTATGAAAGGTTACTGATACACATTTCACACACTTTTCTTTACATCCGTAGCAATTACAATGCTGCACCATAGCTGTTACTAAAACTCAAACGCTTAGAAACGTATATAGAAGAAGGTCAATACGTGTAATATTCAAGTTTCGCTATTACTGTAAAACTGTAGAGTAGCAGCGTCGTCCCAACCTCACGTGGCTAGCACGGTTTTATGTTGTGAACATGCCAAGTCAGCTCTGCTCAGTCCATAGATACACAAACTCTATGGCGGCATGTAGCGCACCTATGATATGTCCGTTTCTAAGCTACTTATCATCTCTGCGAAGGATAGTCGTATATTCGTATCAGTGCGCTTTGGGACGCTTTTGTTTGGCGCGTAAACGCTGACGGCGGTGCCAAGGGTAACAATGTTGCGGACTTGGCAAGAGTGTAGTCTTGGCTGCATCACGCGACGGAGCTACGCAAGGAACCGTGTTGAGAAAAGATGCTGAAATTGAGTTAAAAGGTGTTCAGTGATGTCCATTCGTACTTACACATCACGTAGTAGTGCCGCAGGTTCACGGAATGCATGTTTAGTTAAAACGCGAATAATATGATACAGCCTAGGAGCAGAAGTTTAGTGGATTGCAGTGGGCGAGTGTGAAAGTGTCCTCAATGAATGTATACGTTGAGAGTACGAACAATGTAGCCGTGTGGAGTACATCTCGATCAGTGTACTGGAATTCAATCAGATTCGTGTTACATCAATTACCAGAGTAACCCCCACCAGTCCGGTCCATAACAAACTCTATATTAAGCAAATGATCCAGATTGGTTGAAGGACCGTGCTACAGAGGAAGAGTCGAACCTGAACTGGACGTGTGCAGGCATCTCGGCTTTTACACATGTGTTCCCATCATCTGACGTTCATTCACTTACACCTTGATCTTGGAAGTAACAGTAGTTGACGGTTTTCCAAAAGTCTGAATGTCATTTCGAACCACATTTCTAATTAAATTCGCCAATTAGGTAATTGCTAGACAGATGGAAAAAAAAGTTAGTAAACTTTATTTGAAAAGTAATAGCCGTAACTGTTAACACATTTATGTCACTGTGAGACAAGACGGACAATGCTTTCATTGAAAAATGTTTGCGATTAACTGCGGAATCAGGATTGTATCCAAGCGTCACCTATTAGTCCGAAACAAATAGACGACCACGAAAGTCTTTCTTCAGAGCTTCAAAAAATGTGGAAATCGCGTGGGGTGACATGGAAACATGGCCACAAGTTGCCAAGGTTTCATGGTTGTGGTGTAGGTGCTTGCTTTATTTTTTTCGCTCAAGACTCTTTTGATATCGATTAGGTCTCATTTTTATTTGCCGTCGACGAAAGGAGAATAACAAATAATGTTATCCTTTCTTCTTTTTCTGGTACCAGTCGTAGCGACTGAATTCAAGCAACAACAGTGTTCGCATTTTGTATAAGATTTTAGTAATTATAATTGAAAATTGAAAAGAAATGTTGTTGCCAACATTATTTAAAATATCGCCTTAAACGTAATGATATTTGTGTTACAAACTTAACCAGACATCAGAAATGACCTGTGAAGATGGCTCAAATGACTCTAAGCACTATGGGACTTAACATATGAGGTCATCAGTCCCCTAGACTTAAAACTACTTAAACCTAACTAACCCAGGGACATCACACACATCCATGCTCGAGGCAGGATTCGAACCAGCGACCATAGCAGCAACCTGTGAGGACCAGATCGCAGACCTGGAATGACTGAAGATTTGAAATTATGAGACAGCGAGGTAGGATTTTTTTAGATGTATTATATGGTACACCACAGGCTACATAGACTATCATAATCACAGGAATTGTGCCAGCTGACACGAATTCACCTAAACAGGTGATTCATAGAACAGGGTCTCCTACATAAAACCGATGTGCCTCACGTAAACGATCTCTAATCGAATTGCTTGTGAGATGACAACACTGTCTCGAAAGTTGGCTTCACTGCATTTTATCGGAAAGTTGAGCGCAGTTGTTTGTTCACATGTCAATTGTTGTGAGGAACTCGTATTGTTGAGATTTACAGAAATGTGCAGTTTGCATTAGAACAGCGAACTGATATTGTGGAGTGTTACACGAAGGCATGCTTCATCAAGGAATGTAAAGAAATGTTTCAAGCAAAGTATCCTGGCAGGAAACTCCCCACAACCAGCAATATTCAAGATTTGTACAAGAAACGGAGGACTGTACTACCCGATTAGAATGTGTAGAGGAAAAGGCGACCGGCAGTGAGGACCCCAGAAACTGTAGACAGATTTCTCGTGGACATTACGAAAAGTCCCCACAAGTCGGCAAGGAGGTTATCGCAGCAGACTGGTGGATCTCGTACATCGTGTTATCGTGTACTAAAAGATACGAAACCCATTAAGTACCAGTGTCCTATTTTGAGGACAGAGCACATATTTATTTATAAGTACACAATAAATTATTAATTTGCAACTATTACTGTTCTATGTCATTTGTTGATGCTTTTTATAACAAATGTATGCTTACAGGAAATTAAAAAAAGCAATAAATCCTACCATTCATTGATTATTGTATACTAAGGCACACTTTTCATTATTACAGGTATTTACTTTATCGACAATTTAGTAATATTTTAAATGTGTGGCAAAGATCTTTTTGTGATTATTTATAGTCAACAATGTGTCTATTAAACTACTTGCATTGTTAGCTCAATTGGAGTTATATTCATTGTTTTCCATTGTTATAAAATTTGGTGTACTCGAAATAGGACACTGTGACTTGGTGTTATCATTTCAGTTATTTATATTCCTGCACGTTCGGATATGAAACTCTGCTACTGCAAGCCTATTAGATTTGGTTATAAGTTGTGGTCTCTTTGTGGAGCAAGTGACTACTGTTTCAAATTTGATTTATACTGTGGAAAGGATCCAGAAGATACTGGAAGGGATGACCTACTATTGGGATCAAGAGTAGTCCTAATCATGCTCGACTGCGTTGAAAAACACGAGAATCATTGTGTGTACTTTGAAAATTTCTTCACTAGTAGAGATCTTCTGATTCATCTGAGAAATTAGGGTTTTCGAGCAACTGGGACTGCCAGAGAGAATCGAGTTGGTGACTGTCCACTACTGAGCAGCAACGAACTGAAAAAGACAGTTCGAGGAAACTATGACTACCAGTTCGACGGGAATGGAGAAGTCTTATTTGTTCTATGGTACAACAGATGCGTTACAATTGGTACAAATTTTGACAATGTTGAACCTTTGGGAGCAGCTACGCGGTACAGTAGACAAGCAAATAAGACACAAGTGCAACACCCTGCCGTTTTGAAGTCGTATAACGCATACATGGGAGGTGTTGACCACCATGACTGGTTAGTTGGAAAATATGCGTCGGTAATTAGAGGGAGAAAATGGTACTGGGTCCTATTTACACGTATGCTGGAAATGGCCCTCGTAAATGCCTGGCTCTTCTACAGACTAATACATGGGAAAAATGCACTGGATTTACTGGATTTCAGACGTACTGTTACAGTTACATACCTGAAATTGGACACTGGAAGACCGGATATTGGACGTCCCATAGAGTACCCATCAAGTCAGTTGAGAGTCATACCAGACATCAGGTTTGATGGAATTGGTCATATGACAAGAGAAGCACGCAAAGAAGATGTGCAAGAGCTAAATGCAACGGGAAACCAAAAACAATTTGTGTTAAATGCCGTGTAACACTGTGTGTGAAGTGTTTTGTACCATTTCACAAGAAATAAATAGTTAAGACTTGAATACAGTTTGGTGTGGTATACGATACTGTTAAATCCCAGCGTCCTATTTTGAGGACGGCCATTATATCAGCATGTATAAATATGCTTTGGCTATTTTTGTACTTATTGTGGTTCATACACTATGTAAATTATAATTAAGGAATAAAAAATTCAATTTAAAAAAAATTAACTTGGGACTTACTGGGTTAAGCCTGTAGTTTGAGTGTGCTGCAAGAGTTGAAATCTGAGGATCGGGGAAAAAAAGAGTTCATTATTCTAACTGGCTGTTTACATCAACTGCTAACGGTTACTTGAACACCTTCCTTTACGTCGTGTCAGGTGAAGCCTGGTTTCGCTTGTCAGGTTATATAAACTCCCAGAATTGCAGCTACTGGCCGCATGACAAGCCACATATTTCGAACGAAGAACCTCTCCACTCAAAGAAGATAGGTCTTCGGTGTGCGTTGTCCAGCATGCATATTATTGCCCCCGTATTTTTCGCTTACATCTTAAACAGAGCAAGATATTTAGAGATCTTTGACTCTTTCTATGCACATTTAATAGTTGCAGAGAATCTGCATGCAGTGTTCCAACAAGATGAGCAACCGCTCACACAGCCAACCAAAGTTTGGCTCACATCATCAACGTGTTTCCTGAAGAGAGACTTGTCAGTAGAGGCTTCTGGCGTCCAATGTCCCTGGACTTAACGTCCTGTGATTTTTATTCATGGGGTGGACTGAAAAGCAGAGTGTGTACCATCCTCGCATAATAGACGATCTTAAACGGAACATTACTAGAGAAATTAAAAAGATCACGCCTGCAGAATTACAGCCTGTTGCTGACAACGTCATCACACGAAGTCAGTGATGCCCATGGCTATCACTTCCAGCATCTCATGTAAACAGGTAACTAGATGTTTTTAACGTTACTGTTATATGTCTATTTAGTTAATTCACTGTTACTTGAATCTCGGGTGTGAGATGTACTGGTTTTATGTGTGAGCTGGTACATATGCCTACTGAGAAGTAGAATTCATTGAAAATGGCATGAGAGGGACAGATTCTTCTTCGTTCTTCGCCAAATGGTTTGGCTCAAATGGCTCTAAGCACTATGGGACTTAACATCTGAGGTCATCAGTCCCCTAGACTTAGAACTACTTAAACCTAACTAACCTAAGGACATCACACATATCCATGCCCGAAGCAGGATTCGAACCTGCGACCGGAGCAGCAGCGCGGTTCCGGACTGATGCGCCTAGAACCGCTCGGTCACAGCGACCGGCCAAATGGTTTGGTTTTGTTTTGCTTTAGGGCGCAAAAAAAAAAGTGTGGGAAATCTTATGGGACATAACTGCTAAGGTCATCAGTCCCTAAGCTTACACACTACTTAACCTAAATTATCTTAAGGACAAACACACACACCCGTTCCCGAGGGAGGACTCGAACCTCCGCCGGGACCAGCCGCGCAGTCCATGAATGCAGCGCCCCAGACCGCTCGGCTAATCCCGCGCGGCGAGCAAAGAAAAAAAAAAAGGTGCGTCATCGTCTCTAATATGCTAAAGAAGTTGGTGGCAGATCATTTGCAATCTTTTGTTTGTTGACACCACCGCAAGTAAGCTAGTCACTGCCCTATTGCACCCATATGGTTTTCAAATGATTCTACAGTTTGTAATTTATTATAAATGATTTAGTACTAAGAAAAATACGCGCAAAATTATGAATACTGTACAGCAAGCGCTTCAAAATAGAAGCAGCAAATGTAAAAAAATGCAAACATAATATGATGTGTGAATACAAACTCATTCATATTTAGTTCAAAAGCCCAGATACGATCATTATTACTCAGAGCGCGTACTTAATTTAAGGATTATGTTAGCGTGCACCACTGATTTAAAATGTCATTAATTCTTAAAGAACAAATAAATCTCTTCGAATGCACTGGTCAACAGATAAATTACTGAAAATGCTGGTAGCGAGGAAAGAGCAGCTAAATTACCGAAAATGCTGGTAGCGAGGAAAGGAAACACAGAAACCAGTGTCAATAGACTGCAAAGCGTTGCAGTTACCATGCGATAGAAGGAAAATAAAAAGGAAACCGCTTTTTTTAGCTAAGCAAAATTGTTATTTGCAGTTAAACCTCATGAACTTCCCATTCTCGCTTGAAAAAGCTTCTCAGGAAAGCTAATTCATTTATTTTCTAAACGCTGCAAATGTTTAAAAGTGCCGTTCTCAGTAAGCCCAACACGAGGACTTCAGAAATATGACTTTCTACTTTGTTTACCAAACTCGTTCGTTGTAATTTTATTTCTGTCTCTAGCAAAATACGAATAGGTACGTAAGCTATACACGGCCCAGTCGCATTAATGTGGCCACCTGTCACAAGCCCCAATAGCCACGTTTTCCAGCACAGACGTGCAAGCCCAGAGTCAGTGAGGTTCTGGAAGCTACCGACATGGATTTAGAGCCATGACGACTCCATTGCCGTAGCTAACTGCACTACATGGTTTCGTGGTTGATGATTCACGGCGTGTACAGCAACGAGCGAGGTAGTTCTACAGATTCTCGATTAGGTTTAAACTGGGGGTGTCGAGGTCTAACCGTCCGAGGTCCTGCTTCCATGCCTTCACGAACTTATGCTCTGGAATGGGAATCCACCACTCTTCTATCAGGCAATGTACGACCTAGGACAAAAACAGTGACATCAGTCTAAATAAACAGTGTAACCAGTGCAAAAATATAAACTGTGCTACGAGTGATCGCTCACACGCATTTGTATCAAAACTGCGAACAATGGCATTAACTGCCATAAACAATGCTCACCTTCATAAAGTTATCGTATGTTTTCGGTTCAAGGAACTACACTCCTGGAAATGGAAAAAAGAACACATTGACACCGGTGTGTCAGACCCACCATACTTGCTCCGGACACTGCGAGAGGGCTGTACAAGCAATGATCACACGCACGGCACAGCGGACACACCAGGAACCGCGGTGTTGGCCGTCGAATGGCGCTAGCTGCGCAGCATTTGTGCACCGCCGCCGTCAGTGTCAGCCAGTTTGCCGTGGCATACGGAGCTCCATCGCAGTCTTTAACACTGGTAGCATGCCGCGACAGCGTGGACGTGAACCGTATGTGCAGTTGACGGACTTTGAGCGAGGGCGTATAGTGGGCATGCGGGAGGCCGGGTGGACGTACCGCCGAATTGCTCAACACGTGGGGAGTGAGGTCTCCACAGTACATCGATGTTGTCGCCAGTGGTCGGCGGAAGGTGCACGTGCCCGTCGACCTGGGACCGGACCGCAGCGACGCACGGATGCACGCCAAGACCGTAGGATCCTACGCAGTGCCGTAGGGGACCGCACCGCCACTTCCCAGCAAATTAGGGACACTGTTGCTCCTGGGGTATCGGCGAGGACCATTCGCAACCGTCTACATGAAGCTGGGCTACGGTCCCGCACACCGTTAGGTCGTCTTCCGCTCACGCCCCAACATCGTGCAGCCCGCCTCCAGTGGTGTCGCGACAGGCGTGAATGGAGGGACGAATGGAGACGTGTCGTCTTCAGCGATGAGAGTCGCTTCTGCCTTGGTGCCAATGATGGTCGTATGCGTGTTTGGTGCCGTGCAGGTGAGCGCCACAATCAGGACTGCATACGACCGAGGCACACAGGGCCAACACCCGGCATCATGGTGTGGGGAGCGATCTCCTACACTGGCCGTACACCACTGGTGATCGTCGAGGGGACACTGAATAGTGCACGGTACATCCAAACCGTCATCGAACCCATCGTTCTACCATTCCTAGACCGGCAAGGGAACTTGCTGTTCCAACAGGACAATGCACGTCCGCATGTATCCCGTGCCACCCAACGTGCTCTAGAAGGTGTAAGTCATCTACCCTGGCCAGCAAGATCTCCGGATCTGTCCCCCATTGAGCATGTTTGGGACTGGACGAAGCGTCGTCTCACGCGGTCTGCACGTCCAGCACGAACGCTGGTCCAACTGAGGCGCCAGGTGGAAATGGCATGGCAAGCCGTTCCACAGGACTACATCCAGCATCTCTACGATCGTCTCCATGGGAGAATAGCAGCCTGCATTTTTGCTAAAGGTGGATATACACTGTACTAGTGCCGACATTGTGCATGTTCTGTTGCCTGTGTCTACGTGCCTGTGGTTCTGTCAGTGTGATCATGTGATGTATCTGACCCCAGGAATGTCTCAATAAAGTTTCCCCTTCCTGGGACAATGAATTCACGGTGTTCTTATTTCAATTTCCAGGAGTGTATGAACGGCCGGTCGGAGTGGCCAAGCGGTTCTAGGCGCCACAGTCTGGAACCGCGCCACCACTACGGTCGCAGGTTCGAATCCTGCCTCGGTCATGGATGTGTCTGATGTCCTTAGATTAGTTAGGTTTAAGTAGTTCTAAGTTCTAGGGGACTGATGACCTCAGATGTTAAGTCCGTTAGTGCTCAGAGCCATTTGAACTATGAACGACAACACGTCGTGAAAAGACGTTATTCTGAAAAAAAAAAGACATTTCAAGTGCAATACTGTGCGAAAGAGACTCTCAGGAATAAGAATTTGTAATTTCATGTTAACGAGTGTTGTAACTTCAGGATTTTGTACCTGTTTTAAATGTTAATACACATTTGCGAAATCCATGATGATAAATGTTACCTCTGCGACGTCTTGTGCACATGAACACACGGACTGAGTATAAATTATGTGTCGTGTGGTGAAGTCGCTTCGCAACGGCCGCGCTAATACTAAACTTTACGCGACTGCGCATGCGCGGTAGGCGCAAAGCCAACATAAAACTGTTATAGGCGCACGCGCCACAGTCTTAACATTGGAAATCTGTTTTGTGTAAATATTATGTTATGTATGATGTTTATGATATGTATGTGTATTTGTAAACTTATATATGCAATGTGCTTTAGTGTGAGTCGCTAGCCTGCAGGTGTGTCCTTTCGCCTCGCAACTCAAAGGGCAGTTTAAAGGCACATTTGCATGCTGGGCTTTTCTTATCAGAAAACGTAATTATAAGTAATGAAACAAATAATTTGAGTCATAGATATAGTTCACGGCTGTATAAATATTGTCCTCAGCCGCTGGAAACATTTGAAGATATTTGATTGTCATATTATAGGCGAAAGAGGAAGTCATTTTTTGTTTTTTAGGTCTTGTCCAGATCGGACGTATTTAGGCGCACCGCCATTGCTAATCCACTATTTCATTATTTTATTCACGAGTTGCAACCAAACAGAGCTCGTAATTGTATAACGTAAGTGTACTTTTAAATTGTGTTTTCATCTCAGAATGGTTCAAATGGCTCTGAGCACTATGGGACTTAACATCTGAGGTCATCAGTCCCCTACAACTTAGAACTACTTAAACCTAACTAACCTAAGGACATCACACACATCCATTCCCGAGGCAGGATTCGAACCTGCGACCGTAGCGGTCGCGCTGATCCAGACTGTAGCGCCTAGAGCCTCTCGGCCACACCAACCGGCTTTTGTTTCATAATATATTGTAATTACAAACCAATGTATGTATTTTGTGTCTTTAGTCATTGTAAGATTGTTGGGTGCCTTGGCGTGGCAAAAGGTTCCGTACTTGTAAGCAAAAAGTCGTCCAGCTCGATCCACCGCCGTCTTCGGGTGCTGTTTGAGAATGAAGTCCGATCTTAGAGAAATTACAGAGAGAAGAAACACGGTTAAAAATACATGAACGGACCTTTAACGAAACTTCCATGCTCAAGCGCCGAGAGTTTGTTTAACTTTTTTATATTCATTACTATAATTCATTGTATGGTCTCGATCCAATTACGAATGAGCCAAAAAAATTAATTAACAAACGAAATGCATATGAGAAGAACCCTGCAAATCAGAGGTACCAAGAGAGTTGAATTAATATCAAATAACATCAGTGCCTTAATGCATTGGTATACAATTACGCCGACGCTTAGTCTGGGAGGTAAATTGGTTGGAAAGTTGTTGTGCTGCGAGAAAAAAACTCAAATGGCTCCAACCGCAATGGGACTTAACATATGAGGTCATCAGTCCCCTAGAACTTAGAACTACTTAAACCTAAGGACATCACACACATCCATGCCCGAGGCAGGATTCGAACCTGCGACCGTAGTGGGGGCGCGGTTCCAGACTGTAGCGCCTAGAACCGCTCGGCCACAGCGGCCGGCTGCTGCGAGAAGTTGGAGGTACTCTGCTTCCCACGGTTCCTTCTGGTGAGCGTGATCTTGCAAGAGCATTAGGGAATATGTACCTCATAGCAAGTACGAGGGCAGTTCAATAAGTAATGCAACACATTTTTTTCTGAAACAGGGGTTGTTTTATTCAGCATTGAAATACACCAGGTTATTCCCCAATCTTTTAGCTACACAACACTATTTTTCAACGTAATCTCCATTCAATGCTACGGCCTTACGCCACCTTGAAATGAGGGCCTGTATGCCTGCACGGTACCATTCCACTGGTCGATGTCGGAGCCAACGTCGTACTGCATCAAAAAAAATGGTTCAAATGGCTCTGAGCACTATGGGACTCGACTGCTGAGGTCATTAGTCCCCTAGAACTTAGAACTAGTTAAACCTAACTAACCTAAGGACATCACAAACATCCATGCCCGAGGCAGGATTCGAACCTGCGACCGTAGCGGTCTTGCGGTTCCAGACTGCAGCGTACTGCATCAATAACTTCTTCATCATCCGCGTAGTGCGTCCCACGGATTGCGTCCTTCATTGGGCCAAACATATGGAGATCCGACGGTGCGAGATCGGGGCTGTAGGGTGCATGAGGAAGAACAGTCCACTGAAGTTTTGTGAGTTCCTCTCGGGTGCGAAGACTTGTGTGAGGTCTTGCGTTGTCATGAAGAAGGAGAAATTCGTTCAGATTTTTGTGCCTACGAACACGCTGAAGTCGTTTCTTCAATTTCTGAAGAGTAGCACAATACACTACAGAGTTGATCGTTTGACCATGGGGAAGGACATCGAACAGAATTACCCCTTCAGCGTCCCAGAAGACTGTAACCATGACTTTACCGGCTGAGGGTATGGCTTTAAACTTTTTCTTGGTAGGGGAGTGGGTGTGGCGCCACTCCATTGATTGCCGTTTTGTTTCAGGTTCGAAGTGATGAACCCACGTTTCATCGCCTGTAACAATCTTTGACAAGAAATTGTCACCCTCAGCCACATGACGAGCAAGCAATTCCGCACAGATGGTTCTCCTTTGCTCTTTATGGTGTTCGGTTAGACAACGAGGGACCCAGCGGGAACAAACCTTTGAATATCCCAACTGGTGAACAATTGTGACAGCACTACCAACAGAGATGTCAAGTTGAGCACTGAGTTGTTTGATGGTGATCCGTCGATCATCTCGAACGAGTGTGTTCGCACGCTCCACCATTGCAGGAGTCACAGCTGTGCACGGCCGGCCCGCACGCGGGAGGTCTTGCTTGACCTTGCGGCGATGATGACACACGCTTTGCCCAACGACTCACCGTGCTTTTGTCCACTGCCTGATCACCGTAGACATTCTGCAAGCGCCTATGAATATCTGAGATGCCCTGGTTTTCCGCCAAAAGAAACTCGATCACTGCCCGTTGTTTGCAACGCACATCCGTTACAGACGCCATTTTAACAGCTCCGTACAGCGCTGCCACCTGTCGGAAGTCAATGAAACTATACGAGACGAAGCGGGAATGTTTGAAAATATTCCACAAGAAATTTCCGGTTTTTTCAACCAAAATTGGCCGAGAAAAAAAATGTGTTGCATTACTTATTGAACTGCCCTCGTAAGAGTGGGTAAGTGGGCGTAAGATAAGTAGGCCTACTACTATGGCATGAGCACCGCTTTTGGTCAATAGCTCGTCAAAATATCTTGCTTTTGCTTGTTCTTGGTCTGCATATAAAAATCGTACTCCATTAGATCAAACTACTACTCCTGAAAAGTGAGGCATATTACAGTTCATACCAACAGGAACCACTGGACAAATACAGCCTCGCTGGAACCACTGGACAAATACAGCCTCTGGAAGTTTGTTTTTTCCGTGCCCATAAAACATATTATCGCACTATCTGCAGACGCCGTAAAGGGTAGCTAGCTTCACGATAAGTTTCACGACAGAGTGTTTCACATTCGGCTGCATGCCATCACATTCGGTCAGTTCTCATCATCCCGTTACACCAGTATGATTCTGTATGCATTCTTGAAGAGTAGATACCAACCTGTACGGCCTGCACGGTTTGTAACTTCCAACTAGTTCGCCTTCCATCTTAGTGGTGCAAATCTTTGTGATGGCTGTGGCGCGTCATCTTTCATTCGGTGTTGATGGTGCAAGTTAATGGTTTGCTTTGAACAGTTCATGAATGTCGACGATATACATTTTGTGAAGTCTAACACATACATCCCATATAAGGTTGATCTCTGTACCTCTGGGATACTCATTTTCTTTCATCTTCCCAACGCACTTTGTGAATCGTTAACAGGTAATATTTTTCCAGTCGTAATTGTTACTACAACACCTTCAAATGAGCCTTGCTAAAGACTGAACTTGCGATCTCGCACTCAAGGGGTTCCTTGAGTAGGTGTAGCTAACACTCTCGATACACCAGGAATTGCTAGTGGATGTGAAAGTAGGTTTTTAGCTGCGATAACAATGAAGATAAAAACTAGCAACGGAATAGATTTGGAGCATGTTTTATTATGTGCGCTGACTGAGAACAACTCAAATATCGAAAAGATTAAGCAGTATCAATTGTCTCGTTGACTATTAGTTCGTGGCTCAATAAAACATAAAAAAAATAAAAGTGTTCAAAAAAAATTTTTTTCATTCTCTAGGTTAGTTCCGCACTAACTAGGTGAAGGGAACAAGGGCGGCGTGGGATGGAGGCGGATTATTAGCTTCAGTAGCTAACATCTGATTGCACTTAGGGGTAATGGTCTAAGGTTGCGAACCTCTGAACTAGGCAGACTGTCGCAAAAGGAAATATTCGCTGTCCCTTCCAAGGGACGACATGTGTCCTTCAGTATTCACCAACCCTGGGAAACGAGATTTCACCATACTTGCATAGTCTACTAACCAGTGTCCTGCATACCACGTACCCTAGTACATAGGTAGAGTGATTTTCAACAGAAAACCATAACAGTGAGTGTCTCTCAGCGCAGAAAGACATTTTAGAAGCGAATGAGAAACTTTAATCTTGCTTTGCTCATCCCCTTTCCCACAGATCAGATGACTTGATTTTAGGCAACACACACTGTTTGTGCACACCGCAGAATTCCTATGCTCTGATGCCTCTCAGTCAGAGGCATAACCAATATAAAAGGACGCCAAGCGTCACCGGCAAGCGTCAATGAACAACATTTTATTAGAAACAAGAATTGCTTACGATGATGAGATCTATCAATCCTATATGTTTCACGCAAATACACTATATATACGATTTTCACTCAATTATAGCAGACAATTTGGTGAATTTTCTGATGTACGCAAATAAATTTTATCCACTTAAGAGTTGCAGAAGTGCCGCGCGGAGTCTCCCGCGTGGTTTGCGGCGTCATGTCACGGGCTGCGCGGCCCCTCCCGCCAGAGGTTCGAGTCCTCCCTTGGGCATGGGTGTGAGTGTTGTTCTTAGAATAGGTTAGTTTAAGTTAGATTAAGTAGTGTGTACGTCTAGCAGTTTGGTCCGTTAGGAATTCACACAAAAACACACCAGTTGCACAAGTACGGAAACAAGTTCTTTAATGCAATTATATAATTTTTGTGGGACTGGAAAGAGTGTTGAAGAAAACGTCAGCAGCATCACATGTCTGGAATTTGATAACAGGTAACAGTGCCGCAACACACTGTTCCAGCTCCAGTACGTCCACAAACGTTTGCGTTGCTGTATCAAATGTGAACACTTCACTCAAGTGAAGAGGAGGAGGAAACGACATGAAACTTCACGGCTTGAGAGGGTATCTTATGTAATTTCACTTATTACAAAACCGAATCAAATGAACAAATAACTTGACAGTACGAACACACTAATCAATATGACGTTGCACCCTTTCTGGCCTGGATGCATGTGCAGATTTGCTTCAAAATGGTATCATAAAGCCATTCTATCATCTTATGAGGCGAACTGGCCCACAAATGCGACGATGTTCATCAGCAGTCCACAATATCTGGTGAGAGCGCCATTCCAAAAGCAACCACTTGTGTTCAGGTGTTAACTGCAGCCTACACATGGGACGGTAATCCTCTATTCTGGCTGCTAATAATCTCCCACCAATGATACAGATTGTTGCAATGAGTCCATTACTTGTTCTTGGAAGGCAGGCACAGATTGGATGGGGTTACAATGCGCTTGATGCACAGTACGGCGATCCTTCGTTGTTGCGGTTAGATGTGGCTGACCAAAACCTTGCTGACAATTTTGCCTACCCCCCCATAGCCATGTAGTCCAACACTGGGTCACTGTCACATCCGAATGCCCTACCAATAAGGATATTGCATGATTCGACCAGCCTCAAACGGAGACACACATTGTGGTTCAAAATGGTTCAAATGGCTCTGAGCACTATGGGACTTAACATCTATGGTCATCAGTCCCCTAGAACTTAGAACTACTTAAACCTAACTAACATAAAGACATCACACAACACCCAGTCATCACGAGGCAGAGAAAATCCCTGACCCCGCCGGGAATCGAACCCCGGAACCCGAGCGCGAGAAGCGAGAACGCTACCACACGACCACGAGCTGCGGACCACACAGTGTGGTCCCCTGAAAACTGTCAGCTGCTGATGAAGCTGTCTCACAACGTGTATGCAATATCTCCATGTACAGGGCTATTACAAATGATTGAAGCGATTTCATAAATTCACTGTAGCTCCATTCACTGATATATGCTCACAACACACTACAGATACGTAGAAAAACTCATAAAGTTTTGTTCGGCTGAAGCCGCACTTCAGGTTTCTGCCGCCAGAGCGCTCGAGAGCGCAGTGAGACAAAATGGCGACAGGAGCCGAGAAAGCGCATGTCGTGCTTGAAATGTACTCACATCAGTCAGTCATAACAGTGCAACGACACTTCAAGACGAAGTTCAACAAAGATCCACCAACTGCTAACTCCATTCGGCGATGGTATGCGCAGTTTAAAGCTTCTGGATGCCTCTGTAAGGGGAAATCAACGGGTCGGCCTGCAGTGAGCGAAGAAACGGTTGAACGCGTGCGGGCAAGTTTCACGCGTAGCCCGCGGAAGTCGACGAATAAAGCAAGCAGGAAGCTAAACGTACCACAGCCGACGGTTTGGAAAATCTTACGGAAAAGGCTAAAGCAGAAGCCTTACCAATTGCTACAAGCCCTGACACCCGATGACAAAGTCAAACGCTTTGAATTTTCGGCGCGGTTGCAACAGCTCATGGAAGAGGATGTGTTCAGTGCGAAACTTGTTTTCAGTGATGAAGCAACATTTTTTCTTAATGGTGAAGTGAACAGACACAATGTGCGAATCTGGGCGGTAGAAAATCCTCACACATTCGTGCAGCAAATTCGCAATTCACCAAAAGTTAACGTGTTTTGTGCAGTCTCACGGTTTAAACTTTACGGCCCCTTTTTCTTCTGCGAAAAAAAACGTTACAGGACACGTGTATCTGGACATGCTGGAAAATTGGCTCATGGCACAACTGGAGACCGACAGCGCCGACTTCATCTTTCAACAGGATGGTGCTCCACCGCACTTCCATCATGATGTTCGGCATTTCTTAAACAGGAGATTGGAAAACCGATGGATCGGTCGTGGTGGAGATCACGATCAGCAATTCATGTCATGGCCTCCACGCTCTCCCGACTTAACCCCATGCGATTTCTTTCTGTGGGATTATGTGAAACATTCAGTGTTTAAACCTCCTCTACCAAGAAACGTGCCAACTGCGAGCTCGCATCAACGATACTTTCGAACTCATTGATGGGGACATGCTGCGCCGAGTGTGGGAGGAACTTGATTATCGGCTTGATGTCTGCCGAATCACTAAAGGGGCACATATCGAACGTTTGTAAATGCCTAAAAAAACTTTTTGAGTTTTTGTATGTGTGTGCAAAGTATTGTGAAAATATCTCAAATAATAAAGTTAATGTAGAGCTGTGAAATCGCTTCAATCATTTGTAATAACCCTGTACTTCACTGGGGTTCTTCAACATACGACACTTTCCATACCCCTTATATAACCTACCAGGCCTTGTAACAACACTTCACATTAACAACAGTAATGTAGCACCTACACAGGTGCATGTTCAGCGTCGTACAGAGAATCGCAACTCTAACATTTGCATACCTCCTGGTGCTGAGTATATGTAGGAAGTTACAGACACAAGGGAATCAAAGATATTAGATGCCAGCAATGACATAGTCAATGGGGCAAGCTGAAAATTTGTGCCAGACCGTGATTCGATCCTGGGTCACGTTCCTACCAGGCAGATGCACTGTCCTTATGCCATCCAGCCACAGTGGTCATCACAATCACATGGACTACTCTAGCATGCCTCAGTTCAGGCCCAAATTCTTAACTTATACCACACACTGCTGATGCACTGCCCCTGCTCATCAGCTTCTTTAGCTGCAGCACCTTGACAATTCCTGTAACAGTTTCAGATTGGTGTGCAGCTGTGGCATCATTGGCCATCATCACCTTAGTTATATGTGTGGTGTCTATCCTTTCGGACATGTCCGAAAGAACAGACACCAGTTTGAGCCCGCAGCTACTGTGAATCAAGACACGAAAGAATTAAAGACATTAGCTGCCAGTGGGCATTGATTTAATTTCACATAGCGTAGCGGTCAGCACATCTGTGTAGTAAGCAGGAGACCTGAGTTCGATTCCCCATGCGGCATAAATTTTCAACTTGCCCTATCGATTTAAATTAATCCGGCGATGTGTTGTGGGTCCTTCACTTTCTTTGGCAGGTAGCTCGTATTGGCATGCATTTCAAGGCAATTTCCCGCTATAAACTCTGGTGTTTATGATTTATTTACGAAAAACATATCTTCCTGTCTATCAGTGCCTGTAATTGCGCCGAAATTATATACTCTCTCTCTTCTCAGCGATCTTCTTCCACCGCCTTCTATCTCTCGCTGCCTCTCTCCACCCTACGGAAATTCCTAATGCTGTGATGCCCTTCTCTGTGTCATCTTTCCACCTTGTACGAGGTCGGCCCAATGGTCTTGTTGCCTGGAGAGTTCCTTCAAATGCTTTGTCGGTGATTCTGTTGTTTTCCATGCTACCCACATGTCTAGCCCATTGCAGTCTCCTACTTTTTAATTTCTGGATGATAATGGGATGCTTCATTACCTGATATCAGTTAATGAAATTATATTCATCTGAACGAAGTAAATGCTGTACTATGACTGTATACGAAATTATACTTCGATTAAAATAATTTTATTACTGATGTTTCAGTGAATCCGGCATTAGGGACAGGGCTCGAGCCAATCGCAGCTGTTTCTTGGGATCAGCGTGCTCGCTGTGTGCCTCGAGGCCGGCCGGTTGTGACCAATCGGTTCTAGGCGCTACAGTCTGGTACCGCGCGATCGCTACTGTCGCAGGTTCGAATCCTACCTCGGGCATGGGTGTGTGTGATGTCCTTAGGTTAGTTGGGTTTAAGTAGTTCTAAGTTCTAGGGGACTGATGACCTCAGAAGTTAAGTCCCATAGTGCTCAGAGCCATTTGAACCATTTTTTTTTTTGTGTTGCCTCTTCTGGAGGCGCAAGCAGCCGACGCTGGCTGCAAGGGTTGGGAGTGGGCTAGTAGAAGCAGATCTCAAGGTTAAGCGCTCAACCGTCGTTCGCATGAGCACGTGGCTCATTGTGTACCAGACGAAAACTCTGCTCTCCATCATAGACATCTGACAACCAAAATTCATTTTAATCAAAGTACACACAGCAAAAAAGTTTTGCATCACCCCAGTTCCTAGAACTCCTGAAGATAAACGCTGACTGTGGACATTTTATCACAGACGCTGCCCTTTTGAGTGCTCAGAGATGTCAATAAACCCGCCGAAAGATGCAAACAACCATGCATGAGAAGCGCCTATTACACGGAGGGGGTCCAACAGCCTTCAGTTCGTCATTCCACCAGGATCTGTCTGTAGTTCAACAATGTCTAGACGGTCAATACCGCCGTCCGACCGCGTCGGCATTGTTACTTTGTGCCAGGAAGGGCTCTCAACAGTGAAAGTGTCCAGGCGTCTCGGAGTGAACCAAATCGATGTTGTTCGTACATGGAGGAGAAACAGAGAGACAGGAGCTGTCAATGACATGCCTCGCTCAAGGCTACTACTTCAGTGGATGATCGCTACCTACGGATTATGGCTCGGAGGAACCCTGACAGCAACGCCACCATGTTGAATAATGCTTTTCGCGCAGCCACAGGACGTCGTGTTACGACTCAAACTGTCAGCAATGGGCAGCATGTTGCGCAACTTCACTCCCGACGTCCATGGCAAGGTCCATCTTTGTAAAACGACACCATGGAGCGCGGTACAGATGGGCCCAACAACATGCCAAATGGACTGCTCAGGATTGGCATCACGTTCTCTTCACCGATGAGTGTCGCATATGCCTTCAACCAGACAATCGTCGAAGACGTGTTTGATGGCAACACGGTCAGGCTGAACGCCTTGAAGACACTGTCCAGCGACTGCAGCAAGGTGGAGGTTCCCTGCTGTTTTGGGGTGGTATTATGTGGGGCGAAGGACGCCTGGTCATGGAAGGCGCCATAACGACTGTACGATACGTGAATGCCATCCTCCGACCGATAGTGCAACCATATCGGCAGTATATGGGTGAGGCATTCGTCTTCATGGACGACAGTTCGCGCCCCCATAGTGCACATCTTGTGAATGACTTCCTTCTGCATAGCGACATCACTCAACTAGAGTGGCCAGCATGTTCTCCAGACATCAATCCTATCGAACATGCTTGGGATGGATTGAAAAGGGCTGCTTATGGACGACGTGACCCACTAACCACTCTGAGAGATCTATGCCGAATCGCCGTTGACTAGTGGGACAATCTCGACCAACAGTGCCTTGATGAACTTGTGGATAGTATGCCACGACGAATACAGGCAATCATCAATGCAAGAGGATGTGCTACTGGGTATTAGAGGTTCTGGTGTGTACAGCAATCTGGACCGCCACCTGTGAAGGTCTCGCTGTATGGTGGTACAACATGCAATGTGTGGTTATCATGAGCAATAAAAATGATGCTTATGTTGATATCTAATCAAATTTTCTGTATAGGTTTCGGAACTCTCGGAACCGAGGTGATGCAAAACTTTTTATTTTAATGTACGTATATCATAAACCAATCTGGTTGCGTGTCTGGGAAACGTGTAATTTATGATGATTACGTTTTACTGATTAATTAACCATCACTGCTGGTTGGTTACTTACTCATCTAGTTTCATAATCCAGTGATCATTTGCACAATAAATCGTAATGATGTGGAATGAGTCATTTTACATTCACATCGCAAATTAAATTGTAAATATAGCTACATGCTGTACATTCATCATCTTTTTTACTTTTGTTTCATTTGTTTTAATATACAGATGTAACTTAGTAACTCCTAATAACCACCTTTTACATATTACAATAATATGAACTGCTCCATGGACAGAAGGAGTTGTCAAGGAGAAACTTTAACAGTTTGTTTTCAAATTTTATTTTGCTCTCTGTCAGACACCTTAAATCCCTAGGTAAGTGTTCAAAAATTTTAGCTGCAACATTGTGCTCCACTTTTTGTACTAAACGCAACCTTAACGCTTTGAGCTCTACTGCTATAAAGATTAATTTTCAAATTTTTCTCAAAACTGATGTCATCATTGTAGTAAGCAACGAATACAAGAAGAAATGGACAAACAGTAAACAACCAATTATTTTAAGCAGTTGGTTTCACTTTGGAATATACTTCTAAAATTTGCCACAAAATTACCCTTTACTAACACAGTAAGCAATGAATACAAGAAGAAATTGTCAAAAAGTAACCACTCTATTGTTTTAAGGAAGTGGTTTCAGTTTGGAGATATTTTCATGAGATATATTTGAAAGTAACCACACATATTTTACTTACACACAATCCCACACCTCCAAATGTCCAAGAAATCATAATGTCTAAAGCAAATTATAGTACTAAAAAGAAGCAAAAACGGCCATATAAGTTAATAAATTTATATCAAATGTACATGCTGCTCCAGTGGCTTGATTTCGAACCACCCACAAAAGCAGTAGTACAAATTCAGATTTATATTACGACAACTGTAGATATACTTAGTTCCACTCTCAATGATTTCTGCAACATGATCGCTTTAAAAAAAATCGCATATCAGAATCTCTTACTATCATGTAGTACAGTCTTCGCGCCGGATGTTGCGTCCACGCTGTGACTCTTACAATGCACTATGTTCGTTGAAGTTCCTCAGTGTACCTTAGGATAATTTAGTTTAAGTAGTGTGTAAGCTTAGGAACTGATGACCTTAGCAGTTAAGTCCCATAAGATTTAACATACATTTTTTGAACTGTAATAAAGAAACCAAAAGTGATAGACATTTGAATTTATTTTCAATAAAAACTTTGCTCCCAAGACTACGAGACATAATTAACACATATACATTTCTGAGCTTTTTTATTTTTTTTCCTTTTGGAAAACTAAACTATGAAAATTTTTAACTTTTTGCGAATTTCAAAATTATGTTTTGAAAATATTAATAGTTACAGGATGCTAACTGTCTTGAGGAATACTTGTTTATAAAGAAGAAGTAATCTGACACTATTTGTTTATTTAGAAATTTTTTCTCCAAAACCCACATCCTAAATATTCTAAAAATTTCATGGAACGTCAGTTGGACATTTTACTTAGTTAACGTACAATTAGAGTGGGCAATACCTGACTGCACAAAATGGGAGAAATTGCTTAGCTCTACTCTCAAGGTCAAAAATGATGGACACTTAAATATTTAAATTGATCACTGATTTTAAGTAAATGTCACGCAAAGCTAGTATTTCTGAATCAAAATAATTACTTTACAACATTATAAGTGAGTGGGAAAACAATTTATATTTTTGTTCGAAAGCATTTCCTGACAAAAATGATATATGGAATATTTATACCCGTTTTTCTACTTATGATATTATTCACCAGTTATTATTGTATTCTGTCATGATTTGATTTCTTCATGACTTTCCATGAATTAAAATTGCCTACAATTTAACAATCAACACTGTACTGTTGAAAAGAGTTTATTTGGTTTATTTTTCTTTTGCTTCTCATTAAACTTGTACAGCCGAGCTGAATTTGCTCAAGGACAAGGATGATCCGACAATAGCAGTACTCGGGAATAGAAACTGCACACTGATCTTTTGATGATGGCCATTTGAAAGCATTAGCAGGTCAATGAGGTGTCGTAAGGGAGACAGTTATATCCTGCAGCTCGAGAGACACACTTGTTATCTGTCCTACCCACCACTGATTGTCATACACACAAGAGATGAAGTCGCTCACTACAAAGTCTTATAATGTACAATGTGGACTCTGCATTTCGCAAACAGTAACAGGCCGCATTTCGTGGAGAACCGTTCTTGCAATGTATGCGCCACTCCGAGATGCAACACAGTAGTGACTTGATCAAATTCCTAGCACAGGCTTCATAGGAGACCACTCTTCTCTCTGTTTTAAATTTAATTCGGTATTCCCTCAATGTCCTTTCATTTAGAATTAAGAGTTTCATGATTGTTACTAATGTTGATATTGTGTGCGCAAATCCAGGAGTATCCCTTATAGCATCAGAAGCCTCATGCTGGAGATTAAATCTTGATGCAAGATCTTTACAGCGACCTGCTACTCCGTGACATGTCCTTTTTGCATGACCTGTTACCGAAAATATCCATTTTTTGCCTTAATTCCTGTACTACAGTGTTGACCAAGCTCACAAAGCTAAAAGCGGTTTTTAAAATGAGATGCTGCACCGTCGGTTACATACACATGCTTAGGAAATGCATGGCCTCCAGATGCTATGTCATCAATTATCATGCTGACAGCGTAGCATGCATGTGCAGTGTCATGAATGAGATTATCACTGTCAACTGCAAAACAGTGTGCTGCTCCAAGGAAGTGGGCGAAACATGTGAATATTGATACCTGTGATATGTGCCACTGGTAACTTTGAATTTCGTTCCGCAAAGCAACAGACCAGTTTGCAGCGAAATCGAAATGAAGAAATAATGTGTCAGTATTATGGGATGTGGCTGATTTACTTCTGCTATGACCTGTCTCTGAATCCTTCGGATATGATGGTGAGTTGTTCCTTTCATGACCCAATGCCTAACCTCTGTAACAAACTTCTGTGGCTCTTCAGTCTTCTTGACCAACTCTCCTCCCTCCCACAATGCACAGGTTACATCATTGTCAGTAGCCTGAGGGTGTAATGCTTCAACAGTCATCACTTCAGCACCAGAACACATTGCACACTCCTGCAACTAATATTTATCTTCTACCTCTTGACATTTACAAAAAAGCATCAGGACCATCTCTGTGTACTTCTTCCCTGTGACATTGCTTATGGCAAAAAAACAACTTCCAAATTTAGGCAGTTAGTACATGGGCATACTTCCTTCACTGGCTGACATTTTACAAATTTTGGTCGTAAGAAGTAGAATTTTGTAAGACCATTCTTCACATTCGGGTTCTTTTTCATTAGGAGATATGTTTCTGTTATTGAACATTTACCCTAACAGAGATAATATCAGCCTAGTTAGGACTTTGCCGGCTGCAATCTTTCTCATCACTTAGGTAATATTCCGGAGCAGTAGTAAGCGTACCATCTTGCAACGGATGCCCACGGTAAGAACCTGGGCATGCTCAAATACCTTCCTCATTCTTTATTTTACGAAGTTACGAAATCACATAGTTTGAGGAAGTGGGTATGTATATCTGTATATGCTGTTTAGAGTAGACCTGGTATCAGTGTCAGTAACCGTACATTCTCAGTATAGGTGACTGTTGAGATAGCAGTATTTAGGTTTTGAAACTAGACATCAAATTTCGTGCATATATCACTATCTTCAGGTTCTGCGCTAAGTGTATCTACGAGGGCAGTTCAATAAGTAATGCAACACATTTTTTTTCTCGGCCAATTTTGGTTCAAAAACCCGGAAATTTCTTGTGGAATATTTTCAAACATTCCCGCTTCGTCTCGTATAGTTTCATTGACTTCCGACAGGTGGCAGCGCTGTACAGAGCTGTTAAAATGGCGTCTGTAACGGATGTGCGTTGCAAACAACGGGCAGTGATCGAGTTTCTTTTGGCGGAAAACCAGGGCATCTCAGATATTCATAGGCGCTTGCAGAATGTCTACGGTGATCTGGCAGTGGACAAAAGCACGGTGAGTCGTTGGGCAAAGTGTGTGTCATCATCGCCGCAAGGTCAAGCAAGACTGTCTGATCTCCCGCGTGCGGGCCGGCCGTGCACAGCTGTGACTCCTGCAATGGTGGAGCGTGCGAACACACTCGTTCGAGATGATCGACGGATCACCATCAAACAACTCAGTGGTCAACTTGACATCTCTGTTGGTAGTGCTGTCACAATTGTTCACCAGTTGGGATATTCAAAGGTTTGTTCCCGCTGGGTCCCTCGTTGTCTAACCGAACACCATAAAGAGCAAAGGAGAACCATCTGTGCGGAATTGCTTGCTCGTCATGTGGCTGAGGGTGACAATTTCTTGTCAAAGATTGTTACAGGCGATGAAACGTGGGTTCATCACTTCGAACCTGAAACAAAACGGCAATCAAAGGAGTGGCGCCACACCCACTCCCCTACCAAGAAAAAGTTTAAAGCCATACCCTCAGCCGGTAAAGTCATGGTTACAGTCTTCTGGGACGCTGAAGGGGTTATTCTGTTCGATGTCCTTCCCCATGGTCAAACGATCAACTCTGAAGTGTATTGTGCTACTCTTCAGAAATTGAAGAAACGACTTCAGCGTGTTCGTAGGCACAAAAATCTGAACGAATTTCTCCTTCTTCATGACAACGCAAGACCTCACACAAGTCTTCGCACCCGAGAGGAGCTCACAAAACTTCAGTGGACTGTTCTTCCTCATGCACCCTACAGCCCCGATCTCGCACCGTCGGATTTCCATATGTTTGGCCCAATGAAGGACGCAATCCGTGGGAGGCACTACGCGGATGATGAAGAACTTATTGATGCAGTACGGCGTTGGCTCCGACATCGACCAGTGGAATGGTACCGTGCAGGCATACAGGCCCTCATTTCAAGGTGGCATAAGGCCGTAGCATTGAATGGAGATTACGTTGAAAAATAGTGTTGTGTAGCTAAAAGATTGGGGAATAACCTGGTGTATTTCAATGCTGAATAAAACAACCCCTGTTTCAGAAAAAAAATGTGTTGCATTACTTATTGAACTGCCCTCGTACATTATACGCTTCACAAAGTTTTTAAGATTTGCTTGTGTAAAACTTGTTTCAATTTATTCCACTTTTCTTTTTACATGCTGTTTTCTTCTTGTGCTTCTTACCTTTCTTGGACATTTAAGGGGGAATATAGCAGGGGCTACAGCAGAAATGCTAACATCAACACATCAACAATTTCACACTCCGGTATATAAACATCTGCACTGTCTTCTTCAGTTTCATCAGTGATGATGATCGATCAAGTGGGTTGTCATTAAATTTATTCTTGTAGTGAGTGTAGCAAATCCTGGACAATGGATGTGATGCTAATACCTTACTTACTTATTCTTGTAGTGAGTGTAGCAAATCCTGGACAATGGATGTGATGCTAATACCTTACTTACTTATTCTTGTAGTGAGTGTAGCAAATCCTGGACAATGGATGTGATGCTAATACCTTAATTAAGACCAAAGATGTTTCTGCAATACCTCTGACAGATTGGCAATGACTGTGAAGAGTTTTTCACTTTTCTTAAACACCACCTTCTTGTTTCTTTTTTCATAGTCCACACATCTCACTCCTTCACTACTGTATTTCCTCATTGACATTGTATCTAACAAAAAGTTCAAATCAAACACAAAACTCGGTGGAGAATGGTTTATGCACAAGTTCTCATTCGTTTGTTATAAACAGAAGGGCGATGGATGCAGAGTTGCCAACATGCCTATTTTACACTAGAAAGTCAGTGATGCGAAATATGCAGAATGTTAAAAATTTTTAACACTTTACACAGAAAAACATGGCCTACTGTGGTTGCAGTGACTACTAACATATCAACCAAACAATATTTTGTGTAATTCTCAAAAGTTTTTGGACGAGAGTTTTCCAGTAAATAATTTGTAAAAACTCGTAAAATGCAATTTTCCTACATTTTTGCTAATAAATATTTACATGATACAGAGAGCTGTTTATAATTACATCAGCAGTATCTGGTAATATGACAGAAAAGATAGCGTTCTGTGACTTTCCAAATTAGAAAAAAGTTGCAAGTGGAAAAATTAAATTAAATTTCGTATTTTCGTATTAAATTTGTAAGTTAAAGGAAGTCCACAAGTGTGCGAGAGTCAACTAAATTTCAACACACTAAGAGAGAGCTTTGACGCAAAACATTTGCCAGGTCTTCAGTACTTTTGGTTTATTATTATTATTTTTCCTCTCTACTGTTTTAAGAGTTATTTACAAAATACACATTTTTCAAAGGGCCATACCATTTCAGAAATAAAGATACATCGATAATAGTTTATTTCTTAACGCTTATGATATAGAGGTCTAATACATATTTTTTTCCAGAGAAATCCAAGACCTCGAGTTGACATGACCTGTATGATTTGAGATGAAATCGCCCACCCATACAGATACATGATGTAATTTCTGTGCAGTGGAGAACATTTTAATTGAAAGTACATGCATTTCCGAAGGAAAATTGCATCGTTCTTCTTAACAGTAAAGACACTGCAGTATTGTATGTATTCGCGGATGCCGGGCAGTGACTTTCAGTTAAAATGTCCTCCCCTGTACGGGAAGTACATAACATTTGTAGGAGTACAATCTGCGGCGGAGGAACGAGGACATACGGAAATTTGGGTCTGGCCGTGAGTCGTGCATGGATAGGCCAATGGGTTAAGGGCACTGCTTGCGCAAAGCGCGAAATCCGGGTTCGAGTCCTGATCGGGGACAAATTTTCATTGTCATTCCCATATACGGCTAATGATGTGCGCATTCACAAGTGCGAATACATTTCATGTATACGACTCTACTCGTAGCTGCCAGCAGAGCAGCGTTTCGATAGCTGTAGTCACTCACATAACCTCTGTGGACGCTGGCCGCGCTCGCTTGTGCACAGTGGTCGATGCGGCAGTGTGATAGGATTTAGGTTGCGCTGCAGTACTAACAGTTGTTTCTTCAAGTGCTCAAGTAACAGTAGAAGCGCGTACTGTCTTAAGGGTGCTCACCAGGGCGTTGTTCAACGCTAGCTACTGTGCTGCCAACGGACGTTTCTCGGAGGTTGCTGGCAGGCGATGTTACAATATCAGGGCACCGTTGGAATCATCGCCGTCGTTTGTTTTGTACGATGAATTTTGTTTCTTCCTTTCTTCTTAATGACGTTGCCGGCCGGTGTGGCCGTGCGGTTCCAGGCGCTTCAGTCTGGCACCGCGTGACCACTACGGTCGCAGGTTCGAATCCTGCCTCGGGCATGGATGTGTTTGATGTCCTAGGTTAGTTAGGTTTAAGTAGTTCTACGTTCTAGGGGACTGATGACCACAGATGTTAAGTCCCATAGTGCTCAGAGCCATTTGAACCATTTTTTAATGACGTTGTTGATTAAGCAATCACTTAACGACTTTGTGGTTCCAGCTGTTGAAATATTTTCCTTCTCGTCATTGGTTGCTGACTGCGTTATTTACGCATTTACCTCCTACAGTAAGGTAGAAAAACCAGCTGGTATTAGATATTAGTTATGCTTCTTCAAACGTTACGTGTTTATTTTACATTTCTACTTTTACAGCTTATTTAAATTTGAAATTTACATGTGTGCCTTTTTTCAAAAAAATCATTAAGCTCAAGAGGTTGACTTATCTATGATTTTATGTCGCTCTAACGTAAGAAATTGTTGAATTGAAATTTATTAAAACAGTGGAGTTATTTTTATAAGGCACTGAACATGGAAATATAGTAATTACACATTGTAATTACTTGTCTCAGGCGAGGTCATGCGAGAATGGGATGAAGAAATACAAGAGAAAAATATCTAAGGAATCCATCTAAGACAAGGGAGAGGAAGTTTTGAGGGGAAACATCTCGTTTTGGTGAAAATATTGCAATAATTTCTAAGGACAAAACAGATGCAAAGATAATGATACAAGCACTTTACGAAATGCAGCTAAAACCGGATTTCAAATGGCCTATGAGAAAACGGGATACATTGAACATAAACACAACCAAGGAAAATAGATACAAACACAACACGGAAACATCAAAAGAGTTGATAAATTTAAGTATTTGGGACAATGTATACAAAAAATTGATTAACAACACCACAAGAAAAGAAAGATCGAAGAAAATGAAATTAGCATATAAACGCTCCCAAAACCGATATACTAAAAGATCTGTATCATTTCAGGCAAAAATTAAACAGTAATTAAACCGGAAGCACTTTAAGTATGTGAATGCCTAATACTGAATAAAAGAGGTGAACAACAAAAACTGGAAAAGAAAGAAAGGAAAATATTCAGAAAAATTTCAGGATCACGAGAGAAGAAAGTAACAACTGGACAAAGAGGAGAAATGAGGATCTGTATAAGAATATAGAACCACTCAAACACACAATAATGAAGAGGAAATTAATGTTTTACGGTCATATTTACAGAATTAATGACAGTAGGCTATCGAAGAACATTTCTAATTTCATTTCCAAATTAAAAAAAAAAACACCACGGGATGGCTAGGAAAGACAAGAAGGGATTTGAGAAAACTTAGCGTCACAGAAAACACCATACAGGGAGGGAAATTTCAGACTACTGACCAATACTGCAAAATTCCTTGCCCAGCCACAATAGCAACAACATAGGAGGGTGATGTCGAACGAACAGACAGGCCATGAACCAAAGGACGGAGAAGCACTGGGAAAATAAGAGGAAAAAGATAGTACTAAGCGGTCCATAGTTGGGCAAATTCTGTAATAAAAAAGATAGCAGGTGGTAACTGTTGTTTAAATATTGTGAGATAGAGGTAGGAAAACCAGAAAGTTCCATTTCCCAAACATAAGTCTGCAGAAATTTTTAAATCTAATATGTTACTCTAAAGGGGCAATCGCATTTGTTTGAGGAGGACGTTTGGTAGTGACGTTTCTACTGGCATGCTCTTGAAAGGTTATCGCTCAACATAGCTGACCCAGATACGTTTGGCGAAGGCTTATAGTAGGCACAGTGCGAGTTTAAGAATTTTAACGTTAATTTTGTTTTCCAAAGGTACTTCCAGCCAAGGCATTCGGAGTAATGACTTTAATAAGTGTTAGTATACAAAGTATTAAACATACACCCTTTGAAGAGAAGGTCAGAAACGTCTAACAAGTTGAAATGAATCAGACACATGTGATCCGATCCTGCTTTAAGATATTACAGAAATGAATACATCTAAAATAGATAATTAATTGAAAAGTTGTTATTGTAGAGGGTATTGTAAACTAATGTATGTAACCCGGTTTAGGAACCAAGACTGGCAATATAACAGAGAATGACATACTTAAACAAATTAGGAAGCTGAATAGCCTTTCATAGTTTACTGAGGATAATGAGAGAGAAAGTGTAAGAACGCCCTAAGTAATGAGAGTAGTTCTTTGTTTTGAAATGTTACGTCGGTATTTAACAGCTCAGTGCTCCACAGATGTACAAAGGTAAGCCGCTCTCGACGGGTCGGTTGCACAAAAGCAGGCTTTCCGTCTAGCTGAAATGAAAGGAAAGCTAGGCCGCAAGGTGTGAGGTGCTGCCAGCGACCATCGGCAGAGGAATGAAAGCAGAACGGCCATAGCTGTCGAAACAGCTGCACTGGTGGGCCAAAAGATTATGAACGCTGCCCACCGCGAAACTAAATGCCCCAGGTAGTGTTCAATGATTCTAGCGACGATGCAGGCTGCCAATGAAGAAATACACTAATATAAGCGAGTTTGACAAATGACGTTTTATTATGGCCCGAAGCCTGAGAACAACAGTAGCTCCTCGGAAACGGTCCGGTCGGCTATTCGCGTGCTGCTCTAGTAAGTATCTACGGAAAGTGATTGAACAACTGCGAAACCACTAATATGCGACAATGTGCTGAACGATCAGGCCTCATCAGAGAACGTGGAGATCGAAGGGTTTGCGGCTCTATAAAGTAGGATGAATACTACCTGTAAGAATATCGAGAGCTCACATGGCAGCCTAGTTCCAAGCAAAGAAGGGAAACCAGAAAGGTGGAAGGAGTGTGTAGAGTGTCTATACAAGGGCGATGTACTTGAGGACAATATTATGGAAATGGAAGAGGATGTAGATGAAGAAGAAATGGGAGATACGATACTGCGTGAAGAGTTTGACAGAGCACTGAAAGATCTGAGTCGAAACAAGGCCCCGGGAATAGACAACATTCCATTAGAACTACTGACAGCCTTGGGAGAGCCAGTCATGACAAAACTCTACCATCTGGTGAGCAAGAGGTATGAGACAGGCGAAATACCCTCAGACTTCAAGAAGAATATAATAATTCCAATAACAAAGAAAGCAGGTGTTGACAGACGTGAAAATTGCCGAACTATCAGTTTAATAGGTCACGGCTGCAAAATACTAACGCGAAGTCTCTACAGACGAATGGAAAAACTGGTAGAAGCCGACCTCGGGGAAGATCAGCTTGGATTCCGTAGAAATATTGGAACACATGAGGCAATACTGACCTTACGACTTATCTTAGAAGAAAGATTAAGGAAAGGCAAACCTACGTTTCTAGCATTTGTAGACTTAGAGAAACCTTTTGACAATGTTGACTGGGATACTCTCTTTCAAATTCTAAAGGTGGCAGGGGAAAAATACAGGGAGCGAAAGACTATTTACAATTTGTACAGAAACCAGATGGCAGTTATAAGAGTCGAGGGACAAGAGAGGGAAGCAGTGATTGGGAAGGGAGTGAGACAGGGTTGTAGCCTATCGCCAATGCTATTAAATCTGTATATTGAGGAAGTAGCAAAGGAAACAAAAGAAAAATTCGGAGTGGGTATTAAAATCCATGGATAAGAAATAAAAACTTTAAAGTTCGCCGATGATATTGTAACTCTGTCAGAGACAGCAAAGGACCTGAAAGAGCAGTTGAACGGAATGGACAGTGTCTTGAAAGGAGGATATAAGATGAACATCAACACAAGCAAAACGAGGATAATGGAATGTAGTCGAATTAAGTCGGGTGATGCTGAGGGAATTAGATTAGGAAATGAGACACTTAAAGTAGTAAAGGAGTTTTGCTATTTGGGGAGCAAAATAAATGATGATGGTCGAAGTAGGGAGGATATAAAATGTAGACTGGCAATTGCAAGGAAAGCGTTTCTGAAGAAGAGAAATCTGTTAACATCGAGTATAGATTTAAGTGTCAGGAAGTCGTTTCTAAAATTATTTGTGTGGAGTGTAGCTATGTATGGAAGTGAAACATGGACGATAAATAGTTTGGACAAGAAGAGAATACAAGCTTTCGAATTGTGGTGCTACAGAAGAATGCTGAATATTAGATGGATAGATCACATAACTAATGAGGAGATATTGAATAGAATTGGGGAGAGGAGTTTGTGGCACCACTTGACTAGAAGAAGGGATCGGTTGGTAGGACATGTTCTGAGGCATCAAGGGATCACCAATTTAGTACTGGAGGGCCTCATGGAGGGTAAAAATCGTAGAGGGAGACCAAGAGATGAATACACTAATCAGATACAGAAGGATGTAGGTTAAAGTAGGTACTGGGAGATGAAGAAGCTTGCACAGGATAGGGTAGCATGGAGAGCTGCATCAAACCAGTCTCTGGACTGTGGACCAAAACAACGTGCGGCGATTTGTGGCAGATCTGCGAGCAGACTACAATGCTGCAGCAGGCGCAAGTCCTGGGGACTGCACCGAACGGCGCACACTGTTGAACATGGGGCTCCGCAATAGTTAACTCCTACTTGTTCCCATTGTAGCGCAACGAAGCCATCAACTACGATTTCAGTCAGCACGGGATCATTGACACTGGATCACGGATTAATCGAAACGTGTCAGTCGGTTGGATGAACCACGTTTCTTGTTGCACCAGGCACTTGTTCGCGTCTAGATTCGGCTTTACCCAGGCCAGCAGCTGTTTCGAACATGCACCGACGCCATGCACGCAGGCCGATAGGGGCACTGTTATGCTGTGGGGAGCATTTATCTGGGCTTTCATCGGGCCTATGGCAGTGAGCCGTGCGTGGCTCGGGCTCGTGCCATCTCTTATTTTGCATCCTGCTTTTTTTTTCGCGTGCTGCCACCTCGTTATGTTAGTTTCAGTTTCTGTTGTCACTGAGTTGCTGCTTTGTCTGCCCATGAGCGGCAGCAGCGGCGCCTATCGATATAGCCCTGGCGTGTTATCTTTCTTGCATTGCTATTACTTCCCGGTCGTTCGTCCAAGTGCACCAGCGGTATTTTCTGCCTTGTGACCGTTAGTGTTCCGGTTACCTGTCTTGGCCGCTGACGTAAAATTCAGTCAGTGTCCTTTCCTCGCCGTGTTGTCGCTGTCCAACACGTGTGTGTAGTTTTGACAGCTTATGCATACTTGGCTGTGTGCGGCTACGCCTTTTACGTTTTGGCTTTGCAGTTCCTTGTGTAATGGTTGGGTGGAAAGCAAGTCGTCTTGTCGGTGGGTCCGTTGACTGTCTCTTGGTTGGGTTGACGGCGGGTCGGATATAGTTAGGCCGATTACCTGTCTCCCCTAAGAGAATGTTATTATTTCAAGCGCAGGCCGACCCACCGGAAACTTCCGAGGGCCACTGGATGTACTGCCTTTTCTTATTGGTGTTTGATTGGGTATTTTCATGGCTCGTAGCCGATCGTTTGAATTTGTATGCTTTTGATTGGGTTTTAAATAATGTGCCTTCAGCCGTTTAAAATTGAAAATTTCTGACTTGGTAAGTCTTGCATTGTTTGGACCTTCAGCCTCATTTAAAATTTTGTTCTGGGTGAAGCTTTGGGCCTTCCGCCTTTGAAAATTTATTGCAGTTGTGTTTTTCAATCATGGTCCTTCAGCCGTCTTAAAATTTAAATTCCTTACTTGTTAAATCTTAGATTGTTTAGGCCTTCAGCCTCATTTAAAATATTTTTTTGGATAAAGCCTTGGGCCTTCCGCCTTTTGAAATTCCATTGTAGCTGAGTTTTTCAATCATGGGCTTTCAGCCGTCTTAAAATTAAAATTCCTTACTTGTTAAGTCTTAGATTCCATGGCCTTCAGCCGTTTTAAAAGTAAAATTCCTTATTGTTAAGTCTTCGATTGTTTGGGCCTCCAGCCTCCCTTTTAAAATTATTTAAGGGTAAAGCTTTTGGCCTTCTGCCTTTGAAAATTTATTGTAGTTGCGTTTTTGAATCATGGTCCTTCAGCCATTTGAAAACTGAAATTTCTTACTGGTCAAGTCTTAGACTGTTTGGGCCTTCAGCCTCATTTGAAATATTATTTAAGGATAAAACCTCGCGCTTTCATCCTTTTGAAAATTTTTTGTAGTTATGTTTCAAATCATGCGCCTTCAGCGGTTTTAAAAATTGAAGAGGTTGTGCCCTTAAGCCATAAGATTGTGTGACATATTCAGTCCATAGTTAAGCTCGGAAATTAGCGCTGTCATGTTTGGGCAACTAAAGAAAGTTATATGTGTTCGAGTGTAACTGACAGCCGATCATTTTTGGTCCCTTTCCACAATTCCAACTACCTGTTCTAGCATGTGGATTTAACCAGGCGTTTCAGGCAGTAATCCAAGGTATAGTGGCGACTGTAGACAACAGAACATTATTACGGACCACCTCCATCTCTTCATGTCTGATGTCAAACCCGAAGGCGATGGAATCTTCCAGCAGAATAACTGTCTGTGTCACAAGAGCAGAAATGTGCTACAGCGGTTTAAGGAGCGTGATTGTGAACTCATGCTGAAGGTTCGGGCGTCATTTCCCCTGACCCGAACCCAATGGAACACATCAAGTGCTAGCTCCAACCCCACAAACGACTGGCCAGTAATTTGCGGAAATCCGGTGACCTGTGCATAGACAGTTGGTACCATTTATACATCATAAAACCTGCCAAGGACTTGTCGAATGCATACCACACAGAACAGCTGTTGTGTTGCGTTCCAGAGGTGCACCAACACGTTATTAAGCAGGTGTTCATATATGTATATATATACGGGGTGGTACATTGATCGTGGCCGGGCCAAATATCTCACGAAATAAGCGTCAAACGAAAAAACTACAAAGAACGAAACTTGTCTAGCTTGAAGGGGGAAACCAGATGGCGCTATGGTTGGCCCGCTAGATGGCGCTGCCATAGACCAAACGCATATCAACTGCGTCTTTTTAAATAGAAACCCCCATTTTTTATTACATATTCGTGTAGTACGTAAAGAAATATGAACGTTTTAGTTGTACCATTCTTTTCGCTTTGTGATACTTGTTGTTGTTGTTGTGGTCTTCAGTCCAGAGACTGCTTTGATGCCGCTCATCATGCTACTCTATCCTGTGCAAGCTTCATCGTCTCCCAGTACCTACTGCAGCCTACATCCTTCTGAATCTGCTTAGTGTAATCATCTCTTGGTCTCCCTCTACGATTTCTACCCTCCAAACTACCCTCCAATACTAAATTGTTGATCCCTTGATGCCTCAGAACATGTCATGCCAACCGATACCTTCTTCTAGTGAAGTTGTGTCACAAATTTCTCTTCTCCTCATTTCTATTCAGTGCCTCCTGATTAGTTATGTGATCTACCCATCTTATCTTCACATTTCGAAAGCTTCTATTCTCTTCTTGTCCAAACTAATTATCGTCCATGTTTCACTTCCATACATGGCTAAACTCCACACGAATACTTTGAGAAAAGACTTCCTGACACTTAAATCTATACTCGATGTTAATAAATTTCTCTTCTTCTAAAACGCTTTCCTTGCCATTGCCAGTCTACATTTTATATCCTCTGTACTTCGACCAACATCCTTTATTTAGCTCCCCAAGTAGCAAAACTCATTTACTGCTTTAGGTGTCTCATTTCCTAATCTAATTCCCTCAGCATCACCCGATTTAATTCGACTACATTCCATTATCCTCGTTTTGCTTTTGTTGATGTTCATCTCTTATCCTCCTTTCAAGGCACTGTCCATTCAGTTAAACTGCTCTTTCAGGTCCTTTGCTGTCTCTGACAGTATTACAATGTCATCGGCAAACCGCAAAGTTTTTATTTCTTCTCCAAGGATTTTAATTCCTACTCCATATTGTTCTTTTGTTTCCTTTACTGCTTGCTCAATATACAGATTGAATAACACAGCAGGCCGGTGTGGCCGTGCGGTTCTAGGCGCTTCTGTCTGGACCGCGTGACCGCTACGGTCGCAGGTTCGAATCCTGCCTCGGGCATGGATGTGTGTGATGTCCTTAGGTTAGTTAGGTTTAAGTAGTTCTAAGTTCTAGGGGACTGATGACCACATATGTTAAGTCCCCTAGTGCTCAGAGCCATTTGAACCATTTTTTTGAATAACATCGGGAATAGGCTACAGCCCTGTCTCATTTCCTTCCCAACCACTGCTTTTATTTCATGCAGCTCGAATCTTATAACTGCTATCTGGTTTCTGTACAAATTGTAAATAGCATTTCCCTCCCTGTATTTTACCCCTGCCACCTTCAGAATTTGAAAGAGAGTATTCCATTCAACATTGTCAAAAGATTTCTGTAAGTCTACAAATGCTAGAAACGTAGGTTTGCCTTTCCTTAATCTATCTTCTAAGATAAGTCGTAGGGTCAGTATTGCCTCGCGTGTTCCAGTATTTCTATGGAATCCAAACTGATCTTCCCTGATCAAATTAAAGGAAATCTCCTTGACTCTGGCAGCGACAGAATGCACCAGCAAATATAGTCAATATACTAAGTTTTTATTATAGAGTTATAGAGTTATTAGAGCCTATATGATGGAGGAAGTTATTGTTCCCAGTACGGTCATAACACGAAAACAAATTCTTCGGAAATCCAGTCGTAGCGCCGCATCTCACACTACCTCCTGTCGACAACTGACAGTAATGCTCACTTCACTGACCCTCTGCAGTTTGCATTCAGCGCTATTCGATTCTGTGTCGCGTTTGCTATTAGACCTACGTAAACAGTGATACGCAGTGCTTTGAATAGGTGTACTGAAGATCGGTTTCCCGATATGCACCCCGTGTGTGGGTTCACTGAATGCAGTAGCAGAGCAGGGCAGAGACACGTGGCTCGAGCTGTCCCCGCAGCTGCGCTAAATCACACCGCAGGGCTTTAGTTTCTGGACGTTACTCTGTGTTTCGTGTTGTACGTGTTGGTGTTTGCATATGACAGTCTTTCACATCCTTGTAAAAGTATTTCACAGAATGAAAATGTACTTGGGATAAGAAATCCGTACAAATCATAATTACCTTATTACTATGAAACGAAACAATCGAGACTGTGGGTTCCTACACTAAAATACTTAGAAAAGTAATCTTGAATAAACCCCGAAATTTTGTGGATGGAGTTGTGGTTCATCCTATATTGTACTCTGATGTAAACATAGGAGCTAGCACTAGCATGTAACTGCTCCAGGGGTATACAGTCCCAACACTGCAAACGACCTCTTTGTTGAACAAATACGCCATCCTAAAATTCACGAAAATGGACGCTTCTCCGGTCTGCAGTTTATATCTCAAACCGCTTGCGAGACATGGAGACAGCCAGTCAGCACTCGAGTAATAATTAAAGTGGCATTTGACTTGCCCCGACATGTCCGATTGAGCCTAATACACTACTGGCCATTAAAATTGTTACACCAAGAAGAAATGAAAATGATAAACGGGTATTCATTGGACAAATATATTATACTAGAACTGACATGTGATTACATTTTCACGCCATTTGGGTGCATAGACCCTGAGAAATCAGTACCCAGAACAACCACCTCTGGCCATAATAACGGCCTTGATACGCCTGGGCATTGAGTCAAATAGAGTTTGGATGACGTGTACATGTACAGCTGCCCATGCAGCTTCAACACGATACCACAGTTCATCAAGAGTAGTGACTCGCGTATTGTGACGAGTCAGTTGCACGGCCACCATTCACCAGACGATTTCAGTTGGTGAGAGATCTGGAGAATGTACTGGCCAGGGCAGCAGTCGAACATTTTCTGTATCCAGAAAGGCCCGTACAGGACCTGCAACATGCGGTCGTGCATTATCATGCTGAAATGTAGGGTTTAGCAGGGATCGAATGAAGGGTAGAGCCACGGGTCGTAACACATCTGAAATGTAACGTCCACTGTTCAAAGCGCCGTCAGTGCGAACAAGAGGTGAACGAGACGTGTAACCAATGGCACCCCATACCATCACGCCGGGTGATACGCCAGTATGGCGATGACGAATACACGCATCCAATGTACGTTCCCCGCGATGACGCCAAACACGGATGCGACCATCATGACGCTGTAAACAGAACCTGGGTTCATTCGAAAAAATGACGTTTTGCCATTTGTGCACCCAGGTTCGTCGTTGAGTACACTATCGCAGGCGCTCCTGTCTTTGATGCAGCGTCAAGGGTAATCACAGCCATGGTCTCCGAGCTGATAGTCCATGCTGCTGCAAACGTCGTCGAACTGTTGGTGCAGATGGTTGTTGTCTTGCAAACGTCACCATGTGTTGACTCACGGACCGAGACGTGGCTGCACGATCCGTTACAGCCATGCGGATAAGATGCCTGTCATCTTGACTGCTAGTGATACGAGGCCGTTGGGATCCAGCACGGCGTTCCGTATTACCCTCCTGAACCCACCGATCCCATATTCTGCTAACAGTCATTGGATCTCGATCAACGCGAGCAGCAATGTCGCGATACGATAAACCGCAATCGCGATAGGCTACAATCGGACCTTTATCCAAGTCGGAAACGTCATGGTACGCATTTCTCCTCCTTACACGAGGCATCACAACAACGTATCATCAGGCAACGCCGGTGAACTGCTGTTTGAGTTTGAGAAACCGGTTGGAAACTTTTTCTCATGTCAGTACGTTGCAGGTGTCACCACCGGCGCCAACCTTGTATGAATGCTCTGAAAAGCTAATCATTTGCGTATCACAGCATCTTCTTCCTGTGGGTTAAATTTCGTGTCTGTAGCACGTCATCTTCGTGGTGTAGCAATTTTAATGGCCATTAGTGTAATTCACACTTATACATTTGCCCAAACAGAAGACGTGTATTAACTATTTGTCCGAAGCTAATTTAATGTATTATTGAAAGTCAGTCATCTAGTAAAACCTGGAATTCTAAGAGTCTGATAATTTCAATAAAGTCTTAATAAGTTAGATGCGATGGTAACTGTGGTTATATCCGAAGATTATAGGAGAATGCACAACTGTTGAATGTGAAGAAGTAACGACGAGTTAACTGAGTCAAGTGATACAGCGTATATGAATCCTGACATTTTGCGCATCGAAATAGGCGTTCGGACGGATGGGCTTCGGTAAAGCAGTCCTTGGCCCGCCCATGGTCGGATCTTTCCTGTGAGGTTTTTATTTGCCGCAAAATCCTCTTCCTAGTACGGATAATGCTTACCGGATTCCAATATAGAATCGTGGCACTGCTGGGACAGCTTCCGAACGGTCTATTATAGCAGTCTAATTTAATTCTGACGTGAGTTGTAGCCTGCGACGAACTTAACAGCGAGACGTCGGGCAGCAGAAGACTAAATTTGCAGCGCTCCATAAATCCAATATCACAAAGGAGTACCACTTAATAAGCACCCCGCTGTGTACAACAAACATTACATACATAGTTTGGATGTTATCTTTGACACTGCAGTTAAATTCCAGATAAGAACTAACATCAAACAGATTGAAATATATTTTTCGTGATTTATTTGATATAGCAAAATGTACTCCAGCTTTTTGCTATATATTTTCTCCATGTGATTTATAGCCTTCTTAACAGAGCTAATTAACATGTTTGTATTCCTTTCCTAAAGATCTCTTCGAATGAAACAAGACAATTAACAATAATTACTAACTACAATGAGAGCAGCTGAAGAATAAATGAATTAAAATTAGTGCACCGTCTGGACTTGAACCCGGGTGCCCTGCTTACTTCCGTTACACATTAAACCACTGTAGCAACATAGGTAACACACCTGCACAGCCTCCGTCAGTCCAATGCCCCCCATAGCACACACTTCAATTGGCGCCTTCAGCCTGTTTTCCGCTTTTTAAATTGTCAGTATTGCTGAATCTCTCCGGTATTGGAATAGTGCACCAACTGTATACGTAGTGGGGAAATCCTGCCTGTAGCTCAGGCGTAGGTGATCTATAGGTCTTATACAATGAAATAATTGTTGTTGTTGTTGTTGTGGTCTTCAGTCCTGAGACTGGTTTGATGCAGCTCTCCATGCTACTCTATCCTGTGCAAGCTTCTTCATCTCCCAGTACCTACTGCAACCTACATCCTTCTGAATCTGCTTAGTGTATTCATCTCTTGGTCTCCCTCTACGATTTTTACCCTCCACGCTGCCCTCCAATGCTAAATTTGTGATCCCTTGATGCCTCAAAACATGTCCTACCAACCGATCCCTTCTTCTAGTCAAGTTGTGCCACAAACTTCTCTTCTCCCCAATCCTATTCAATACCTCCTCATTAGTTACGTGATCTACCCACCTTATCTTCAGCATTCTTCTGTAGCACCACATTTCGAAAGCTTCTATTCTCTTCTTGTCCACACTAGTTAACGTCCATGTTTCACTTCCATACATGGCTACACTCCATACAAATAGTTTCAGAAACGACTTCCTGACACTTAAATCTATACTCGATGTTAACAAATTTCTCTTCTTCAGAAACGATTTCCTTGCCATTGCCAGTCTACATTTTATATCCTCTCTACTTCGACAATCATCAGTTATTTTGCTCCCCAAATAGCAAAACTCCTTTACTACTTTAAGTGTCTCATTTCCTAATCTAATTTCCTCAGCATCACCCGAAATAATTCGACTACATTCCATTATCCTCCTTTTGCTTTTGTTGATGTTCATCTTATACCCTCCTTTCATGACACTGCCCATTCCGTTCAACTGCTCTTCCAAGTCCTTTGCTGTCTCTGACAGAATTACAATGTCATCGGCGAATCTCAAAGTTTTATTTCTTCTCCGTGGATTTTAATACCATACTCCAAATTTTTCTTTTGTTTCCTTTACTGCTTGCTCAATATGCAGATTGAATAACATCGGGGAAAGGCTACAACCCTGTCTCACTCCCTTCCCAACCACTCCTTCCCTTTCGTGCCCCTCGACTCTTATAACTGCCATCTGGTTTCTGTACAAATTGTAAATAGCCTTTCGCTCCCTGTATTTTACCCCTGCCACCTTCAGAATGAGAAAAAGAGAGTATTCCAGTCAAGATTGTCAAAAGCCTTCTCTAAGTCTACAAATGCTAGAAACGTAGATTTGCCTTTTCTTAATCTTTCTTCTAAGATAAGTCATAAGGTAAGTACTGCCTCACGTGTTCCAACATTTCTACGGAATCCAAACTGATCTTCCTCGAGGTCAGCTTCTACCAGTTTTTCCATTCGTCTGTAAATAATTCGCATTAGTATTTTGCAGCTGTGACTTATTAAACTGATAGTTCGGTAATTTACACATCTGTCAACACCTGCTTTCTTTGGGATTGGAATTATTATATTCCTCTTGAAATCTGAGGGTATTTCGCCTGTCTCGTACATCTTGCTCACCAGATGGTAGAGTTTTGTCAGGACTGGCTCTCCCAAGGCCGTCAGTAGTTCTAATGGAATGTTGTCTACCCCTGGGGCCTTGTTTGGACTCAGGTCTTTCAGTGCTCTGTCAAACTCTTCACGCAGTATCTTATCTCCCATTTCATCTTCATCTACATCCTCTTCCATTTCCATAATATTGTCCTCAAGTACTTCGCCCTTGTATAAACCCTCTATATACTCCGTCCACCTATCTGCCTTCCCTTCTTTGCTTAGAACTGGGTTTCCATCTGAGCCCTTGATATTCATACAAGTGGTTCTCTTCTCTCCAAAGGTCTCTTTAATTTTCCTGTAGGCAGTATCTATCTTACCCCTAGTGAGACAAGCCTCTACATCCTTACATTTGTCCTCTAGCCATCCCTGCTTAGCCATTTTGCACTTCCTGTCGATTTCATTTTTGAGACGTTTGTATTCCTTTTTGCCTGCTTCATTTACTGCATTTTTATATTTTCTCCTTTCATCAATTAAATTCAATATTTCTTTTGTTACCCAAGGATTTCTATTAGCCCTCGTCTTTTTACCTACTTGATCCTCTGCTGCCTTCACTACTTCATCCCTCAGAGCTACCCATTCTTCTTCTACTGTATTTCTTTCCCCCATTCCTGTCAATTGTTCCCTTATGCTCTCCCTGAAACTCTCTACAACCTCTCGTTCTTTCAGTTTATCCAGGTCCCATATCCTTAAATTCCCACCTTTTTGCAGTTTCTTCAGTTTCAATCTGCAGATCATAACCAATAGATTGTGGTCAGAATCCACATCTGCCCCTGGAAATGTCTTACAATTTAAAACCTGGTTCCTAAATCTCTGTCTTACCATTATATAATCTATCTGATACCTTTTAGTATCTCCAGGATTCTTCCAGGTATATAACCTTCTTTTATGATTCTTGAACCAAGTGTTAGCTATGATTAAGTCATGCTCTGTGCAAAATTCTACAAGGCGGCTTCCTCTTTCATTTCTTCCCCCCAATCCATATTCACCTACTATGTTTCCTTCTCTCCCTTTTCCTACTGATGAATTCCAGTCACCCATGACTATTAAATTTTCGTCTCCCTTCACTACCTGAATAATTTCTTTTATCTCGTCATACATTTCATCAATTTCTTCATCATCTGCAGAGCTAGTTGGCATATAAACTTGTACTACTGTAGTAGGCATGGGCTTCGTGTCTATCTTGGCCACAATAATGCGTTCACTATGCTGTTTGTAGTAGCTAACCCGCATTCCTATTTTTTTATTCATTATTAAACCTACTCCTGCATTACCCCTATTTGATTTTGTGTTTATAACCCTGTAGTCACCTGACCAGAAGTCTTGTTCCTCCTGCCACCGAACTTCACTAATTCCCACTATATCTAACTTTAACCTATCCATTTCCCTTTTTAAATTTTCTAACCTACCTGCCCGATTAAGGGATCTGACATTCCACGCTCCGATCCGTAGAACGCCAGTTTTCTTTCTCCTGATAACAACGTCCTCTTGAGTAGTCCCCGCCCGGAGATCCGAATGGGGGACAATTTTACCTCCGGAATATTTTACCCAAGAGGACTCCATCATCATTTAATCATACAGTAAAGCTGCATGTCCTCGGGGAACATTACGGCTGTAGTTTCCCCTTGCTTTCAGACATTCGCAGTACCAGCACAGCAAGGCCGTTTTGGTTAATGTTACAAGGCCAGATGAGTCAATCATCCAGACTGTTGCCTCTGCAACTACTGAAAAGGCTGATGCCCCTCTTCAGGAACCACATGTTTGTCTGGCCTCTCAACAGATACCCCTCCGTTGTGGTTGCACCTACGGTATGGCTATCTGTATCGCTGAGGCACGCAAGCCTCCCCACCAACGGCAAGGTCCATGGTTCATGGGGGGGATGAAATAATTAAATGCATAAAAATTAATTAATTAAAAATAAATAAATAATGAAATAGGAAAACAAAATTTTACTTTATCAATGTTGGTTCATGCGAACTCCGCGGTCGTAATCGATAGTTGGTGAATCACGCAACCAACCAGAAAAGATGTCCATCCCCTCGTACTCTTCCGGATTCATGGTGATAATTCCTTTCAGCATTACTTGAGACATTGGTCGAGTTCCTGCCACATCGTGTTTCTTTGGCTCTTTAGTGTATTATTAGTGAGTCGTCTGACCTTGAAAAAGTTGTTCTACAACAACGTAAAGGATCTTGGATCTAAGGCTAGACTGACGTAACCAGATATTTATTTTCTCTAACGATTTACAAAAATGATGGTACATTCCGTGGACGTACTGGAACCATTATTGTCCCGTCTCTTGAGTGGCCGTCTGGGTAGTTGTTTCCCTGGCTGTCGTCCGTGTTTACAAATTTTACCAGTCTTCAAGGGTCCATCTGTTCAACATGATCCAATTTCTTTTCCCTGTCTCCTTCCATTTATTGATATTTTGTGTTCCACACCGCTCCCTTGTCGAGACATTTGTTCTTTTGTCCACCACCGTTAACTTTTCTTTTATGCTGCATATGTCAAAACAGAACGCACCATTGTTTTATATATTTCTATTTTCCGCTCAGTTGTCGTTAATTTGTTTCTCCGTACAACATTATTAGGCGTTTACTGTCTTTGTCACTTGATTTTTTTACTTCCTTATAGCTGGTGATAAGAGTCCCTAGATCATTAAAACTCATTACTTGTTCAATTGACACACCACCTGTTTCTAGTTTACATCCTACACGTGCTTTGATATTACCATAGTCTTAGTTTTTGGATTTTCATGTTATACTGCTTAATAAATCAGCTAACCAATAAAAATCTCAAATCAAATTACAAAATAACGGTAACACTGTAGGGAGATATCAGAAAGTTTGGAAAACTGCAAGGAGGAAGTGCAACAAGATCTGTTCATCTCGGCAGCTCGCGAAATCAATGTTAACTATACAAGAAGGTGCCACAAATTATAACAAAATTGGGCAACAAAATTAGGGTGGAAAAGTAAACAAGTAATGAGCTACTCAGAATATGGATCGGACTAACGTAATTGCGACAGTTTCCCCCAAAATTAACCAACTGTGTCCCCATCAGCAGCGAACAGTAACCTGGATATGAGTGACACCTATGGGTGGAGGCGATCAAATGACCACGAAACATAGATTCCCACAACTCGCTACTTCCAAAAACACTGTATATGGATGGGACGACTCAGTAGCGTTGCCTAGTAAAGGAGGAGGATATCACTTATTTCGTGAAAAACAAACGAAGGGAACACTGCAGAAACTTCCCACCCTTGGTGTACAAAATGCACCTTAACAAATAAGAGGATGGTATCGGGATGGAGCAGTGTCCCATGGATTGGTCGGCTTCCTCCCACCAAGCATGGTGGTGGAACGTTTCGGTTCGATTGGTTCGTTCTATTTTGCAGCAAAAGCAACGGTCCTCCACACACACTGGTTGCGCGGTGTCTCGATGTCTGTTCCTCTGATGTCTGAACACAATAGGCAAACCGCCGTGCTCAGTTTTTCTCTAGGGGCGGCAATGCCGTCTCGGTGCCTTCCGCTCAGGGCTAGCAGACGTTCCGGTTGTGCGGACAAAAGCATGAAGCAGGCCGTAGGCTTGCTTCCACTGAAACCGCCTGGAGCCCAGGAGAACTTAGCCCTGCCTAATTAAATTCGCTGTCCGCCTCCTGTCATCAAGAAGGACACAGAGACCAGACCAGCACAACACCTTCCCAGCGAGAAAAACACAAAGCTTTCCCTTCTAAATAAAATTAACTGCGAAAATGGTGGCAGTAATGTCACAATAGGTTCAGCTTATATTGTAATTCTAACTTGGTTATAACATACTAATACACTGTGACATTACAGTGGCCGGCCGCTGTGGCCGAGCGGTTCTAGGCGCTTCAATCTGGAAACAGCGACAGCTACGGTCGCAGGTTCGAATCCTGCCTCGGACATGGATGTGTGTGATGTCCTTAGGTTAGTTAGGTTTAAGTAGTTCTAAGTTCTAGGGGACTGATGACCTCAGACGTTAAGTCCCATAGTGCTCAGGGCCATTATAACCATATGAACATTACTGTGAGAAACATGCTCTGACGGAAAAAAATCGTAACACCAAAAAATAAGTAACGTAGAGTAATGAATTTCGGCAATACACTTGTCTAGGTAACACATTTCAATGATTAACATTGCATGATCACAGGCTAATCGCACGAGAAAAGCCATTGAAGATGCAAAATGCTGGTTCATTAATAAACGTGAGTGCATTGTGTTGTACAGGTGCCGGATGTTACTTTATGGGATGGAGTCCCATGCCTGCTGCACTTGGTCGGTCAATACAAGGACGATTAATACTGTTTGTGGAAGACACAGGTGCTGTCGTCCGATGATGTCCAATATGTGCACGGCTGGAGACATTCTTGGTGATTCAGCAGGCCAAGGCAAAATCTTGACAATGTGAAAAGCATGTTGGGTTACGACAGCGGTATGTGGGCGAGCGTTATACTGTTGGAAAACACGCCCTGAAATGTTGTTCATGAATGGCAACACAACCTGTCGAATCACCAGACTGACGTACAAACTTGCATTCAGGGTGCGTGGGATAACCACGAGAGTGCTCCTGCTGTCATACGAAATCGCACCCCATGACCATAACTCTAGGTGTAGGTGTAGTGTGTCCAGCACACAGACACGTTGATTGGAGGCCCTCAACTGGCCGCCTTCTAAACAACACACGGCCATCACTGGCAGAGACAGCACCAGCTTTCGTCAGGGAACACAAAAGACCTTGCATGGGGGCTTCATTAAATATAGAATGCAAATAATTTTAATTTTAGTAGCTGACTGTACGGTTACGCAGTCTCGTAACCGGTTGGCCCTGAGTAGTATTAGTACGCAATCTGACTGCATAGAATAACAACAAAGAATGAAAGAAAACTTCCGTTAACACAATTAATTAATTAAGTCCCCAACAACTATAAAACCTACGAAACAACAAAAGACAAGTGTAAGTGTTCTGCGTGTGGAAGTGTGATTCAACATACACATCTGGCACGGTTCTTCCTCAATAAGACAAGGTATTTTAAGCACCATTTACACTGAAGTAATTAAAAAAACAGAAATACTATAATTGCACATAGAAAGTAGAATTACACTCTAATACATGAACACAAGCCAGATGCTTTGTTGACTGAACCTGTGACCAAGAGGCAATATTGTTTAAGACATTTGAAATAAAAATAAAAAAAAATTATTACCTTCATATATATTGACGAAACATACACTCTGATCATTACAACATCCGCAGTCGAACAGCATCTGCTGTCTAGCCCATCAGAACAACTGCATACAACATGCTCACAACTAGTCACGGCTACATCGGAACTCCTACTGCCCACTTCTCAATAAACACTCTCCACCACGACTTCTCAACAAGCACTCTCCACCACCACATCTCAACAAGCACTCTCCACTACGACTTCTCAGCAAGCACTGTCCACCACCACATCTCAACAAGCACTGCCAGTGGAGGCGGCTGAATAATACTCTTTGGCGCAATCTCTGGCGCTGTGACTCATTGTAGCCACCTTTCAACCTCCAATGAGCTCTCGCTTGACACCACTCAAGTCGCAAATGGCGGTGGTTTTGGGTATGTGGGATGCATGCTACAGGGCGCCTGGCCCGATTATTAAAAGTCCGTTGTGTCACTGTGCTGCTCAGACTGCTGCTGCAGATGCAGCACGATGCGCTAAGCCGTACGCCGAACACGATGGTCTTCCCTGTCGGTGGCGCCACGTGGCCGTCCGGACCCCGGTCTTCTTGCGATCGTACATTCTCGCGACCACCGCTGTCAGCAGTCAACAAGAGTGGGTACATTCCTGCCAAATTTTTCTGCAGTATCGCAGAAGGAACTGAACCGTCAATTAGAGCGTTTCACAAACAACAACTCAAGTACACATGTTATTCCAAAAACGTTATCTTGGAAGTATGGGCCAGGAGGTGCTGGTGAAATAACACACACTGCTAAGGTTATCTTTTTATTTTAAAAGGCTTTCTCAATAACAGATTTTCAAGTCTGGCATTAAAAAAAACAATTTCGAACAGCTGACAAATTTTCTATATGAAAAGGAGATTGCCAGATATGACGTTAACAACTTCCTAATAGTAAGATTTTAACTTGACATCAAACCAGTCTCAGAACTGAAGACCACAACAACATATATATATATATATATATATATATATATATATATATATATATATAAGACAACAATAAAAAAACTCTCTTCAATAGCTGGCAAATTTTCTCTATGTAAAGGATATTGCAAGGTATGACGTTAACAACTTCCCAATAATAAGATTTTAAACTTTTTATATCTATAAGAGAACAGTTCCTTAAAAAAAACACCTTTAAGTAGCTAGTTTGTACTAAAGCTAAAATAGTTGTCCCTCGCCAGTTAAATAACCTATATTACACCTATCACTTGTTACAAGATAAATGTGAATAAGCCAGCACACAAACCTTCACATTAAAGGCAGTTCCCAACAAAAATTTCCTTCGCTCAGTGAGGCAGTGACACGTGTAAAGGGGCCCAAATCACAATAGGCAGAATAGTTATTGGTGGTCTACAGGGTCACAGTAGATCAGCCACAAAATTCCATTACAAGCCACTACCTCCCCGAGTTACTCAAAACCAGAAGATGTAGCAAGGGCGGTGCCTGCACAGACTCCGAAACACAGAGAAACGCCATACCGTCCCTAAATCACCTAATCGAGGTGTGAATGAAACGGCCCGACCAAGAACCAATTACCACATTCCCGCGGACAGGCAAACGAAAACAGTGGTGGTTGGACCCCAACAAAACCACTGGCGAAGAAACTCATACACATTAGAACTTGATATATATATATATATATATATATATATATATATATATATATATATATATATATATATATATATATATAGGGTGTTTCAAAAATGACCGGTATATTTGAAACGGCAATAAAAACTAAACAAGCAGCGATAGAAATACACCGTTTGTTGCAATATGCTTGGGACAACAGTACATTTTCAGGCGGACAAACTTTCGAAATTACAGTAGTTACAATTTTCAACAACAGATGGCGCTGCAAGTGACGTGAAAGATATAGAAGACAACGCAGTCTGTGGGTGCGCCATTCTGTACGTCGTCTTTCTGCTGTAAGCGTGTGCTGTTCACAACGTGCAAGTGTGCTGTGGACAACATGGTTTATTCCTTAGAACAGAGGATTTTTCTGGTGTTGGAATTCCACTGCCTAGAACACAGTGTTGTTGCAACAAGACGAAGTTTTCAACGGAGGTTTAATGTAACCAAAGGACCGAAAAGCGATACAATAAAGGATCTGTTTGAAAAATTTCAACGGACTGGGAACGTGACGGATGAACGTGCTTGAAAGGTAGGGCGACCGCGTACGGCAACCACAGAGGGCAACGCGCAGCTAGTGCAGCAGGTGATCCAACAGCGGCCTCGGGTTTCCATTCGCCGTGTTGCAGCTGCGGTCCAAATGACGCCAACGTCCACGTATCGTTTCATGCGCCAGAGTTTACACCTCTATCCTTACAAAAGTCAAACGCGGCAACCCCTCAGCGCCGCTACCATTGCTGCACGAGAGACATTCGCTAACGATATAGTGCACAGGATTGATGACGGCGATATGCATGTGGGCAGCATTTGGTTTACTGACGAAGCTTATTTTTACCTGGACGGCTTCGTCAATAAACAGAACTGGCGCATATGGGGAACCGAAAAGCCCCATGTTGCAGTCCCATCGTCCCTGCATCCTCAAAAAGTACTGGTCTGGGCCGCCATTTCTTCCAAAGGAATCATTGGCCCATTTTTCAGATCCGAAACGATTACTGCATCACGCTATCTGGACATTCTTCGTGAATTTGTGGCGGTACAAACTGCCTTAGACGACACTGCGAACACCTCGTGGTTTATGCAAGATGGTGACCGGCCACATCGCACGGCCGACGTCTTTAATTTCCTGAATGAATATTTCGATGATCGTGTGATTGCTTTGGGCTATCCGAAACATACAGGAGGCGTCGTGGATTGGCCTCCCTATTCGCCAGACATGAACCCCTGTGACTTCTTTCTGTGGGGACACTTGAAAGACCAGGTGTACCGCCAGAATCCAGAAACAATTGAACAGCTGAAGCAGTACATCTCATCTGCATGTGAAGCCATTCCGCCAGACACGTTGTCAAAGGTTTCGGGTAATTTCATTCAGAGACTACGCCATATTATTGCTACGCATGGTGGATATGTGGAAAATATCGTACTATAGAGTTTCCCAGACCGCAGCGCCATCTGTTGTTAACAATTGTAACTACTGTAATTTCGAAAGTTTGTCTGGCTGAAAATGTACTGTTGTCCCAAGCATATTGCAACAAACGGTGTATTTCTATCGCTGCTCGTTTAGTTTGTATTGCCGTTTCAAATATACCGGTCATTTTTGAAACACCCTATATATATATATATATATATATATATATATATATATATATATATATATAACTCTGTTACATAAAACCAGTACTCAACTTCTTCACTCCACCACAGCGCCGGCAACACGATGCACTTCTAGATGCTCGTGAGAGCCAACGGCTGCCAGTGGTTTCACCGGCCGATAAGAAGACATACGGTCCCACGCGCTGACCTCCTGCACCACGGCTTCATAAGCGACGCACATGCGGGTAAGGCAGACTTAGCCCCTGACAGCCAAGAGGTCGGCCAAAGCACGTGGCGAGCAGTTGACGACCCCCCAACAGCCGGGGCCCGCTCGCGCCACCACCTCTCTCGGTTACCGACCAGTACGTACTCCTCCATCGTCACGCGACAGTACACTTACTCCACCTCCCGCCAGAGGGCGGTAGCGATTCAAACAGCGCCCCAAACGGAAAGCGCCACCGCAAACACTATACACGAAGCGAAAGCACTCCGCGTGGCGCGCTTTTCGAAGAGCCGGACCCAACTACGGCTCAGAACATCGAGCTTCTCACAGCAATATTACTCGACCTCAAACTCAGAGAAGTATTGGTAATGGCCTTTTTTGTCGCCTCAAAGGCATTCTTGCCTAACATCCACTCACCTCGTCCAATCTCAAAGTAACTAACGCTCACGACCGTTAAAGCGTGTATTTATAGCAAACCTGATTTGCATCCTCATCGATGTGTCACAGCTACGAAATCTGAATGGATATCATCTTCAGATGTAGAAACACGGCTACCAACTTTTGTTTGTCAGACTCCTCCTTTTTGGTGTTGCTATGTCATTTTCCGTCAGTGTAGTTGTACTTTACTAACACGTTAACATAATATAGTTGGATAGTATGCTAATGTTGCGCCGGCCGCTGTGACCGAGCTGTTCTAGGCGCTTCAGTCCGGAACCGCGCTGCTGCTACGGTCGCAGGTTCGAATCCTCTTCGGGCATGGATGTGTGTGATGTCCTTAGGTTAGTTCGGTTTAAGTACTTCTAAGTCTAGGGTACTGATGACCTCAGATGTTAAGTGCTATAGTGCTCAGAGCCATTTTTTTGCTAATGTTGCTGAGCAGGTTACATGTACAATCAATTAAAAATTGTAATAATAGATATGACATAACCTGCTATTCTACTTAGGTAGCTCATCAGTAGTGCTATCCAACGAACAAATAAACAAATAAACATCCATATGAGCTCAGAGCTCTCTATTTATCCTATATAGTTCATTTTGGGAAATGTACGAAGTAGGAACTCTTAAGTTGTTCACTCTTCTGGTAACAGACGATCAATTGTATTTGTCTTTTTACGAATCGTTGTCGCTGCTCTGTTTTTCATGAAACTCCAAGAACATTCCACACAGCATATTTTTAAAGGCAGACGGTGGTCATGACACAAAGAAAAGAAAAGAAGAATCTGCCTCTCGTATTTCGCCAGCCGGTTTTTCTTTTTTAAAGACGGTACCGCCGCAGTCACGGTTGACCGTCTAGCAGACAGTTAATTATCTATGCTCCGATATCTTTATTCTCGTGTGCGGCTTCCGCAACTGCAATTTATAACAGAGATTTCAAAAGAACTGAAAGAGAATCATTTCACTGTGTTTCACATTTCTACTCGCATTTCACTTTGTATTTCTTACACAGATTGAATAGTGGCCATTCGAGCATCGCGAGACACGCTTTCAGATACATTGGTATCTAAAGGGGAAACACATCCAAGTTCGTGCATGCGTTTGAACAAGTTTCTATGTAAATCATTTACGTCTCGGTGGTTTTTGGCTGCTGCTCCTTGTTTAAAGAGCAAAAGATTTAATCCGGCATAGAAAATTTCTTCTTGCGTCCACGCTGACACAACATCTGTTGTCTGCACGTTACTATGATTGTATTGACAGCTGTAGTTTAAACAGCTTTTCGGTTATCATTCATTTGTATCAGACTGTAGCTGAGCAGTTAATGCTTTACCCAACAACGCCGATATATTTTTAGCAAATCAACTCCGAACTTGAAACAATATAACTGAAAACCTATGTGACACAACTCGAAGCTCTATGGCATTCACTCTGCGTGTGTCTGCTCAGGGACCGGTGTTCTCGGCGGCAGAATATTGTTCACCAGGATAGTAAAATAATGCTCACACGAAGAAAATCGATGTGGGATTTAATAGAATCATGAGAATGATATCTGGTACAGTGAAAAGTATACCCATCCATAGTCTACCGATATTTCGACATGTTCCACTCCCTCACTTGCGCAGACAGCGTGCATTAGTCAGAGAGTACAGAAAAATACGAAATAAATCTTTCTCTAAAGATGTGAACAACAACCAACTTCGGTCAAGAAACCATCCAATTGTTTCTGCTATAGAACTGCAACGAGGTAACTTCGAAATGGTATAATATTGGCGTAGAGAGTGGAAAATGGCTTTACTTACACATCCCAAAGAGATCCAGTGCATATGCAAAAAACGGCCTGGGGTTGATCTTTCCAAGACAGTGTGGATCGAGCTAAATAGGACAAGAACGAACCACAGAAGTTGTGCGTACTTTCTATACAAATGAAACAGGGTGGCTTCTCCTGAGTGTGACTACTGTGCTGAAAGACAAACGATCCGACGAGTGTCAAAGAACGATCTTTTAAAATCACCAAGACCGGACCTCTGATTTCCTGGATGCGACCGAAGAGGCCATCGATTATATTAGTAATCTGGACACCAGGACGATTAACCTGCCTCTATCTATGGGTTTTATATAACCCGTAACACCTGCAAACACCACGCTAAGGATTTTCCATATTCTCTCGCTCTCTACATGCAAACTACAAGTCCCGCACAAAAAGGACCGTTTTGTAGGAAATTTAATGTAGCTGAATTTTGTACCTCTAGAGGCGGTAGTTTTAGAATTATTCAAGAAAAAACGTACAAAAGTGACCCTCAAACGAATTTTTCTTGAATAACTCGAGAATGTGGCCTCCAGCGAAAACGTATTCCAATATAAAATTTAACTACTTTAATTTTTCTACAAAAAGTTCCTGTTCATTTTTATTTTTGTAGGACCAATAGCTTGCGCGTACCGAGTGAGCGAATATGAAAACCTCGCGCGTGGTTTCTGAAGGCGCTGCAGCTTGTATAAGACACATACGTAGGGGCAGCCAAATCACCCTGTATGTTTGTGATGTGCATTTCATTTTGTCAAGGTTCAGAACATAGTCATCTTATTTTATCAGACACTGCCTAAGACTTTTGCGCCCTTATAAGTATATTTATATCTTTATTTATACTTATTACTTATCTTTATACTTACACTCTTGGAAGTGGAAAAAAGAACACATTGACACCGGTGTGTCAGACCCACCATACTTGCTCCGGACACTGCGAGAGGGCTGTACAAGCAATGATCACACGCACGGCACAGCGGACACACCAGGAACCGCAGTGTTGGCCGTCGAATGGCGCTACCTGCGCAGCATTTGTGCACCGCCGCCGTCAGTGTCAGCCAGTTTGCCGTGGCATACGGAGCTCCATCGCAGTCTTTAACACTGGTAGCATGCCGCGACAGCGTGGACGTGAACCGTATGTGCAGTTGACGGACTTTGAGCGAGGGCGTATAGTGGGCATGCGGGAGGCCGGGTGGACGTACCGCCGAATTGCTCAACACGTGGGGCGTGAGGTCTCCACAGTACATCGATGTTGTCGCCAGTGGTCGGCGGAAGGTGCACGTGCCCGTCGACCTAGGACCGGACCGCAGCGACGCACGGATGCACGCCAAGACCGTAGGATCCTACGCAGTGCCGTAGGGGACCGCACCGCCACTTCCCAGCAAATTAGGGACACTGTTGCTCCTGGGGTATCGGCGAGGACCATTCGCAACCGTCTCCATGAAGCTGGGCTACGGTCCCGCACACCGTTAGGCCGTCTTCCGCTCACGCCCCAACATCGTGCAGCCCGCCTCCAGTGGTGTCGCGACAGGCGTGAATGGAGGGACGAATGGAGACGTGTCGTCTTCAGCGATGAGAGTCGCTTCTGCCTTGGTGCCAATGATGGTCGTATGCGTGTTTGGCGCCGTGCAGGTGAGCGCCACAATCAGGACTGCATACGACCGAGGCACACAGGGCCAACAACCGGCATCATGGTGTGGGGAGCGATCTCCTACACTGGCCGTACACCACTGGTGATCGTCGAGGGGACACTGAATAGTGCACGGTACATCCAAACCGTCATCGAACCCATCGTTCTACCATTCCTAGACCGGCAAGGGAACTTGCTGTTCCAACAGGACAATGCACGTCCGCATGTATCCCGTGCCACCCAACGTGCTCTAGAAGGTGTAAGTCAACTACCCTGGCCAGCAAGATCTCCGGATCTGTCCCCCATTGAGCATGTTTGGGACTGGATGAAGCGTCGTCTCACGCGGTCTGCACGTCCAGCACGAACGCTGGTCCAACTGAGGCGCCAGGTGGAAATGGCATGGCAAGCCGTTCCACAGGACTACATCCAGCATCTCTACGATCGTCTCCATGGGAGAATAGCAGCCTGCATTGCTGCGAAAGGTGGATATACACTGTACTAGTGCCGACATTGTGCATGCTCTGTTGCCTGTGTCTATGTGCCTGTGGTTCTGTCAGTGTGATCATGTGATGTATCTGACCCCAGGAATGTGTCAATAAAGTTTCCCCTTCCTGGGACAATGAATTCACGGTGTTCTTATTTCAATTTCCAGGAGTGTATATTTATATTTTTCTTTGCATATTTGTGATCTATCTGTAAGAGTTATTTGTATTCTTCTTGGGCATTTACGAATTTATGTGCTTTACTGTGGTTTGTACCACACGGTAACATAAAATAAAAAATTAGTATTTTTTTAATTAAGCTTTATTTTGACGATTTTCTTACTTAGGCTACACTGAGATCCTTGTGTTACTAAATTTTTTATGCAGTATGCTTTTTTTTAAACGCTGTTTATTAAGCGATTGCTGTCAGATGGAGCCATGTGGCCATGATTTCTCTCTCTCTCTCTCTCTCTCTCTTTCTCTCTCTCTCTCTCTCTCTCACACACACACACACACACACACACACACACACACACATATATGAAAACGAACATAAGTGTTCTTTCGCGAAGGTGACGTTGCTGGATGGCCGTCATTCTTCCTCCTCAATCCTGGAGGGGAGGGAGACTTCGAACGTACAGAGAAACCGTGGGAAGAGACAATGTCGCGAAATGACTGCACTACGAAATATTAAACAGTGAGCGACCTAAAATAACCAGAAGTTCAAAAAATAAAAAGATTCGTATTAAAAGGAGAGCCATATTTTATATATATTAAATAATAAATCAGTATTTGCAGCAAGGTGAGGTGGCCTGACTTTTGGTGGAATCTAGTGCGCGCCGACTGGCTCATTTCCAAATCGTACAGGAAAGTGAGAGTCAGACACCAGCCTTCTAAAAGGCTGCTGGGAGGAGCTCATAATCTGCTATGATCTGATAAAGGAAGGATGTCCCCTAAGTGCTCCATGGCATTGGCTGAGTGTAAGCTCCACGGAAGTGCGGTAGCACATGTGGATGATTTTCTACAGAGTAGGCGAGAATTAACTCCCTATTAAAATTGTTTGTAACTTTTTTAATGCTTAACTAATTTTCATGAAACAAAAACCATTTTAAACGGATGTGGATGTTTGCGACAGGCTTTTGTAGATAATCCAGTGCTACGTTTCCAAGATCTTGACGGACTCTCTTCCTCCAATTCACCAAGAGTTTTTGGTTTTGTGCAATAAACTTCCTCTATCTCCAACTCCCAGAGGAAGAAACCGCAGGGCTTTATGTCATGCCTTCAATGGAGTCACGACGTCCAAACCAGCGTCCTATAAAATGGGTGTCGAGCCACGCGCGGACAGGATACGCGAAATAATGCGAGGCCCCATCTTGCATAAACATTACGTCTTTCTCTTGAAGTTGAAGCTCTTCTGTCCTTCTTTGCTTACAAATATATTTGTTTTCGGAGGGGATATTCCCTAAGGAAAAAGTTTTTTTTTATTTTCCCAGACATGTTTGCCTTAAGTTTCAGCGTCATCAGCGGGTTTATTATTATCTCCTATAAAACACTAAAAATGCTTTTCACTAGTTTCACACATATAAATTCGAATTTTTAAGACGTTATTTACATATTTGAAAAACACAAAAATTTTTTGTCACTATATGCTATGGATTTCCTGGATTTTATGTTATGTAATGCAGTTATTTTATTTCACAGTTTAAAAACTGCAACTTAATGTAGAATAGTTATTTACTTCGAAATTTTGCGACTGGGCCCATTATGGTAGAACTATCAGTCTACACCGAGCCATAATACACCAAACGGCCCTTCCAAAAACACACACACACACGCACACACACACACATACACACACATGTGCGCGCGGATAACAATAAATAAATAAATAAAAATAAATTAAAAAAATGAATAAATCACAATAGTAATTCAATAATAAACCTCTCTCTCTCTCTCTCTCTCACACACACACACACACACACACACACACACACACACACACACAAAATGGCAGATATACCCCACAAGATTCAAAACTTCTACCCAGAAAACATTCAGCTGTTCAACTCGCTGCCATCTTGTTTCTGTAGTTTGTAGACAGTGACACTGAAATTAATTTAGTGCAGGCCTTCACAGTGAAGATAGTGGTGAACCCATCAAAAGTAAGTGAAACATTAATTTAATGGTAGGCATAACCATAACATGCCCAGTCGTAAAATTTCGAAGTAGTGGGTGCAGATGACAAACTCTGAAACAAAACAACTGCATTAAATAACATAAAAACCAGGAAATCTACAGCATGTGGCAACAAGGTATATATACAAAATTTTGTCTTTTTTACACTACGTAAATACTGTCTTAAAAACTCAATTTTATATGTGTGCAACTAGTAAAAAAGCATTTTTCCTGCTTCATGGAAGGTAATAATATCCACTGATGACGCTGCAACTTCTGCGAAGCATCACTGGGAAACAAAAAAACAAAAACTGTTTTGCTCAAGGCGGACTCTCTCCAGAAACAAATCTATTACGTCTTTCTAATTGTCCCATGTAGGTACAATACCGTGAATACAGTTTTCAAGTATATCGAGATACCGTTCTACATTCATTGTGTCCCGAATGAGATAAGTATCCGTAACTTTCGTGGATGTGATGCCGCAGCACACTGTGGCCTTTGTGTGATGTTGCCTGTCATCAACAATGACTCCTCGGATCCACTGTTACTCGATAATAAAAAATATCCCGGTTAACAAACCTTCCAACATGAAACACGGCTTCATATGACCACAGTATTACCGAATATATCGAACCAGTTTTTATACTAAACAAGCATCATCTGACCATATTACAACCGATGATAAAAATCTTCCGACGATTGTTCCTGTTATTAAACAAGTTATAAACAATTTTCAATAGAGTGTCCGCCCCGTTGAATTGTCTGTCTGGCGGTTCGGTGTCCATATATTTACCTGTCCCATTGTTTCTAAGATATTGCTTCTGTTTCACTTCACGGTAAAAAATTTATTTGAATTAAATCTCGATTGATGTTTATTGCGCTTCATGGTACGAAAGTGTTATCATAACTTATAAGTTCTGCCAGTTAATAATATGACTACAAAAGTTGAGACACTGCTATAACGTAGACATGGAGAGAATCATAACTTACTTCTTCCTTTTCTAGGTGTTCAACTGCCTGTTCCTGTTGTGCAATATTTTATTTGCTGTTCAGTACTTCGTTGATTCTGGTCATATTCCAGAGGTACCAGATACCTTGTAACGGTGCTTTAGTTAAATATTCACATTTACAAGCTGTGGGACGGTGAAGAGACGAAACAAAGGTATAAAGGTAATAAAGGAGCTCACAATTGGGAGGAAAATACCTGGCACAGCCACCCAGGAAATCCACATAGTGTCACACTTGGAGACACTTCATAGGATGCGACATGCGTATCCTCTGAAGGATGCGAAGGATGAGTACGTTAATAAAAAGACTCCGCGGCAGATGCAAAGTGTGCGAATATCGAATAAGTACTACACAATATTACAGTGGTAACTGATTTAAAAAACAAGTAAAATCATACTGTTTAATTTTCGTAACGAAGGTTTTGGTTTTGAATGAAGTAGCCGATGTTTTCTGGGTTTAAAATATGTGGTAAATACCGCCACACCCTGGATAACTGAATTTCGTGTTTTGCCATCAGTGATTGTTGCATTTATTGATATGGCGATTTTTTTCTTAAAGTATATACTCCGTGTTGTGTACTTGTTGGAATAAGGATTTGTGTGTGATGAATAACTGTAGTGAGAGTGTTTTGTGTATTTTGGGTGGGTTTTAGACACAACAAAAGCAGTGAAAATGTGCAATCAATATCGTGAGAAAAATTTCGTCACATTCAATCGCCTGCTGAATAGTAACTAATTTGGATAGTTATTCGGAAAACACAGGAATGCATTGTTAGGAGCAGACAGGCCAAACACGGTGGTCTTCAGTAGCTATGACCTGCCTATGGTTGATTCAGACTGGTAGATTCGATTCCGCGAGTGTTCTACAAATTGAACAAATTAGCATCAGAGATTCCAGAAATTAGACATTTTAAGGAAAGCGGGGTTATGTTAGAAAGACTCGAGGCGCTAAACAGCGAGATGAGTGCTAAGCAGGAGGCACTCAACAAGTCGCTAGAGTATGTGCTGTGGTGTCACCGCCAGACACCACACTTGCTAGGTGGTACCTTAAATCGGCCGCGGTCCATTAGTACATGTCGGACCCGCGTGTCGCCACTGTCAGGATCGCAGACCGAGCGCCACCACAAGGCAGGTCTCGAGAGACGGACTAGCACTCGCCCCAGTTGTACGGACGACATTGCTAGCGACTACACGTACGAAGCCTTTCTCTCATTTGCCGAGAGACAGTTAGAATAGCCTTCAGCTAAGTCCATGGCTACGACCTAGCAAGGCGCCATTAACCATATCTGGAGAGAGTCTCACTTGTATTATCAAGAGAAATGTACCACAAAGAATTAAAGTTAAGTATACGAGAAGCTCCGTTCTTTTCTTTATAGCTTTCATCACGTATCCTGTTTCAGACTTAACGCAAGACGGCTTGAGTTGACGCGTGCCCTTTCGGCTACCTCCCTTGTGTCTAGACTGTCTTGTGTAGACACAGCATGTGCTGCTTCAGAAAGACAATTTATAATTCGCCGTTGCTCTTGCTCTGCATCGGTTTCTCAATACATGTTGAAACGAGGGGCTCCTATGGAAATGTACATGTATAATAACTTATATATGTTTATTGTAGATGTTTTAGTATTGGTGCTCGAATGATCGCAGCAAGTACCAGTCGAAGGTGTGAGCGACCAGAGATCGTACACGATTCGCTCATCGGCGGCCGTAGCCGCCAGCAGCAAAGATCACGAACCACGAGAGCTGGCCATCATCGAGAACACTGAAGTCTTCTGAGCAGAAAAACCCTATTATTACATGCTGAAGCAGCGTTGTACGTTTGTTTGTAGGATGGTTCCTTGACGGTTTAATATGGGGGATACAGGCAGTTGGTTATTGTGACTTCATCTGTCAGAGTTGCGTGTCAGGCCCTGACCAAGTTGAATCTATAGCGTATCGGATCCAAAATTGTAAGTTAAGTAGTGGATTTCAATAGGGGAATCCCTGCAGAGGATCCTGAATAGAATCGCGAAGTGCCATCTGAAGGTAAAAGTAGTTTAGTAAACTTCGAAAGTCGAGAACTTGGTCGTCCAGTCTAGGAGTTTCATACTGCGTTAAGTAAATAGCCAGTATTTGGAAAACTATTTGCGAGAGAATTATTGCCCGGGCTGTGAATTGTCGAAAAGTTTACTGCAGGGTGTAGAAGTCGTGGATTTAAGACCGGAACTTATAGTAAAAACGTTGAACAGTTACCAATATTGGATTTAATGTCACTATATATTGTAAATGATGATCCGTTTCTATTCTGCCGAAATTAGCAGAAGGAAATATATTTAGTTGTTAGCCCATTACTCAGCGAGTGATTGCAATTTGTTGCAATAAAAGTGCATGCGCTGAGGTAGTAGTGCCGCCGCGCCGCTACAGATTCCCTGTTAATTTATAATTGTGAGCGAGCAGCAAGTTCACTTTATTGATAGAAAAGAATCTCGATAATTATTAAACGGAGAAGTGGGGAACCGTAAATCTTCCAGTGAAATAAGTCCGGAAGACATGAAGACGGATTTAATGGTAAACGCTGGACACTGCAGTTAAAGAAAAGAGCTACCACGCCACTACTCTCTTGTGTTAATGTGACGAGTCACCTTTTATTTACTTTTTTTCCAGATAGGGAGTAATGTGGCTTCGCGATACGTCAACACCTGAAGAAACATAATTCTTTATTCATTTAAATTAATGCTCAAAGTGGTGGTGACACTTAGGATTTCTTTTTTTTTTAATTTTTTTTTATTCGTGTGGCTCTGATTTTGCAGGCGCTGGATCACGCTTGTACAACTGTATTGTTGTGGAAGGAAACCAAGGTGCTTAAAAGAAAATTGAGTCCAAACTTTCATTGATAATTGAGATCTATTGTCTCCAATGACAGACGTAAGTCCATGACCTATGATAAAAAATAAAAAATAAAAGGAAAAAAGGGGAAAAATGAGTAACAAAACAATGAAATTTAAAGACTGTTATAGTAATGAATAGTAATAAGATACGTAATCAAATGGTATGGAAAGCATGCTTTACGCCACTAATTAAAGCACTGTTTCTAGTAACGTTCCAAAGAGATTCTTGGCTAGAAATAATTTGATATTAAAATATACAGTCGCTGCTAAACAGACTTATTATATATTATATCTCTGATTGTTTATAGCGACAAGCTGTAAAACTAATTAATATTTGACATCGAAAGTAACGTGAGGAAAGCAAATTATGTTACTGAAAGTGTGAGATTAGTATTTTCTTTGATTGGTGTTGCTGATGTGCTTACGCTTTCTGAAGTTTAAAGTAATTTAAATAGAGTAATTTTAAATGCGTAAGTTGTAGGTGCGTGTACACCGAAGATTTTCGATATTTAATTTAGTACAGATGTTATTAGGTGCATAATAAAGTCAATACAGGCACATGTTGCTTGTAGTTATGTTGTAGCTACGAGTATTACACCCAAGTTTAAAAGAATCGTTCGTCTGTTCACAGTCGTAGATTGCTAGAAACGCAACTGATCCCCGTTAATTTCCTGTGACATGCGTTGGTTGCTTGTTTACTAGTACAAAGGAGTAATACATATTTTATAGCGTTCTGATATTGGAGAGGGTGATACTGACTAGAGATATCATGTATCATGGGCAAGCATGAAGGTTAGTGAATGCAACGTTATGACTGTTCTGTTTAGTTTACTGGGTTCAGAGCATTAATGTGCCTCGTTGTAGGTTTGATAGTCCCTATTAAACAGAGCTACTTCTTGATTAATTGGCGTTGCAGCAGCTCAAGTGGAGAGATTACTTAGCCAGTAAACTCTTTAAGGTTGTACGTCAGGGTTATCTGACAAGCCGCGTTGTGACGTAAGCTACTTATGTGACATCGTTATTTGTTGTCGCTTACTTCATATTAGATCAGTGCGCAAAAGCTCTTTCTACTTTATTGCAGAGTTATTTTCTGCAACACTGCTTTGAAATTAGCCCCTATAAGTTTGCTCATTATATGATTGCGTGTTCTTACCTCCCCTCTCAGTAGAAGACAAGGATCTGAACAAAACGGCTGCTGAAATCTGATACTAGCAGCGCAGTTACACGCCGTGGAACAGGCGCTAACATAGTGTTTCCAGTCAATCAATACCACATTTGATGAGTCTGTGGAAGAGAGTAAGGGGAAGAAAAGGGTGGCCGGTTTAATAGGTGAACAACTGCAAGTACCTCAGAGCTGCAAAGACAGGAAATCGACGTTATGGAGCAGGTGAAACTATCGTATTTTACGGACTATAAGATGGTATGAACTATAAAGACACACATTAATTTTGAGCAATTTTTAAAAAGGTAACATTTTTATCACTTTTATTATTAGGCTGCAAAGGCAGACTAAAAGAATTCTTAGTTTATAACATCGAACTGACCTTTAAAATCCATTAAAATGGTCATCGGAACTTTCTTCTCCTTCTTCTTCTTCTTCTTCTTCTTCTTCTTCCTCTTCATCATCATTGTCCTCTTCATATAAAGCATAAGATGGTCCTCACTGCTGTCGAGAGTGTTACTTATGCCGCATGTTTTGAAAGATTCAGCAATGACGTCTACTTTCGCTCTAGACCACAACTTTTTCATCCACAGACTCATTTGTTTGACTGTAGGTCGTTTTAAACCTCCGTTCGCCGTGGCTTTCATCCATTGTCCATTTTTTTCCATTCAGCTCTCATACACAATTTAAGTGTTTTATTTATCACGACAACAAGAGGTTACAATTATGAAGTAAGTCCTCCAGGACTAAGAGCAAGCTGTGTAGCTCCCTGTCTCAGTCTGACTTTCACAGAATTTTTCGAATGACTACTACACTGTTCTGACACAAGAAGAGAACTCTTCTTCAATAAAAGCACCTTTCCTTCTCTCCCAAACTCTTGTTAATCCATAATTGAATACCAGCCTCGTCCATCGTCCCCCTTATGTACGTGGATTGCACCTGGCGGTATTTCAGAAGATTTTCACATTGTTTTGCGCTTGAAAATGATTATTAGATTAAGTTTACTACCATCAGTACAGCATAAGAGTACAATAGTGTAGTGCATTTTTTAATGTCCGCTTGTTTTTATAGTTACAGTCTTAGCACCTTTCATGGCAACAATTCTGTTGCTCGGCACATACAATGGCAGAGGAGTTTCGCCAACTTTTGCTGTTTGGTTTTCTTTTGCTGTTGAATAATAAAGCGATGGAAAGATAATATTTTCTCTTCATACTCTTGTTGCATTTTCTGAGATTGTTTGGTTTTGAACCGCGTGTTAAGTACATGAGGCTTCATAAACCTGTAGCAGCAACCAATTCCACACTTAAAGTCTGTTAAGTTTCACTGTAGCGCTAGCTTGCGAGAGTGTATTTGAATAATTTTTGTACTAATTCGAACGACATTTTCACGATGTCGTTGAATGCATTTCAATACGTCATCTAGTTTTGGCCATTTTTCATTCAGTCCTCTATTTGCACACTAAGTCTACCTGATTTTTTTTCAGTTCTTGTTGAAGCATCCGGCAATAGTGAATGGTTTTCTCTGTTGGTGGAGGGCCGAAATGCCTCTTAGCTCCACTGTTTCCATGTTCTTCTTCATATTCTATTACTTTCAATTTATAGCCTACACCATGTGAATACCTTTTATTTTTTCCCATTACCAAACTAGCTAATAACAAACATTTTGTACTGTTACCGGTAATACCGGAGATAGCGGCGAAAGTAGAAGATGGAGCTTCATTGTGGCGTCTAAGAATAACGTTGTCAAACGTTCACAAAATTTGAAGCCACTTTCCTAGCAGAAGTTTGGTCTAGTGGTACTCAACACATCGTAAGAAACGGTGTATATGAAGGCTGACCATTGATACCAGGTAGTGGAATGAGTTTTCGCGCCTATTTACAATAAATAGGTGAAGTAAAATTCGTGTTTATCAGATCCATTCTGATGCTTCAGTGATGATTAAGTTTCTTGAAGATGTGCAGGAGCATTTGATAGCGATACCCAGGGCAGAGCACACAAGGCAGTCTGGGTGACCTTAGTGTGGGAAACAGAGCACCCAGCCGCAATGACAGGCCAGAGAACCAACCGGCCGACGAAACGCGTAGGCGGAGCCGATAGGCACGTTGGAGACCAAGCGTACCATGTTTCCCACGACAGAATGGACTCGTAATGAGCCTGGTAATTAAGGAAACAGAAGAGACAAACCGAAGTCACGGCCCAGTGGTTCGGGCGCGGTGCGAGAAAAATGGTTCAAATGGCTCTGAGCACTATGGGACTTAACTGCTAAGGTCATCAGTCCCCTAGAACTTAGAACTACTTAAACCTAAGGACATCACACACATCCATGCCCGAGGCAGGATTCGAACCTGTGACCATAGTGGTCGCGCGGTTCCAGACTGAAGCGCCTAGAACCGCTCGGCCACAACGGTCGACCAGTGAAGACTAACGGAAGTCAAAGTGACAGTCACACTAAAAGAGTCGGCGTTGCCCAACAGGTCACAGGAAGATGAAATGCCGCGCGGAGTGAGCACGCGGTTAGAGGCGCCGTGTCATTAATCGTGCGGCCGCTCCCGCCGGAGGTTCGAGTCCTCCCTCGGGCATGGCTGTGTGTGTTGTCCTTAGCGTTAAGTTAGTTTAAGTAGTGTGTAAGTCTAGGGACCGATGACCTCAGCAGTTTGGTCCCTTAGGAGTTCGCTCACATTTGAAAAGTTTGAAGATGAAGTTTTCTATGTGCATTCGGTATACAGTCACCATTGTTCAGTGACAGTGAAAGTGTGCTCATAATCTGAAGCAAGGCAGGTGGGATGTCAGAAGTTACCAAAAATGTGGTGTCACCGCCAGACACCACACTTGCTAGGTGGTAGCCTTTAAATCGGCCGCGGTCCATTAGTATACGTCGGACCCGCGTTTCGCCACTGTCAGTGATTGCAGACCGAGCGCCGCCACACGGCAGGTCTAGAGAGATGTACTAGCACTCGCCCCAGTTGTTCAGCAGACTTTGCTAGCGAAGCCACACTGACAACTACGCTCTCATTTGCCGAGACGATAGTTAGCATAGCCTTCAGCTACGTCATTTGCTACGACCTAGCAAGGCGCCATTACCAGTGTATATAAAAATGGAGATTATATCTGTACAAGAGCGATGTACACCGAATATGGATTAAAGTTAAGTATTACAAGATTTTCGTACTTTATTGCAATTCTAAAGACATTGTCCTGTTCCAGACCACAAGCCGGTCTGCGTGTATTTAAACGCGTGCCTTTCGGCTACCTCCGAGTGCCGTGGCTGTCTTGCTACGCCACTACAAAAAATTTCATTAGCGGTAGACGTAAAGATAGTGAAATTGGAAAATACGCCCCTGCAGGATGGGATAACTTAGTTGTTGTCCCATGAATGGCAGGTGTTCTCACTATGTTGTGGTGAGAACACAAATCTTAAATTTCAAGCGCCACTTCTCATCAAGGCTTACCTCATTGTGTTTGGGAAAAAAACAGGCAACAGATAAGGGGGCTCATAGGATTCTCTATGGAGAGTTTATAGAGGCAGCAGTGAGTCAGTGCAATAATCCCCCGGTGGCAGTAGTCAACAAAGTTGGAACTGGCGCTAGACCCGTGGAAGTTAAATGGTTCAAATGGCTCTGAGCACTATGGGACTCAACTGCTGTGGTTATCAGTCCCCTAGAACTTAGAACTACTTAAACCTAACTAACCTAAGGACATCACACACATCCATGCCCGAGGCAGGATTCGAACCTGCGATCGTAGCAGTCCCACGGTTCCGGACTGCGCGCCTAGAACCGCGAGACCACCGCGGCCGGCCCGTGGAAGTTAAACAGGATTATAGTAGAGGAAAGAGACCGAATGGAGCTGATCGATGAATTGTTACAACGGTTCAATGCCGTACGGGTGCTCACTAGTCTCGACCTTATTTTGTTATTTTTTTAGTGAGTCTAGTTACAGTACAGAAGTGGAACGTCTAGTTCGGCCAATCTAATTTTATTACCCACGGTTGGCCTAGTTATCAGTGTGGTTCCTTCAACAATATTATTTCATCAATACCACAGCCAGATTTCTACCCTGTGCTGTTACCAATTAACAAATGTTAAGTGGAAACAGCTGCCAGGAGTGCCGAAGATAGCCGTTAGTTGATAAAATTATTCCGACGACACTGGCGCCACTGTTTTCCTACTGCTGTCCTCAACTTCTGATACATAAACTACCAGAATCGGTATTAGTTTTATATGTTATGCCTTCGCCTTTATTCAAACTATTGATCTAATTCCACAGGTGATTGATGTTCTTCTACACCTTCAACGTTACTGATATGACAGGTTTGTTCATCACTCTCTGTGTCTTGCAGTATAAATAATTTATTTTGATCCGTGATATTTGCCTTAATTTGAGCCCAGACAAGTACATTGCCACTGAGGCAGAGGGGTTAAAAGGGAAATTGCGACATAGGGCATCAGCTTTGACCATTGAGTTAGCGAACATACATCTTGTACCACCAAGCCATTTTTCAAGTTCCCAAGCAGCAGAAAACCAGAGGAGACAAAATCTAGCGAAAATGGTGAATGACAAAGCCACTCGAATTTTAACGCATTGGTTTGACGGATGTGTAAACTGGTGCATTGTCGTGATGAAACAAAACTTTTTTTCGCTAAATGCGGCCTTTTTGTACTAAGTTCGCAGAAAATTCATCACTGATTGCTTTTCTCTTTTGAAGACGGTCAATGAAAATTATCCGACGTACATCCCAAAAAATTGACGCCATGACCTCGCCTGTAGATGGAACTGTCTTCGTATTCTTTGGAGCCTTTTCGCCTTTCAGTTCGCAGTATTCACTGTTCCTTCGCCAAACGTGTGAAGTGATGGACGAGTGTTCCATCCATACTTATGAATCGACGCAAAATACGGCTTTGTAGCAGCAACGTATCGCCAAACACTCAGCTAAAGTATCCTCAGGACGATGTTTCTGTTGCATTATGAGTAAACGCGGCACCCACCTTGTGCAAAGCTGTTTCAACTCAAAATTTTCAGTCAGTACCAGTTCTCGATGCACTGCAGTTTTTGAAATGCCTAGGACGTCTGCTAGCTCCAGTACTTTCAGTCAAGGAGTACTCCGTCTTCAGGCCACGAGTGGCCTACCGGGACCATCCGACCGCCGTGTCATCCTCGGTAGAGGATGCGGGAGGGGCTTGGGGTCAGCACACCGCTCGCCCGGTCGTAAGATGGTATTCTTGACCGAAGCCGCTACTATTCGGTCGAATAGCTCCTCAATTGGCATCACGAGGGTGAGTGCACCCCGAAAAATGGCAACAGCGCATGGCGGCGTGGATGGTCACCCGTCCTAGTGCCGACCACGCCCGACAGCGCTTAACTTCGGTGATCTCAAGGGAACCGGTGTATCCACTGCGGCAAGGCCGTTGCCCACTTTCAGTCAAAGGTCATCCAATATTATTTTGTGGATTTTCTTTACAGTTTGTGGGGTGATCACCTCGTTTGGTCAACTACTGCCATGTTCGTCTTCGTAGCTCATACGACCTCGCTTAAACTTCTGCCACCCAATATTCTCACATACGCAGCAGTAATTTTAGAAATAACTTCTTTCGAAACCAATGAATACATAACAACCAATAATGCTAGAGAGAAGTTAATTTCGAAATACACAGCAAGAAATGAGGACACAGTAGCCATTATTATTACCTCTGTGGTCAGAACCGGAGGCCAGTAACGCAAATTCCTCTACACCCCCGAGCGGCAGAGGTCAGATACAGAGCGAGTACGAGTGTTAATGTTCGGGTTGCATACTTCACACATCAAAGCGCCGTTGTTACATCGGAGCTAACGGGCTTCACTCGTTTCCGCTGACCGAGCGAGGTGGCGCAGTGGTCTGCACACTGGACTCGCATTCGGGAGGACGACGGTTCAAACTCTCTTCCGGCCATCCTGATTTAGGTTTCCTGTGATTTTCCTAAATATTTTCTGGCAAATGCCGGGATGGTTCCTTTGAAGGGGCATAGCCGACTTCCTTGCCAATCCTTCCCTAATCCGTTGGGACTGATGAACTCGCTGTTTTTCCCCTCCCCCCCCCCCCCCAGATCAACCAACCAACCGACCGTTCCCACTGTAATTCCCCGTGCATGATGAGTCTGAGAACTGTGGAGCTATGCTCGCTCGTTCTGTCTATCTGAAGCATGCAGGAGTTTTTTAAGTCTAGTCGTAACTTATTGTTGGTACGGATGATGAGACACGATTTTGCTGCTGTAAAGTAGCACTGACAAGGCGAAATGAAGGACTTTTGGGATCTGATCTCCCTTAAGAAAGATGTGTTTTGTGAAACTGCAGACAGTGTAAGACGAAAGTTAATTGATACAAAGAACACAGTTGCAAATGTGTTCGATTAGAGGAGTGGTATCTGTAAGACGTTGCACGCTATCGTCTACGCTTCAGACGAAAAACATACAAATTTCATCCAGTGCAAACAAAATGGTTGTACTCTTGTTTATTTCACCTGCACCTGCCTCAAACGACAACTGGTCACACAGCAAAGTCACTATTATATTCCTGCGACAAAAAAGACGCGCTATTTCTGTATTCGTTCGTTATGGCAATTTGCGTTTGTGGGCTAACATCGAGCTGCGTAGGTTATCATTCATTTCTGCAATTTATTTCAATAATTAATCACCATTCAGAGAGTGCATCTCACCCTTATGTCATGTTTTCTGGTACTATCGTTACATACTCGGTTATGCCTCGAAAGTGTGTGTGTGTGTGTCAACGTAATTGTTAGACATTCTCTGAATAAATATTAAATATTAATATAAATTTATAGCAGTCTTCGAAAAAGACAGAACAATATTCATCGTTGAAACTTCCTGGCAGATTAAAATTGTGTGCCCGACCGCGACTCGAAAAAAATGGACGAAAAAGAATTTCAAAGAGAAGCTTCATAAACATTACAGTGCCTCTGCCCCTTCGATTAGAACAGTTTATAAGTAGTTTCAAACTTCTCGGAGTGACCGTATGGGCGCAAGTCATGCTGAACGTTCTGGACGCCCTGTGGAGGTTACGACTCCAGAAATCATTGATAAAATCCATGATATGGTGATGGATGACAGAAGACTTAAGGTGCGTGAGATAGCTAATGGTGTGGGCATCTCAACTGAACGGGTACATAATATTTTACATAAACAATTGGGCATGAGAAAGCTATCCGCACAGTGGGTTGCTCACGCTTGACCAAAAGCGGAATCGTGTGAAGTGTTGCAAGGATGGTTTGCAGCTGTTCAGGAAGAATCCGCAGGACTTTAAGCATCGTTTCGTCACTGTGGATGAAACATGGATACATTACTATACTTCTGAGAGCAATGAACAATCTAAACAATGGGTTAGCAAGGGAGAATCTGCACCAAATAAGGCGAAGACCATTCCTTCGGCCGGAAATGTTATGCGACTGCCTCTTGGGATTCGCAAGGGATAATCCTCGTCCACTATCTGGAAAAGGGTAAAACTGTTACAGTTGCGTATTATTCATCGTTACTGGACCGTTTGAAAACCGAGCTGCAAGAAAAACGCCGGCGATTGGACCGCAAAAATGTCCTTTTCCATCACGACAATGCACTAGCACAAACCTCAGTAATTGTGGTCGCAAAATTAATGGAAATAGGATTCCTACTCATTTCACATCCCCCCTATTCTCCAGACTTGGCTCCCTTGGACTACTGTTGGTACCTCAATTTGAAGAAATGGCTGGCGGGACAAAGATTTTTTTCAAACGAGGATGTGATTGCAGCAACTAATAGCTATTTTGCAGACTTGGACAATTCCTATTATACGGAAGGGATCAACAAATTAGAACAGCGTTGGACGAATTGTATGTCGAAAAATAAAAAAGGTTTATCCGAAACACGTAAGTTTTTATTTTTGCACGGACTTTTCAAACGCCCCTCGTACGGTAACTACCTCTGTCAGCATTCCGGAGTAGTGCTGTGCAGTTGGTGCAATAGGTAACGTTTTGGGTTAGCATGGAGGAAGGCGAGGGTTCGATTCTGGGTCGAGACGTATTTGTTTTTATTTGCTAAATGTGTCTTAACCGTCATACAACTATTACAGCGGGTCTCCTAAAAAAATTTACATTTATGTACTACGAACACAGAAATGGAAGTACAATCGTTTTCATTGGTCAGCTTTTAAAGAAGCCTTTTGGATGTCGTGAACGCTAGTTGTTTCACACCACTGCATCTACTAGATTCCAAGCCTGCTTTCTGTGTACCCTCCCCCAGTGGTCCTGTCGATTAGTACCAACCATTGTTTCCTCCACGTTCGGGTCCATTACACTTCGTTATGGCCTTACGTCACTAGTAGGGCTAGAAACGTGCTTTGCAAACAATTTCCACACATGTTCCATGTAAATGCTTACATGTGGCTTAAGAAACAGTGTGTTCTACACTACTACATGGCAGAATGAAATTGGCACACAGAAACAAACACGCCTCGACGAAGAATCGAACACTCTACCTCCAGCATGTTAATCCAAAATGTTATCCATTGCACCAACTGCACAGCAGTCCTCTTATGTGCTGCCAGAGGCAGTTACCGTACATGTGATTACAGTGTTGCCAGATTGCCAACCTTTAACGTCCATTTGTTGCCGAAAATATGCGCAGGACGAAATTTAGTGAGGCATTTTTGTATTGTTAGTATGTGAGGAATCGCTTCTTTCGTTTAGGCAGGTCGGACATCTTGCGACATTCCAACTTGCACTTGAGAATGGCTATCAAACCGAAATCATGATTTGTGAAATAAATGAATAGTAATTTACAGTTTAATGACGGAAATTTCTTTCAAAACGGTTGTTTACGTAGCGGGAATGCCGTAAGTGCGGTGTTATACTTACGAACTCGTGTTCTCGCTCTCCTTTCTGATGGAGTCGACTGTACTTCTACCCGACAGCAGACACTTGTGACGAGTGGGCTGCGGTGGAGACTCACGAACCAAGTACGGGCAAACGGAGACGGTGAGCTAGGAGATGACGTCACAAGGCTCGCTGACGGGTTCAAACAACACCGACTCAAAGGAAGGTCTCGGCGCTTGTTCGTGACGTCAGGTCAGCTAGGCACGGCGAACGCCAGGTCTGTTGCAGGCATACTCATAATGGCGGTGTATTCCTCCCTGACACAGGAAAATGTGAAACTATTGGCGGCAGTTGACCAACACACATTGTTCTGAGAGATTTCTGAAATTAATTAATTGTGCAATTCATTACACTTCTTTACAAATAGTGTACTCCTGAACTTAAATTTCCACCTCTTTTAAGGGTTGACATACAAAAACAACTTCATGGTCCAGCAGCAACAGAATTCGTGCTGCCGGCCGAAGTGGCCGTGCGGTTAAAGGCGCTGCAGTCTGGAACCGCAAGACCGCTACGGTCGCAGGTTCGAATCCTGCCTCGGGCATGGATGTTTGTGATGTCCTTAGGTTAGTTAGGTTTAACTAGTTCTAAGTTCTAGGGGACTAATGACCTCAGCTGTTGAGTCCCATAGTGCTCAGAGCCATTTGAACCAATTCGTGCTTCTTTACCTTATTTGTAAATCTGAGGAAGTTTCGTTTGTACTGGGTTGCTTTTACAAGAAACTGTGAACATATTGGTGCTCATCTTTAGGTATCTTGGTTGACTATAGGGTGAGGAGCACTGAATGTTAATGAAATATCTTGCAATTGTACACGTTGGGGGAGGGGATAGGGGACAGAAGAAGAGGCAAAAGAGAGATACTTCAAAAATGGTTCAAATGGCTCTGAGTACTATGGGACTTAACATCTTAGGTGATCAGTCCCCTAGAACTCAGAACTACTTAAACCTAACTAACCTAAGGACATCACAAACATCCATGCCCGAGGCAGTATTCGAACCTGCGACCGTAGCAGTCCCGCGGTTCCGGACTGCAGCGCCTAGAACCGCACGGCCACCGCGGCCGGCCGAGAGATACTTGTTTTATCAAACAATTTTTTTTATCTTATAAAGTTTCTCCTATGAGTTGCAAGAGGGGAATATTTATATTTTCTAATTTGCCTGTTTAAAAAAGTTTAAGCTCAGCAGTATTTTCGATGTATGAAGCTATTTTGTTTCCTGTTTAGAATTCCTTTCGTTGAAAACGACTGTAATCTAATGACTGGCAACAGTTGGACATTTACACATGTAAATTAGTTCACATTTCCAGTGACGATGTCAAACGAAAATAAATAAATAAATAAATAAAAGAAACGAGTTCATTGTAAGGAGGTTGGGGTAAGTTTCGATAACAAAATGGATCAAGAAATATAGTTACTTGAATGTAAAATTTCCGAAGCTTGCAATGGGGCATAGCGTCTTCTCATATTGATCTACGTTTGTTTCGACAGGTTTCAGTAATACAGAACTATGGTCTTCTTTTGTAGCTTTACGATAGTAAGAAAATCTTTCCTCTAAATAAAACTGCAGAATCCAAAACAGTACCAAACATTTTGTCCAAAAATAAGAGATTTATAGTGATAAGCACGCCCAGGCGTTTCTGCCTGCAACAGACCTGGCGTTCGCCGTGCCAAGCTGACGTGACGTCACCAACAAGCGCCGAGGCCTTCCTTTGAGTCGGTGTTGGTTTAAAGCGAGTACACGGAGTTCATTTCTAATCTTTAACCAGCGGCACATTGGAAGAAGTGTAACTCTGTGGCCATCGCTCTGTATTAATAAAACAGTCACGTACTCTGTCTTTTGTTAGTGTCTTGTTACTAATGCTAAAAGCTTAGATATTCACATTCCCTTGCCTGTACGTAAACTCATAGTTTCGTGGCAAGTATCATTCGCCCGAGCGAACTATGATCTCTAGAACAGCGTCAACACTCCGATGTTGCCGCGAAAACGTAAAAGAAATCGCATTACATGACTGGTCGTGGCATATGCACGAAGCAGCTGTACACAGTCCTCTTTAACGCGCAAGGATGTTCTCTGGTCTTACGGGTTACAGTGCTAAGTCTCTAATGACCTAGATGTTGAGTAGATGTTAAAATTTCACAGTACTTCGTTCCTTTGCAATTACCTGTCCCAGATCAACCCTCGTATGTCTCAGCCGTAACCCTCACACATCGTAAATTCTCAACAGCATCCAGGCATTACGTTACTGATGCTGAGTGCATATGAAGAAGAAATGGAGAGGATGCTTGCAGTTCCTTTGTGCCGGCCGGAGTGGCCGTGCGGTTCAGGGCGCTACAGTCTGGAGCGGAGCGACCGCTACGGTCGCAGGTTCGAATCCTGCCTCGGGCATGGATGTGTGTGATGTCCTTAGGTTAGTTAGGTTTAAGTAGTTCTAAGTTCTAGGGGACTTATGACCACAGCAGTTGAGTCCCATAGTGCTCAGAGCCATTTGAACCATCTTATTTGGTACTGCTTACTTTTAATGCCGAAAAACCTGTCTACCTCGATATACACGGCATGTTCCGTTATTTTGCCAAAGTCTGTGTGGGCTGATTACACTGTGTGTACATATATTTTCGTTATCAGTGTAGATACAGAAACGAGATCAGCTGTATCACGGCCTGAAGCTGATAAGCGATAAGATAATGTCCCCGGGCAATATGTTCTCTCTCTGCTATCGGCTAATTCCGTCTACGAGTTCTGAATTCATGCTAAGAAGAACTGCACAAAGTGCCACCAGGGTACACACACACACCGCAGCTGTGGAATTTAGGAGAAAAGGGACAATTTGTGATCCCGTAATAAAATGTTCATTTCAGTATTTAAGTTCGTTCATTATATTTCTTACACTCGAGTTATCAGATTACACTCAACGAGGAAACAGTCGTAGGTTTTTTGTTCAGTACCAGAGTCATGAATGCATACTTGGATATAGTTGGATACTGTTGCATTGATTATTCTGTTGGAAAATTTTGAATCAAATCAGATAAAAGGTTACATGCTTTATTACTTTTTTCCGGTATTGTTGATATGATATTGTGTCTGCGCTAGACGTCTTTGAGTTCAGACAATAAAATGCAGAATTACAGATTCATAATCCACCAGGGTTATTGGCTGGCTGAACAACATATCGGTCCATGCATGACAGTGCGATTTTCAGGGGGTGATATTTCGGGTTCTATTGGTCACAGAGATAAGAGGTCAAATGTTTTGGACAGCCATTGGCCTAGCGACCATTTGTTTGCCTAAAGGAAGAACGGACATGCTGTAGCTACCGTGTGGTACAGGTTCAAAAATTAAAAATTTCACACATTCTCCATCACAAGCAAATTGACCAAATAGGCTGGCACTCTTGTGGTAGGTGTGATCTAGAATGTTCCTTAGACAGCTTATAAAACTGTCATTTGTTCATGAGCGCTTCCTGATAAAACATGCCAAAACCATGATCTTTGGGTACCGCATGTACCAACTGTGGGGATGTCCACTTCTATAATTTCTGTTCATGGCAAATCGTCGAAATTTTTACCATGTATCCGTAAGATGATTCTATCGGTGACCTTCGAAATCTTTTTACATACAATTTTCCGTTACCGAGACCAAGAACTTCAAAGTTACTGTACTTACGCACAAAACCACAAAAACCGTTTCTACCAATTTTTGCACCGTGGGCCGCTGTTATTTGAATAACTAACCATAGAAAATTTCTTGAAATGTAACTGTACATTCTTTAGACGTTTGTCTAGAAATGCCATTTTCCCACTGACAAAAATCTTTGTCCGTTATCGAGATACACCCGAAAAACCTAGTTTTTTGTGTAACAAAACTGACAGTTGTGGTGCTGGCCACTTCTATAATTTCCATTCATGGAAAATCGTTAAAATTTACCACATGATTCCTGAGATGATGTCCTCTGGGAACCCAGAAAGTTATTTCGATATCATTATCCGTTATCGTACTTACGTAAAATGTGCACGTAATATCCGGTCTGAGGCGTAAACGTAGTTTTAATTCATCTAGTGAAAATATGGCAAGGCTTCTGGGGTCATCGTAAGGGTTCTGAGGTCAGCAAGCTATGTTTTTAGTCGCCATTTTTTTTCACCAATAAAACTATATGACGCTTGAAAGGTGGCTACACTGAGCCACAGCGCCAGAGATCGCTAGAGAGCATTGTTCCGCCGCCTCCACTGGCAGTGATTATTGAGATGTCGTAGTGGGCAGTGCTTGTCGAGGACTCGTAGTAGTCAGTTCGTGTTCAGATGTGCTAGTAGGGAGTGCTTGCTGAGATGTGATACTGAAAAGTTCTTGTTGAGATGTGGTAATAGCGAGTCGGTGTGGAGATATATTGTAATGATTAGAGTGATTTTGGTCAATATATGAAGGTAACGAAACTTGATTTATTTTTCATTATTTCCATGTCGTAAATAATGCTTCATTACAGGTTCAGTCAACAAAGCATCTGGCTTGTGTTCTGGGATTAGAGTGTAATTCTGGTTTTCTTGAGTAATTATGGTATTTCTATTTCCTTTAATTAATTCAGTATAAATGATATTTAAAATTTATTGTGTTGTTGAAGAAGAACCGTGCCAGATGCGTACGTTGAGTCATACTCCCGCACACAGAACAGTTACACTTGTGCTTTGGTTTCGTAGGTTTTATAGTTGCTGGGGACTTAATTAATTAATTAATTGTGTTAATGAAAATTTCCATTTCATTCTTTGTTATTGTTCTAAGCAGTCAGATTGCGTAATAATACTAGTCAGGGCCAACCGTTTACGAGACTTCGTAATCGAACAGACAGCTACTAAAGCAAAAAATTAAAATTATTTTCATCTTTTATAAGTAAGCCCCCATGCACGTGACGACCGCTGCTTCGGATCGTCCCTTGGAATCTTCTGATTGTAGAAATATTAGACAGTAGGATTGTTGTAGTAATTTGTAGTTTAGTAATTGTAGTCTATATTGCATGTGTAGATTTGGTAATTGTCATTCTTCTAATGGTATTTTTTTTTTTTTTTTTTTTTTGCAAAATTTCATTTCTGTTGTCTTGTCTACGGGTTTGACAATTAGTGCAATTATTTCAATTGTTCGATGATCGTGTTTGAGGGAAACATCTCGTGTGAATGATATTGTTGATGATAAAGTGTCATTGTGTGTAAGTTTTTTTATAGTGACGAGTTTTGTATATTTTGTAAATGATCACGCGATCAATGAAAAAGGCAAAAATGATGGATAGTGAGAATGACGAAATTGTTAACATGGCGAACTCGCCAACAGAGGAAAACGATATGATGGATAATAAAGTGGAAAACAATGTAATAAGTCGGGAAAATAGTCCGGAACCATTTCAAAATTTTTCTCAATCAGAAAATTCACAGAATAAGAGATTAACGACAGAAGATTCTGTAATAGTATCGAACACAGATAGCTTTACAGCTATGACGAAGGAAACTGGTTTTGCGAGAAATGTTAGGGGTGAAAAGAATTTCGAACCAGATCATACGGAACAGTTGATGAGTGCAATATTAAATTTGGGATCACAGTTACGATCTGAATTAAAAACAGAGATGGGAACTTTGGCAACACGGTTAGACTCACAAATGGAAACACGGATGGGAACAATGGAAACTCGGTTAGGATCTGAATTAAAAACAGTGGCAACACGTTTAGAAACAGAGTTGGAAACAATGGAAACACGGTTAGACTCACGAATAGGGACATGTTTCAAAAATATGAAAGATGAGTTAAAGAAAGAAATCAGAGAAGAAGTACAACCGATTTTGAATTCTCACAATAATAGATTAATTGCAGTAGAGATTAGACAAAGGGAACAGGATAGAGAACAGGAAGAAAGAGATCGCGTGATAGTACAAAAATTTTCAGAGTTAAATTTACAACGTGCACACGATAAGAAAGAAATATTTGAGAGAATCGAGGAATCCGTACCAAATGACAGAATAAATAATCTAACACAACAATATGAACAGTTAACTACCAAATGTGTCAACACTGAAACCCGAGTCGCGACACTTACGGAAGACGTAAATAAACAGAAAGAAAAAATAGGTGACTTATCGGAAAGAGTTGAGGAGATTTCAGATAAATTGACAAATCTTAGTTTACATGGGGACAGAGATTCAGATGATACAGCACCATTGCCATTTGAAGAAACCGAAGAGTATCAGAACATAAATAAGCATGTTGAAAATCAGGGAAAAGTTAATGAACGCGTCAAAAGGGAATCTGAGGCATTACAAAAGCAAGACAAATATATTGAAAGCGAAATCGCAGGAAAAGACAGCAGACGAAATTTAGTATCACAGATAGCAGAGGGCTTTGAAGAAAGTAATTTGTTTCATTTACAGGATGTAACAAGAGAGCGCCAGGCGCGGGAACTTGACAATAATCGACATTGGGACTGGGACAGACGCGGTAGGTCTTTGTCGCCGCGAGGCGGAAGCTTTGACTGTAAACACTTCTTGACTGTTCGGAAATTTAAGATCTTTTGCAATTCTAGGAATGACATACGTCCATGTTCATGGTTGGATCGATTTACGTGCGCACTTCCGCCAGATTTGCCACAGTGTCACAAACTGGAAATTATGTGCGGCTATTAAAGTCCTCAGGGGATTCACTACACTACGTGAATATGTGCCGTAGCGAGCATAGGGCCCCGAGCTGTAGTGGTGCTATTTCCCTTTTAGTTTTCAGCACCGCTGCCTACTCTTTCACTATTCTTTGCATCTATAAAAACAACTCTTCTACTATCCATCTGTCTAAACAGTAGGTAAAGATTAACTGGATATGACGATTTTACCCAAAAGTGACTTCGGAAATTACCGTTTGGACTTACTATATTTTCAGCAGCGTTCATTCGTAGTTTAAACGAAATTTTACCTGTTTATCTTCGTGACAATATTACTTCATATGTTGACGACATTCTTATTGTTAAACGTTCTTGGAGTGAGCACAACAAAATTTTGGATTCATTATTACGTATTTTTGCACGAGTTGGCATTACAGTGAACTTAGAAAAATATGAATTTGGTCGTTCACAGGTGAAATTTCTCGGTCACATTATTTTTACAGAAGGTATTCTTCCTGATCCAGAGAAACTAGACGCTATTCGTAATTATGCTGTTCCTACCACAAAACGTGATGTTCGTAGTTTCCTTGGTGTCTGTAATTTTCTTAGACGCTTTGTTAGATTGGATGATTTGGCCACACCTCGTTTACACATTTCAGTTATGCGCACTTTGGTCCCAGAAAATGCTTTCGTAAATTACGAGAAAATTGTTACTTCAGTGATATGGAAAAACGTATTCGATCTGTTCTTGCCAAATGCAAATTATGTTAATAGGCTAAGCCGCCAACAATTTCTCACAGAGCACCGTTGTTTCCTATCATTCCAGCGAAATTAAAGGACATGGCTGCAGTCGATTTGTTCGGTCCAGTGGTTCGTTCTACTAATGGTTTTGCGTACATTTTTGTAGCAGTGGAATTGACATCAAAATATGTGTGTTTTACACCTTTACGCAAAGCAACAGCTCGTTCAGTATCTAACGCTTTCATCAAACATTTTCTTAAAGAAGTTGGTCATGTTGATAAGGTTATATCAGATAATGGATCACAGTTTCGCTCTAAAATTTGGCTTCGTACTCTACGGCGTCGTAAAATTAAACCAATCTTCATTTCACTTTTTCACCCTCAATCTAACGCTTCAGAAAGATGGATGAAGGAAATCAATAAATTGTGCCGTCTTTATTGTCATCAGAATCACAGAACTTGGGATCAGTATCTTCATATTTTTCAAAACATTCTGAATGAACTTCCTAATGACTCAACTTCTTTACCGCCTCTATTGATATTAAAAAATAAAGTACCAACAAATCGCATTTCTGAAATCGTTCCTTTTCCGCCTTCACGGAAACTGCGGCATTCTGAAGTTGTCAACCTGGCTCTACAAAATATTGCATCTGCGGCTGCTAGAAGAGAGAAATCAGCTAAACATCCTGGTCGTTTAAAAACTTTGTCAGTTGGCCAGAAGGTGTTAATTAAGTCCCACCGTTTGTCTCATAAAGGAAAAGGCTTGTGTCGCAAATTTTTTCTGCTTTATAACGGTCCATATAGAATTCGCAAAATTATACATGATAACACTGTTGAAGTAGAAACTCTTAAATCTCGACACTCTAAGGGAATACATCACATATCTAACGTTAAAATTTTTGTGGAATGACATACTTTAGAGAAACTAACAGCTACATGTAAACATGCAGAGAATACAAGGATACCGCGCCGTGTTCCGGCGGCGGCACATACTCAAAGCAACAGTCAAGTCGGCGCGCCGCACAAGGCAGTCGTTGACCGCAAACAATCGCTTCCTACGTCACGCGCCTACAGCTGATCGAGCGCTCAGTGCGAATGCACTGACACACGTAAACAAATACACAGTCTAATTTCTCCGACTAAATTCAGTATAAAGCTATAGTGACTTGATAAATTATGTTATTAACGTTCAGTATTTTTCAGGATACGGTTGTATAAAATATTTAAGACCCTCAGGTAAATTCTATGTGTGTCCGACGTTAAGAGGACTTGCTATGGAGAAAATTTCAGGAAGAATGTAATTTAAAAAAAAAAAAAAGGAAGTAAATAACCAAAAAGGTAACGATTAATTGAGTTTATTTTTCAGGTAACATATTTCCACTTAGGTACGTACTTTAGACGTAATTTGCTCCTCGCGATTACGTGATTCATACTTTGTGCTAAATTTCATGTTCTATGAATATACTTATGAAGCGACGTGCTTGTGTACATTTACTGATTTTGACAATGTCTTATTAATGAACAGTGTTGTTACTTGCGTATATTATGCATCGCTTGGCTACTATGCTTTTTCACTGATGTCATATTTTTTAATTATGTGCCTGCTGTGCTTATTTATTTAAATTATAATTGCCACCTGATTAGTTGTGCTGTTATGTATGTAGGTTACACTTTGTGATTTATCTGCTTGCGCCTTCATGTTTACTTATTAAGATTACAGATAAACATTTATTTGCTTATGCTGATATGATGCTAATGACTTGTTTATCACGTAAGATATATGTTTGCTGCTTTTTGTATGGATTGCATATTTACACATTTCTGTTTTGTTGTCATAACTACTCTTCAATTTAGAATATAGCAATGATGATGTACAGTGTACGAACATAGAGTTTAGGTTACACTGTCGTATTAATTATAGATTGTTCGCTTGGCAGAGCCTCGTTGTAAGAATTGTGCTGCATCCACTTGTTGACATTCTGTTCACTACTGGTATATTTACTCGCTATTGCATGTTTTGCTTACGCTCAGTGCCTTATATTTTTAAGATAAGAAAATGAACTGCAGTAATTCGACATAAACGACATTAGTACAAGAAACTTCATAGAAGTCACATGAGCTGGAGGTTTTATGAAAGCTGTATAAATGTATGCTAATAGGAAGGAAGCTAACGACATGACATACCAAAACTAGGTTTAGACCATTGACAGTTATTACACTGCGTTTTTCGTGAGCAATTGAAATAGGAAGTGACATTTAACACAAGAAATACTCCACATGTTTGCTTCTGTTTGCCATAAGTCTTGAAGTGGTGTACACACTGTGAAATATTATGATCATTCACACTCCGTAATCGTACTTAATTACTGAGAGTTATTCGAACTAAGTCTGTTAGAGGTCATGTATGCATTTCTTTTATTTAATGATGGACAAGGAACCAAAATGTTGCGAGGTGCCGGGGCTAGCAGTGTATTTATCACTAAATTTTACTAGAATCCACATATGTAAATCATGCTCTAAGCCCCCCCTATTCTAACTCCGACTTTTGCTGTTGCACAAGGATAAAAAAAATACGCGAACTGACTCTAATCAACCCTGCCAGTGGAGTAGAACAGAGTTTGGCACCTGCAATAATTTAATTTGATAAATAAGTTAAATAAACAAAGGTTTCATTAACATAGGGAGGAATGATGGGGTTGCTCTATCGATTAACAGAATGAAAGTTCTGTCCAAAATAACAATATGATTTATTAAGATTAAACACAGAATAGTAAAAGAAATACAGGAAATATTTATAAAACATCAAATTGGCTAAATTGGAGATTCATACAAACACTATAAAGGTGAAGTTGTCCCTAACTTAGATCGTGAGGTTTAAGACGAAGTGGTATGTGGAGCCAATTCCTTGCCACTCAAATCTCAAGAGAGACACACAGCTAATCCAACAGTAATTGCTGCTACTCAAGACAGAACAGAGTTAGAAAAAGACGAACAGGCGCGCTCTGCTGAGCTCTGATTATCACCTAGGAAAATCCCTATCTGCCGGTGCTGCGGACATACATTACCAAAACTGCCTTATCAACTGCTAGAACACGATCTGGCGTACCGCAGGCGAGGGCTGGTTGCTTCGACGTCCTCGACCGAAAGGCGACTGCCGACTCCTAGAGCACCCGTACAGGCCGAACACCGAACATTCCCGCCCCCACGACAGTGGCCGTGGTTACGTTCCAATCAGCAACTCGAAAACCGGCGGAAATTCCACTCCATTGCCGGAGCCCTACCATTCCCCCAATGGAGATTCTTGGCGCCAATTTCTGTGCTGATTTTGCTACGTCACGGAGCTATGCCCTGAGCAAACCAATCACCGTTACTATTTTGCAGAAAGTGCGGGAATTTTCCACGCCTCGCTGGTAGCCCGCCAGAAAGTGTTTTCGCAAAGTTTCTCCGAAGTAACGGAACCTCTAGCCCAGCCGCTACTTCACACCCCAGCGGGCGTGTCTCTTGACAATGTCGGCGTCTGCCAAGCATTCACTCGACTGCCTCACACACGTCGGCTTAACCCTCTCCAGTTCTACAGAGCCCGCCTGTCACCGGACCACCCGGGTGACGAGAGACGCTGCGTGGGAAGTCCGCGTGTGAAGGAATAGCAGCCCTCCACCGCATGCAAATAGAGAGGAGAGTCGTAAGATAGAAATATGAGAGGGGGCTCATGCCACCTCTCAATGTATCTTACAATTTATAATGAGTAGAAAATTTGGGTCAGATGGATTACACAAAGGTTGTGTGTAGACACTGTGTCTTCGGATTGTATGGGATGATGAATTGAAGTTGCACTAGGATTTTGTCTGTACTTGTTCGAGGAGACTGACTAGAGGAAAGAGTTGTTATGGAAGTGAAATGATATTGGTGCTGAGGTTTATATATATCGACGTAGTGAAGAGGTATTATTGAAGTATTAAGATTAAGTGATGATTATTGGAGTTTTCGTGGACAAGAGGTAAGGTAAATGATATTGATGATAAGGTTTATATGTATCGACGTATTGAAGAGGTATTAGTGAAGTATTGAGATTATGCTGATGATTATTGGAGTTTTGGTGGATAAGAGGTAAAGTAAGTGAGGAGCATATTTTTTTTGTGGTCCATATGGAACAAGGAGGATGAAGATGGCAGACTAGAACACTAAAGTGGAAGGAAGATTGTCTACACACACACTTTGTCAAATCACTAAGCAGTATATACTTTTTTTTGAGAGAGGAAGCATTTGCATATCTTGGTACACTGACAGTTGTTCAGCAACCGTACATTTTGATCTGGCTTGGCAAACATTGGTCTTGACATGATGACTATGACGTTGACTTAACTATTATTGACTGTTATACATTGCTGCCACTACTACTTGGTACTCATGATGAACATCAAATCTTGGACAGAGTTACATTTACACAGTTAACACTATTCAATTACACAGTAGTACTTAATGTGGATGAAAGATGAGTGAGTGTGTTTTGTGTGTTTTCCTTTCCTAATCCTACCCACCTATCTCCTAAATATTATTTTATTTGTTGGTAGTGGCTTGCACTGACACCCATAAATGTTATAGGTTTACTGGTATTTGTGTATTGTAATAGTTAATAGGACAATTATCTGATATCATTTGTGTGTTTGTTATGATTTGTATGTTTAGTGTAAAAGCATTGTATGTGTATTCAAACTATTGTTCATGCCTGAACTGTCTGATTAGTGATGGTGCTGCACTTTTCAACATGATGTGTGACATTTAGTCACATTTAATTTCTGCTGATGAACTGTGTGATCAGTGATTGTAAAAATTATGGGCTGTTACTTGTACCTTTTCTACATGATTGGTGCCACTAGGACATGTTTAATTTCTGCTTATAAACTCTGATGAACAGTGTGATCAGTGATAGTGAATTTTATGGAACTGCTTCTGCTGAGAAATGTGACTTGTTGCTGTGTGTACCTGCTCAACATTGCTGGGTGCCACTGATGGACTGCTTCTACTGAAAAGATGTCACCTGTTGATATTAGTCAGACCCACGCATATGATCACGGCAGTATGGTAGGAAGACACAGTGATAGGCTCTCCTCACGTCGATTAATTGTCTCTGAGGTCTATTTGTTGGGATACATCACTAGTCTAGGTCTCTTCTCTCGCTGGACAGTACTTTACGTTTCCCAATATTGCAGTTCGACAAGGGATGATGGCACGTGGAGTGACTCCACAAGTGTGTGAGGTCATCCATACAGGATCGAACTAGGAGTGACGATTGCTAAAACTGCTCTCTAAAAGAGAGGAGAAGTTAGAAATGAGACCAAACATTTGTTAGTGTGGCACGATACTGCTTTGTGTATGCAGATCGGCCAATGCTAGTGAGTTGTAAAAACCCGAACAGGTGAGTATATAGCGTCCCTTTCTGTCCTGAGGCATATGAGGCGCAGATTCTGACACGATATGTGATCTTCTTCGTGTACTCACGACAACGTGGTCTGCCGCAGGGAATCCCTCCAAACGGCTGCCGCGTCCGGAGAGCTAGCAGGCTGTCGCGTGTGGGTCGCGTGTCAGTGTCAACGGCCAGCCTCACTTTCGCTTGTGGCCTGGCGAGGGTCCCGCGTAATCCCTCAGGTAGGCGGCCGGGTGACTGTCAGCCTGTGGACCGGATGCGCTCGCCCTTCATGTCAGTTGGGGTGCTGACGCTCTTTTCTTGCAGGTAGCCGTAGACCTCTTGTTCCCGCTCCGGCCGGCCTCCCGGCCTCCGCATTGCCACGATCCTCGTCATCTGCACAATTCTTACAAAAATCTTATGCCTAACTTTTTCCCATGACCTTCTATGTTATAATAAATTTACATAATGAAACATTGATGGTCTGTCATTTCAGACACTCTTATTTTACTTTTATAGTTATTAATCTATGGCAATCATTATAACATCTAATCTAGACATGGAAATAATTTATTTTGATATATGTGTAGAGACCGATCTCAGTATGTACATGGTGTGTGATAACTGATGCTTTGTAATGGATGAACAACTAAATGTGCGGGCCCGCACCAATATTACTATTACTTACATAGATCTACAGTAGACATGCTCAAGAATTAACTACCATTTGCCAACGATCTACATTCTATGCTCGCCGGTCGTCCCTCCATCTCGGGTCTGTGGTTTGGTGACCTGAAAAATAGCATCTCAACAGGCGCGCGCCAAACACAACACTTGTGGTAGAAAACCCCCACAATATTAATCTAGTTATTGTTAAATCCTACAGTTTAAATTCATCCTAGTATATCGTACTTTTTTTTTTTTTTTTTTTTTACATAATTCCTGTTACGTTGAGATGTCTCGCCGCTCGCCGCTATTGCCGACAGTGATGTGCGCGCCGTACGACATGACCTCCGAGTTTTCATTACGCCTCACTGAAACTCCAGAGACTGGGTTAGCCATGGCTATACAAGACAATAAATTTATAGTTGCAACTTCCTTCTCTATGTGATGCGGTTTTCGCGATCAAAGCACACCTTTCCAGAAGCAATGTAATATGACCAAGCCAGGGGTGGTTCCTGTTGAGGATTCAGTCGCCCAACACACGCCAGCTACACAGTATGTCACGAATATCCAAGTATAAGTCCCTGGTTATTCATCTGTGACAGTCACGAGCAGCACGCTAAATCCCCAACCAGCACATTGGCATGGTAGGCTTTATGCTCGCATTTCTCTCGTCTAGGGCACCATTGGAGTCAAACGCTCACAGGATCACCCCGACTTGCAAGACAACGATGCTGGCGCAGCTCTGCAAAAAAAACTATACTGCCCATATTCATTCTCGAAATCACGCAATATACCACAATCTTGCAGTGCACTGACGCGTGCCTGCAAGCATTGGTATGAACGACTCACGAACTGGTTGTGGCCGCTATGGAGCGTATCACGACTTCTCAGAACGCTTCTAAGAGCACGTTCTTGTATGCGCCCGTTTGTGCGACATCTCGTCACTCATCTTTGTCCCTTAACATGGACACCAGATAGGAAAGGACAAAAACATTGCTCATGGAAAGGTAGTCCCTCTTATCGCAACGACAGAGGAGATCCCAAACATAGACAAAAAAGTTAACAGCAGTAAATTCTTAAGCGAGAAAACGCAGCGTGTTAATACTTTAACAATCTTAATCTATTAATGCAACGATTATTGTTCCCCGAAGAACGGTTCATATCTTTGCCTATTCTAATATGTACACCACTTAAACTACTATAATTCCACGAACTTCTTTGTGTGAGAGAAGTGGTGGAGTCCTATGGACTAGCGTCAATCCCTTCTTAGACTCCCCCTCCTCTGACGTGCATTAGGATTTGGAGGTCTAATTTCTATCTCCCGGTTCTCCTGTTGTCCTTGATTTCGCTCTCTCCAATTACGGTCGCTTTGCCGTTCGTCATTCCTCCTGTCCCAGATTGCTTGTCTAGATTGACCCTGTTCCCTGACGTTTTGGTTTCCGTGTCTCTGATTTCCATAACCTTGAATAGCGTAACCTTGATTTCCGTAACCCTGGTTTCCTAACTGACCAGTGCGATTATGCGATCTGTTGTCGTCTTCCCTTGCTGGCCCGTGGTATTTGTTATTTTGCGCCTTCTTCCTGTCCTTTGCGTCTTGTTTATCGAAGACTACTTCGAGTTCGCGCAGTAGACTCTTGAATGCATCTATGTCAGATCCACACTTCCCGACAAGTGTCTGTTGATACCTAACTGGCAATTTGGAAAAGCAAAATTTAATGATTTCTCCGTTGCTATATGGACTATCTAAAAACTGATTCTTCTTGAGTAAATCATCAAAAAATTTGGTTGCGCTTCTATGCCCGGACACTTCCAGTTCAGGACAAAATATTATTTCCTCTTTAATCCTGTCTTGCGTTTCCTTTGACCAGTAGGTCCGCAGGAATGCACCAACAAATTCCTGATAAGTCCGACACGTCACTGCCACACCCCGCATCTTTTCCGCGGCTTGGCCTTCGATGTGTCCACACATGAATTCTAATTTTGCCTGGGTTGGCCATGATGACGGTAATGAATTTGTAAATTGCATCACCCAGCTCTTCGGATGCATCGACCCTCCATTATCTTTGAATTTCTGGAATTTTAGTATCGACAGGAAGTGATTGTGATCAAAATTCTGTCCGATCCTCGCACTGGTGTTGTCACTCGTTTCCGATACTTGCACGTCTGCTGAGTGTCCTGATCTATCTTGCTGATAACTGTGATGTGCTACGTCTGTATCACAGTGGAAGTGGCATTCAGCATTCGCTCTTCTAAGTGGGCTGCAATTATTGGAGCTATTACTCTCTGTTTCCGCGTGTGCATTGTTAGTTCCGCACTCTGTCACTGGGCTAGAGCACGGCGGGCTTTTCCTCGGAGATACAATTCTGTGTACTCCATCATTGGTATCCGAACGCGCAGTGCTCGTGTGCCCGTTTCGCTCTAGTGTTGCTATCCGACTCTCTACTTCTTTCTTTCGTTTCGTGATGTTCGTAACCACAATATTACCTTGGGTTTTTAAGAACGCTAGGGATTTTGAGTGGGCTTGTGTCGCACGTCGCAAGCGACCTGCGAGTTGAGAAGTTACTTTTGCAACTTTCGTTGCCCCCATTGCTGCCGTTTTGGCTAGGCCTGCTACTTTTTGTGCTACCAGTGACATCTGTTTTGCTTCTCCACATTCTTTCTTTATTGTTAGTAATTCCCCACGAATTTCCCCTATATGCAAAATTATTGCCTCAGTGTCCTTCTTACGCTGTTCATCAGCTTCTTCCTTCTCCTGCTTACGTTGTTTCTCCTCTTCTTCCTTCTCCCTCTTACGCTGTTCTTCAGCTTCTTCCTTCTCCTTCTTACGTTGTTTCTCCTCTTCTTCCTTCTCCCTCTTACGCTGTTCGTCAGCTTCTTCCTTCTCCTTCTTACGTTGTTTCTCCTCTTCTTCCTTCTCCCTCTTACACTGTTCGTCAGCTTCTTCCTTCTCCTTCTTACGTTGTTTCTCCTATTCTTCCTTCTCCCTCTTACGCTGTTCGTCAGCTTCTTCCTTCTCCTTCTTACGTTGTTTTCTCCTCTTCTTCCTTCTCCCTCTTACGCTGTTCGTCAGCTTCTTCCTTCTCCTTCTTACGTTGTTTCTCCTCTTCTTCCTTCTCCCTCTTACGCTGTTCGTCAGCTTCTTCCTTCTCCTTCTTACGTTGTTTCTCCTCTTCTTCCTTCTCCCTCTTACGCTGTTCGTCAGCTTCTTCCTTCTCCTTCTTACGTTGTTTCTCCTCTTCTTTCTTCTCCCTCTTACGCTGTTCGTCAGCTTCTTCTTTCATTGATCGTAGGAAGCTAAGTATTGGGTTTTCGTCCTCTTTTTGATCCTCTTCAAACATGGGCGATGTAACTCTGGACACCTGGGTGCTAGAGCTCTGACCTGACCGAGCTGGCCTCTGTCTGCACTCGTTCGTTTGACTATAAACTTCTGCTACCGTCTCGACCTGTGTGCCTGTCTCTGTTTCATCCTCTACTTCACTATCATAATCACGGCCGCAACGCTGCTCTGAGATCGCGTCCAAATCACCTTCCTCATCAATGACCCCGGCGTCCTGTCCTGCTAAAAATGTGCCCATCTCATCTCTGAACCTATTCCCGTCAGTAAACTGCCCCTTATCCATTATGCTATCCTCTTTTGTTTTAGCTTCGCTCGATAATAATCGTGCCTTACTTCTCGTTATCATTCATGAAAAACAAATTTATCTAAAATGCACAATAAAATTAACCTACTCCATATACCTTTCGACATAGACACAAAATTTTAACAACGCTGTTGCAACGCTGTAATTACAAGCACAATTTGATGTGGTCCAGAAACCGCACACAAATCCGACAAAGTGCGATGTGGTACGGACACCACATCAACGAAACACAAAAAAACAATGAACAAAAAATATATACACTGAAAACAAAAACTGTAATCATGCGCCGCTACTTAAAACTAAACGCGGAACTACCAGAGCAAAAACTTGGGTATTAATCAATAAAAAAATTAGAGAAAAAAATTTGAATGTTCGTACTAAGAATACTGTTTGTTAATCAGTGATTCTCAGGAAAGATCCTGGCAGGGTCGCCATATTATGCGAGGTGCCGGGGCTAGCAGTGTATTTATCACTAAATTTTACTAGAATCCACATATGTAAATCATGCTCTAAGCCCCCCCTATTCTAACTCCGACTTTTGCTGTTGCACAAGGATAAAAAAAATACACGAACTGACTCTAATCAACCCTGCCAGTGGAGCAGAACAGAGTTTGGCACCTGCAATAATTTAATTTGATAAATAAGTTAAATAAACAAAGGTTTCATTAACATAGGGAGGAATGATGGGGTTGCTCTATCGATTAACAGAATGAAAGTTCTGTCCAAAATAACAATATGATTTATTAAGATTAAACACAGAATAGTAAAAGAAATACAGGAAATATTTATAAAACATCAAATTGGCTAAATTGGAGATTCATACAAACACTATAAAGGTGAAGTTGTCCCTAACTTAGATCGTGAGGTTTAAGACGAAGTGGTATGTGGAGCCAATTCTTTGCCACTCAAATCTCAAGAGAGACACACAGCTAACCCAACAGTAATTGCTGCTACTCAAGACAGAACAGAGTTAGAAAAAGACGAACAGGCGCGCTCTGCTGAGCTCTGATTATCACCTAGGAAAATCCCTATCTGCCGGTGCTGCGGACATACATTACCAAAACTGCCTTATCAACTGCTAGAACACGATCTGGCGTACCGCAGGCGAGGGCTGGTTGCTTCGACGTCCTCGACCGAAAGGCGACTGCCGACTCCTAGAGCACCCGTACAGGCCGAACACCGAACATTCCCGCCCCCACGACAGTGGCCGTGCTTACGTTCCAATCAGCAACTCGAAAACCGGCGGAAATTCCACTCCATTGCCGGAGCCCTACCATTCCCCCAATGGAGATACTTGGCGCCAATTTCTGTGCTGATTTTGCTACGTCACGGAGCTATGCCCTGAGCAAACCAATCACCGTTACTATTTTGCAGAAAGTGCGGGAATTTTCCCGCCACAACTGCGTGGGTACACAAGTCATTCCCACGCCTCGCTGGTAGCCCGCCAGAAAGTGTTTTCGCAAAGTTTCTCCGAAGTAACGGAACCTCTAGCCCAGCCGCTACTTCACACCCCAGCGGGCGTGTCTCTTGACAATGTCGGCGTCTGCCAAGCATTCACTCGACTGCCTCACACACGTCGGCTTAACCCTCTCCAGTTCTACAGAGCCCGCCTGTCACCGGACCACCCGGGTGACGAGAGACGCTGCGTGGGAAGTCCGCGTGTGAAGGAATAGCAGCCCTCCACCGCATGCAAATAGAGAGGAGAGTCGTAAGATAGAAATATGAGAGGGGGCTCATGCCACCTCTCAATGTATCTTACAATTTATAATGAGTAGAAAATTTGGGTCAGATGGATTACACAGAGGTTGTGTGTAGACACTGTGTCTTCGGATTGTATGGGATGATGAATTGAAGTTGCACTAGGATTTTGTCTGTACTTGTTCGAGGAGACTGACTAGAGGAAAGAGTTGTTATGGAAGTGAAATGATATTGGTGCTGAGGTTTATATATATCGACGTAGTGAAGAGGTATTATTGAAGTATTAAGATTAAGTGATGATTATTGGAGTTTTCGTGGACAAGAGGTAAGGTAAATGATATTGATGATAAGGTTTATATGTATCGACGTATTGAAGAGGTATTAGTGAAGTATTGAGATTATGCTGATGATTATTGGAGTTTTGGTGGATAAGAGGTAAAGTAAGTGAGGAGCATATTTTTTTTGTGGTCCATATGGAACAAGGAGGATGAAGATGGCAGACTAGAACACTAAAGTGGAAGGAAGATTGTCTACACACACACTTTGTCAAATCACTAAGCAGTATATACTTTTTTTTGAGAGAGGAAGCATTTGCATATCTTGGTACACTGACAGTTGTTCAGCAACCGTACATTTTGATCTGGCTTGGCAAACATTGGTCTTGACATGATGACTATGACGTTGACTTAACTATTATTGACTGTTATACATTGCTGCCACTACTACTTGGTACTCATGATGAACATCAAATCTTGGACAGAGTTACATTTACACAGTTAACACTATTCAATTACACAGTAGTACTTAATGTGGATGAAAGATGAGTGAGTGTGTTTTGTGTGTTTTCCTTTCCTAATCCTACCCACCTATCTCCTAAATATTATTTTATTTGTTGGTAGTGGCTTGCACTGACACCCATAAATGTTATAGGTTTACTGGTATTTGTGTATTGTAATAGTTAATAGGACAATTATCTGATATCATTTGTGTGTTTGTTATGATTTGTATGTTTAGTGTAAAAGCATTGTATGTGTATTCAAACTATTGTTCATGCCTGAACTGTCTGATTAGTGATGGTGCTGCACTTTTCAACATGATGTGTGACATTTAGTCACATTTAATTTCTGCTGATGAACTGTGTGATCAGTGATTGTAAAAATTATGGGCTGTTACTTGTACCTTTTCTACATGATTGGTGCCACTAGGACATGTTTAATTTCTGCTTATAAACTCTGATGAACAGTGTGATCAGTGATAGTGAATTTTATGGAACTGCTTCTGCTGAGAAATGTGACTTGTTGCTGTGTGTACCTGCTCAACATTGCTGGGTGCCACTGATGGACTGCTTCTACTGAAAAGATGTCACCTGTTGATATCTGCACCTGTTCAACATTGCTGGTGCCACTGATGGACTGCTTCTACTGAAAAGATGTCACCTGTTGATATCTGCACCTGTTCAACATTGCTGGTGCCACTGATGGACTGCTTCTACTGAAAAGATGTCACCTGTTGCTGTGTGCACCTGCTCAACATTGCTGGTGCCACTAATGGAACTGCTTATACTGAAATGGTGTTACTTGTTGGTGTCTGCACCTGGTCAACATTACTGGGTGCCACTGATGGACTGCTTCTACTGAAATGGTGTTACTTGTTGATGTCTGCACCTGCTCAACATTGCTGGGTGCCACTGATGGATTGCTTCTACTGAAAAGATGTCACCTGTTGATGTCTGCACCTGCTCAACATTGCTGGTGCCACTAATGGAACTGCTTATACTGAAATGGTGTTACTTGTTGGTGTCTGCACCTGCTCAACATTGCTGGGTGCCACTGATGGACTGCTTCTACTGAAAAGATGTCACCTGTTGCTGTGTGCACCTGCTCAACATTGCTTGTGCCACTAATGGAACTGCTTATACTGAAATGGTGTTCCCTGTTGATGTCTGCACCTGCTCAACATTGCTGGGTGCCACTGATGGACTGCTTCTACTGAAATGATGTCACTTGTTGGTGTCTGCACCAATTCAACATTACTGGGTGCCACTGATGGACTGTTTCTACTAAAAAAATGTCATTTGTTGGTTTTTGCACCTGTTGACCATTTCTGGGTGCTACTGCTGGAACTGTCAACTGCTTATTCTTGGGCTATGGAAAGCGTTTATGTGAATATTTGTATAAACTGATTTTTTGTGTATTACTGTTTGTGAAAAGTTATGAGACTCTTACCTGCACATATTCGTCATTGCTGACGCTATTGATTGAACTGTTTAACCACATAATACTTGTGTAAACTGTTATGTAAAGTCACATGTATGAAAGAATTTGTATTGCTTACTGTATTCTATATAATAGGTTATTGAAAGGTCAGTGCAAAGCCAAAATTTTATCTAGTTATATGATATTTACGTATTAATATTATCTTTTATTTTTGTCTGTATTTTTTTTTGACGAATTTGGTGGTATTTTCACCACCAATGCTGGCAAAAATACCATCAAATTCTAGCCCGTGGAGGAAGGGCATATGAAAGGTGGCTACACTGAGCCACAGCGCCAGAGATCGCTAGAGAGCATTGTTCCGCCGCCTCCACTGGCAGTGATTATTGAGATGTCGTAGTGGGCAGTGCTTGTCGAGGACTCGTAGTAGTCAGTTCGTGTTCAGATGTGCTAGTAGGGAGTGCTTGCTGAGATGTGATACTGAAAAGTTCTTGTTGAGATGTGGTAATAGCGAGTCGGTGTGGAGATATATTGTAATGATTAGAGTGATTTTGGTCAATATATGAAGGTAACGAAACTTGATTTATTTTTCATTATTTCCATGTCGTAAATAATGCTTCATTACAGGTTCAGTCAACAAAGCATCTGGCTTGTGTTCTGGGATTAGAGTGTAATTCTGGTTTTCTTGAGTAATTATGGTATTTCTATTTCCTTTAATTAATTCAGTATAAATGATATTTAAAATTTATTGTGTTGTTGAAGAAGAACCGTGCCAGATGCGTACGTTGAGTCATACTCCCGCACACAGAACAGTTACACTTGTGCTTTGGTTTCGTAGGTTTTATAGTTGCTGGGGACTTAATTAATTAATTAATTGTGTTAATGAAAATTTCCATTTCATTCTTTGTTATTGTTCTAAGCAGTCAGATTGCGTAATAATACTAGTCAGGGCCAACCGTTTACGAGACTTCGTAATCGAACAGACAGCTACTAAAGCAAAAAATTAAAATTATTTTCATCTTTTATAAGTAAGCCCCCATGCACGCTGTCTCTATATAATAGACAATCCATGCCAATACATGTCCTCTTCACCTTAAAATTTTTCAGTGGTCCACCTGGCGATGTGAGTAGCTTAGAAGGAATTATTTTTTCATACGACATTCTCTGTATTTGCAAATCAAACGTAACATTTCTTATTATGTTATAAGGTGTAGTCTAAAAATGTTGTGCGCTTTTACTTAAAGTGGTGTAAAGTGAGTTTGCGTGGATGGGAGACGATTTTATTTTAGCCTAAAATTATGTTTAACTTATTTGTTGTTTATATGTATCACAGAACGGAAATCTGTCGAAATATATAAATAAACTGTGGAAACTTTACTGAGCTAGAGAATTCGTTTTACATAAGCAGCACACTCAGTTGTAACAGGGAGAAGAAGAGAACCAGGTGAAAAATGCTACTGTCGGAGCTCAAAGAAGGCGAATATGCTTCTGTTTAAAAGATTCTCACAGAAAACTGGGGACCCGGCTGCCTCAGTCCTCATTCCGCCTTCCTCAATAAACATTTTGGCATGCGAACATATTCGCGCTTTTTGTGCTAAAGGAGAGTAGCAGAGAGACAGTGACGATGGAAGAGAGGGGACACAGTGCCAGTGGGAGAGAAGGAGAGAGAGGAGACAGTGATGGTGGAAGACAGAAGGAGAAAGTGAAAGAGAGATGGATGAAAAGGATAGCAGCGGGAGCTGAAGACAGAGAGAGAGAATGGCAATAAGTCCACATTTTCGTGTTTCATAGTAATATCTGGTCATACAATTACAGATGACATGCTGTTTTCGAAGAAACGGCAACAAAACACAAAAAGGATACCGGGAAAACGGCAATAAACGTTGAGACCATGTTGTGACTTAAAAGTAAATAAGGTGTTAGAAAACTGTTTACACAATCAATACAGTATCTGGAACCAAACAGTACACATGTCACTGACGATGGCGATACTATCGCTCAATCTAGTCTGGGAAATAACGCATTTTGCTGTGGCCGAGCAGGTCTAGGCGCTCCAGTCCGGAACCGCGCTGCTACTACGGTCGCAGGTTCAAATCCTGCCTCGGGCATGGATGTCTGTGATGTCCTTGGGTTAGTTACGTTTAAGTAGTTCTAACTCTAGGGGAGAGATGACCTCAGATGTTATGTCCCACAGCGCTTAGAGTCATTTGAAACGTGTTTGAATCATGGCGACCCTCAATCCCATATTTTTTTTGTATGCAAACATGGACCAGCATGCCTCAAGATACAATGAAACGTTAAGAAAGTAGTTTTTCAGTAAATAAAATCATGCAAGTGTCCTGTTGCACGTCGGCTATGGGTCGATGAATGTGACTTTTATTTCAATAAAAATTGATCGCCAGTCTTCATACACGCCTTCCTTAGCACATTGATGTCAAAGTTGAGTGTGTAGCAGTGTTCGTCGGCCGGAGTGACCGAGCGGTTCTAGGCGTTACCGTCCGGAACCGCGCGACCGCTACGGTCGCAGGTTCGAATCCTGCCTCGGGCATGGATGTGTGTGATGTTCTTAGGTTAGTTAGGTTTAAGTAGTTCTAAGTTCTAGACGACTGATAACCTCAGAAGTTAAGTCCCATAGCGCTCAGAGCCATTTGAACCTTTTTTTTTTTTTTTTTTTTTTTTAAGCATGTTCATCCTACTTAAGACGAAGCAAAGAGGATCACGTCACATGTCCCTCTCACTTCAATTCTCGTCCTCTCTCCATCTTCATTTCCTCTGCCTGACGTTCGTACTCCAGTTGCCTACCTTATACAACTGTAAAATGTTCAAAATACTCACAGACCGAGAAAGACAAACTGAGCCAATAGTGAAACGATCGAAGATAGACACAACCCATCAACTAGTATAGGAATCATACTGTACACTGAATTTCAAGAACTGTTGGCTCCCTACCCACTTCTAACTAACGGTTGAATGATTATGGAAACTGTGATTCCAGGTTTGAACTATGCACGAGGCTAAAGAGAAAGCACACATCCAACACCTCATCAATTAGTCCATCTTTTGCACAATTTTATTATATATACTGGGTGTTAAAAAAAGGTACACCATATTTTGAGAGGTGATAGTGTGGATCAAAACAAGAAAAAAAGACCAGTAAATATGGGCTCTAAAATGCGCAACTTAAGAGCTATGAGCACTTGTTCATCTTGTTATTGTGAAACACATGTCTTCTGATGCAAGCTCTTCGCCATTACAAATGGCCTACGGAATGCAGTTAAGAACTCAGGACCCATTTCTCTGTTATTTCTCATGGATACAGCATGCAGTAAACAGCTTGTCAGTCTTATTACTGTAAACCGTATTCACAGTTCTGGGTAAGTGCAGCACACGTATTAGATTAAGAACCAGTTGGGTTTCGATAAATATGTGAGATGCTTTTACAGTGCAGTTTTATCTTTGCAGTTGTCAGAGCGGTGGACGTCTATTATTACACATTGGAAACGGCAGACGTGATCTTCTGTTATGGTCTGGCAAATCGAAGCAACCGTTGAGCCTGTACGCTGAAAAAAAAACCGGAATGGACAAAGTTGGAGTTTTTCAGAGAGTACTTAATGTCCTGAGACCTCGGACAGAAACGTGCATTACTGTGAATGGACACCACAATGTGCAGTTCCTTTAGCGATGGCTTACAATTGCGAGTTGTAGCATGAGAAGCTCTGCCGCTTCACAGTAACAAGATAACGTGTTCTCATTTGTTTACTCATTTGTTCACTGCATTCTCTAGGTCGTGCATAACAGCAAAGGGCTTGCTGTGGTGTCACCGCCAGACACCACACTTGCTAGGTGGTAGCCTTTAAATCGGCCGCGGTCCGTTACTATACGTCGGACCCGCGTGTCGCCACTGTCAGTGATCGCAGACCGAGCGCCGCCACACGGCAGGTCTAGAGGGACGTCCTTGCACTCGCCCCAGTCGTACAGCCGACGTTCATAGCAGTGGTTAACTGACAAATTACGCTCTCATTTGCCGAGACGATAGTTAGCATAGCCTTCAGCTACGTCATTTGCTACGACCTAGCAAGGCGCCGTATTCAATTGATATTTATATTAAAACCTGTACCGTCAAGAGCGATGTACAATTATGGATTAAAGTTAAGTATTACATCATCTACGTACTTTATTTGCAATTCTCAAGACATTGTCCTGTTCCAGACCTCACGCCAGTCTGCGTGTAATTAAACGCGTGCATTTCGGCCTCCTCTAGCAACACGGTGTTGGCTCTTCTGCCAACACTTCACTTGCAGTAGGAGGGACGTGTTTCACAGTAGCGAAGATGAACAAATGCTCATACAATGGTAAGTCAATTATTATCCGCAATTTAGTTATATTTTTGTTTATTTTGGTAGTACTGTCGTTTTACGTTGATGACGCATGCTTTGTTTATTTGTTGTTATACCTTTGCAATTTTCAAGCTGCTAGGTTAGTTTCGTTATCGCTGCCGTGCTGTTAATCATGACTGCTCCGTTGTCTATTTGCACCAAAGAAGAACAACGTTCAGTGATCCGCTTTTTGTGGTCGCAAGGCGTATCACATCGTCTGCAAATTAGTCATGGTTCTGCCTTCGAAATCGTCCACAACAGAGTTGGGTTTCATAAAGCTTGTGGGGTATGGCTGCAATGCGATATAAGCATACTGCTCACTGTAATAAGAAAGCGTGATGAAATGTACATTAATTTGTCAATACACTCATTCATCAATCGCAAGTACAGAGCATCTTACTCAAAGCAAGGTTGACTTCGATGAGATAACAAAAAATTTTAATGAAATGAACATTTATTTGTCCATAATTCTTGCTTATATCACCAATACAGTGTATGTTACACGAAAAAGGTATGGCACGGTATGACTTCACTTCGATATGCCCATAAATGCATCGATAAAGAAATGTTTATTGCATCACGATTCGTTGTTACAGTTCGGCAAGTGCATACTACAGTAATTTTCTTTATTATTATTATTATTATTATTATTATTATTGATATTTTCCGAAGAAATATGACCTGTTGTAGCAATAAAAATGTTTGGCGGACGATTTGGGAAAACACGAAAATGACGTGACGTGCACTAAGGCCGCTACACGACTACGGTCGCTTTCGTATGGTATTTAATAGGCTCGTAAAAATTTGGTCCCTGACTTGTCGAGAAGCAGATCAGACAATATCAGTTCAAGATATACCCGTGCGAAAGATGAACAAAACTAGTAACCCATTGGATACATCTATCCCTTGTAAGTCAAGCCGTCATTCGTTACTCAGACGCTTTCTTGCCAGCATGTTCCCGTCGTGTTTAGCTGTGTCTGATAGATATTAACGCTAAGCACTTAGACTCATAAGAAGTTACACGTTAGTGTCAGGTGTAGTCGTTCTACCCTCAGAATGTGGTGACGAAAAATGTGATGTTCTAAAACCAGGCGCCAACATATAGGCTAATTTGAAAATTTGTATTACCTTTCAACTTTAATATTTTAGTTTGCTATTTCTCACATGTCCATTAATTCGCGTACTTGTCGTTGTATGGTTACTGCAAAGATGTTGCATTGTATCGATTGCCAGTAGCTCGTTGCGTGAGAGGAAGTCCGTGAGTTTACAGTACGTATGCTTTGGGATTTCAAATGGTTCAAATGGCTCTGAGCACTATGGGACATAACTTCTGAGGTTATCAGTCCCCTAGAACTTAGAACTACTTAAACCTAACTAACCTCAGGACATCACACACATCCATGCCCGAGGCAGGATTCGAACCTTCGCCATAGCGGTCGCGCGGTTCCAGACTGTAGCGCCTAGAACCGCTCTCCCACCGCTACTCGAAGCAAATACTGAAATCCTCTCCGTGTCTGGATTAATGGCCAAAGAAGTGCAAGTTGGCAAGTTCTCAGGGTCTGGTGGGTACGATGGGGAATCATTCTGTATGGTGCATTACTGAGAATGGTTTAGCCTTTCGGAAGGGCCTCCAAGTAGGAAGTACCGTACTTATCCATTACTCCACTCTACTGAAGTGTACGGGATTCCTCAGAAAAATGTAACATATATGTGCTCCAGAATGTGCATAAGTGAGCTGTGTGTACCAAACTAGTTTACTAATGAACTCTTCAGGCACACATTGCATCCCATTAGTATCACCAGGGTGGTTCCTCTAAACAGAACTCCAATTCTGCTAAGTAATGCTACTGATGATTCATCTGCTCTCTGTCTCACCACAGCGTCTTGACTTCTTTGAGACAGGGTCTTATCCAGCTCCCATACAATGCCTGACATTCGGCAACAAAATTTTCAAAGCTAACTTACCGCAGATACATATAGTCAATAGTAGTCTCTTTTAATTCGCTGTCATAATCCCGGTTTAACCCAGCCAGTGCTCAAGATAGTGCAGTAACAGCAATATTAACGTTCCCAGCATGTTGACAATTCAGAACCTGCATTCTTGCAAGTAAAAAGAACAGTTTACCAGATGCTCATGTGTGAGCTTGGCCATCTTCAAAAACACTTGTGCCTTGTGGTCACTGTATACCTTTATGTTCCTTCCAAACACGTAATACTAAAATTTTGTAAATTCCTAGATAATTGCCGATGTCTCTATCACAGAATAACTCCTCCCAGATTTGCTCAAAATATGGACTCCATTTTGCTCCACTTCCTGTAGCAAAGGTGCTCCTAAGCCAGTCCATGAAGAATCGGTGTGTAAGCAAAATTTCTCGCTTCTATCAGGGTGGAAAAGTGGGAGATCACACACTGTTTCCTACTTAAGAGCATCACAGTCCTGCTGTGCCTGCTCTATTCTTCCCAAGGCAAATGCATCCCTGTCAACTGGCCCAGAAGAGAATGAATAACGGACTTCCCGACGAAAGCAGATGTCTGTTCATCCTAAAAATGAACATAATTGTCACATTGTTTTCGGCATAGGATAATTTTTGATAGGTACCAATTTGTTTGGCTCAAGATAGATACCTTCTGCCGAAATGATTTCACTCAATAAATCGATTTCATTGTGACAAAAGTTGATTTTGCGAGACTCAGCCTCATTTTGTGTTCCTCAGTCTATTAACAAAGATATAACATTTCATTATGAGTTCACCATGGTCTTCCGCTATTAACCAAACATGAACATAAAGCATCACCTTTTATATCAACTCTATGAGGAATATGCTGTTAAGTCCCATAATGGAAGTGGCTCGTGACAATTTTAAATCAAATGATAACCTGTGGTAACAATGTCTGATGCACAAAAAAGCCATGTACTGTTGACTTTCTGGATGTAGCTTCACCTGCCAGTAACTGGCTGTCAGGTCTATGGCTATGAGTACCCAAACCCCATGGAAACACTGTAGTAGTTTGTCAAATGTTTCTGGTCTATCAGTCTCCATTTCTAGACCGGTGTTAATTTGTCTGGAGTCAAGTGCTAAACAAGTGGACTGGTCTTTTTTAGGGACACAATGAAGGGGTTGCTACACAAACTCATCTCTCCCTGTATAACACTTCGATCAAGCATTCAGTCAGATTTCTTTCTAAACTTGTTCTTTGTAAACAACAGATATGGCAAATGAAAGGACAAAAAATGGATAGCGTTTCCTCACTCAGAATCTGTCATGAGAGTGGGATTGTTAACAGTCTCTGAGAATACATATGTTTGGAAACTTAATGCATCCTTCAGTTTGCTCCTCTCAGCAAGTGACTTCATACGAATTAATCTATCATCGATCACCTGCTCCATTTCCTTAGGCCACTACCTCTGATAACATGTATGTACTTCAGAATCGTTTATGACCGACCACAAGTCCTAATGCACAGATCACCTTTTCACTACTCTTATCTAAGTAATAATCGAACTCGAATTTGACAATACTATTCCCTACATTGGAATACACAGAGGTCTTGGCAAGATGTATTATCATCTGGAAATGATTTAGAAAATCAACCCCAGAACTTCTTCGACCTTTGGGGCAGGACAACAAGCAAACTGATATGTAAAAAATGCGACTGGTGTACAAATTCACTTGAAGTCTGGTTCTTGACCTCACTACCCTTCCCACTTGGTACCCCACATATTCTTACCCTCTGCATTGCCGAGACCAGCCACTACTTTTCCCTAGAGCATGACTCAGAGGTATTTTGGTGAGTCACAGAGATCTAATTACCAGTGTGCAAAATGTACTGAATCTATTTGTCTTTTATTCTGATGATGAGTATCAGATAGCCGAAACTGGAGCCTTGTTCTCTTCTTCTGCCAAGCCTGCTGTGAATTCTTTAAAATATTCATATAAAGGCATGGGCTCATTTATATGAGCCCAGTCAATTCTTTGACGCATCACTTTCTTCCCCATTCCGATCTTTACTCCACAGATGTGCATTTCAAATTCCTACAATTTATGAAGGCTCGCGATTGGATCTTCCCTTCTGTCTGCCAAAGTTTTGTCTCGCGTTGTGGTTATTCTATGGGGACCAGTGACCTTCTGAAAATTCCTGTTCAATCTATAACTGTTTAGCCATGGTGGCTGTCTTGATTCTCAGTGAATTATCTAGCACCCTACACTCTTGTCACAATTTGTGCTGTCTTGCATACTGGTTTCTCCATACCATCTCTGTAATGTAATTTATTGGATTCTGATAGACTAAACTTCCATAAACCTCAATCATTACAGTATTGAGCCTCTTTTGGTCTTGGCTACTCTTTGGCCAGTATTGAGCCTCTTTTGGTCTTGGCTACTCTTTGGCCAGTATTCTTATAAAACGTAACATTTGAATCAGTATGTGTTACACTCACATGCTAGCAAGCACATGCGGGTTGCGAGCATATTCAAATGTTCAAACGTGTGTGGATTCATAAGGGACCAAACTGCTTAGGTCATCGGTACTTAGACTTACACACTACTTAAACTAACCTATACTAAGAACAACACACACACCCATGCCTGGGGGAGGACCCGAACCTCCAGCGGGAGTGGCCGCGCAGTCTGTGACAGGTGTCAAGACCCTCAGACCACGCGATCACTTCGCGCGGCCGAGCACATTCCTGAGGAGGGCACACACAAAGTTCATGTTTAATAACGCATTATCAAATTGCTCAGTCCACATTCTAGGATGCTGGTTATCCGAAGAGTCAGGGAACAGTGAATATATTTCGATGGACTCACAGTATCTCCTGCCCTTCTTATCTCTCAAACTATACTGAGCTTTATGTTCATCGACTCGCGAATGCGATGAAGCGTTTTACATGCAATGTAGCCTCTCTTCGAGGCCTTGCAACTCTCACGCATCAGCAGGATGCTGAAGGTGACACAGTAACTCATAGTCCCTAAGATTTATTTTCAATAGATTTCTTTAAATTAGAGAAGTGATTGGACCCCTTCAATCTGGTTAATATCAATAGGAAATGTGTGGTGCTAATCTGGAAAAAAATTGCAAATTTGTGGTTTGTTGCTATCGGATCAAACTGCTGAAGCCATCGGGCCCTAGGCTTACACACTACTTAATCTAATTTACTCTAAGGACAACACACACACCCATGGGCAAGGCGACTCGAACCTCCGACAGGGGAGCCGCGCGAACCGTGGCAAGACGCCTGAGACCGGGCGGCTACCCCGCGCGGCTGCTATTCTGCCTCACATTATAGTGCTAATAGTTCGATTGCTGTCGCCAACTCCTAGTTTTTTCTGCGATCCTGCTGACTTCACGCATCACAGTTCTGCAATGCTTCCCCATGCCGTGCAGAGAGCTGAAAGATACCTTGAATCATATGAGTCTGTTCTTTACTTACTTCCTGTAAGATCTCATGCCTTTGTGTCAGCTCGTTGTCCTACCCTGGTAGCTGAGTGGTCACCGCGACGGAATGTCATACCTAACGGCCCGGGTTCGATTCCCGGCTGGGTCGGAGATTTTCTCCGCTTAGGGACTGGGTGTTGTGTTTTCCTTATCAGCATCATTTCATCCCCATCGACACGCAAGCCGCCGAAGTGGCGTCAACTCGAAAGACTTGCAACCGGCGAACGGTCTACCCGACGGGGGGTCCTAGCCACACGGCATTCCCATTTCCATCAGCTCGTTTGATGTGCTGTACGCGCCCATTGTCAGATTATTCTCTAGGCCACTCTATCAATGTTTGAATCGCTTGGCTAGTGCTGCTTGACTGTTGGTAATGGTTTTGACCTTCTCCCCAATTTCTTCTTGTCACAAATCAACGAATATCCGATATGATCTCAAATACTGTATTGTTTCTAGAGTTCCTGTCCATTAACCCGGCTTTCTGCAGTGACCATACCTAGCTCCTTATTCGAAACCGTATTCCGTTTGTCAGTTTGCTTAATCAAACTTGAACCTTGTTCCTGAATTTTCTTACCCAATTCTTTAATTTTCTTACTCTGACTGTGGCAGTGTCATCGCGCAACTATTTGACCAAGTTCAGCATTAGTTACGTCATTGAAGTCTTCTTCAAAGCCACAGAGGAAAATATATAGTTCCATTAAAAACAAGGTCCGTGTTATAATTTGGTAGCTATAAACGTTAAACATTAGTTGCATATGTCAGAAAGTGTGTCACGTTGTCTGCTGTTACTTTCAAGAAAACATCACCGACTCGACCTCATATCTTAAGTAGAAAAATGAACACTTGCAGGATATAAGACCCAGAAATCGAAAATTTGGGCCATAATTCTGAAATTACAGCTTTTAAACCTTGCACGCACTCGTTATTTGTCACTCGACTCCAGTCACTCAACGCCTGGGCACTAACTACTGTACAGCAGCTTAACAACCAGAGCTCTCCTATTCGCCTGATGGTGGTGATGAGGCAAGATGAGGGGTGAGATTGAAACTTCTGCCCAACGTGCTTTCATATCTTGTTTTATTAAGTCATGTTATTCTAGGAGAAAAATGGTAAGTAATATGAGTATGTAAAATGTCAATCTGAAGCACATATACCTTGAATATTATTTTCACAATATTCTCATATTGATATTCTGCAGTTACATATGTGCGTCAGAATCAAAATTGTAACCTCCCCACAGAAATGTAAGACAATGATAATGAGGTAAAAAATCTAAACTCCCCACAAAATATCGTTAAATAGGAAAATGGAACCAAGCTTAAACTCCCCACAAAACTGATAAATGAAAATTGACCAAAAACCACAATAATGTCAATTAAATAATGAACCGTGAACTGAATGTAACATCTCAACACAAATAATTAAACCTGATAAATCATATAAGGGCAGCAACGCTGACCTTCGGCCCTGTGAAATAATTAAACCTGACAAATTCTTACCTCAGTAAAACTGCATCTATATCTGCTCTTATTTTTCGGCACAGCTCCGTGCAATGCTTGCCTGTATTTAATTTTGATTCTTGGAGGGAATGCATAGGAAATATTATTTAACTTGAAATGAATCTTTTTCTTCAAAGGAGTGGAAAAATTCTTTAAATTGAAATGATTACTTTTGTTTAAAAAATTTACTTTATAAAAATTATTATTGGGGCATTTCTTGAACAAATTAATTACAATTAACATACGTTATTAGCTGAGCGCAATGCTGCTTCATTACCTTCTACAATAATATACATCGTCCACCACTATCCTGACCAGACTCGTGGGCAGAGCACACCGCGGACGCATGCCGACTCGCCACACACAACTGTATCCGACTTCTACTACAGACAGAGTGCAACTCGCAACTGCCGACTGACTTCTACTACAGACAGAGTACAACTCGCAACTGAACTCTCGCGCGGTCAAGCGCAGACTAGCAACGATAAATAACTCTCTGGTCAGAGTTTCTGTCATGTCTCGCCATCGCTGGTAATGAATACATATGAAACGTACGCGTTTCAAAATTTATAAACCTAAGTAAATGAATAATAATTATGAGGTTAATGATTTTTTATTTACAATTTAATCATTCCAATGAGGTTGAAGAATAGCGTATCTCCTGCAGATATACTTCCCTTTAATATAGTGAGCTTTAAAATCCCAAGAAAATAACGCACAAATGCAATTTTAATAATTAAATAGCCGGCCGGAGTGGTCGTGCGGTTCTAGGCGCTACAGTCTGGAACCGATCGACCGCTACGGTCGCAGGTTCGAATCCTGCCTCGGGCATGGATGTGTGTGATGTCCTTAGGTTAGTTAGGTTTAATTAGTTCTAAGTTCTAGACGACTGATGACCTCAGAAGTTAAGTGGCATAGTGCTCAGAGCCATTTGAACCAATAATTAAATAGCGCTACGCTACTTCTTTAATCAGACACAATTTTTTTCCATTTATTTACTTTGCATTTGTGAATCACTATATAGAAATGTTCAAACAGACATATCTCTGGTACCAGGTACAGGTTACAAACCGAGAAATTTGGCACAATGAATAAAGCATGTTACCAATGTCAAAACAGTATTTCACAAACCTCTTACTCCGCAGTACAGTACTTTATGCTTGGTTATTAACTGGCTGCAGTGGAGCTGAGCGAGTGACAAACAAACGGTGCATTCGGAACTTTAAAATCTTCTTTTTCAAAAGATCATAAGTGCATACTATCAGAATTATGGTCAAAATTTTCTCGCGGGAGGGAATGTCGAATGCAAGCATGCAAACGTGCATGCATTGTGTTGTCCAGGTATTGGATGTCAGCTTGCGGGATGGAGTTCCATACCTGAAGCACTCGATCGGTCAGTAGAGGGAGAGTTAATGCTGGTTGTAGATGACACTGGAGTTGTCGTCCGATGACGTCACGTGTGAGCTCGATTGGAGAGACATCTAGTGACCGGACAGGGCAAGGTAACATGTCGACTCTGTGCACAGCATGTTGGGTTGCAACAGTGGTATGTGGGCGGGCGTTATCCTGTTCGGAAACACCCCTGGAATGCTGTGTTGTTCATGAATCACAGCACAGCAGGCCGAATCACTAGATTCACGTACAGTTTTGCAGTCAGTGTGAGTGAGGTAACCACGAGAGTGCCCCTGCTGCCGTAAGAAATCACACCCAGACCATAACTCCATGCGTAGGTCCAGTGTGTCTGGCACGCAGACAGTCAACTGGCATCCTTCTGATGAGCACACGGCCATTACTGCCAGTGAGGCAGGACCAGCTTTCATCAGGAAGAGCAACAGACCTCCAACCTGCCGAAGGACGAGCTCTTACTTGACACAGCTGAAGTCGCAAATGGCGGTGGTTTCGGGTCAGTGAAATGCACGGTAAAGGGCGTGTGGTCGGAGCTGTCGCATCCAGACCGTAACTCCAGATGTAGGTTCAGTGCGTCTAGAACTTAGGCAGGTTGGTTGCAGGTCCTCACCTGGCCCCCTAACCAACACACGGCCATTCCTACACTGGGGCAGAACCAGCTTTCAATAGAAAACACAACACACTTCCACCCTGCCCTCCGAAGACCTCACAACACTTGACAACACAAAAGTCGCAGATGGCGATGGTCTGGGGCCAGTGGAACGCACGCTCCAGGCGTCTGGCTCAGAGCTCTCCTCGAAGTGCCGATTTCTAACAGTTCGCTGTGTCACTGTGATGCCAAGTGTTGCTCAAATCGCTGCTGCAGATGCAGTATGATGCGTCAGAGCCATACGCCGGACACGGTGGTCTTCTAATGTTACTTAAAATCCGTCTTGATTGCAAATTTTTTATTCATATGACCGGTTTCGGTTCATTCAGAACCATCTTCAGATCTGTAAAAATAATGATACTAATTTACTATTTCACGGAAGCAAATCTTTTTCATCCTATCTGATCAACATCAAATGTACCAGAACGTACCTGATATTTCAGTTACAGGAGTAACCCGTCCAAATCCAACAACTTTCACATGCTACATCACATAAAATTGGTTGGCAGAGTGCACGTCATTTATATTAATTATAACACTATTACCGACAGGTGGCGTCTGGTACATTTGTTACATTCCATTTGCACATACTGTATTCAGCAGATCTTTTTTGATATTAAAAATACTTAATTAAAATCTGTACTTGTCAAGTTTAAAATCTGTACTTGTCAAAATTAAAAAACAGTAAAATTTATCAACAGAAAGACGGGCTGGCAACGATTGAGATCATTAAGAACAATCTCCTCACTCATGGTAAATTGACACTGGGGGAAGTGATTGAACTAGTGGAAATGTTGGAACAACTCTTGTCGTTCAATTACTTTACTTTCAATGGTAAAATTTATCAACAGAAAGACGGGCTGGCAATGGGGAACAGTTTAGCTGGGACGCTGGCTGACATTTTTGTAAATCACTTAGAAAACAAGTTCTTTGATGAAAATCCTAATATCACTGAGAAAATTGTATATTACAGGAGATATGTTGACGACTCCATTTTATTATACAAAGGAGATAAAAATGATATCGAAAACTTAGCACAAAAAATGAGCTCTCAACACCCGAAAATTCGATTCACCATAGAATTTGAAGAAAACAACCGTATAGATTACTTAGATTTAACACTAATAAAGAAAGATGGGAAGCATGAATTTAGCATATTCAGAAAACCTACGTGTATAGATCTAGTTATCAATGAGCGCTCTTGTCACCCACCGCGATACAAATGAGCTTTCTTTACTTCGATGGTATACAGGCTACTAAGATTGCCACTAAGCCAACAGGAAGTAGAAAAGGAGTTAAGTATTTTAAAACAAGTGGCCGTAGCGAACGGATATACGTGTAAGCAGGTGATGAATATTTATAGGAAGATAAAGAAGAGGCAAATGGAACAAATAGAAGGAAGTCAAGTAGCAGTTAAAAGGAACAACAAGAATAAATATGTAGCTCTTACTTACAATGGAAGAATTACAGACAAAATTGAAAGATGCTTTCGTAAATCCGACGTTAAAATAGGGTTCCGAACAAATAACACGTTAAAATTGAAGCTCCGGCATATACTATGTAATAGTAGGAATAAATTTCAGGATTCAGGTGTATATAAGATCAAATGTAATGACTGCTGTAAACAATATATAGGGCAGACTGGTAGGAACTTTGAAACCAGATTCAGGGAGCACACCTACTCTCAAAACAAAACAGCTTTTGGGGCGGATATGGCTGCGACAAAGCACTCAGTCACGAACATTGAACACAATTTAGACATCCTGCATAGAGCTCATAAGGGACGGTTACTTAACATTTTGGAACAGATTGAAATATACACCCACAAAAATGAAGATCCGGATTTAATCCTCAACGAGCAAAGCGAATTCAATCATAACGCCTATTTTAGCATTTATGACGACCTACTAAGATGACAACTGTTGCGTGTGGAGATCCAGGCCGAGGGATGAGAGATGGTGCGCGGTGGCGGAGCCGGAAGATGCGTGCAGCGCCAGGTCGTCGTTGACGGGGCCCTCCTGCGCGGCCCTCTTGCCCACGACGATGCACTTCAGACGACTGAGCGGACCGCGGCACAACACCGAAATGGCGGGAACCACGGAAGCAGACCATGGAGGAAAACAAGTTCACACCAGCCTATGCTTCTTTATAAAAATGACAATTTTACTGTTTTTTAATTTTGACAAATACAGATTTTAACCTTGACATCTACATATTTTAATTAAGTATTTTTAATATCAAAAAAGATCTACTGAAAACAGTATGTGCAACTGGAATGTAACAAATGTACCAGACGCCACCTGTCGGTAATAGTGTTATAATTAATATAAATGACGTACACTCTGCCAACCAATTTTATGTGACGTAGCATGTGAAAGTTGCTGGATTTGGACGGGTTACTCCTGTAACTGAAATATCAGGTACGTTCTGGTACATTTGATATTGATTAGATAGGATGAAAAAGATTTGCTTCCGTGAAATAGTAAATTAGTATCATTATTTTTACAGATCTGAAGATGGTTCTGAATGAACCGAAACCGGTCATATGAATAAAAAATTTGCAATGAAGACGGATTTTAAGTAACATTATAAAATCACTGATTGCTGTTATCCCATAAGACATTATGTCTGTTTTTGCAAAACGGTGGTCTTCTCTCAGTAGCGCCACGTGACCGTCCAGAGGTGACCATTGCTACCATCAGACATCTACAGTGGCTACATGCCTGCCAAGTCCTTCTGCAGTGTAGCAGAAGGAACATCCGGCTTCTCTTAGCTCTGTTACACGACCTAGTTCAAACTCTGTTAGGTGTTGATAACGGCATTTTTGTCACCTTAAAGGCATTGTTGACTAACGTCAGCTCACTGTTTCCAGTCTCAAAGTTAACGAACGCTCCCGACCGTTACAGAGTGTGTTTAAAGCAAACTTGAGTTACATTGTCATAAGGGCGCTACTTATGCGACTGGCGCGAAGTCTGAATAGACATGATCTTTCAGTTGTAGAAAGACGCCTACCAACGTTTGTTTATGTCACACAACTTCTTCTTGCTACTGTGATTTTTTTTTCGTCGAGATATGAGGTGTAGTTGGTGATGTTTTCTTGTTAGTGAAAACCGCAGCTCGATACATTAACTCGTCCTGGATATATCTGTGGTGCACTGTTGTAGCTGCCTCGCTCTGTGTTTCATCCCTCAGAAAGACGTAAGTTAGTAGGCGGCAGCTTCGCGTTCCTGTAATCTTGTGGTAGGGTTTCTGACGAACCAGCAGCGCCAAGCGCAACTTGAAGCGGTCAGTATTTTCAAATATCTTTCGAAGGTGACGTGTCAGGATAGGTTCAGATCTTCTTTGATTGTCCCTGACATCTGCGGACGTCTCGTTCCTCCGATACTTAGTGTAAGAAACTTGCGAAAATGTTTCGCGGGAACGTAAAATACCCTCATTATGACTTTATTTTGCTGGCAGTGTAGCTTCTGAAGGTGTATTTTGGCTGCCGTGCCCTGTATAGGACGAACAAAGTCCATGATGGGCTCAGTGTCTTTTCGGTGTGCTTATAGGCGGGATTCCATAAGTAGAGCTGTGATCCCATTAATCTGTGGGTACGACCGCAAACGTTTTCTTACAGACATCGTCCATGAGCGATCAAGGGCAGCTCCGAGGTATTTTACTGTTCAGGTCCATTGTAACGGTACGCCGAAGACGACGATATCCCCTACGGTACCACGGTCGTCTCTTCGATGGTAAGAACGCTTGACTAATGGCAGAACTGAACGCAGTGTGCCTATTTGCTGCCCATTGTTCGAGGTTTGGTAGGCGTCATGAAATCGTCTCTGTATCAGTTGAGTCCATCTGCTTCTGACGATTAGCGGTGTGCTGTCGGCGTACAAGTACCTGCTGACTCGTGCAAAAGTCGAAAGATCAGCTATGAAAGAGCTGTAGAGAACAGGGTCCTCTACCGATGCGTCCGCAGCTCGGGGTCTCGCGGTCGCGTTCACGTTTCCCGAGTACGGTGTCCCGGGTTCGATTCCCGGCGGGGTCAGGGATTTTCATCTGCCTCGAGATGACTGGGTGTTTGCGTTGTCCTCATCATTTCATCATAATTCATGAAAGTGGCGAGACTGGACTGAGCAAAGGTTGGGAATTTGTACGGGCACTGATAACCGCGCAGTTGAGCGCACAACAAACCAATCATCATCATCATCATCATCATCTACCGATGCATGAGGCACTCCAGCATCTACTTCGCTACCAGTAGTGTCGCTACTGCCCGTTGTCACGATGTACGGTAGGTGCTACCACTGAGATATTCGGCTAACATTTACACGGGTCGCCCTGGCAGTCTGTTCTCGCCTTGATGAAACTGTCTGAATTCCTACAGGAGCTAAAAAATGCCGTTGGCGTTTCATGTGACAGTTGCGGTCTTGAATGTTTTTATTTCTGGCCATGTCCTGACTGTGATGGTGCGCTCGTTGTTGCACGAAGATTCTCATAGCTGTCGCTGCGGCAATGGTGATGATATCGGGAAGGCTCGTGAGAGTTGTTGTGATCTCTTCCGAGGTGGATATCAACCTTTTGAAAAGGTATTCTGTCTGTTCCGTCATAGTTGGCTTTGTGTCTGCTGAGGTTGCTAAGAGTTGGCGTAAGTCATTTTTATCGTTTGTCATGTGGCATCTGTGTCTGTACAGTGATGGCTTTCTCGTCTAGTGATGGAAGACGTCTTTGATATCGAGCATTCTTGGGCACCATGCAGCCTCTGTAATTATTTGGATGTGCTCGGCCACAGTTGCAGCACTTGGCTGGGGTATCGCTTGGCAGATGGCACCGGTGGTTATCGTGCTCTTCTCTGTACCTTATGCAGTTTATGTATATGGTATAATTTTGTCTTACATGATGAAGTCCCCGACACATGTAGCATTTTTACGGTCCCCCATATGCGCGAATCAGCTCCACATTGACGACAAATGGGAAATTGGTCATTTGCACAATCTTTTTTCTCCCTCTCAATTTCTGGCAAAATTCTCGCTTTGGTAGTCTTTAGGCATCCTAAGATCTGCAGCTAGTAGACGATAGCGGCGACTAAATACGCATGTTTTCATCTACATCTACATCTACATGGATACTTTGCAAATCACATTGACGTGCCTGGCAGAGGGTTCATCGAACCACCTTCACAATTCTACATCATTCCAATCTCGTATAACGCGCAGAAAGAATGAACACCTGTATCTTTCCGTACGAGCTCTGATTTCCCTTATTTTATCGTGATGATCGTTTCTCCTTATGTAGGTCGGTGTCAACGAAATATTTTCGCTTTCCGAGGAGAAAGTTGGTGATTGGAATTTCGCGAGAAGATTCCGTCGTAACGAAAAACGCCTATCTTTTAATGTTGTCCAGCCCAAATCCTGTATCATTTCTGTGACACCCTCTCCCATATTTCGGGATAATACAAAAAGTGCTGCCCTTCTTTGAGCTTTTCAGGTGTACTCCGTCAGTCCTATCTGGTAAGGATCCCACACCGCGCAGCAGTATTCTAAAAGAGGACGCATAAGCTTACTGTAGGCAGTCTCCTTAGTAGATCTGTTACATTTTCTAAGTGTCCTGCCAATAAAACGCAGTCTTTGATTAGCCTTCCCCACAACATTTTCTATGTGTTCCTTCCAATTTAAGTTGTTCATAATTGTAATACCTAGGTATTTAGTTGTATTTACGGGTTTTAGATTAGACTGATTTATCGTGTAACGGAAGTTTAACGAATTCCTTTCGATCTTGTTCTGCTTCTTCGTGTGTCACCGGTCATAGATTTCATACATGAGTGCTTTTACGTACGTAGGCTTCACCGTAGGGAATGTGTAACAGTGGATTCCCTTTGCTCCGGCCACGCCCGTAAGCTTTACATAACCACTTGTAGACGTGAGGCTGACTTTCCGGTTGCACGTGAGTGGCGCTTGCCTTTAACTGGGCGTACAGCTCCCTGTAGCTGTCAGAGTACTGCAACACGATAAGCAGTGATTTCTGGCAGTGCTGTTATTGTTGTTAATTATGTTGTTGTGTGTTGCTGCGTTGTCGTTCATTGACGTCAAGGACCTATACATATTGTTTGCCGTGTTGAAGTTGCTTCCCCTGCTTGTCTTTTTCGTGACTGTTTTATCCTAAGAAGGAAGACTGGGGCTTAACTTCCGTCGACGTAGAGTTCATTAGAGAGGAAAGCACAAGCTCATAATATTTCAAGGATCGGGGATGAGATCGGCTGTATCCTTTCAAAGGAACGATCATGACATTTTCCTGGAACATATAGGGAAAGCACAGAAAACGTAAATATGGATGGCTGACAGCAGATTTGAATCGTCATCGTCCACAATGCGAATCCAGAGTGCTAACCACTACGCCACCTCATTCGATTTTATCGTAGGAATCTTGATAAACTCACTGCCACTAACTGCTAACTACAGATGACTAGATACTGTAGTACCGACTTTTCCTTTCTTTCTTTCTTTTTGGAGCCCTTGTCCCACACCAAAGCAGGGCCGGTCTTGTTATTACGGAAATGGCAGTGTTAGTTGCAGAGGGTGGCCAGATGCCCTTCCTCCCGCCACCCTGAACCCCCCGAGACGAAAGTAGTGTACCCCAGCTGTCTGCGTCTAGTGTAAGCCATGAAATAGTGCGAAGGTGTTCAAATGTCTGTGAGGCGTGTTGAGGCGGAACGTGGGGACAAGCTCGGTATTCACCTAGAGGGATGTGGAAAACCGCCTAAAAACCACATTCAGGCTGGCCGCCATACCGGCCCTCGTCGTTAATACGCCGGGCGGAATCGATCCGAGGCCGGCGCGCCTACCCGAGTCCACGAAGCCACGCATTAGCGCTCCTTTTTTTTCTGCTAGCTGGCCGTCTATTAAACCCATGTCGCAGTAGTTGTCCCTGTTTCCACATGGAACTATTTTAGGTTGAGAAGTGAATGGAATTATGTTTAAAGTTCCATTAGATTGATAACTTTAGCAGACAGCAGAATTGCGTTTAAAAAATGTAGCAGTGAATGTATTTGAACTCGCGACATTTTGTCTACAGTACACCACACTTATCGTTACACTACTAGCTTTTTTTAACCCATATTTTTTCAAGGCGTGGTACATGCCGCACTAGCAGTGGGGTCTTTTCAAGGCACTGCCAGTGCGTCGAGGCCCAAACTCCTCCCACCCCTTTTTTCATGTCCCCTGTTGGGTCATAGCACTAAGTGTGCAGAAATCTTAACACAAAACTCCCATTCTCCGATGTAAGAAAGACAAAGAAACCTCTTCTCTGAGTAGAAACTGAACACTGATAAAACTTAACAATTCTTCTTGAATCACACAAATAGTTTGGAAGTCGAACACGAGTAATTCTGAACAAAATGTTTTGAAAAAACTCTTCGTGTAACATAGAAGTTCCGGAAGCAAGGTGATAGTAAATAATAACATTACAAGTGACTTTTAATTTTCTTCTGTTCGTTCTCGTTCAAAGTGTTGTAGTGGTTCGACATATTTAACCGACACCCATGCTTTCAAAAATGATCTTCAGCATGTGGCCGTAGTGCTTCTTGTGGTTCCGATACGCGCTGATTTTTGCATATTCACACTTCTACTCGGCTGGTACCGACTGTTGTGCAGAAGGAACGTTTGCGTTCTCGGTTATCAATGGGCGCGTCCAGCTCCAAGCTGTCTCGATTTAAAGAATGAGAATTGCCGTTCCCCTCTCGAGCCATGTCCCTGTGGCCGATCGTCGTATTCGTTTCCATAGCCGCGGTCGTCGTACCTGAAGCGTCCGATTTCGCACTCGCGCTGGCCTCTTCACGCTTCGGCATCCATCGCTAACTTCAGTCACTGACAGAATATGATTCCCAGTCCTCTCTGATCCGCTTTTATACTTGTATACTTTCCGTTTCTCGTGCCCGCATCGCCACCAGGCAGCATTTATTCTCGCGGTGAGCAGAGGCCAAAATCGGATTTGTGAAGTGTCTGTTCTGTCGAAAATTCTATGGGCGCGACGACTCTTTGATGAAAAAGTTTCAGTGCGGATGTACAACCAACGCCAGAACTCCTATGGAAATCAGAAATCTGCGAGTGTGGAGTTGATGGGCGAGGGTCTTTGCAGTGCGGCGAGCGAAGTTGGGAATCTAGGTCTAACCGAAAACGTGTCCGGATGGCCGAGGCGATTAAGGCAACTATTCTAGAGAAGTGGAGTATCCAGATTCGAGTCCTGATCTGGCATAAATTTTCAAATTGCGTCGTTGCACTGGCGCAATGACCTGTACGGTTGGAAGTCATTAGGGTAAGGTCGGGTAACAGTACGCGTCTGGTAAGAGTTAGCAGTCGCATTTTTTCTACATTGGCAACATTGGTCGACAACGAAAAACTGCTTTCAGCTGTTGAGTCTATATCGACGCCATCACATGTAACCTTGAAGAGCTCCGCAAGATTTATTGGTTGTAGCAGGTAGATGTAAGTTTTTGTTTAAAATTGTGTAATCTTTAAGTTGTATATCGTGAGCAGTAAGCACTATCTACGAATGCACTAGAAAAAAAAATGTTTGGCCAAAGAATCACCGTTCTGTGAGGAACAAACAACGACACGACGCACAGCGGGACCAAGCATTTTTCTATAGGTTATTAAACCAGGAAGACCCTTTAGGCAGACAGATGTGAATGCTTTGTTTCGAGCTGCATACTCTAGAGTAGCCCCAATCCAAGCAGCTGAGAAACCTTCCAACAGTTCTATGCAAATGTCTTCGCAGTAGGAAACCTTGCTCCATCAGAAATCACTGACAGCCGAATTTGGTATAACTCAAGAACGCAAAGGAGTTTAACAGGATCTCACGGACAAATGCTGCTCCTCAGTGACAGATGCTTCGTCTGTTCCAACCCTGTTACTGATTTGTTTCACTGATGGGGCAGCTAAGTGCTATACCACCTACTGCACTCCCCTGACCTAAGCCCTCATAAGTTCCACTCGATTTCTGAACTGAAGGAAACACTTAACGGCATTAGCTTGCATGGGGGCTTAATTAAAATAAAATGCAAATAATTTTAATTTTTTTGCTTTAATAGCTGTCTGTTCGATTACGAAGTCTCGTAAACGGTTGGCCCTGACTAGTATTATTACGCAATCTGACTGCTTAGAACAATAACAAAGAATGAAATGGAAATTTTCATTAACACAATTAATTAATTAATTAAGTCCCCAGCAACTATAAAACCTACGAAACCAAAGCACAAGTGTAACTGTTCTGTGTGTGGAAGTATGACTCAACGTACGCATCTGGCACGGTTCTTCTTCAAAAACACAAGAAATTTTAAATATCATTTATACTGAATTAATTAAAGAAAATAAAAATACCATAATTACTCAACAAAACCAGAATTACACTCTAATACAAGAACACAAGCCAGATGCTTTGTTGACTGAACCTGTAATGACGCATTATTTAAAACATGGAAATAATGAAAAATAAATCAAGTTTCGTTACCTTCATATATTGACCAAAATCACTCTAATCATTACAATATATCTCCACACCGACTCGCTATTACCACATCTCAACAAGAACTTTGCAGTATCACATCTCAGCAAGCACTCCCTACTAGCACATCTGAACACGAACTGACTACTACGAGTCCTCGACAAGCACTGCCCACTACGAGTTCTCAATAATCACTGCCAGTGGAGGCGGCGGAACAATGCTCTCTAGCGATCTCTGGCGCTGTGGCTCAGTGTAGCCACCTTTCAAGCTTCAAAGCTGCTACAAATTCGTCGAGCAATAGACCGCGCCTCTCGAACTTTCAACACAACTGGCACTGCTAAGAGTATCCTACGACTTCCACATCGCTGGCAACGGGTTATAAACAATGCTGGTGACTACTTTGCAGGTCAGTGAAACTTTGAAACACGTATCTATTTTGTACGAGCTGTAAATAAATAGTTTCCACTATTAAAGTTCTAGCCCTCGTATATCAAACATCGCTTCAACACTTCGTCGAACGTATAAAAAACATGTTACCGTCATTCATAAATAATTTTCCCATTCATCAATAATAACAGAGAACTTGATTGTGGCGACGTCCGTCTGTTTCTGTCTTTTGAACAGGGGAGGCCACCACAAATTATCAAACTCCCCAGCATTATCAATCATTACGCCTATAACATACTTGTGGTCTGAGGAGTTCAAAACATTCATTACGTGATTTGTCGCATCCTCGGTAGATTTCC